>NC_136063.1:158233557-158966057 GCF_964261635.1 Lissotriton helveticus | reverse complement strand
AGGGAAGTTCGGCCATCTGGTCGCCCCCATTGGAAAGCATTGCGGGCGACCAGATGGCCGAGGCGATCCGGGCGACCAGATGACTGAGGGGAGAGGGGCGACCAGATGGCCGAGGGGATACGGGCGACCAGATGGCCGAGGGGATACGGGCGACCAGATGGCCGGGCACGAAAGGGACGCCCTCTGGTCGCCCCGTGCCCCGACGAAGGAGGGAGCGGGCGCCCGGGGCATGGCGGGCCGGAGGCCCGGGGCCCCAGCCGGGCCACAGCCATGGAGGCTGCCAGGGGCCGGCGGGCCCTCCGACCCGGGGCCCGCTTACACCTTGACAAGCAGGGGAGGCCTGCAAGGGACCGACGGACCCCTGTCCTGGGCCCTGGGTGGAGCGGCAGCCCGGTGGACCGGGCCCAGGGCCGGACCGCCCGACCCGGGGCCCCGACCGGGCCCCTGGCCCCAGCCCGAGGCTCCCAGGCCCAGAGGCGCAGGGGAAGCCTCCCCGGGCCCGCCGGACCCCGTCCCCGTCCCCGGCACCCTGCCCCGCGGCAGGACCCAGGACGGAGCCCGGGGTGGGGAGGCCACCCTCCCCGTGGCCCTCAGGGGCCCCGGGTGGGGCTCCTGAACCCAGCCAAGCACGGGGAGGCTCCCCGGGCACCACGGAACCCCGTCCCGGGACTTTGGCAGTGCGGCAGGCCGGGGGACAGGGCCCGGGGCCGGAGCACCCCACCCGGGGCCCGGCCGGGCCCCTGGACCCAGCCGGGGCTCCCAAGCCCGGAGGCGCATGGGACGCCTCCCTGGTCCCTCCGGACCCCGTCCCGGGCACCCTGCCACGCAGCAGGACCAAGGACAGAGCCCGGGGTGGGGAGGCCGCCCTCCCCGGGCCCTCAGGGGCCCTAGCCACTGCTCCTGAACCCAGCCAAGCAAGGGGAGGCTCCCCGGGCACATCGGAACCCCTTCCCGGGCCCTTGGCAGTGCGGCAGGCTGGGAGACAGGGACCAGGGCCGGAGCACCCGACCCGGGGCCCGGCCGGGCCCCTGGTCGCAGCCTGGGCTCCCAAGCCCGGAGGTGCATGGGACGCCTCCCCGGTCCCTCCGGACCCCGTCCCGGGCACCCTGCCACGCAGCAGGACCAAGGACAGAGCCCGGGGTGGGGAGGCCGCCCTCCCCCGGGCCCCTAGGGGCCCCGGACAGAGCTCCTGAACCCAGACAAGCAAGGGGAGGCTCCCCGGGCACAACGGAACCCCTTCCTAGGCCCTTGGCAGTGCGGTAGGCTGGGAGACAGAGACCAGGGCCGGAGCACCCGACCCGGGGCCCGGCCGGGCCCCTGGACCCAGCCGGGGCTCCCAAGCCCGGAGGCGCATGGGACGCCTCCCCGGACCCATGGAGCCCGTCCTGGGCATTGAGCCATGCTGTTGGCCTGGAGATGGGTGCCCCGGACGCCCGGGGGAGGTCTGTCCGGGACACATGGAGCCCGTCCTGGGCATTGAACCATGCCGTTGGCCTTGAGAAGGGAGCCCCCGGACGCCCAGGGGAGGACTGCCCGGTACCCATGGAGCCCTTCCCGGGTACTTTGCAACGCCGTTGGCCTCCTGGAGATGGGTGCCCCAGATGCCCGGGGGCGGGCTGCCCAGGACCCATGGAGCCCGTCCTGGGCACTTTTACATGCCGTCGGCCTGGAGGTGGGTGCCCTGGACGCCCGGGGGAGGCCTGCCCGGGACCCGTGGAGCCCTTCCCGGGTACTTTGCCAATGCCGTTGGCCTCATGGAGATGGTTGCCCCGGACGCCCGGGGGAGGCCTGCGCGGGACCCATGGAGCCCGTCCTGGGCATTGAGCCATGCCATTGGCCTGGAGATCGGAGCCCCGGATGCCCGGGGGAGGACTGCCCGGTACCCGTGGATCCCGTCCTGGGCACTTTGACATGCCGTCGGCCTGGAGGTGGGAGCCCCGGACGCTCGGGAGCGGGCTGCCCGGGACCCATGGAGCCCGTCCTGGACACTTTGACATGCCGTCGGCCTGGAGGAGGGTGCCCGGGACGCCCGGGGGAGGCCTGTCCGGGACCCGTGGAGCCCTTCCCGGGTACTTTGCCAATGCCGTTGGCCTCATGGAGATGGGTGCCCCGGACGCCCGGGGGAGGACTGCCCGGTACCCGTGGAGCCCTTCCCGGGTACTTTGCAACGCCGTTGGCCTCCTGGAGATGTGTGCCCCGAACGCCTGGTGGGAGGGCTGCCCGGGGCCCGTGGAGCCCGTCCTGGGCACTTTGACATGCCGTCGTCCTGGAGGTGGGAGCCCCGGACGCCCGGGGGAGGGCTGCCCGGGACCCATGGAGCCCTTCCCGGTTACTCTGCCATCCCGTTGGCCTCCTGGAGATGGGTGCCCCGGACGCCCGGGGGAGGTCTGTCTGGGGCCCATGGAGCCCGTCCTGGGCAGTGTGACATGCCGTCGGCCTGGAGGTGGGAGCCCCGGACGCCCGGGGGAAGGCTGCCCGGGACCCGTGGAGCCCTTCCCGGGTACTTTGCCATCCCGTTGGCCTCCTGGAGATGGGTGCCCCGGACGCCCGGGGGAGGTCTGTCCGGGGCCCATGGAGCCCGTCCTGGGCAGTGTGACATGCCGTCGGCCTGGAGGTGGGAGCCCCGGACGCCCGGGGAAGGCTGCCCGGGACCCGTAGAGCCCTTCCCGGGTACTTTGCATCCCTTTGGCCTCCTGGAGATGGGTGCCCCGGACGCCCAGGGGAGGTCTGTCCGGGACACGTGGAGCCCGTCCTGGGCATTGAGCCATGCCGTTGGCCAGGAGAATGGAGCCCCCAGACGCCCGGGGGAGGTGTTGCCCAGGCATATCTCATCTGGTCCCCCGGGCAGAGAACCACCAGCCCTGCAGGGGTGTCCGGGCGTACCCTGCCCCTAGTAATCCGGAGGGAAATTACCCCCCTTTCTTGCAATCCGTGCACGCGAGGTGACAGAGGGTACCCAAGGCGTGAAAGAACCCGACCTCATGGAGCCCTCGCTGGGATCCGGGAGGCGAATGGCACCTCATCGGGACTTCCAGGGAAGTTCGGCCATCTGGTCCCCCCCATAGGAAAGCGTTGCGGGCGACCAGATGCCCGAGGGGATCCGGGCGACCTGATGGCCGAGGGAATCTGGGCGATCAGATGGCCGGGCATGGAGGTGAAGCCGCCTGGACTCTTCCCCACCCCGTCCCCGTCCCGGGACGAATGCCCGGGACGCATGGAGCCCGTCCTGGCCACTTTTCCATGCCTTCGGCCTGGAGCGCCCCCACACCCAGGGGAGGACCACCCTGGAAACCATGGAGCCCGACCCGGGCACTCTGCCATGCCGTCAGCCTGGATGGAGCCCCGGACGCCCGGGGGACGAAGGCCCGGGACGTATGGAGCCCGTCCCGGGCACTCTGCCATGCCGTCGGCCTGGAGCGCCCCGACACCCAGGGGAGGACCACCCTGGAAACCATGGAGCCCGACCCGGTCACTCTGCCATGCCGTCAGCCTGGATGGAGCCCCGGACGCCCGGGGGACGACTGCCCAAGAGCCCGGGGGACGAATGCCCGGGACGCATGGAGCCCGTCCCGGGCACTCTGCCATGCCGTCGGCCTGGATGGAGCCCCGGACGCCCGGGGGACGACTGCCCAAGAACCATGGAGCCCGACCCGGGCACTCTGCCATGCCGTCGGCCTGGATGGAGCCCCGGACGCCCGGGGGACGACTGCCCAAGAACCATGGAGCCCGACTCGGGCACTCTGCCATGCCGTCAGCCTGGATGGAGCCCCAGACGCCCGGGGGACGAAGGCCCGGGATGCATGGAGCCCGTCCCGGGCACTCTGCCATGCCGTCGGCCTGGATGGAGCCCCGGACGCCCGGGGGGACGACTGCCCAAGAGCCATGGAGCCCGTCCTGGGCAATTTGACATGCAGTTGGCCTGGAGGAAGGAAGCCCCGGGTGGCCTAGGGAGGTGTTGCCCAGGCATAGCCTATCTGGTCCCCATGGCAGAGAACCACCAGCCCTGGAGGGGTGTCCGGGCGTACCCTGCCCCTAGTAATCCGGAGGGAAATTACCCCCCTTTCTTGCAATCTGTGCACGCGAGGTGACAGAGGGGACCCAAGGCGTGAAAGAACCCGACCTCATGGAACCCTCGCTGGGATCCGGGAGGCGAATGGCACCTCATCGGGACTTCCAGGGAAGTTCGGCCATCTGGTTGCCCCCATAGGAAAGCGTTGCGGGCGACCAGATGGCCGCGGGAATCTGGCCGATCAGATGGCCGGGCATGGAGGTGAAGCCGCCTGGACTCTTCCCCATCCCGTCCCCGTCCCGGGACGAATGCCCGGGACGCATGGAGCCCGTCCTGGGCACTTTTCCATGCCGTCGGCCTGGACCGCCCCGACACCCAGGGGAGGACCACCCTGGAAACCATGGAGCCCGACCCGGGCACTCTGCCATGCCGTCAGCCTGGATGGAGCCCCGGACGCCCCGGGGGACGAAGGCCCGGGACGCATGGAGCCCGTCCCGGGCACTCTGCCATGCCGTCAGCCTGGAGCGCTCCGACACCCAGGGGAGGACCACCGTGAAAACCATGGAGCCCGACCCGGTCACTCTGCCATGCCGTCAGCCTGGATGGAGCCCCGGACACCCGGGGGGGGGTCGAATGCCCCGGACGCATGGAGCCCGTCCCGGGCACTCTGCCATGCCGTCAGCCTGGATGGAGCCCCGGACGCCCGGGGGACGACTGCCCAAGAGCCATGGAGCCCATCCCGGGCACTCTGCCATGCCGTCCCGACAAATTCGTACGGACTCCTAACCTTCCGACACGGATCGGAATCGAGCCCATTCTGACCCAGCAGATTTCAGGTTGACTTGCTATATATTTCACGTACGATTTTATTGGGGCCGATTCCGATCCGGTACGTAAAAGCACATCCGACCGAATGTCGGACAACCACGTACTCCCGGTGCCGGGGATCGAACCGTGATCACCAGATGGGGATATCCCAAAAATCTGGCATGGATACGGGGCGCCAGGACAGGTTTGAAGACCACTGCATTAGAGCCATAAAATCTACACCTAACGGAGTGATATTTTTCTAACCAATATTTAAGCTCCTATTTCTGTCAGGCAATATTTTTGATCTTGATGTTCTGACACAACCCTTGGCACAAAACCTGGCTTTAAAAGGTCACAGTTGTATTTAATACTCAACATAAAATGATTTTTAACAATAATATAATTATCACCAGAGGGAGTGGAGACCCCTAACAAGCATATGATGAGGTTTATTATATTAAAGACCGCCTAAAGAATGGAGGGGGTCAAACGTATGTATTGCTTGTTAATTCCTCCCTCCCATTTATGGTGTTTTGGACATCTCAATGGCATTCAGCGCTCCTTCCCTCTTGAACTGGTAAGTAAGTCTAGACTTGAAGGTGCTACTGAGACCTGTACCCTCTATTATCACTTGGTTCCACCAGATGACAAGCTGGTTCTGCACACAGCAACCTGTTGATCAAAGTACTACCTGGAGGAGGGGCGACCACCAGCAACCTAGACCCCTGGGATGCCTTCGCGCAGGTGAACAACCTTTACAACGCAACTTTTACCACGCAGTGCCTTTACGACGCAACTTTTACAACGCAAACCATTACAACGCATTGCGCTGGGGGCGCTCTAGGATAGGGAATAGGTTTAATTTACTATCCAACACCTTCCCTACTATCCACGGGGACTGGAGTTGGAATAATAAATTAAACAATTCACTATCCAGCGCCCCAAAGCACTATGCGTTGTAAAGGCATGCGTTGTAAAAACAGCGTTGTAAAGGCATGCGATGTAAAAGCATGCGTTGTAATGTCATACATCCCTTCGCGCACTTTCTAACAGACACATGTCAAGTGTGGAGAAGTGTGGCTCACTGGTTAGAGGAGGCAGACCTGGAAGCAGAGGTGAGCCCGGGACCAGGGTTCAATTCCCGGCTCGGCGGGGTCTTGAGTGCTAAAATGTCCATGGACTCGACAATTCTCGCTCCGGTGCCTACTCGATTCACAGGTTCACACTCTGCGACTCTGGGCAATAGCTTGCTTAATCTCCACAACGGCCCCTCGCGGTGGGATGCCTGGCTTTCACCTTGCGGACACCCTGCCGGGGTTACCTCACAGGGGAATACCAGGACGGGTTCCCTAAGCAAGCGCTTAGAAACCGCTCGGTGATTTGCGCTATATAAATTCCTATACATTTACATTTACATTTACATACCAAAAGCTTACATTCACAACAGTAAAACTCCAAACACTAATGTAAAGCCCTAATGTTGTACTCATTGAAAGTAACTTGCAAAACATTTAAAACACCTCTGTAAGGTAGTAAAGCACAGCCCACTAATTTCAGAAGCTTATTATGCACTAAGCTACTGTTAAGGCAACCAAACAGAATTGTCAGCGGCGAAACAACCTTCGTCCAAAAAACTGGAAATTTCCCCTATGTGGTGGAAATCCTGAATTAAGCTCACTAAATGCTGGGAATCGTTTTAGGGGCCTGATGCATGAACGAGTATTGCCCATTCTGCGTCTATAGGGCCTTAATTCCTAATGTGCACTGTCCGCTCTTAAGCTTGGCCCAGTGCTCAGCTCCTTACACTTAAAGGATGACACAACTCTCGGACATAAAGCAGTTGGTTCCAATGATGGACCGTGGAAACCATATTCAATAGTAAAACATGCACTTGGCATCTTGGACCTTGGAAATCATAGCTGCCACGACCTAGATCTTTTAAACTCCAGTCAGAGGCAGGAAATAATTTGGTCTTTTAAACAAAGTGAGGCGAAACCATTGGGCCAAGCCCAGTCACCATCCATCATGGCATCACCTGCGGTCTAGTATAACATTCACCTCTGCCTCAGTTCTCTGCTTAACCCACTGCATTTCAGCACATATCTATTTCTATATGGGTCTGTCAATGATTACATAGGTTTGATGCTATTTCTAACCTGAAAGGTCCACATGGGTGTCTGGGGTCTTAGGGGGCCTCTACATGATGTTTCTCATTCTGCCCTCTATGAGATTGGAACAGAAAGCACACAACCTATTGACAGGCTAAATACTGATACATAAATCAAAAATATGAATGGAATCCTATGCATCCAAGTTAAACATGCATTGACAAAGCAAATAGGTCTCACCTTTGGGACATATTGAATTTGGCGATGCTGTACAGAATTTTTGGGGGACAAACAGTACCATGACTTCTACTACTGTTAAGTAAATTGATTTGCGAGCATTGGTAATTTACGCTATATGTGACATGATTAACTTGCCTTTATTGTAGTCACATGGGAAATGTCTGAGCCTTGAAGTTTTTTTAAATTTCTTCTGTTTTTGTTTCCCACTTCATTAATACACTAAGGTTTTAATAAATGCATTTGAAATTCCATTTGGACACTTGGCATATATTTCGTTATATTTCTATGTAATATGGTTTATTGTATCTCACAGTAAGGGACCCCTGAACCTTAAAGTACAGAAAAAAAGCGCAATTAAATGCCCACTGTTGCCGGTTGTATTATTTTGTAGGCAATTGCATGCACTGCTCCATATATGTGCATGCTTCACCATGCATGCACAGGCCTACAGAATAATTCAGGTGCAATTCTCCTTTTTTAATTGATCGATCTAAGTAGTGCGCCACTTAAATCAGTGCTTCTTGTTGCATTGCAAATGCCAATTGCCAGGCAATCTAAAAAATTTAACTTGACATTTTTTATGTTGCATTTTTTTTAAGCGCCCATGAGGGGTCAGGAGACAGCAACAAGGCGTGAGTGGATATAAAATACAAATAAGCCAAGTGTGGGCAGTAAGGGAAAAGCAGGACAATGACAGCCCACAAAAATGGTCTTTGCAGCCATACATCAAAAAGATGTCTGGTAGGCAAAACTGAAAAACTATGAAAAACAAGTATTGGCAAGCCAAAGGCATCGCTTTGCCAATGCCTGTGGGTGATGCTGTACAACATCAGCAAGATGCTGTTCAGCATGGCTACAAGTTTTAAAAAACATAACAAAAGAAAAAAATGTTAAAAAAAACAATGATGTGGCTATGGGGGCGCGTCATGCGTGATGACGTGTGCGTGTATGCATCAATACGCATGCATGCCTTCAAAATGACGTGGGCTTTTTTATTTACTAATACAACGTAGATCAATAAATTTAAAAAAATGAAAAAGAAGTAGCACGAAAGCAAAAGAGGTGTGGCTGGCAGCTATTTTCAGCTATTTGGGGGCAATGGAGGATCGAGTTTAGGGAAGCAACAGGGAGTGGGTGAGGGGGGGAAGCGGCACACCAGATATAGCAACACAGGAAAAAGAAAGAAGCACACAAGCAAGAAAGCAACTCGGAGGAACGCAGGGAGTTTGGTAGGGGAGAGAGGTTGTTACACGAGGGAGACAGCAACATGAAATTCTCATAGAGTGATTAAGCAAAAACAAAAAATTAGTCCCCTAAATTTCAGCAGTGGAACAACAGTAGCCAATCAATCAGAGAGATGGCAGAGGCTATGCTCCAGGGGGAGGGGAGGGACAATCAAAGGATGTACTTGTTGGGACACATATTCCTGCAGCAAACACTTAAATAGTTTTAACTGGGTTACTTCCATTCTTACAACCCCATCCGTCAAAAGTAACGAGAGCTCATGTAGGGCTGAAATAAGTTTCTTTAGATAAGACACTAGCGCTGGGTCAAGCCTCCTAGTGGCCAACTTCGACAACTCCAACGTTACAATGCACAGTTTACAAAGCAGGCTCCACAATCTATCATCAGTACAGTACATCATAAACAGATCTGAGTGCATTTTGAACTTACCAATACCATCAGTGCATTCTGATCATACCAATACAATGGTGCATAAGGATTAGTTATAATACAACAAAGAGAACAGGTGAATGAGGGAAGATTGCGCTGAGAGGAAATACTGGTAATGTAGTACAATATCCGATAAGCTCAAAGGATAAGATTCTGGTCACCCAGCCAGAATCAAACAATGGCACTTGAAACAAGCCACAAATGTAAAGTTTATATGAAAACGATAAATCCTGAGCTAAAAAAGTTCATCAATATCAAAAGACAGATGTTGAGTCCAAGGCTTCACATTATCTTCATTGTTCTTCATTTATTGTCATTTTCAATAGAATCCAATCGTCACCAATAAAGAAGTTAGTAACCGCTGCCATAAGGATTAGTTACTTACCTGTAATCCTAGTTCTCTTCCAGGGGTATACTCATTAAAGTCATAAGCACTGAATTATCTCCGCCCATGAGCGGGAACCCGGAACACATAACAATATACATATATATGTGTAAATATATCAAAAAGTACATAGTACTAAACTAATTATACACATATACATGTATAATAACCATAATATGCAGCCTAACATATATACATAGGCTAATAAAGCCAAACTTACACACGTTCTGAAGCATGAAAATATGCTGTATATAAATGCAATAAACAGGCATGAGCCTAAAATGCATTTCATAACCATGAAAACCTTTTATTTTCATCAAAGAACCTGTTGTAAACAGTTATTAGCCTAAAAGGCTGCATATGAAAAAATATCTGTGTACAGAAAATCAGACTGGCACCCTGCCTTTAAGGCCCCAGAGAATCTGCACACTTTGACTTTAAGGCCTCCAGGAGAACTCTGTTCCCATCATGCACCACAGGTGACAGTTAGGTCAGTTCTTTTGTACGGTACAGTAAATTTTAGCAGGAATCTGCACTTAAAAACTTCATAATACATATTGAAAAAACCTCAATGCTACTGCTCGCCCGGGGAGGCGGGAGGGTGCTTATGACTTTAATGAGTATACCCCTGGAAGAGAACTAGGATTACAGGTAAGTAACTAATCCTTCTCTTCCAGGGGATACTCATTAATAGTCATAAGCACTGAATAGAGTAGCAAGCTCATACCCACTAGAAGCGGGCGAACAGATAAATGCATAGCCACACTTTTAAGCCATAGTGTTTAGCTAGAATTAGCAAACAAATTTCTAAGGGATGCTTGTCCCACTTGTGCATCAACCTGCGCATCAGAATCTATACAGTAATGGCGTGTAAACGTATGCACTGAACGCCAAGTAGCTGCTTTACATATCTCAGACATAGCCACATTCCTAAGGAGAGCAGTGGTAGAAGTGTTCCCCCTCGTAGAATGCGCCCTAGGTCTACCTGATAAAGACTTGTGGGCTAGCTGATAAGCCAGTAGGATACATGACACTATCCATCTAGAAATGGATCTCTTGGACGCTGCCAAACCAGTATTTGTAGGACCATAGTTCACAAACAGACGGTCCGTGTGCCTCAAAGACTTTGTTTTATCTAAGTAAAATTTCAAAACCCTTTTCAGATCTAATGAATGTAGAGCCCGTTCAGCCGGACTCGAAGGGTTTGGGAAGAAAGTAGGCAATGTTATGGTTTGATTAATATGAAAATCCGACACCACCTTGGGCAGGAAAGCAGGATGAGTTCTGAGCACCACTCTGTTTCCATGAAAAATAGTGTACGGTTCATTGCAACACAGAGCCTGGATTTCGCTCACCCTACGAGCAGAAGTGATGGCCACCAGGAACGCTACTTTCCAAGATAAGTGTTGTAAGGACGCTTTATGTATGGGTTCAAAGGGGGGACCCATTAACTTGGTCAAAACCACATTAAGCTCCCAAGGTGGAGAAGGAGACCTGACTGGAGGATACACGTTCCTTCAACCTTCTAGAAAATCCTTCACCACAGGCATCCGAAAGAAAGATATCTGTCTTGGCGATTTTCTATAAGCAGTTATTGCAGCAAGATGGACTTTGATGGAACTAAACTGCAAACCAGATTCAGCAAGGTAAAGTAGATAAGGTAAGATCACCTGTCTTGACCTTGAATAGGGTCAAGACCCTTACTATGACACCAAAGGTAAAAACGTTTCCACTTAAATCCGTAGGATTGTCTTGTAGAAGGTCGCTTTGCCTCCTTAAGGATGTTCATACACTCCGGATTCAGCTATAAGTGCCCGTACTGGATGACTTCAGGAGCCATGCTGCCAAGCGTAGGGAGGGCAGATTGGGATGAAACACTCGCCCCTCCTGTTTGGACAGAAGATCCGGGCGACAAGGCAATCTCCTGTGTGGCACTTCTGACAACTGGAGGAGATCTGGGAACCACCACTGGCGTGGCCACTCTGGGCAAATCAGTATCATTCTGGAGTCGGTCTTGTACATCCGGTTGATCACTGCTGGTATCAACGGTGTCGGAAGGCCATTGTAAAACCCTTGTTGAAGAAGCAGAATAAATCGCCTACTGACCTTACCAACATGCGCCCCATCTCCTTACTTCCTGTCCTTAGTAAAATCGTGGAGCAGTTAGTACATGAGGAGCTTAAAATATTCGTAGAGGCCCATAACATCCTGCACCCTCAACAATCAGGTTTTCGTTCCGGTCACTCCACCGAAACAGCCCTGATCGAACTTGCTGATTCCATCAAGTTTCTGCAGGATGAGGGTAGGCTAGCCGTCCTCATCCTGCTAGACCTGACAGCAGCGTTCGACACCATCTCGCATGCCATCCTGATTAACAGAATGCGAGAGATTGGCGTGACAGACACAGCCTTGGCTTGGATTTCATCTTTCCTATCTAATAGGTCCCAGACTGTGTCCCTCGGTCCCTATCTATCCTGCGAAAAACTCATTACATCTGGAGTGCCCCAGGGTTCTATATTAAGCCCTCTTTTTTTCAACATCTATATGGCACCCCTCCTCGCTGTGATAGAATCACATGGGATTCTTGTCACGTCATATGCTGACGACACCCAATTGGTCGTCACTATTGACAAACAGTGGACGGACGCGGACCTACGGTTTAAAAACTGTCTCTCCGATGTATTCAAATGGTTAAATACAAACCACTTACGATGTAATAGTGCCAAGACAGAAATCATTCCACTGGGTAAAAATCTGTCTTTTCATCCGAAAGACTGGTGGCCCTTAGGATCAGAGGCCCCTCCCAGTGCAGTATCTTCAGCGCGGAACCTGGGCGTACAATTCGATTCATCTCTCTCCTTCGATGACCACGTTAGGATCACTGCTGGTCGCTGTTTCGGCCTAATTAAATCTCTTAAGAAATTCTTCGATTTCCTTCCCATTGCAGCTAGAAAGTCAGTCGCGGTAGCTTTAATTCTTTCCCGACTCGACTACTGCAACGGATTGATGGCCGGAGTGAAAAAATCTACCCTCAGAAAGCTGCAGAGCATACAACATGCAGCGGCCAGACTGGTTTTACAACTCCCTAGAAGGTCATCAGCGTCAGCAGCATTAAAATCTTTACACTGGTTACCGTTGCATAAAAGAATTCTTTTTAAACTGCTCCTTACAGTTTTCAAATCTATGCAAAACCTAGGGCCCCACTATTTTGCAAATCGCTTCACGCGCTACAACCCCCCGCGTTGTTTGAGATCCTCTGGGACAAATCTTGTCATGATCCATGTAGGAAGGGGGAGTCTCTAGTTGGCGCAGTGCAGCACTGGCGACAAGCAGGGACTCTCCCTTCCCCGTCAGGGCTGAGGGCTACCTTCAAGACAACCTCTGCTTACCCTCTAGGTAGTGTGGCTTAAGCAGTCTTAGGCTAATCTCTGGGGCATATAGGGTTAAACATTTGCAACATTACACCATCACCACCAACCCACCACACAATGACACCAAACTGTATTTGTAAAAATATATCTTCTTTATATAATTTCAAGCAGGCTTGTAAATACAGTCTTGGTTACTTTAAATGCAGGTTCCAGTTACTCTTTATAAATGTCACAGTTCTTTCTCAGCTTGTCTTTCTCATTCCCCACATACGATATTGTGTGAGGCTTTTCCTGTTCAAGTTTAGCAAAAACAAAGGCGGAGTTGCCTGCTGGGGGCCTTGGTGCACCTCCGATGACTGACTGGGCCCGACCGGCCCGGGCTCACGCGTCTAGCGGGAGCGGCGGCAGGTTGGTTCGAGTCCGCCTCTCTGTGCGAGCCGCACGGCTGTGCGCGGCTGGCGGGGGAGAGGACGGGGGCCCTGGGAGCGCTCTTCACGCGGCTCCGGGGACTTGGCTGATCAGAGGGCGGTGCGAGCGGGCAGGCCAGATGCTCGCACCGCGGGGGCAACAACAGTACCTTTGTCTTTCTTGAGCAGGATCGAGGCAGTCCGATCGCAGGTCAGCGCGGTGATCCGCGTCGCGGGGTCTTCCTCCCGGGGTTGGAGCGAGCGGCGGCTCGGCTCGAGCTCGGAGGTTGGCGTTGCGGCGCGGGCCGGGCCACAGGGACAGAGAGCCTCGGCGTTTCCACAGAGGGGTACCCGCAGGGGGCGGCGATCCACAGAGCACACCACCAACAATCCAGGCGGCGTTCTTGTACCCCACGCAGCAGCTGTTTCTCGGACAGCGACGGCGCGTTCAGGGGCACAAGTCACGGAGGGGTGCAAGCAGGCACCGGGCACGACCTTTCTTTACGTTGCGAGCTGCGGCTCGGGGTCAGTCACGGTGCTCAGATCAGCTGGGCTAATCTTTGCGATGCTTCTGGGCCTGGCAGGCAGCAGTCACGGTGTTCAGAACGGGGGCACACCCAGAGCGTTGCTGAAGAGCGCGATGGTCACAGCGCGCTCCGCTTTTCCTGGATAGGCGTGCAGAGGGAAAGCAGCGGTCCACAGTGGTTCCTCTGTCAGGGGGTAGCGCTCACTGTTCCTGGAGCGCTGGTCAGGGGGCAAGTTCAACAGCAAGCCCTTGGAGATCTTTCAGCAGAGTTTGGCACAAAGTTCAAAATAAAAGTACAAAGTCTCTTGTAATCTTTTCTCTTCCTCTCCTTTGGCAGCAAGGCACCAGACACAGGCCAGAGTCAGCACTCCTCCTTGTAGTCCTTCCAGGTCCTTCTCTTCGGGCAGAGTTTCTTCTGTAGCACAAACAGGATCTAATTTACAAGGAGCAGGGCTCCTTCTTTTATACCCAGTTTCTTTTGTTCTAGCAAGCCAGGGGGGCCTCTGCATAACTGCTCCAGTCTCTGAGCACTTGTTGTGGGTACTTCTGGCTTCTGCATTCAGTGTGAGGGCAGGCACATCAGCCGCTCCCCAGGGGGGCGGAGCCGGCATTGTGAAGGCAGGGGCAGCTTGAGCACTTTGTTGACAGGCTTCGGTCCTTCCTGGGCCAGGTGCAGGCTGAGTCATCAGTCGCTCCCCAGGAGGGCGGAGCCAGCATTGTGGAGGCAGGGGCACAGCCTGATGCATCATTCAGGGGAAACTCCCACCACCCACTAAGGGGTCATCCTGCTAATCACTACCTGTCAACTCCCAGCCCTGTCACTCACACACACCAGACAGTCAGATCCACATCCAAGCAGAGGCGGGCTGAAATGGTTAGGCCAGCAAATGCTAACTTTCTAAAAGTAGCATTTGCAAACACAGGATATTAAAATAAACTTTACTAAAAGAAGTATTTTACTATTCTGAGTTCAGGCATACTAAACATTAATTTCTACCATGTTCCCTGAGCCTGCTGGGATTATAGAGTGTAATAATTCCAGCAGCCCATCTGGCCTAAAGGGAACTGGTAGCCTTACAATAGTGAAAAACGAATTTGGCAGTAATTCACTATTAGAACATGCCACACACATCAGGGCATGTTCTACCTTACACTTACAATGCACCCTGCCCTCAGGCCTACCATAGGGGTGACTAATATGAAGTTAAGGGAAGGTTTAGGGGCTGGCAAGTGTGTGCACTTGCCCAGCCAGCATGACAGTACCAGACTGCACGTAGGTTCTGCAATGGCAGACCCTAGACACATTTTAAGGCTGCTTCTGTGGGTGGCGCAACCAGCGCTGCAGGCCCACTAGCAGTGTTGGCATTCACAAGCCCTGGCACTCCTGGTGCACTTTACTAGGGACTAACAGTAAATCCAATGAACCAATTATGGACATCAATCACATGTACACTTTACAGTAGGGAGCACTTGCACTGCGGCACGGGTTGGCCGTGGCGCAGTGCCCTGAGTAGCAGACACCAGCAAAACATTTGAGGCACAACAGCAAAAAGTGGAAGGGAAACTCACGCCAAGGTGCCAGGTCTAACAATCCCCAGATTCAAATACAAGACTAAAGGTGGGAAATCTTTTACTGTCCTAGCGGCCAGGGCCTGGAACAACCTGCCAGTCAACCTTAGACTCATTGAAAATGAGAATAGTTTCAGAAAACTCCTTAAGACATGGGTCTTCCAACAATCCGACACCTCTGTATTGGCTGCCATCTAGTCCTTATCTCTTATCACATCCCACTTATCAGTTATTCTCTGCAGCTTGCTCAGCGCCATGATGCTCCCTTGGGAGCGAACGTTTGCGCTTTACAAATATACATAAATATCAAAATATCAAAATACAACAAGTTTTGACACCAGTCTATCAAAAGGGCATTCCCTTGAGACCCTTTCTGGGAGAACCTGGACGCGAAGACGGGGCATTTTGTGTTTGCCGCGTCTGCGAACAGATCGATGTCTGGTGTTCCCCAAGCCTGGAAAATGCTGTGCGCGACGTCCTCCTTGAGAACCCAGTTGTGCGCTTCGACGAAGTCTCTGCTGAGGTCGTCCGCCTGTGAGTTGAGACTCCCTGGCAGGTGAACCGCTGTTATTGACAGGTCTCGTGCTAGCAACCAATGCCAGATGGTCTGGGCTTCTATGGACAGAGTTCTGGACCTGGTACCCCCCTGCTTGTTTAAGTAATGCATTGTAGTTGTATTGTCTGTTTGCACCAGGAGGGACCGAGTCTGTAGAGATGGTGCCAGGGACTTGAGAGCAAGATGGACCGCTCTGAGTTCAAGTAGATTGATATGATATCCTTTCTCGAAGTCTGACCATAGCCCTTGTTCCTGCAGAGGGCCCATATGCGCCCACCAACCTTGGAGAGAGGCGTCTGTGATCAGAGTCTGCGTTGGTGGGTCCTGATGAAAAGGAACTCCCTTCATCAAGTGTGTCTTCTTCATCCACCACCGGATGGAATCTCTTGCAGACTGTTGAAGATGAATTCGATCCTCCCAGCATCCCGTCCTCTGCTTCCACTGATCTTCCAGACACTGTTGTAGAGGACGCATATGCAAACGTGCGTTTCTAATGATGAAGATGCACGATGCCATGGACCCCAGAAGAGAGGACACTTGCCGAACTGTCGGACGTGCAGACTGAAGGAGAAGAATACACTTCGCCTTGATGGATAACCACCTCTCCTCCGAAGGACACACCTTTTCTTTTTCCGTGTCCAGTTGAGCACCCAGGTAGTGGATCTTCTGGGAGGGGTTCATTATGGACTTCTTGTAATTGACTTGAAGACCCAACTTGCACATGAGTTGGAGGCATATCGATAGATGTTCTTCCAGTAGAGATGGGGATGAACTCTTCAGAAGCCAGTCGTCTAAGTACGGATATATGAAAATCCGTCTCTTTCGAAGACAAGCCGCAGCTACCGCCATACATTTGGAAAATGTTCTGGGAGCTGATCTCAGGCCGAATGGGAGTACTGCGTACTGATAGTGATGAGCAGCTACTTGAAACCTGAGAAACTTGCGATGTTTTCTGGATACCGGAATATGAAAATAAGCATCCTTCAGATCGATGGAGCACATCCAATCCCCCTGATGTAACTGGGGGAAGATCTGAAGAAGAGCCAGCATTCGAAACCTCTCCTTTCGAATGAATTTGTTCAACCGTCTCAAATCCAGAATGGGTCTGAACTCCGTAGCTGGATCTTTTTTCTTTACGAGAAAAAATCAAGAGTATAGGCCTTGACATCTCTGCTGAGATGGTACCAGTTCTGTGGCCTTCTTCTTCAGAAGGATGTTCGCTTCCTGTTGTAAACGCTTTACATTCCACTGTAACATCTTTAGAGGACGCATGACAGGGGGTGGCTTCTTGAATCTCAAAAGGTACTCGTTCTGAATGAAACCCAGCACCCATCTGTCCTTTGTGATCTGTTTCCACTCGTCCAGAAAACACACAATACTTCCTCCAACCGGAGTGGCACACGGTTGTGGAGGAAGCCTCCGTTCATTGTTTTTGAGGCTGTTTGGTAGCGGATGACTGCTGCCTATTTCCATTGCCTCTGCCTCGCCCAGGTCGCCGCTGTTGGAATTGCGACCTCTGTTGATTCTGGCCTTGGTTTTGCGAGGACCAATTCATCTGTTGGCTCCTCTGCTGGAAAGATCTCTTGTCATAGGGACGAAAATTACCCAGACGTTTAAATTCTTTCTTCTTTTCTAGACCTATGGCCGTAAGAGTGTCCAACTCCACTTTCATCTTGGACATCTCATCGTCAGCATGAGATCCAAACAGAGTCGAACCATTGAACGGTAAATTTACTATTTTCCTCTGGGTCTCAGGCTTTAGCCCAGTAAGGCGCAGCCAAGCTGAACGCCTAGCACAAATACCGTGCGCATAGCCATGCGCTGCCAGATCCGCCGAATCAGCAGCCGCGCTAATGCTCTGGTTAGCCACCAGTCCGCCTTCTTCCACAATCTCCAGGAAATCCTTTTGATCTTCCTTAGGGAGTTTATCCGCAAAACGAGCTACCGAGTCCCATAGCAGACGATCATAGCGGCCCAGTAAGGCTGCAGGACTGGCCACTCTCATGACCGACCCAGAGATGTTAGCCATTCTTCGCCCCAAGGAATCCATACTCTTGCTATCCTTTTCAGGTGGAGCAGAAGAGGTAGATGCTGCAGAATGGGCTTTTCTGACTGCCGCCACAATAAGAGAGTCTGGAGGTGGGTCAGAGCGCAAAAATATTGGATCTTCTTCTGGAGCTTTGTACTTTTTTGCAATCCTAGTAGGACCTGAACCCACCGTGGCCGGAGTCAAGAATGTTCTCATTGCTGGTTCTATCAAACCGGGCACTAAAGGCAGAAGAGGTCTGCCAGGCGTCTTGTGATGTAGGGTTTCAAAGATGACTGACGATGTCACTTGGGGAACTGCCATCTTGATGTTGAACTTATTCGCCCCACAACATAGTACAGCATTAAATGTGCTCAAATCATCTACGGGAGACACTCTGGAAGGTGGAGTAGATGATATAGTGGGAGAATAGTCTCTATATGACGACCTTGAAGAGGACGCAGATGACGTAGAAGATGGTGAAGGGGTTCTACGCCGTCTCTGAGGAGTTGCAGATCGCTGCCTCCTACGCTCCCTCGAACGCTCTCTCACTCGGGATTTCGAGCGTGATCTTCTATGCAGCTCCGACTGAGGGACCGGAGCCCTCATCCCCATCAGTCCAGCATCTGGACGCATCTTCCAATGTCTCAGGCTTTCCAGCGACCTCCGTGACATGTTAAGAGGCCGCTCTACACGCACAGGTGAAGCTTCAGTTGAAACCTGCACAATATTTGCTGAAGACTTGGAGGCTCTGGAGACTACACTGTGCTCGGAGTTCAATGAGCCAGATGGAGTCCGTTGGCTGGGCACCAATTGTCTGTCATGTGACACCTGCCCTGAGGTTGAGCCAGAGTGCGCCACCACAGAGGAGTCCTGATGCACTGTCTCTTGACCCACCACAGACCTGCCGTCTTGCTGACCCCGCGGTGAAGAAGCCACTAAAGGTTGTGGACTTATTTCTGACCTCGACAAAGACCTAAGTGAGATCCGAGAGGCTGGTCTTGATAGTCTCGAAACCGACCTTTCATCAGGTGGGGGAGACCTAGACTCTGACACTCCATGCTTCGAGCCCGAAGCATGTTTCGACGTCGACATATGTCGCGATGGAGACCTCGACCTTCTCTTTTTAGGTCTCGAAGTCGAATTCTTCGACGCCGATCTTCCTTTCGACGTCGACCTTTTCCTCGACGACGACTTACGCTTCGACGTCGACCGATGACTCTCTCTCGAAGTCGACACTGGATCCTTCGACGTCGACACTGGATCCTTCGACGTCGACACCCGATCCTTCAACGTCGGACGCTTCTCTTCCCTCGATGTCGATCTCTTACGATCCTTCGACGTCGAACCATTCGCCCCGATGTCGTCCTTACTGCAATCGACACCAGATGTCTCGACGTCGAAAAAGATTTCGACGGCGACTGTCGAGACGCTGAACCTTGCCTCACCGGCGATGTCCTCGACGTCGATGGAGCCCTCTTCGACGCCGACAACGCTGACGGTGATCTGGATCTCGACGTCGAGCGCACCTTTTTTGACGGCGACGCTCCCTGGAGTCGATGTTTTTTAGTTCTACCTTCAGGAGAAGCTGTTCTTCGACGTTTTTGTTGAGAAGATGGCTTAGCAGATGATAACACGCTCTTAAAGCCCTTCTCACCACGGCTTTCTCTCTCCAGAAGGCCCAGCAACCTCATTTTCTCCCTTTCTCTTAAAGTCCTACTAGAAAGGTTGAGGCAGTGATAACAATCTTCCACCTTATGAGAAGCTGGAAGACAAACCACACAAACAGAGTGTGGGTCCATTTTTGACATCTTCTTCCCACAGGAAGGACATTTGTAAAATAAAGGTGGCATTCTGACTAAAAAATCACCAACAGTTTAGTCAGAAAAGGATATTAAATCACCACCAGAGTAGTATATTGTCAAAAAGACAAGAAAAAAACAACTTCTGACAGAAAAACTGCCAAAAAGAGCAGAGCTCAAGTTCCAGGTTCCTCACAGAACAAGCCGGAAAAAAGAACTGACCTAACTGTCACCTGTGGTGCATGATGGGAACAGAGTTCTCCTGGAGGCCTTAAAGGCAAAGTGTGCAGATTCTCTGGGGCCTTAAAGGCAGGGTGCCAGTCTGATTTTCTGTACACAGATATTTTTTCATATGCAGCCTTTTATGCTAATAACTGTTTACAACAGGTTCTTTGATGAAAATAAAAGGTTTTCATGGTTATGAAATGCATTTTAGGCTCATGCCTGTTTATTGCATTTATATACAGCATATTTTCATGCTTCAGAACGTGTGTAAGTTTGGCTTTATTAGCCTATGTATATATGTTAGGCTGCATATTATGGTTATTATACATGTATATGTGTATAATTAGTTTAGTACTATGTACTTTTTGATATATTTACACATATATATGTATATTGTTATGTGTTCCGGGTTCCCGCTCATGGGCGGAGATAATTCAGTGCTTATGACTATTAATGAGTATCCCCTGGAAGAGAAGGATAATGATACACAACAGATCTCAGTGCATTCCAAACACACAAATACCAACAGTGCACTCTGAATATACCAATACAATGGTGCATACGGTCAATACTATACAACAGATACTTTGGATGGAATGGTGCACCAGGAAAGTAGTTATATATTTGTTGCCAATAAGATTCAAGACGAAGTCTCTTTATAGGAACCAGTTCAATTCTTTATTTTCTCTCTTGAAACATATAGTTACACAAAAAAACGTCGAGCCAATGCGTTTCGTTCAGGAAAGCTAACTTTTCAGACCTTCTTCAGGGATGTAGACAACATATAAAAAAGACACATATAAATACAAATACACAATGAACAACTAAATACCAAATTAATACACATTAAGAAGAAGAGAAATAAGAAAGACAAGAAAAGAAAAATCGCATTTGGCATAGAAAGACACAGGACTAGCACAAAAAAACCTGTACATTGAAATATTAAAATGAGTGCATGCCAATAACTAATGCTTCAAGGCAAAAACATATATATAAACACAATTTAAACATTTGACGTCAATTACTACATACGGGACAAAATCACTAATCAAAAAACAGGAAACAAAGCAAAAATGCCCATGGACAGTGCGTGAATCCACAATCCACGTCTCATCTTACATGGGATAACTCCAAGATACTATACAACAGATAGGTAATTCCGAACACACCCATACCATGAGTACATTCTGAATATACCAATAAAATGGTGCACACGGACTACACTATACAACAGACAGTGAATTTTGAACACACGAATAGCATCAGTGCCTTCTCCTCATACTAATACAATGGTGCACAAGGATAATGCTACCCACCAGATATCAGTGCATTCCGAACACACCAATACAACCAGTGCATTCTAAACATATCAATACAGTGGTGAATAAGGACAACACTATACAACAAACATCAGTGACACCGAACACACAAATACCATCACTACTTTCTGAGCATGCCAATACAGCATAAAGACAACACTACAAAACAGACATCAGACAACACTACAAAACAGAAAATAGTGCATTCCAAACAAACCAATAACATCAGTGTATTCTGAGCGTACCAATACAGTGGTGCATACAGTGGTGCATACTGACAACCCTATACAACAGATATCAGTGCATTCCGAACACACCAATACCACCAGTGCATTCAAAGCATACCATACAGTGGTGCATACTGGCAACAGTACACAACAGATATCAGTGCAGTCCGAACACACCAATACCATCAGTGCATTCTGAGCAGACCAATACAGTGGTGCATACGGACAACACTACACAACAGACATCAATGCATTCCGGACACACCAATACCACCAGTGCATTCTAAACATACCATACAGTGGTGCATACTGGCAACAGTACACAACAGATATCAGTGCAGTCCGAACACACCAATACCATCGGTGCATTCTGAGCAGACCAATACAGTGGTGCATACAGAAAAGTCTACACAACAGACATCAGTGCATTCCAATCACACCACTACCATCAGTGGTTTCTGAACATACCACTACAGTGGCGCATATGAACAACACTACACAGTAGACATCAGTACATCCCGAACACACCAATACCATCAGTGCTTTCTGAGCATACCAATACAGTGGTGCATAAGGACAACGCTATACAATGGACAACACTACACAGCAGGCATCAGTGTATTCTGAACACACCAATTCCATCTGTGTGATCTGAGAATATCGACACAGTGGTACATATGGACAACACTAAACAGCAGACAACAACGCATTCGGAACACACCAATACCATCAGTGCATTCTGAGCAGACCAATACAGTGGTGCATAAGGACAACACTACACAACAGACATCGGACAACGTTACATAGCAGACATCCGTGCATTCTGAAAACACCAATACAATGGTGCATACTGGCAACACTACACAACATACATCCAGACATCAGTGCATTCTGAACACACCAATAACATCAGTACATTCCAAACACACCAATACCACCAGTGCACTCTGTGCATACTGATACAGTTGTGAATATGGACAACACTACACAGCAGCCATCAGTGCATTTCAAACACACCAATACAATTAGTGCATTATGAGTCTACCAATACAGTAGTGCATAGGACTACACTACACAACAGACATTGGACAATACTACACAGCAGAAATCAGTGCATTCCAAGCACACCAATGCCATTAGTGCCTTCTGAGCATACTGATAAAGTGGACAACACCACACAGCAGCCACCAGTGCATTCTGAACACAGCAATACCACCAGTGCATTCTGAACATCCTAATACAGTGGTTAATATGGACAGCACTACATAACAGAGATCGGACAACAATACACAGCAGACATCAGTGCATTTTGAACAGACCAATACCATCAGTGCATTCTGAGTATACTGATAAAGTGGTGTATACTGACAACACCAGCCACAGACATCAGTGCATTCCGAACACACCAATACCATTAGTGCATTCTGAGTGTACTGATACAGTGGTGCATGCTGACAACACTACACAGCAGACATCAGTGCATTCTGAATGCACCAATACCATTAGTGCATTCTGAGTGTACTGATACAGTGGTGCATGCTGACAACACTACACAACAGGCATCGGTGCATTCTGAATGCACCAATACCGGCAGTGTATTCTGAGTGTACAGATACAGTGGTGCATACAGACAACACTATACAACAGACATTGGTGCATTTATTTATTTATGGTACTTGTAGAGCTAAACACATCCCCATAGGGATATCAGTGCATTAGACTGCTGCTTTCAATTGGAGTTGGTGCACTGGTCTTAATCTGAGAACAGCCAGGTTTTTAGGTTCTTTCTAAACCGGACATGGTCGGAGGCGAGACGAAGGTCAGAGGGCAGAAGCCAGCTGTGTGAAAGAGTGACCACACATTCTGCCTTTTTTTTAATTAAATGTTTGGCCTCGGCTAGAGCCAAGTTAGCAGATCCCAGATTGTGTGTGGGTATATAGAATTCCACCTTCAAGCGTAGAATTGCAGGTCCACTTTTGTAAAGTGCTTTATGGACATGGCTCAAAAGTTAAAATTTGGCTCTTTTACGCATTGGAAGCCAGTGAAGAGTTTTGAGTCATGCCGGAGCTGAGCTAAACTTATCTTTATTGCAGGTTTGGCAGCCGCATTTTGTATTACTTGAAGTCTTGTAAACAGATTGTCTGCCATGCCCACATAGAGGGCATTTCCATAGTCCATGCGACTCGTAATTCATGCTTGGATTACAGTTCGGCGCCAGTCAATGGGGATCCATCGGAAAGGTTTCCGTAGGGGCTTGAGTAGGCCAAAGCATTTGCCACATGTGGCGTTGACCTGCTTCTGCACTGAAACTGAGTCATTGATTAGAACGGCAAGGTTTTTAGCCACTTTCTTGAACTCTGAGGCTGAGCCCAGTGAGGATGGCCACCAGGTGGAGTCCCACATCTGGTGCGCACCACAGAAGAGTAAGATCTCTGTTTTTTCTGCATTCAGCCTTGGGCAGTGTTCTGTCATCCAATTTGCTACCTCGGATAGACAGCTATTGAGGTTTGTCCTAGTCTTGTGTTGTCTCCCACTGATGGAAATAACCAACTCGGTGTCATCAGCATATATGAGCAAATCTCAAAACCCCAGTTTCTGACAATATTTGCAAAGGAGGAGACATAAATGTTAAAAATTGTCGGGCTCTGTGAAGCGCCCTGGGGGACACCACATTTAGATACATGGCGGATGATCTAAAGGTGTTTAGCAGAATAAACGGAGTTATTTTTCTTAGAAAAGATCTGAACCATTTTAGGAGTTTGTTTTAACCTTTGTTATCGTTTTTTTCAAGCAGTAAAACTATAGTCAGGAGATTGTCAGGAAAAAGTTTACAGTTGGGTGAGATCCACCACAGAGTTAAAGATTATAAAAAATAGTGCATGGTCACTATCTGCTTTCCCAGTCATCCAACAGCACTAAGCTTATTAAAAGAACATCTGAACATCAACAGTCATCCTCCTTAGCTGATCATCCATTAGTATCCGAGTCATGCTGATCCATTTTAAGACTTTTGAGTTTAGCCCAGTCTCGTGAAGTTTCTTTTTCAGTAGGCTGTGAGAGACAGTATCAAATGCTGCAGGGAGGTTAAGAAGAATCAGGACTGCGGCCTTGCCCTGATCTACTTCTAGTCTGATATTATCCAAGACAGCAAGAAGGGTAGATTCAGTGCATTATGAACACACCAATACTATCAGTGTATTTATTCTGAGCAGACAAATACAGTGGTGCATAAGGATAATACTACACAACAAATATCAGTGCACTCCGAACACACCAACACCATCAGTGCATTCTGAGCATACCGATACAATGGGGCTTACGGACAACACTATACGACAAGCATCGGTGTATTCCAAACACACGAAGAGATAACAGTACAATGGTGCAGAAGGACAACCTCAACATCTAATGTTACCAATGGTTTGCTTCCCCACTTTCGTTCAGAAACAAAGTCAAAACTCCTTTGTGAAACAAACACTTACTCTGTCCTGTCTGGGGATCTCCCATTCCCACAACCATTCATAGTCTTGTGAAGAAAAGTCAGAAGGTCACAGCTGTTTTGCGGCAGTTACAATCAATCCTCTCCTTGTCTTCACAGACAAAAATACTTTTTGCGGCCACAAAAAGAGTGCGAACTTCTGTTAATAGAAATGTGGCAAAATAGCGCAACCTAATATGTAAGATAAACTGCACTGTTGTAGTATTTTGCCCCATACATTTTTGCCCAAATCCTAATGCCATAATTTTCATGTTTACCTAAATATGCAAAATGCATGTTTTATTTATTTTTAACCATTTATATGGCGCTTCTTATCAAAAGTAGGCATCAGTGGGATTTTACAATGACAATACATAGAGACTGTTAATATATAGAAGAAAATACAGTTACTTTTTCCCTGTAAAGCAACTCTCTGACAACAGCACATCTTTACAACATGGAGCTAAATTCTTACTCAATTCCGCATATTAGATGCAGTACATCTAACCCAACCCCTAGACGGTCAAAGACAACACATTGGCGCTATATAAAAAAGAACATATATATATATATATATATATATATATATAGTAGAGAAGTCCCCGGGCTGAGGGGCCTGGCAGGACACCGGAGCTGCTGCAGCGCGCACTCAGAGGACACTGTAAATAATACATCAAATGAGGAAGTGTAAATTAGATCAGGAGATCGAGTTGCGTGCTCGGGTATTGATTAGAGCCCTTCCTTTGAAGAAGGACAGCCTGTTGGGGAAAAGGCACCTCTCGGGGCAGCCTGCAAAGTCAAAGCAAAAACTAAAGATGACAGCTCGTGCGAAAACACAGCTCGTAGGAAGTGTCAGGTGCACAACCAAAGCAGACTACTCGTTTGATAATCAACGCCCAAGTAAGACCTAACCTTCAACCCTTGAGGTCGGCTGTTGACCTTTGAACTCAGCTGTCAAGCCCCATGCCTGGGGCGGAGAGATCACTGTCCTGGGTCAATGGCCGCAGTCACGCACTCAAAACTTGACGGCATGATGTCATAGCTGCGCCGCTGTCCGTTGACGGTAAACGAGAGACAGCGAGCGTGACATGGCGTCATTTAAGGCGGCTTGCTGCTTTTCACAGAGAGGGAGATGTGATAAGGTGAAGGGAAGTGCAGATTTATTTAGAGTGCGGGTGGCCACTGGAGTCGAGCCAGATGACTGATTCTGGCTCAGCTCGAGGTACTCTTGGAACCTCGAGCCTGGATAGAGCCGAGCTTGCATGCAAAAACAAATACACAGCATTAACATTTAATATTCAAAGGGATAGGTCAAGAGATATCCGTTTAGTGGCTGAAAAGCATAAAGTGAGACCAGCAAAACAGAGATTAATCTCAGCTTCCCTGCGTAACCAAATTGCGTGATCTTAGTCAAATATTTAATTCCACGAGCCTACTTTTTGCCCGTTTTCACCTATTGGAATACATTGAAATATGTGAGTTCAGGATGCTCGTATGAAAACCTCACTTGTGCTACATTTAATAGACCAGTGTTCTATTATTCTATAATAAGACTCTGGGCTACATATGTGGCACAAATGATTTGCCTTTATTTATTTTACTACTGCATTTGTCTTTAGGGTGTAGGGGAGTTTTACATAAAAATCTGTTTTAAAATATATCTCTCAGAGCAATCACCAACTGAATAGGGACACCTTACCATTTTGAAAAGGCCTGTCATTGCACAGCAAGACGCGTGGCAGTGTTTTAGTAACTTTTAATCCGTTTGAGCTAGAATCAAATGGGACCATTAGCAAAGGCATCGGTTTTGGAGTACCTTTTTTTTTTTAAACTCTAATATACCACTGTGAACTGCTTCTAAAACATCTGTAATGGGAATAAAATGTTACTACTATTCATGGAATATTTAATGCAGTTAGTACATCTGCATCTGCTTTCACAAACATTCCAGATACTTCTGCTCGTCAAGACTCCTAATTGCACACATCTGCTAACGCGGGATTACTGGTTACTAATTATCTTGCCAAATCCCTTCTTCCTGTCGACTGAATCGTTGGTACCTGTCTTGAGTAAAAGGTAATCTCGAGGTAAACAATCAATTTAAGAACTTACACCACTCTAAATGACCACTGACCAAAATTAAGTTTTAAAGATTTAATATAAAGTCAAAGATAACTGAAGATACAAACTTCTCAAAATGAGATTCAAAAGGTATATCAGAATCACTATGAACATGAACTTCTTGAATAGTCTGAGTCTGAAGAACAAAATAATAAGTACAAGTTCGAATACCATCAGGGTTGCTAAAATGGATACAAGTTGCAACCTCAAAGTCATTACAGAAAAGAAAACTAAAGTTAGTCTGTCCCTACACTATACTAAATGACATCCCTACTTAACAAGATCTTAACCCTCTAGGTGTCAGCCGTGGTGACTTCCTAAGAAGATCACGCACTTCTCTTTTCTCTTCTCTGATAATGGGTCTCTCCTGATCAGCCTATCTGCCTACCCATCCGCTTCCTTAGGCTCCCAAAATCATCTGCTCTGCTCTCCTCCCGGGTCACTTTCCCTAATACCAAATCACATTTCCAATAGAAACGCCCCTTGGGACGCCCCTCACGTGGTACATCTTTCCGCGGCAAACTCCATGATGGTACTCTTGAAGACCCTCGTTAAAGTTGACCTTGGTTCCCGGGCTTCTTCTTCAGTGCGCTGATACCCCCTGAAATTCCTGGAAACTCCTACAGGCCTGCGCAAGGCGCCACTGAACAAAGTCCCTTTCATTCGAGCTGATTAGGACCCTCGCACCTGCATACAGCTCTTCCTGCAGTGGGCCTCAAATTCCAGACTTCACCATATCTTAGGCCATAAAACACTCTCAGAGCTTCATACTGGACACCTCACGACCTCTCCTCTAACGAGCACATGACGATTGGAACTACATGACATTATCGGCTCTGGCCTACTTGATTTACATGCAGCAGGTTCCTGCACTCTTAAAACGTTAACTTGATTTAAACAGCAAACATTCTTAACTAGCATACGTTTCTAAAATAACACATCTATAAAGCATATACTTTTAACCCTAAGTTCAATAGTACATTTTGAAAGAACCATGTCAACCTTGTCTCACATTATTTTAGCAGCACGTTTAGATTTGCTTGTGAATTGCCATGAGGCCTACACAAAATACTGGGTTTTTGTTACATTCAACTCTTACATTATTCCTTTAACATGAGAACATGAGGTTTTCATATTCATCCCAAACATTTCTACATTAGTCTCACACAGTTATGATTATCGTTACTCTACTTTAAACATTCTATGCATTTCACCACTGAATATAAGACACTCGGTGTATTTCACTTCTAAATATAAACACTCTGGTGCAAAGTACATGTTAACTAACTACGTGCTTGTAAATATGGCGTACTTATACATTTTTTCCAAACTTGTGCTCTCTCAGTCCCCCCTTTGATGACCTTCAGGGGTCATCATCACCATGACACTAAAAATGTAGAACCTTTAAAGTGAAGTCAGGACAGTACCACTTCTTTTCATACTCTCTAATGCTTTCAGACTCTTATATTGAGTGTCCTGCATCGCTGTCAACTCTTCTTCCTGTTTCTTCATAGCTCTCTGTAACCTATTTGCTCTATACCATTGATACAAACGCACCAATCCCCACAAAGTGATTACACAAATCACTACTATGATGATGGGCTTCAATATGTACCAAACGATACCCTTTCCTAAGTTGGCAAACCAACTTCCAACTTTACCCATTCCATGGCCTACTTTTTCCCACACATTTACCTTTGCCAGGTCCTCAATTTCGTAGTGTATGGCAGTGATGTTTTGTATATACTTCTCTAGAGGCTTTGAATTGTCTGGAATGTAAGTACAACATTCCTGGACCTTCAAGGCCCTACAGACTCCTCCCTCTTTTGCTAACAGAACATCTAAAGCAAGTCGGTTCTGAAGAACCATTGCCCTAATCGATTGCATCTCTCCCTCTATCAGCATCAAGGATCTTGCAGTACTGGCAGACAGTCTATCTACGACTGTAGCTAACCTCCTGATCTTAATGTCATTCATTATCAATCCTAAGAAAGGGAATGCAGCACCTATTACATCTCCAACTACTTCTGCTGCACCTAGCCCTCGCTTCCATCTAGTTGATATTTCTTTCTTAGGCGTGTCTAAATTCTCAACATGATATATTTTAGGGAAGACAACAGCCAGATAGCATGATCCGTACCAATTATCTGGTAACTTCACATAGGCATATCTTCCACATACAAAATATACATTTGGTATTGCTTGCATCCCTTTCATGAAGTTCTTAGAGTAGTACTCCAATTGAAAAGCATGTTCGCAATTGACTTGTCCTACATAAACGTTTTCATAGTAGGAGTAACTCCTGTGAATGCACAGTTTCCCCCGTTTCTCCTTATCCAAAGCAATTGGACCAATACTACCTTTTCGTTGTTGTGCCCTTTCTTCCTTGGTCCAATCTGTTTCTCCTTGTCCTGATGCCTTCAATGCCTTCTGCTTTCTGTATCTAGTATCTACCTGAGCTATAAACTTTTTCTCAACTTCTGATATTTGACAAGTCAGATTGTTGTTTCGAGCATGTGAAGTATCTAACGTTCTCCATGGAATAAACCATTTGTGTAACCTGTCTTCGCTTTTGTAGTAGTCCCATTTGTTCAAATGCTTGAAATTCGGAACCTCTGGCAATGTCGAGTCGAAATTCGAGAAGTAATACTCAAATCCGTCTCGTCCATAAAACATACTTAACAATAAACTGCACGTTATTCCATATGTCAACGGGAGATGATGGTATTTGATACCCTCCTCCACCGAAATTGGTAACTGCATACATACATAGCAGTCCTTTACCTCCATGGCATCAACATATTCATAAAGCAACTTAGCATAAGCATTTGACTTGTAATTCCCCTGTGATTCATCCATGTGTAACCTTTTTACTTCTGCATCTAACAACGCTTTGTCTTTCTCATTGATGTTTCCCTTCTCCTTAACTGTGGTAGTTCTCGGTGTTGACACTCCCCTATCCTCCTTAACTGTGGTTCCATCCCCTTCGTGTCCCGCTAGGAATGAAACAGTTACCACTAAAATTATAAGAGAAACCACTACTCCTAAAAATGTAACAGCTATACATTTTGCCCTGCGGTTCGGGTTGCCAGCCTCCATGTTCTCAAACAGTGTAGTTTTCGACTATCTTCCAGCATTCACTTCCTCTTCTTTTCAAACAAAGTCTTTCTCTCTTGCAATGTCTTTCTTGAAACACTTGGAAGCTTGACAATTTGTTTCCGCAAAACAGTTCAAAGTCCAGTAGAAAATAGACAACCCTAGCCCTTCTCCATCCACTAAAATGAAACCCCTATCACTTTTCTTCTTCCACTCGGCGCTAGGTTATCTTGCAACAAGTTTACAATTTCTTTTCAAAAGTCTTATTTTCGTCTGAAGTTATGTATGACTCAAGGAGTAACACTACTTCTTCATAAATGTCCATCCGAAGTATCATTCCCTCAGGTTCTGGACAATTCGTACCACACCATGGAAAGTCAACCTTTTCTAGGATTATTCTCCTTATTTCGCTCAAGACAAGTGGACGGACGAAATTGAGAGTTAGCGTTTTTTCAATTTCTAATCCTGGTACTATCAGTTCTATATCCACAATTACAAAGGGGTCCGTTCTAATCAAGATCACTTTCTTCACTTTTCCAGATCTGCACCCCTTTGAAGACATTCGTAGTATGGTTTTAGTCCACAACAATAAGCACTCCTAGCAATTCTACTACTCGTTCAAGCATTTCCAAACGAAGAAGAGTTCCCTCCAATATTGGATATCGTGAACAGCAAACTGGAAACTCAACTGTCTCTAAAAGCAATTTTCTTATTCCACTCAGGAGAGCAGGATGAACGATGTTGAGTGTCAGCAACCTTTCGGTCTCCGCTCCTGGCAGTAGAAACTTTATTTGCACTGTGATGATCGGGTCAGTTCTGATCAGTTCCACTTCCCTGATCCTCCCTGTTCTGTGTCTCCCAGACATCTGCAACAAGGTAGGTCCAGTCGGGAGTAGAGTATCTTCTGCTAGGCACTCGCACTCTACTTGATCTTCTAAGACCCTCCTCGGCTTGATCCTGGATATCTTCTTCTGGATCTGAGTCTTCGGATATAGGAGTAAGCGTTTCTTCTTGGGCCGACCTCAAACTTAGCCTTCTTCTTCTTGTTGGCCAAGTGGCAGCTCCAAGCCTTATTCTCCTATTCCTTGTCCTCCCACTTGGTTCTTGATCGCTCCGATACGGATCTGAGTCTGAGTCGTATTCACTTCTGCTCTCTCCTTCAGTTGCGTCTTCTGTCTCACTGCCATCCTGCCTTCGCTCTTCTTCTGAATCCGATGCGTTCCCAACTTCTTCCGACACCTCCTCAGCTGCCTCAATCCCTTCTTGCGACTCTTCTTCCACTTCCGGGCTTTCGTCTGGGATGGGAGCTGTTCCTTCTAGAGGTGCTGGAACTCTTCTAGTATGGGATACATGGATCCAATTTGGCAGCCCCCCGCACTTCACCGCGGTGTTCGTGATCAGGATTACCTGAAAGGGCCCACGCCAGCGAACATCTAGGCAGTTCTTCCGGACGTGTTTTTTAACCAGGACCCAGTCCCCTGGGTTCAGGTCATGACACAGGTTCCTCGCTGTTGGAACTTCAGCCGCATGCACCTGAAGGGACACAGAATGGATGGCGTCAGACAGTCCTTTACAATAATCCAAGATCAGATCATCTGTAATATTCAATAGAGCAGTAGTTGGAACTGTAGGAAGTCTCATGGCCCTCCCCATCAGGATCTCGTGGGGAGAAAGACCTGTCCTCCTATCAGGCGTGCTGCGCATGCTCATGAGCACCAATGGAAGAGCATCTGGCCAACTCAAAGATGTGGATGCCACTACTTTAGCCAATCTATTCTTCAAAGTGCCATTCACTTGTTCCACAATTCCTGAAGCCTCTGGTCGATAACTACAATGCAGCTTTTGATCGATATTCAGCGTGGAGCACAACATCTTCACTATTTCGCTGTTAAAATGTTTTCCGCTGTCCGATTCCAAAGAGGCAGGCACCCCGAAGCGCGGTATCAACTCCCTGAGCAACAATTTAGCCACTGTGAGTGTATCGCACCTACGTGTAGGGTATGCCTCAACCCATCTGGAAAATACGCATACAATCACCAACACATACCGAAGGCGATTGACTCTTGGCATTTCGATGAAGTCTAGTTGCATTCTATTGAAAGGCCCCCCTGACCTCCCAATGTGACTCAGTGTGACTGGTGTTCGTTTGCCTACGTTCAGTTGTTGGCAGGTAACACATCGCTTACATACTGATTCTGCTGCTATTCTGAATTTCGGGCAATACCAAGTCTGCCTAAAAACTCTCATCATAGCATCCCTTCCTAGATGTACTGGACCATGTATTTCTCTCGCCATGGGATTAGCTAATTCTTCAGGTAACACAGCTCTCCCATCTGCTGAAACCCAAAAATCCATTTCACTTCGCACACAGCCTGCTATTTCCCATGCCTTTTTCTCTTTTTCAGGTGCGTTCTCCTGCATTATTCTTAAATCCTCCCAAGCGTCTACAGTTTCTAACATCATACTTAATTCAGTCTTTTCTTCTGCACCTTCTATTTCCACCTTTGAGAAAGAATAACTTTGTTCCGCACAATAGCGTGCGACTTCATCAGCATATCTATTACCTTGTGACACAAAATCTGTATTCTTAGTATGAGCTACACATTTCACCACTGCAATATCAACAGGACCTTGTAATGCTTCTATCAGCAATCTCACAAATTCTCCATTTCGAATGGGCGAACCAGAGGAAGTCATGTAACCCCTCTGAGACCACAACTGCCCGAAATCATGAACCACACCGAAACCATATTGGCTGTCCGTGTAGATGGTGACTCTCTTTCCATTTCCTGCTATGCAGGCACGAGTTAGGGCAATAATCTCTGCTACCTGTGCGGAATGTACTCCTTCCAGGCAAGCGGCTTCTACAACTCCAGCAATGGTACAAACAGCATAAGCTGCTCTCAACCGACCAGTATCGTCTCTTAAACATGAGCCATCAACAAAGTAAATTTCATCGGGGTCAGACAATGGCTCATCCACAATATCTGGTCTGGGTTTCGTGCATAGTTCAGTCACATCAAGGCAATCGTGGTCTTCACATCCTTCGCCTTCTATTACAGTAGGTAATGGCATCAAAGTAGCAGGATTCAAGACAGAGCATCTCCTGAGAGTCACGTTTTCTGCGGCAAGTATAACTTGCTCATAACGCGTGAGCCTACTATTGGTCAGATGCTGCGTCTTCGTCCTGGTCATTAACAATTCAACTGAATGCGGTACATACACTACTACTGGATGTCCCATTACAATACTTTCGCTCCTTTCAATGCTGACACCCGTTGCAGCAACGGATTTGAGACATCCGGGCAACGCTGCGGCTACTGGATCTAATGTAGCCGAAAAGTATGCAACTGGTCTACGGGCATTACCGTGGGTCTGTGCCAAGACTGACAAAGCACATCCCTCTCTCTCACAGCAATAGAGTGAAAACGACTTTTCATAATCTGGCATTCCCAGAGCCGGAGCACGACATAAATCGTCCCTCAGCTGTAAAAACGCCACCAGACATTCTTCATCCCATGGTACCGGATCACTCACCTCCTTGTGCGTCAGTTTCTGTAAGGGTTTTGCTTTCAGTGAAAAGTTAACTATCCACTGTCGGCAGTAACCCACCATTCCTAGGAACATTCTAACCTCTCTCTGAGTTGTAGGCGCATTCATTTTCATTATCGCCTCAATCCTCTCTGGGGACACCTTACGTTTCCCTTTTTCTAACCTGTGCCCTAGATACTGTACTTCTGTCAGACAATACTGTAACTTGCTCGGAGATACCTTATGTCCATTTTCAGCTAAATGATTCAGTAAGGCAATTGAATCTACTTTACAAGCTTCCTCTGTTTCTGACGCAACAAGTAGGTCATCTATGTACTGTACCAGAACCGAGTTCTGTGGCAGTACTAGATTCTCAAGATTCTTTTTCAACAACTGATTAAAGATGGATGGACTGTCTGTGAATCCTTGTGGAATTCGACACCATGTTAAAACGCGATCTTCCATTTTAAACGCAAAAAGGTACCTGCTCTCTTCATCCAATGGGATTGAAAAGAAAGCCTGGCAAAGATCTATCACTGTGAACCATTCTGCTTGACATGGTATTTGAAACAATATCACTGATGGATTCGGTACCACGGGACAACATGAAACGACTATGTTGTTAATCTTTCGTAAATCCTGAACTATCCTAAACTTCCCACTAGGTTTCTGCAAACCCATAATCGGGGAGTTACAAGGACTGCCCACGATTTCCTTCAGTATTCCCTGCTGTATCATTGACTCGATCACAGGCTTTATTCCTGCAATCGTTTCCTGGGACAATTTGTATTGAGGCGTTCTTGGAAACTCAACATTTGGTTTTACCAGAATTTTTACCGGTTCTACCCCTTTAATCAATCCTATATCTTCTCCTGTGAAATCCCACACCTCTGACGCCACTACATCTCTTAAGTCTTGTGGAAGATCTTCTACAGTCAGAGTAGGATATAGTTCTACACAGAATTTTGAATTGGCCACCTTAAAGGTAGCATCATCGTCGGTAGTCTGTACCTCCACTCCTTGTGGGGTGCAGTATATGGTGCAATTCAATTTGCATAACAAATCCCTACCTAACAGACATACCGGACTCGAGTCACAAACCACAAACTGATGTTCGTTCATGTGGTTTCCAATTTTCACAGACACTGGTTCTGTCAAGGGACTAGTCATTCTTTTATTTGCGACTCCTACCACCTGAATTGTTTCCCCTGACATCGGCAAGTCTGGAACCACCGCTGATCTCAGAGTCGAACGAGTAGCCCCAGTGTCCACTAAGAACGTAGTGGGACACCCTGCCACTTCTGCCTCAACAAATGGCCCTCTCTGATCCACTTCTAGAACTGCCCCGAGGGTACAGTCTTCTTCACTGCTCACCCGTTGTCCTGTCAATGGATCAATGTAATAACATTTTTCTTCCTCGATAAACAGAGGCATTTGTTTAAAGACCTTTCCTCCAGCTGCTATCTTCGGTGGCTGTGGGAATTGGGCCCGTGGAGCCGAAGTCCCCCCTTTGGCCACCTTACTGCTTGGGACTGTCACTTTTTGCACTGTGTCTTCTTGGACCTGCTCTTCTACTTCTTGCTCTCCGTTTTCAGGGTTAAAGGGACACTCGCGTCGCCAATGCCCCACCTGATGACACAGATGACACTTTGTCGTTTTCTTTAAAGTGGCAAAGTCTATCCTAGGTCTCTGCCCTTCTTCATTATCTTTGTTCTGACCATTTGGTTTTCGTCCCATCCCCTGCTTCTGCTGGCCACCCTTCCCAGCGGACTGCATTTGCACCACCATCAATTTCTCCTTTAGATTCTTGGCTTTAGAATCTATCTCGTCACTGCAGTACCTCGCATATCGTAAAATCTCATCTAGTGGTTTGTTCTGCCAACAGATTAAATGTTGCTGTATCATCAAACAAATATCAGGTCTCAACCCCAATACAAACTTTGACACGAACTGCCCTATGTCTTTGGGATCCATTACATCTAGTCCACTGTATTGCTTGAATGTTTTCAATAATCTTTCATAAAACTCGTGAACTGTCTCCTTGGGTTCCTGCCTTGTTCGGTCTATTTTTACCCAATCTATATCCTGTGGTGGTACCTTATCTTTCAGCCATGCTATTACCCTTTCATACTTTCGCATGACTATCTCAGCTGGTCCATTAGTTCGAACATCTCTCAATGGTTCAGCATTTGGCCATTCGACACTAGTCTTACAAGGGGTCCACAGATCAGATGGGACCACGATGTCAAACAACGTGTTCAAATCTATCCACAATACTTTCGAAATTTTAACAAACCTCTCTACCTGCTTATACCACTCGACTGGGTTGTCCCGCAACTTCGGGAATGAGTTGGTAAATGCGGCTAAGTCTCCTCTACTCCAGGGCACATGTACATAATTTCCATTTGATATTTCTCGCAAAGGGAATGCCTCCATCTGCATTACCCTTCCCTCAGGGGTCATCACATTTGTACTTCGCCTAACTGTGCCCTTTTTCGACCACCTTTCTTCCCATTTATCCAGTTCTCTCCACACTCTTATCCCTGTTACCAGCTCTCTTATGTGTGTTTTTAATCCAGCAGTTCTCTTCTCATCTAGATCTTGGTCTGCGTACTGTAATCTGTGGTTACTCTGTAATGCCCTTGTCCTAGACAAATCCACGGCATACTTGTCTGCCAAATCGGTCAGTTTTTCATGAACCGCTCTAGCTTTCCTAGTAATATCCTTTGCCATGAACAATAACTCATCCTGTTCATACAATTCTATCCTTTCCAAAGGCAATGTTCCATCTATTATCTCATCTACATCTGATTTTAAACTGGTAACATCAAGCCTTTTTGCCTTTATTTCAGCTTTCAAGACACTCAATTTAGCTCCTCCATCCGCATCTCTCCCATCCCAGCTCCGAGATCTACGTTTAGGTATTGGTGAATTATAGGGAGTCCTCCCCTCTTCCCATCTCTCTAAGTCCCATGCCTTTCCGTCTTCTCGGGGTGGGTGGTGAAACACTCCTTCATGCCTCCCAGCCTCTCTCTCTCCATCCTGGCTAGTTTCACGGGATTGAGGATAAGAGGTTCTCTTACTCCCTCTTTCTTCCCTACTTCCCTGTGCTTCCTGAGTATTCGAGGCGTGGCGGGACCTATCGCTGTTCTCCTTTCTCCAATGTTGAACGTCTTCCCCAAGCGTATGATGAAGGCACCTAAACCTATTCTGAAAATTCCGTACCGCCTCATCTCCTCCGTTCCCCCAAAGACGGGACATTTCCTCACATTCTACAATCCTAGTATTTTGTTCCGACTGTTCTCTCTGATTTGTAGGACCTGCATCCCCTCTATTCTCTTGACTTTGGCCTTCCCGGCCCTGACTGCTTTCGCTGGCCCCACAATGAGATACAGTCCCGTTACCCCTGCTTTCCCACTCTGGTTCCGTTCTTGTCCTGTTACTCGGAGATACTATGGACCCGTCCCATTCCCTCAAATCAGCTCTTAACTCTGAAAAAGATCTTGGCCGCGGTCCCCTTAGATCCATTGGTCCTCTCGGACCTCCCTGTTCTGAATTGGGACCGACAGTTGTGTCTAATGGGGTGTTCCACGTTACCGAACCTGGTAATTGTTTCCATGCATTCGTCACATTATTCCTCCTTTCCATCTCAATCCTTTCCCTATCCAATTGCCTTTGTTGTTCCCCTCTATCTCTCTCAGAATTATAGATCGAAACTATGGGTCCTATGGTAACAGGCACTTGAAGAGCGTCTGGCAATCCCACAGACTCAACCCTTTCTGTGGTTGGCGTTTTCTGCACCACAAACCTTCCCACTACACTCTGTACAGTGTTGTTTGGAGGTGTTTCTCCGCCTTTGCTAGGTGTCCATTCCGATATAGGGAGTGGTGTATACCCCTCTATCTCATTCCCATCTTCCCTTGCGAGCCCTCTATCTTCTATCAATCCCACTCTCGGAGGTGGTCTATCCATTAACAATCTGTTTATCAGATTGTCCTCCGACTCGCTTTCCTCGTCTTCTTCCATGAGGTTTCCTCCTCCTGACACCTCCCTCATCGGATACATTTTCTCCACCTCAATAGTCTGTACCCTCCAACGCTTTTCCTCCTCATCCCATTTGGAATCTCGCACTGCCCTTACCGATCGCGTCAGCCTTTGTTGACGCCTGTTCAAATTTCGGTCGTGTGCAGCCTTAATCCATGCATTAAGAGCCTCAAACTGTGTTGGTCTAGGTGAAGGTTTCAATGAGGACATGGTTGCTTTTAGCCGATGTAACACCTCTAACTTAAACGTTCCGTACTTTGGGAACTGCATTTCCTCATTTCCTTCCGTAAGCTTATTCCAAGCCCCAATCCATAATATCGTATGCAGCCCCACATTCGTTGCCATATAATGAGCTGGCGTACCCTCTGGGGGAGCCTCTTCCCCGTAATAATGTTCACTTCGTTTACGTTTAAAAATCCCTTTCAAACACTTAAAACACTTCATGATTTCTCTTTTCTCCGCGTTTGTTTACTTCCTGATGATATTCCACCAATCTCGGCGCCGTTCTCACTAACTGGCCTATCCGTACGCGGCTTTCCTCCGACGTCACTCTAGCCGCCCAACCAGAGCGCGGCTCTAGCTAACGTCACACCAACCGCTCAATCACAGCGCGGCTCTAGCCGACGTCACCCGTCCCCCTTCGCAGCAGTTCCCCTCCTTTCTCAGCTCGTCTCCTCGGTCATGCACGCATCCCATTCATACACTGAAAAATGATTACTTCCGTCCAAGCGATCACCTTTCTTTGACTGTACGCCCACAGTCTTTCTGTAGTTGTCACCTTAACTTGGCGAAATGTCTTTCCGATTACTTCCAGACAATCGCCTTCTCCGATAGGTTACTCACACACAGTAACTTTCGACCAGCGTCCGTTACTCATACACTCACTCTTACACTCCCCCTATCTTGGATCCACGGCGGTCAATGGTACCTCGTGACCTCCGTACTATGGTCGACAACTACCCTGGATGTTCGATACACCCAAAACCACTTAAGCTCTGGCCTGAACTTAAGATTTCACCAGTACACCCGTTTACCAGGTTACCAGTTTACCAGGTTGCGCGCGCTCACAACCTTCTCTCATTCACACTACAGGCATTCAACTCCGCAAGACATTACAATACAAATACAACACAAAACACCGCAATCTGTTCACGCATGACCCTTTTTATACTCACTCTCCGATACTGCTGCTTTTCTCGCACCGTCTGCACCTTTCGGCACACGATTCTTCCGCTGCTCGTCTCTCGACGTCTCGGGCCTTGGGGTAAACTAACCTCTCTAGATTACCTTCCTCAAGAAGATAATCATCCTCACTCTGCTACCAACTGCTAACGCGGGATTACTGGTTACTAATTATCTTGCCAAATCCCTTCTTCCTGTCGACTGAATCGTTGGTACCTGTCTTGAGTAAAAGGTAATCTCGAGGTAAACAATCAATTTAAGAACTTACACCACTCTAAATGACCACTGACCAAAATTAAGTTTTAAAGATTTAATATAAAGTCAAAGATAACTGAAGATACAAACTTCTCAAAATGAGATTCAAAAGGTATATCGGAATCACTATGAACATGAACTTCTTGAATAGTCTGAGTCTGAAGAACAAAATAATAAGTACAAGTTCGAATACCATCAGGGTTGCTAAAATGGATACAAGTTGCAACCTCAAAGTCATTACAGAAAAGAAAACTAAAGTTAGTCTGTCCCTACACTATACTAAATGACATCCCTACTTAACAAGATCTTAACCCTCTAGGTGTCAGCCGTGGTGACTTCCTAAGAAGATCACGCACTTCTCTTTTCTCTTCTCTGATAATGGGTCTCTCCTGATCAGCCTATCTGCCTACCCATCCGCTTCCTTAGGCTCCCAAAATCATCTGCTCTGCTCTCCTCCCGGGTCACTTTCCCTAATACCAAATCACATTTCCAATAGAAACGCCCCTTGGGACGCCCCTCACGTGGTACATCTTTCCGCGGCAAACTCCATGATGGTACTCTTGAAGACCCTCGTTAAAGTTGACCTTGGTTCCCGGGCTTCTTCTTCAGTGCGCTGATACCCCCTGAAATTCCTGGAAACTCCTACAGGCCTGCGCAAGGCGCCACTGAACAAAGTCCCTTTCATTCGAGCTGATTAGGACCCTCGCACCTGCATACAGCTCTTCCTGCAGTGGGCCTCAAATTCCAGACTTCACCATATCTTAGGCCATAAAACACTCTCAGAGCTTCATACTGGACACCTCACGACCTCTCCTCTAACGAGCACATGACGATTGGAACTACATGACATTATCGGCTCTGGCCTACTTGATTTACATGCAGCAGGTTCCTGCACTCTTAAAACGTTAACTTGATTTAAACAGCAAACATTCTTAACTAGCATACGTTTCTAAAATAACACATCTATAAAGCATATACTTTTAACCCTAAGTTCAATAGTACATTTTGAAAGAACCATGTCAACCTTGTCTCACATTATTTTAGCAGCACGTTTAGATTTGCTTGTGAATTGCCATGAGGCCTACACAAAATACTGGGTTTTTGTTACATTCAACTCTTACATTATTCCTTTAACATGAGAACATGAGGTTTTCATATTCATCCCAAACATTTCTACATTAGTCTCACACAGTTATGATTATCGTTACTCTACTTTAAACATTCTATGCATTTCACCACTGAATATAAGACACTCGGTGTATTTCACTTCTAAATATAAACACTCTGGTGCAAAGTACATGTTAACTAACTACGTGCTTGTAAATATGGCGTACTTATACATTTTTTCCAAACTTGTGCTCTCTCACATCCCATGCATAAAGAAAACCAGATCCGGCTATCGAGCCTTCTACATCGCTCCTAATGCATGGGACTATCTGCTGCTACGCAGAAGAGCCTCCTCCTTACTTCCTGAATTTCACAAGAAGCTGAAGACCTGGCTTTTTGAGTAGTCCCACTAGGCCCTAGGCTCGGCTAAACTCACACCTGCTCAGCGCCGGGATACCCTCCAGGGTGCTAGTGCGCTCTACAAATCTGCATAAAAATAACAAATAAAAACGACTATGCTGTCCTAGCTCTTTTACTAAAGCAGTGTTGGACGTTTCTGGGCTGATTCACAAAGGCATCTAAGAGTATGTAAAAGAGAACTCTTGTAGTACTATTTCTTGTACTCATAAATGTGTTAAAGTCTGCAAACTATGTTGCAGATGAAGGATTATATGGCAAGTGCAGCAAATCCAGCTATGCAGAAAACGCTGCACATGCACAATGGCAATATTCCAGTGATCATGTGTATAAATATGCCTCACTTTGTCTTACTAGGGACCATGTGTACTGTTTATGGGTTGTAAAATACTGATCACCATTTGCAACCAGTATTTTTGCAGCCAGTAACGATTTGTAAGACCTGCCTACGCTTTACCAGATCATTCTTTAAAACTCTGAATCGTAGTAGGGCAAAATCTGATTTACATCATGCATAATAATGAGGTGGGTTGCAAATTAGGATCCACTGCCACTCTTTACCATCACAGCGATGGTGGCCTACTGAGGTCAGCAGATAAGCTTGTCTTAGATTGCTTTTAAAATAAAGCATTTTTTAAATGCAGCTGGATTACCTCAAAGGAAAACGGGCTGCATTTAAGGAAAAAAATAAAATGTTGAAACCTTTTTAAAAAATTGTTTCTTGGACCGTTCACAAAAGAGAAGGGGTCCCTTAGGGTTCCCTCCGCGTGTGTGAATAGGCTAACTCTACCTTTCAGTAGTCTGTAAAATATTAATGTTTTGAGACTGGATTTCAGTCGCAAAACATTAATACATACCATAAGAAGTTAGTATTTGGAAGGGAGGACCTTAACACTCACCTTCCAAATATTGATTCAGTATGGTTTTAGTAAACCAATTTAGCCATTCGGTTACCTGTTACTGAATCACTAAATGGGTTTAGTGTATACCAAAACCACATTTACTGGTTGCAAACCCTTCGAGATACAGAACTTCAGGGTTTGTGACCAATAAATAACTTCAGGGTTTGTGACCAATACATACGTTCGAAAATCTGACCCAATACCTGACTACCAGAATAAGATGATCTGTAAGGGGATTCAGGAAAAGTTAAATGCTGTAGGAGTGGCCAAGAGACTTATAGCACAGATACGCAAGAAATGGTACAAAGTAGGATGAAGTAGCAAGGAGAAGGTAGCAAGCTGTCTACTTGAGGCAGGAGGGACAGGGGAAGGCCCCACTGTCCCCCAACTGCCATTGTGGAACTCATGCAAAGCACACTGGAGCCAGAAGCCATCTGTGGACTAGGTTTGGTTGACAACTCAGACATTCCAGGAACCTCATAAGGTAAGTCAAATGTTGAATTGTAATACTATGTGAAACAGTTAAACATATTGATAACCCATAGTAGTGAATTCAAAAACATAATCTTTACAACATAGTATATACAGTAGTAGTAATCCGTGTACTTTCAAGGTGTATTATGAGAGATGTAGTGTCAAAAAACATAATACACAAATAGAATGGAAAAACAATAATAGTAAATGTTACAAATGTGAGCAGCATCTCAGCTACAGACAGTGTAAACCTGCATCGAAGCAGGAGTCACAGTGGTGCTGAGGAAATTGTTGGTCCAAAGATGTCTGCTCACAGTAAATGCAAACCTTAAAAAAACAATAACTTTAATGTCCTAACTTTGCAAAACAATTGAATAGTATTTCGGTTTGTATACTCAACCGTCTGAAAAGAGAAGCATCTTTTCTGATTAATATTATCTCACCTGAAAATGAAGGTATATTTAGTTATAAATCCTACAATGCTTCGTTCTAATTTGTTATGTAATACTGAATGATTTTACATACTGCCTGTGAAAAATAATGATTTGTTATATTTGCACGTGTCAATCGCCCCTCTGCACGGCGAGTTTCCTGATGAGTGGGAGGTGGTGGAATTAGTTCTTCTTCCTCATCAGAGTCAGATTCTGACACTGTTACACTCATTCTTTTTTTGTTGCAATATTGTGCAGCATAGCATGTTGCTACAATTTTGAGACTTGCCCCAGGAGAATAATTTCTGGCTTAGCTACTCTTATGCAGACATCTAAAGTGACTTTTTAGTAGTCCAAAAGTATGTTCGATGACTCCTCTGGTTCCATGGTGTGCCTCAATATAACGATGCTCATTGGGAGTAGTGGCGGACAGATGTGCCAATATCCATGGCTTTAAGGCATACTCACTATCACCTACAAACAAACAAAACCTATTTAGCTATGTAATTAAAATGACTTTTGAGGGCTGTGTTATATATTTCTATGTGCATTTAACCCTTTGGTAAATTCCACTACGTCGGAATGTGAAAGATGTGTGGGAGCTCCCTGGAAATCAGGCATCGACATCTCCTATTACAGTTTTGGTATCACACAACACTTGGATGTTAAGGGAATGCATATTTATTCAGATTCCTGAATAAATACTCAAGGTATAGACATATAGGCACATGTGTATCATCTATACACCCAATAACATGAGAAAAAATGGCTATCATATAAAATTCATTTTTGGTGGTGTGTGCAATTCATATGTATTTATGAGGAATTGTATATAGTTTTGAATGTACATTAACATTGCAAAATTGTGATACAAAATTAAAGAGGGCACTCTGTGACACATCACCAACTGCTGCAATCACAGTTTGGTTGCTGCCAGATGCTAAGAAGCGCAAACTACATAACACCTACACATGGGTGGGGATGGAATTACTACGCAATGTGTTGCGGAGTGTTTAAATCAGCCAAGAGCTCAGGGATATCATTGCTAGTTAGCCTGTACTTGACGTATATTTCTTCCTCAGTTTGGCCAAATAATGAAATCCTCCAACTGAAGATTCTCTCCTCCTTCTCTGCAAATCAGCCAGTTCTTGGCGTTCTTCATGCCATCACATACAGAGCAGCCACTTTAGAAACCGTGGATGCATTCTGGGCCAGCTTTCATAGTTTACACACATTTACCATCTGGTTTGAGTTGGTCATAATTTGCATGTGCAAAATGGTGCTTTTGTGACTAATATCTTTTTGTGAATATGATGAACAGAATAATCGCGAAAAAGAAAAGAATAGCGATTTGCTATTACAGATTTATTAATAGCGATTCGCTATTTGGAGCCGATAAAACACTGATTTGTAATTCGTTCGCATTGCTAAATTAAAGCCTGTGAATGCTTATCTTACATATGGAACTAGTATTTTTGCGACTGGTAACCAGTTTACAACTGAGTACCAAGTCGCAACTTTTTGTACATCTGGCCCAAGGTAAGATGAAGGTAATAGCTATTCGAGATGGGCGAGCCATTAAAATCTTGATCCATATGACTAACTCTGGCTCAGCTTGAGGTGCTCTTGGAACCCGAGCCGGAAAATAACTGAGCTTTCATGTAAAATTAAAGACAAAGCATTAACATTTGATATGAAAAAGGGGAGAGCAGAGATACCCATTTAGTAGCTGAATTGCACAAAGTGAAACCAGAAAACACGGGCTCTTAAAGCCAGCCTAGATCCTAGATGCTTACCTCAGATCTGGCTCAGCTTCCCCATGTAATCTGCTGGCTCCACCACTTCTACTGGTTATATTATCTATTTTTGCTGTCTACCATCTGTACGGTAAGGATTAGACTCCAGCCATTTGTTTCCGGTCCAGGGAAGACCTGGCTTTGCTGTTTGGGCTGGACCGTTCCAGGGTCAAGACTGATTTGCATATAGCTGGGTCTGAACTCCTAAAAGATACCTTTTATTAAATAGTAATATGCGATAATGTGCTGAATCGCTAAATACTTATAAGGTCTCAAAGGCGAGGCTGATTTCATTACAAATGCTTGTTTCTTTTTTGAATTCCGGGACTTGTAGTCTTATTTAACCGAGTATAAAACCAGAAACACAACTCTAAGATTCCACGAAAAAAACAACACTGGATGAACAAGGCCCTCAGGGACCTGCGGAACTTGGTAGATACAGGGACTCCTGTGGTGCTAACGGTAAGAATGTTCTCGTTTTTTAGAAATAACCTGCAAAGGAGGCATGGTCCTGAGTATCAATATTTAATTGGTAAAAATAGTGTTTTTGTCTACAGCTCTCATTCTGTGGAAGAGGATTGCTGAACAATCAGGAACAGGACTCATAGATTGCTATGTTTCCAAGTTGCAGTTGGGAGTAGTTGACTTAGTCCAGGTTTTTGCTCTGCATTTTGAGATCCGTATGTTGAGTCCATTATAAAACTAAGACTACAAATCCCAGAACGAAAAGGCACTACTTGAAGAGGATCAGCTTCTTATGCATGAAACGAGGACATTTGCGGGCCTCAGATACATAGGACCTGAATTGAAGAGTGTAGATAACTGGGTGACCAGATAGCTGGCAAGTTTCCAAGGTCCATGCGTGACTAGTTGGACCAGCCCAGTGTTTTTGTAAAAATCTGGGACTTGTTTTCCTATATAACCCAGTATAAAACCAGGACTGTAAGTAAAAGAATTCTAAGAAACAAAATGTGGCTCGGCTTACTAGTTCCTCGTGGACATAGGAAACTTTGCAGATATATTAATGGCTGCCTCTGACAGTGAGCACTGTGAAACTGAAAACAATTTAAGGCAGTGCCCTTTCTTCACAAACTTGCATGGGGTGGAGTTCACTCACTCGTGGCTACACACCTATAGCACAGCTTCCAAGTTACTCAAGTCCGTGCATGACTGATTAGACCAGTCCCATTTTTCTTATAATTCTGGGACATGTAGTCTTATACAACCAAGTATAAATCCAGGACCACAAGTCATAGAATTCCAAGAAAATAAAACAGGACTGTACTAACTAGTCACTCATGTACCTGGAAATTTAGCAGTAATGACAGGTTTAGAGGTATGGGGCTCTGCGGATGTATAGGTAGATTGATCTTAAGGTGGAAAGGAATGGGCCGGACTCTCCAGTACGTTATCTATATCTGCAAGAGCACATAAATGTTAAAGAGTGCACTAACTCACCCATGCTTACCAATCTGCCTGGTAGGATATCTTAGTGGTTTGGTTACCTACTGAAAAGAAGTGGTGATAAAGATCGTCCTGGAAACAGTATAGCACACTATTGCAAAGTATTGAAACCTGATCAATCCAGCAGCAACTGCGAGGCAGAGAACCTTACGCAAATATAATTTTCATAGAACCCCACAGCAGTGGCATAACAAAGGCCCCAGCAGCCCCTGCAGTGCGGGGGCCAGAGGTCCAGGAGGCCCCCTCAGCACAATACCCTGGCCAGAGAGCTCCTGAGTGAGTCGGGAGGGGTGCCCCTCCATGTACTTTGCAGTGGGGTCCCCTCAAAGTTTCACTGCATCCCAGCACAATTCCATCACTGACTTCCTTGTCCCAGTCCTTATGTTATGAGTGAGGTCCCACTCCTCGGAAGATGTCTCAAGCTGCTCCCGGCATACTTTTTTATTTTGTGCAGTTTTATACAGTGTGTACTCAACCCTAAGATATTGGAGCGCATTACATGAGCACCAGTTACATTACACAAGGACACATTCATTTGATTTTTTTTGTAGGGAGGGAGAGATTGTGTCATTCGCCCAGTATCACTAGATGTTGGGCTGGCGTCGAGACTCGAACCTGGTTCCCCAGCTCCAATGTAAGCAGCTCTGGATATTATGCCTCATACTCTCCCTGTTTTTACCATTAAATCAAGCCACTTTCTAGGCTAATACTGTCCCACTACTAACACACGACATGTTGTCTTTACTGTCTGTGCATGCTGCAGATCTGTTCAGCGCTCCCAAAAAGAAAGGCAGGTAAGCTTTGGATCTCTGCTATAGGGAGTACAAAAAGTGGTGTCGCAGATTGTCTTCCCATATGGCATGATTCAGCCGACATGGGGCAAGGAGCTAGCGCAATTAATGGTCTTAGGAGGAGATGGGCCACGCGGACATGGGCAATATGGTTAAACAAACTGGAGCAGCACTCTGATGTGGCTGATACTTCCACTACCTGCAAAAAACAGAGTAATGTTTGTGTTTTAAGGTTTCTTGGTGTCTACCTATGTTACTGGGTCATTGTTGCATGTGTTTAGTTAGCGCATGGTTCCTGAATGGGTCCTTATTTATTGTCATGGCAACAAAGGAAGCCGGCCGTAAACCCCTACAGAAAGCATTGCTTCTGTTTCCTGAAGGAGTTGCGGTAATAAGGAGACCCGAGAGGCACCCGGCCCTTTGGGTGGGATCCCAATGATGAAGCATGTCACCAACTAGGTTGGTGAGTGAGAGATCTTCTAAAAAACAGATGTGACTCCTCATACAAGCTCTTTGTTTGGAATCACTCTTCTGTTGTTTGTTTATCTATATTAAGGGGACCAAGAGTGGCTCCTCTAGTATTCCCTTTCTCTCCCTTTGCTTCGATATAATAAGGAGACTGCCAAAAAGGCTGAGCAGCTAAAGAATCTCGAAGAGACTCTCCTGCAGTTCTAGGCAGTTCCTTCAGGTTTTGCTTATTTACATTGACAATGAGAGACCATGGGTTCCTTTAGCAAGGACAAATCCTAGCTTATGCCTCTACAGGATTTTACTTTTATTGGAGACCGTTTTCAGACAGCATAAGCAAGGGTCTCATTGACGCAGGAAAGAGTGGAGAAAATTCAGGTTTTGATAGTCATTATTGAGTGAGAATGTGGTACTTCTGAGACTGTGGTTTAGACAAAAACTGCTCTAAGCATCAACCCTTTGTTGGGTTTCTTGGGCTCGATTCCACCTAAACGAGTTGGTGACTCTCCCATAATTCAACATGTCCTCTTTGCTTTCTTCTCCGGACCAACAGTTTCTTCTCACTAACGGGATCCCAATTGGAGGGCAAGAATAGTTCCAGTAACATAAAATTCAGTGGAGACAAAATGACTCAAACTAAAAATGGACTAATATGAAATATAATAATCATCTAGGATATGTGCTCCAATGGCCATCTTCTTCCACCGCAAGATTGCTGACATCCACGACAGCTTCAACACCATGACCGCCCCGACTACGCTAGACTCCACCTCCCCTGCGAACACCACCAGCACCAACTGCCTGACCTCCTGGTCCAACGTCAACGACGACAAGACACGCAAGGTCATGAACTCCATCCACTCAGGATCTCCGTCAGACCTGTGCTCACACCACGCATTCAACAAAGCAGACGCAGCCATCGCACCCCAACTACAGAAGGTCATCAACATCTCCTTCGAAACAGCGACATTCCCGGAAAGCTGGAAGCACGCCGAAATCAACGCCCTCTTCAAGAAGCCCAAGGCGGACCCCAAGGACCTCAAGAACTTCTGGCCCATCTCCCTGCTCCCGTTCCCGGCGAAGGTCATCGAGAAAATCGTCAACATGCAATTGGCCCACCACCTCGAAGACAACAACATCTTGGACTTGCCCCAGTCCGGATTCAGACGAAACCACAGCACCGAGACAGCCCTCATCGCCGCCACAGACGACATCAGACACAAACTACACAACGGTGAAACATCAGCCCTCATCCTCCTGGACCTGTCAGCCGCCTTCGACACGGTCTGCCATCGCACTCTAAAGACACGCCTCCAAGAAGCCGAAATCCAAGAGAAGGCCCTTGACTGGACCACCTCCTTCCTCTCCGGCAGAACCCAGAGCGTCCGCCTCCAACCCTTCCGATCCGAAGCCACCAACATCATCTGCGGCATCCCCCAGGGTTCATCCCTCAGCCCGACGCAATTCAAGTCTACATTGCCCCCCTCGCACAAGTGGCTCGCCACCACGACCTCAACATCATCTCCTACGGCGACGACACCCAGATCATCCTCTCCCTCGCCAAGGACCCACACACTGCCAAAACAAACCTCCACGAGGGAATGAAGGCCGTCGCCGACTGGATGAGGAGCAGCCGTTTGAAACTGAACTCGGACAAGACGGAGGTCCTCATCCTCGGACCCACCCCCTCAGCCTGGGACGACACCTGGTGGCCGACCACACTGGGAACAGCACCGACACCCACCGACCATGCACGCAACCTAGGATTCATCCTCGACTGTTCCCTCTCCATGTCTAAGCAGGTCAACGCCGTCTCCTCCTCCTGCTACAACACCCTCCGCACACTCCGCAGGATCTACAAGTGGATCCCGACCGAAACAAGAAGAACGGTGACATAGGACCTCGTCAGCAGCAGACTGGACTACGGCAACGCACTCTACGCAGGAATCCCAGCCAAACACCTACGACGACTACAACGCATCCAAAACACCTCCGCCTGACTGATCGTCAACGTCCCCCCGCCGCAGCTACATCACCCCCCACCTGAGAGACCTACACTGGCTCCCCGTCGACAAGAGAATCACCTTCAAGCTCCTCACCCACGCACACAAAGCACTCCACAACGCCGGACCAGCCTACCTAAACAGCAGACTCAGCTTCTACACCCCCACCCGCCAGCTCCGCTCAGCCAGCCTAGCCCTCGCCGCTGTCCCCCGCATCCAACGAACGACCTCCGGCATCAGATCCTTCTCCTACCTCGCCGCCAAGACCCAGAACACCCTCCCTACCCACCTACGGCAGACCCAAGACCTACTCGCCTTCAGAAGACTCCTCAAGACCTGGCTCTTCGAGCAGTACCGGCAACCCCCTCCCCTCAGTGCCTTGAGACTCTCACGGGTAAGTAGCATGCTTTACAAGTATTCTGATTGATTGATTGCTTGATTAAAGCCCTTACCCACCGACCAGTTGGCATGCTTTATGGTATGGCTCCTCCTCATGCTCAGAGGCGTGGGATAAAACCCCAAAAAGAAGCAAGGGGGTTCTTAGGATGGTGTGTGAGAAGACACTACAGAAAAGGGGCCAAGTGGGTGTGGTGTAAATATAAAATAAAGGGGACAGGCTGATGCCTGATGAGTGGGTGCAGAGTACTGTTAAAAATATCTGATAGGTTGACCAACTGTCCTTTATTATTGTACCCTAAAAAGTATATAAAAAACAAGGGGGGTAATTAACCCTATACGGTCAACATGTACCCAACAGTGTCCTCAAAAAGGTGTGAGTTGGCTTTCTTCAGGACCTAGAAGGCGGGTTGAACTCTGTTCCAAAGTGACCTAGTTGGGTGAAAATAAAGATAAGACGGTACTTGATGTGCTTTGATCACTGCTGACGCTTACATCTGCCCTCACTTTATCTGTCCTTTCTATTGTACTGCCTGTAGGATAGCAGTGAGAAGGACACGTATTATACTGCCCCATCGTCATATATCGGGCTGGGACCACTGATATATGAGGAAGGTACATCAGTATAACAACAGGTCTTTTCCATCTTTGAAAGCAGGATCTGGAACAACATCCCCTCATCCATCAGGACCGCCCCAACACTGCTCCAATTTAGGAAGGAGTCGAAGGCACGCCTATCTAAAGAAAACAACATCGCAATACATCAACCATCCACAACTCTACTTAATCTCCTATTACTTGCTGCTTTTAAGCTTGCCTTTGATCATGTGTAGCGCTCTGATGCCTTTTTGCCAGGTTCACACTATAGATACACCATCTGCATGCATACATATCTCAGGCCTGGAATGTTGTGTGTCCTCAGACAGTGACAGGTATTCACCTGGTAGCCCTACCTAGTTCCACTGCATGTGATATTGGTTGGTTGAGAGCTTTATTCGATATGCAAAGTCCCCCTGAAATAAATTAGCTAAAAAGGGATTAAACCGAAATGGACAATCTGTTGCAACGAATCAACCAAAAACGTTTTAAAAATTTGGAGACACCACAGACTATAAGAGGGGAGGTATCAGTCAGTAAAATACGGAGAGCCACCGAATGGATACGTGTTCCCAAACGTTTGAAGAGGGGTTTCAACCAGTATCTCCTTGGGTGGATATAGTCTGGGCACTCAAAAAGTACATGTGCCACCGTCTCAGGCCTGGCTGGGCAGCATGCGCAAAAGGGGGATAAATGAGCATGGGACTTCCACTTGGATACAGTTACTCCTAACGGGAGAGTGCCAACTCTAAACTTGTACTAAAGGACCCTATCCATTGGCATAGTAATTAAATCCATGTAGGGTTCGTATAGTACCACATCCTTTATTCTGAGGAACGCTGCAGTTGAATTGCAGTGATGTGGATTCCCAATTAGTTGGCAAGAGACCCAGTCCCAGTATAGTTTTTTAAGGACTGCCTTAGGAGGCGCAGATCTTGTGGTCCAGCAATCTCCTAGGCCCAATTCCCCCAAAAGATTTTTTGTGTCCCTCAGCCACTTGATCTTGTTCCAGCCCCCAATGCTCATTACTTCTGATAAGCCATCGGCATAGGATTTTAGTTCCGGGACCCTCCATATGCGGGACCATAAGAGCAATGGGCGAAGACGGGCATGGTCTTTGATACTTCTGCAGCCCAAGTCCAATAGCACCGGGACTGTAGGGGTGCTCAAGGGGAAAGCTAGGAGGTCCTTCAGAAGTTTATTTTCGGCCTTGGATAAAGAATCCAAATTACAATGACCCCATAGCTCCGCGCCATACAGGGCAGAAGTAACCCCCCTTGCCTTGTAGATCTCAATTGCAGGCGCCACTATGGATCTGGAGGATGCATGATATTCCTTGAGTAAGGCACCCCCTACCCTTTTGTGGCAGAGAACCATCTTGTCGATGTGGGAAGACCAACTCATTTTGTCATTCAAACGTAGACCCAAATAATCAAATTCGGACACTTTCTCCAGAGGGACCGAGTTCAGAGTGGGAGGACGACCTAGTTTCCTTGGTGGGCGTAGTATCACGTATTTCGTTTTTTCTACGTTTATCACCAGCCCTCTGGATACACAAAAGTCCTGAAAACGGGTTAACAACTTCTGAAGCCCCTGGGGGGTCTTTGAAATAAGGAGAGTGTCGTCCGCGAACAACAATGTTGGAATCCGCACCCCCCCCCAGGCTGGGTGCGTCCGCAGGTTCCTGAAGCAGATGCTCCACCACACCATTTACATATAGAGAAAAGAGTGTGGGCGCTAAGACGCAACCCTGTCTGACACCCCTACAGACCGGGATCCTATCTGTTGTTTCGCCGTTTCTCCCCCAACGAACCTGGGCAAAGTTGTTCGTATGAAGTTTAGTGAGGAGAGACAAAATGTACGGGGGCAATCCCAGTCTGTGGAGAACCCTCCAGAGTTCCTCCCTGGGAACTAGGTCAAAGGCAGTCTTCAAATCGATGAAGGCCAAATAGAGACTGCCCTTGCCCAGTTCCACCACCTTCCAGTACAGGAGTGTTAACCTAAAGACCTGCTCAGTTGTGCCTGTTCCTGAGCGGAAACCTGCTTGGAAGTCCGATAGAGCTTGGTTCTCATCCACCCATTGAAGGATTCTCCCCAGAATGACTTTTCCTGCTACTTTTTGTGTAGAGTCAATCAGGCTTATTGGCCTATAATTCCCTGGGATGTCTCTACTACCCTTTTTGTAAATAGGGACTACCACTGCCCCTCTCCACGACTCTGGGATCGGGCCGCCCTCCAAGATGGCATTCAAGAGGGCCGAGATCATAAGACCCCAGTCAGATGAGTAGGCATGCAGTAAGTCCCCTGGAAGCCCGTCCGGGCCAGCAGCTTTCAATGGGACCACAGTCTTGATGGCATTCTCAACCTCCCGCGGTGTAAACAGGTCAAGGGTGCTGACCTCCAACAAAGAGGGGAATACAACTGGCTCATTTAGGGGCCCTTCTATCGCTGAGTATAAGGCCCCGAAAAGACGGAACCAGCTCTGGGGTGGAATAGTACAGGTCCTCAGGGTATCATCGGGTCTATTACGGGAACCTATCAATTTCCAAAACCCCCTGGCGTCTTTGCCTTTGCTAGCAGCCAGCAAATCCGCCCAGAATTTCTCCTCCCATTCCTTCTTTGCTATCTGGATGGACTTGGAGTAGACCTTCCTAGCCTCCCTTGTCCTGACTTGGGAATTTGCTTTTACTGCCTCAACTAGATTTTTTTTGCCTTCCTACAATTGTGAGTATACCAGCCCTCACTTTTCTTGGCCCTTTCTCCCGCCCCAATATGCTTCTGTCGCACAGTGAACAGATTTGTCAGGGCCCCAGTTAAGTCGCAAAATACTTCACAAACCTCCCCCAGGCTTCCACTGACTGTGCCTAAGTTGTGATGGGCTAAGGCCAGAAGTTGGGACACAGCCTCCAGTTTTCCGGCAGACAAGAGAAGTTTTGACCACTTCAAGCGCCTACCGCAAAGGGATACCTCCGACTCGCCTAGATCAATCGTGGGACTAGGTACAGGGCCCCCACTGCTAACAGACCACCAGGGAGTTAGAGTGAGGGACAGCAAGTTGTGATCACTTTCGACTGAGGGTACTATTACCATATCCCTCACTGAGATCCATAGACACACATCAAGCAAGATGTAATCGATTCTTGATGTGTGATTGGGCCTATTGTATGTATAGGCACCCCCCTTGTCCGAGCTTGTCCTTCCAGTTAGAGCCCTCAGGCCATGCTCTATACTAAGGGCATTTAGCTGCAATGCCACCTCTGACCACTTTTTGATCGGGGGCAGCTCTAGAACTGGTATCCCCCTCCTGCCATCCTCCTCATCCTGGTCCTGGGTGACATCCGAGCCCAAGGGCTCGAACGTACAGTTGACATCACCTGCAACCAGGATGTGGCCTTTGTGTGGAGTTGCCCCTAACAAGTCCTCCAACAGTGCGATTGTGGGTGACTGCCTCCCCCCCTTAGTGCCTCGGGCATAGACATTGAATATATTCAAAATGACACAACCCCTAGCATCCTCTAGTATAATATTAAGCAAATCAGGGCTATTAGTCTTGGTTTCCACTACCCTACAATTTAGGGATGAAGCTACCCGGATAAGGAGTCCCCCCGAAGGTCGTCCCCTGCCCAAATCTGGGCAGACAGCTGGGATGGCATAAGCAGAGTACCCCACCCTGTGTACTGGCTCCCTACTCCATGTCTCCTGGAAAATGCATATGGAATACTCTTCCACTAATGCAATCCAGTCGGGCAATGCCAGTTTTCTGGCTATTCCAGCAACGTTCCAGCTGAAGACCTTCAAGACTTGGTCCGTCACAGCTGGAGCGCGTGGGGAAACTGTCTCTTGACATAGACCCACTCTATCCACGCATGGCAGTGATCCCCTACGACCAATAGAAACCAGGTCCCCCGAAGGGTCCAAGGTAACCAATGGTATAGTTTGGGTTTTATTGAGGGAGGGAGAAATAGGTGACGTTGCAGTGCTGTGTAAAGACTCTCCCAGTTCCCCCTTTCCAGTCCTGCCGTTACCTCAAGTCAGTAGGTCCTGGGGCCACAATTTTGGCCTGACCACCCGGTCTGGGGATAGAAGAGGGGCTCAAACATGCTACGTATTCCACCAATAGCACCCTTGCTCATTTCCCCCATAATAGGCCTAAAGATAGCGTGGTTAGCAGCCCGCGGGTAAAAATAGGTCAGGTCCACTGCGCTAATTCCGGGGCCACCCACCGCTTGATCTTGGGTACAGATCGATCTAGCTACTCTGTTGTCCTGGAAGTTGATAATAACGCAGTCTCCCTCCAACTGCTTCCTGCCCTTACCAACCCAGCCCACCCTGCGGACGCCAAGGATTAATCCGTCTACGCCCGCAGGGAGTGGTTTATTTGTTTTTAACCAGTGAAGGCTTTTATTTTTTAAGGCCTGGTGGGTCTCTAGTTGGTTATCTATCAAGGGTGGGACCTTAACCAGCACAACGACATAAGGATGGCAATCTGGGGGGAGATCAGCATAGGGAATGCGAGACACTTTCTTCAAGGCCGGTGCAGCTAGAAGAGGTACTGCCGAGTGGCTTTTAGCAGAATTATCTGGCAAATCTGCCCCGTCTCCCTTGGTCTTTACACTATCTAGGGGTGATTGCTTAAGTTTAGAATTACACCCACCCACTGGAGCCTTTGGTTGCGTTGGCTTCTTATGCACTTTGGAAACCATAATGGTGTTCCCTTGAGTTGGGATAGGATGTAGAGCGGGCCCTGCTTTGGATGTAGATGGGGCAGTGGTAGTGAGAATTGGAGCCACACTTGGTACCTTTAGGGAGGCCGCCTTTGGCGGGACTGGATCTTGCACCGGAGCAGCAACAAGTGTTGTTCCTTTTCCCAAACTGCCACATGTGGAGACCTCACTACTCCTAGTCTGATGTTTAATCAGAGTTTTGAGTGAAAAGAAGTTGTCAAGAGTCGACTGCTCGAGACTATTTACTCTAGCCTCCACCCTCTTAATTTGGTCTAGAAGCGGTATCAGAGAGTGATTAAGCACATCAATGATTTGGTCCAGAGAAACTGGGACCTGGATAGGAGGTGGCTTGTCGTTAATATCACGTCCCATTTTCTGGGACGGAAGCTCTCCCAACCCATCCAGATACTCAGTGCTCGGACCATTTCCTAATTTTGCACCCGTGGCCCTCAACCCTTGCTTCCTGGGGCGTTTAAAAAATATGGGATGTCTACCTTTGCGTGTACTCACAACCCTTTTCCTCTTGATTTGTTTCGAAGCACCCTGAAACACACAAGGCAACACACAAGGCAATGAAAGACCCACAGGAGGAGCAGGGTTTGGCAATGGGGAATTTTGACTAGTAACAGGGGGAAGAAAAGGTACAATGCACCCTCCCACAGTCTCGTCACTGGCAACACCTGGTGTTAACTGTACTACTAGGTTCTCTAACCTCTCTATACTATCACCTATTTCAGACAGCCTGGGTTGGACAGACACTTCTAAAGAGAGTGGGGGTGGAGCCATATTTCGGAGAGGTGACAAGGCTTTGGCCGCAGAGCCAAGAGAGGATCGTCTAGCTGGTAGGAGATCCCCTGAGAGGCGACGTTCCGTCATGGCAATCTCCTTCTCTATGACTGCCGCCACTCTAGTTATAAACCTATCCATAGTTCCTATCGTTGAATTCCCCCCAGCCCCTTCGCACCCAGCTCTGAGCAATTTCCCAGAGAGAGTAGACATGATTGGGGTTTTGCCCTCTGGCGATGTCACAGTACCTTTCAGGACCAGTGTGGATGATGTTAGGGACCTGGGCCAGCCCAGCCTCTGTCAGCCCCTGACGGCCACAGACGGTCCCGCCCTTGTCCCGGGCTTATCCCGGCGCGATCCCGCGCGGGTCCCGCGGGGCGGGAGGCGCTCCCTATCCTTAAGGCGCCTGCGGGCGCACCGCTGACCTCACTCCCGCGCCGAAAGCTGGGGCAGCTGGGAGTGGTAGTCTAACCCAGCCGTTGCCCTCACGGCGCTCGGCGGAGCCCACGGGTAATGGTGGCAGCAGGCAGCAGGAGCCGTTTCCCTCACGGCGCTCGGCGGAGCTCTCAGGTGGCAGATGGGCTATGCAAAGCAGGAGCCGTTCCCCTCACGGCGTGTCCGCTCGGCACTGCTGGTAAGTCCCCCAGGAGCTTCAAGCGCTCCCTATCCTTAAGGCACCTCCGGGCGCACCGCTGACCTCACTCCCACGCCGAAAGCTGGGGCAGCTGGGAGTGGTAGTCTAACCCAGCCGTTGCCCTCACGGCGCTCGGCGGAGCCCACGGGTAATGGTGGCATGTGATATTATCCAGTGGCAATTTTCTCAACAGTGCAACCTGGAAATGGAAAAAGCAATCCTCAGTGCCACACTCGACCTAACAGCTTGATCCTGGGCAGTTTTCTTTTACTCTCTTTACCTCCTTTGTCTCTTAGGACAAAATAATTATTTCTTGGAAATAATCATAAATTCTAAAACAAAAAAAGAAAAACGGATCATCGCCCATAACAGAAGTAAGGTGGCCGAGACTCTACTGAAAACACAGAGCAGTGTACACCAAGTACAGACGGAGAAGCGGGGCGCGGGGCGGAGCCGGGAGCCGAGCGGACGCTGATCGTCTCGGCTCCCGGTCCACGAGATGCTCTGACCCGGCCCTGGGCAGATGCAGCCCTTCATTTTGACCGCTCTTTTTCCAGCACGAAGCGGAGCGAGTGGGGCAGGTGCGGAGCAGAAGCCATCGCTCCGAGGTTGGCAGACAGGCTCGATCTCCCGAGGTGAAGGAGGAGAGGGCGGAGGTGCTCAAGATGGCGGGCGGCACTGCGCCGTGGACTCCGCTGACTGCGGCCGCCGCTGGGAGGTAGGATTGCGTCCTCCGCTACCCCGGCTGGTCGAGACTCTCGCCGCAGCAGCTGGCATAATTTCCTCTACCTTCACTTCGGTGGAGACCCCCACCGAGGGAATCCTTTCAGCGCCTGCCTGACTCTAAGATGGCGGCCGGAGGCGACTTTTGGATGGCGATCGCCGCTTCCACTGGCTCGCCCCAACTTCACCCCGGCCTCCTGCTAATCCGGCCCTCTCTTGGATTTTTGGCCTGCCTCCCGACCTGCTGCCAGTTTGGGGCCACTGCCAGTGCCGGAATGCCCTGGGGCCCTGCAACACGGGCCGGATCTCCAGACCACTCACCCTCCCCCTCCCCCCCACAGGGCACCAGTGTTCTGAATGGACTCCACACTGCTTGCGGGTGAATCCACACACAACCCACCGGCAGCCGTGCAGCGCCCCATGGCCAACGCGTGACCGTACCAACAGCGTCAACATGGCCTTCACCACCTGGCGCACTCTCTCCCCCACCGAGACGGCTGACTGCAAGCTCTCCAAGATGGTGTCGCGCCTGCGGCTGGCCTCCAGCTTCATCTCCCACCTTCACTCCTGGACTTCTTGACTTTTTTCTTTGTCCTGACCATCACTTTGCTGCTGTCTTCGGACAGTTTCGATAGACTCTAGCCCTCCTCCCATTCCCTCGTCCAGGAACCCTTTTCCCCCGTGGATGATCCTCAAATGTTCCTTCCCTTTTCCGCTTCCCCTTCTCTCCATACCCTTGCATCCCTCCCACCCTCCCTTTGTTCTGTGACTGCATTCACACTTATGGAACTCTGCTCTTTGACTTATTGTAATAACTCTAATCAATGGTATTTGCTTTAGACCTTGCACCATATACCTTGCCTATGTGACTCTTTGGTATATCCAGTCTTATCCCCTCCCTATGTATATAGAGATAACTCTAATCACTAGTGTATGCAGTAGACCTTTGTACTCTCTACCATTCCTATGTGTCCATTAGAGTATATCCGGTCTTATCCCTTCCTATGTATATAGAGATAACTCTAATGGCTAGTATCCTATGTGACTTTTAGAGTATTTCCATGTGTATCCCTTCCCTATGTATATAGAGATAACTCTAATCACTAGGACATGCAGTAGTCCGCTTTGCTCTCTTCCATTCCTATGTGACTTTTAGAGTATATCCAGTCTTACCCCTTCCCTATGTATATAGAGATAACTCTAATCACTAGTTTATGCAGGAGTCCGCTTTGCTCTCTACCATTCCTCTGTGACTCTTAGAGTATATCCATGTGTATCCCCTCCCTAAGTAGATAGAGATATCTCTAGTATATGCCTAGAGTTTATCCATTTGTATCTCCTCCATGTGTGACTCTATCTCTTGTACATTTGCAATTTTTTCTGTTTGTACCTTTTTTTGTAACGCATGTAATCCTAAATCCGTATGTTTTCAACTGGTTCTTATGTAAGTCAAAAATTAGCAAATCTGTTTTTCCGAATGTAACCATCAGTCCTTATGGTTGAAACTGGGTCCTATGTAAAGCGCTCTGACACCTTCGGGTAACGTTCGCGCTATATAAAATCGCATAAATAAATAAAATAAATAAATAGGAAGTGCATGCTGGGTACTGGGAGAGGTTGATAGCCGTCCGGACTGCTTACATCACATCTCCCAGATACCGAGGCATGCTGCGCCCCTCCCCCACCCCTCATAGACGCAGATGGACACATGCCGCAGACCCCAGCCTACTTTTGAAGATTAACTTAAGCACGGCGGGGTCAGGGGTCACGTGAAGCCTCATCTGGATCCTGTCTTGTAACAGGGCCCACGGGGGAGAACCGGGGAATCACATTTCCACGAACATCCCCTAATCATTTTTCAGCGCTCCCAACTCCCCTATAATTTACTGACGTTGACCTACACGGAGACCTGCATTTACCAACGTCACATGCATCAATTGACCGTCATTTGTTAATTGACAAGCAAGGTTAAACGGGATTAGGAGGGCAGAGGTCAAGACCTTTGTACAGACGGGCGCGCGGGGGCTCAATGAACAGCTCCTGGGTGTGTAGGTCAGAGAGCGGAGGCCGCTCTCCAGCAGCTTCCAGCCTTTGAGGGTGGGGCCCTGGTCACATATCACAGAGCCCAGAGGTGTAGCGTCGCAAGGTGGGGTGGGCGGGCGCAGTGCTGGCGCGAGAGGGTAGTAAGTACCGTGCAAAACACACACCTGCTACAGCCCGGGGCGAAACAAAATGCGTTTCGCCCCGGGCTGTAGGAATGCCCTAGCTCTAGGAATGCCTAGAGCTGGGGCATCAAAGGGCGGAGGGTAGATTGTTAATTTATTTATTGTTTTATAAAGAAAAAACTCGAGTGTCCCAGGTCTAGGATTGACTAATGCAGCTTCGTCCTTTGCTTTCTGACATTTCTAGTCTTTTTATCCCAATTGTAAAAAAAAAAAATAGCGCTAAAAATCTCGAATGCAAAGGAAAAAAACAACAAAATCGGATTCGCAGAGCTACTGACGCATAGAACTAGGCTGGGAGACTTGAGAGCTCTGAAAATAGCGCGTAAACTCCACCAGAAACGGGGTTCGTAGCGCTGTACAGTCAGGGTGTAACTCCAAAACGGAAATCGCTAGACCCAAAACTTGTAGCAGCAAAGCGGAAGTGAGGTAATAGCAGGTCTCTGGCATGCAGCACTAGACGCTATTATAACAATGTTGCCCCCCCCCCCCCCCCCCGGGGAAGTGAGGGTCGCAGACCAGTCTGCCCCCTGCATGCTTCGGTGCAGGGACCAGAAGGACCGGACAGGGATAGGGTTAGCTAGGGGAAGGGGAGGGTTCTAAGTAGCCTTTATAGGTGTCAGGAGAGAAGGATCGGCCCTTTTCCTGACACCGAACACCACTCGGGAGGGGTTGTTGTCTGGAGGGTTAAAGTTCTCTCACAGACACTCTCTCACAGACACTTTCACACACTCACTCACAGACACTCTCACAGACACTCTTACAGACTCTCTCACAGACACTCTCTCACAGACTCTCTCTCACAGACTCCCTCTCACAGACTCTCTCTCCGACTCTCTCTCAGACTCTCTCACAGACACTCTCTCACAAACACTCTCTCACACTCTCAGACACTCTCTCGGCTCTGAAGCTGAACGGCTCTAAAATAGAGATTATGTTGCTTGGAAATAAAGCTCCCCCATTGCCATTAACATGCTGGCCAAGCTGTATGGGTGACTTCCCCACCATGAAAGACGAGATTAAGAGCTTGGGAGTCTGGCTGGAGCAAGATCTCTCCTTCAGAACTCACGCTAAAAGAACTGCGGGAGTATGTTTTGCCCTGCTGCGGGCCGCTCGTAAAATCTTCCCGCTCCTTCCTCTTCCATCGAGGAAGTTGTTGATTCAGGGTCTGATAACATCTCGCCTGGATTATAGCAATGGTCTTTTTCTGGGCGCCCCTGAATCCACTCTCAACAAACTTCAGCAGGTGCAAAATGCGGCGGCCAGACTACTTATGGGCATCCCCAGAACAGAATCTGCTAGACCCGCCCTTAAGGCTCTGCACTGGTTACCGGTGCGGGAGAGAGTGAAGTTTAAGGCACTCTGCATCGCACACAAAATTCTTCAGGGTAACGGACCATCTATCCTGAGGAATTTGGTAGTGCCTTATAAAGCGAATAGAGCGCTGAGGTCCGACCAGAAATGCTTGCTCCATGTCCCGAGAGTAAAAAGATCGCGCACGGGCGGGAGACGTTTTTCTGTGCATACAGCAACGCTTTGGAACTCTCTGCCCCTAAAACTTCGTGCTGAGACCTGCATCTTGCGCTTTCACATCTGTTTCCTGTGTGAGTTGATCCAACTATCTCATCTCATGGTTTCACGGTTGATGCACTGTTCATAGCGCCGGGATGCCTCAGGGTAGCTGTGCGCTATATAAGTTTTTTTAATAATAATAAAAATAACAGACACTCTCTCACAGACACTCTCTCACAGACACTCTCTCACAGACACTCGCACAGACACTCTCTCAAAGACACTCTATCACAGACACTTTCACACACTCTCTCACAGACACTCTCACAGACACTCTTACAGACTCTCCCACAGACACTCTCTCACAGACTCTCTCTCACAGACTCCCTCTCACAGGCTCTCTCTCAGACTCTCTCACAGACACTCTCTCACAGATACTCTCTCACACTCTCAGACACTCTCTCACAGACTCTCTCTCACAGACTCTCTCTCACAGACACTCTCTCACAGACTCTCTCTCACAGACACTCTCTCACAGACACTCTCTCACAGACACTAACTCACAGAGACTCTCACAGACAGACACTCACAGACACTCTCCCACAGAATCTCTCTCACAGACACTCTCTAACAGACTCTCAAAGACACTCTCTCACACACTCTCACAGACACTCTCTCACAGACACTCTCTCACCGACTCTCACAGACAGACTCTACCGACTCTCACAGACACACTCTCACAGACACTCTCTCACAGACTCCCACAGACACTCTCTCACAAACACTCTCTCACAGACACTCTCTCACAGACTCTCACTGACTCTCTCACAGTCTTTCTCTCCTGCTGCCAGTGCAGTAAAAAAGAAATACAAAATGGCAATATAATGAATTACTGTTTTATTTTTCCCTCCTCCCAGTCCGAGCAGTGTTTGTGGGTGGGGCTGCGGCTGACTAGCAGAAGGGGAGGAGTGCTCACTCCACCAGTTTACACTGCGCAAGTCACTTCGGCCAGCCGTCTTGCAATGGCCAGCCTGACTCGCGCAGTGTAAACCACTCCACCTAGCTGACTCAGACAGCTGGGTGGAGACCTGTGCCTACTGGAGTGTCGAGGTAGCCTGCTCCAGCCAATCCTGGTGCTGTTGTCATATGCAGCATGAAAACAGAGTTGAGATTAGCAAAAGAGGTTGCCTGAGGCTCCATGAGGTGCAGTCGAGCTGACTCAAGAAGAAAGAAGAAAAGAGGAGCGAAGCACAGGTAAGTACATTTAAAAAATAATTATCTCTTTGCCGGCCCCGACTGGGTTTATCTCTCGTTTCCCCCTCTCGATGCCTCTCCAGTGTTGAGGGTCATGGCCCGCCACTCCAGACAAGGAGGCCGATCTCTTACTTTCCTAGCTGTCAGACTCTGGGACAACCTTCCCCATAACATTAAAACACAGGAAGACATCTACTGTTCAGGAAAAGAACTTACACTTGGCAGTTTGATATAATATATTAACTTCAGTTCAAGTCTCTTGCTTTTCTTCTGGGTTCTACAGGCTGATAGCGCCAAGACGGCTTAGAGTATAAATATGCTTTATAAATATGATTTCATTCATCTCCCCTTGAAATTTGTTCATATTGTCCTCCCTATTGGTCTTCTTCTCTCTATTCTTCCAACGCATAAGCCTTCTTCTCCCTCATATCCCTCTTGCAACGTCCATCTGTTATGTTATGTTATCCGTTTTGTAAAGCGCGCAGTTGCCCCAGCAAAGGGGCGTCCTGGCGCTGCCACATGAGGACACGATAACAATGTGGGCCAGCCTAAAGAGAAATTGATAGGGAGATAGACTAGGGTGAAGGGAACAAGAAGGTCTTGATGGCCTTTCTGAAGGATGACAGACAATCGATGGCGCGGATATGTACCGGGAGGGAATTCCAGAGCTTGGGCGCAAGGTATCGGAAAGCCCGACCACCTGTCCTGGAAAGCCTAATTCTAGGCACCGTCGCTAAGTGTAGCTCTGCTGAACGGAGAGGGCGTGATGGAACATAATGTGAGATCAAGTTACTCAGTAGGGCCGGATTAGCGCATTTTAGAATTTTAAAAGAAATATACAAAGTGTCTTGAAATGAATGCGTCTGTCAATGGGGAGCCAATGCAGTTTTTGAATAGTCCTGGAGGCTGAGCAGAAACGCGGCAAGCCCACCAGAGCTCTAGCCGCAGCATTTTGAATGTGTTGCATTCTTATAATTTCTGCCTTATTCGCCCCCAGAAGGAGGGAGTTCGAATAATCAAGACGTGAGAGGATGGTTCCTTGCACAATGAATTGGCGAACCGAGGGGGCAAAGTATTTTAGAATGGGTCTTAGGCCTCGCAAGGTGCCAAAACATGAAGCGGCTAGCTGCTTTGTGTGGGCCTGAAAGGAAAGGGAAGAGTCCATCATGACCCCCAAGTTCTTCACTACGTTTTTTGGGGATGGAATTGTTCCCAGCGCTACCGGCCACCATCTCACTTCAGCCTTCTACTTCCTTCTTCCCTCAATATTCCCCTGTTGGCACTCCCTCTCCTCATCTTACATCTCATTCCAGTCAGCCTTCCACCAGTTTTTAAATGACTATTCCGCCAGTCTACATTCCTTCTTCACCAAGAACCAAGCAATAGGATTCGTTCTCTTCCAGGCCATTTGCAATTTAGTTTGTCAGGTTTTCTTGGTACAGTAAACTTTATGTGATTTTTGCTCCCACACCACTCTACTTTGTTAGACATTTGACCAACCCAACAGGGGAATGTGAAGGTTGGCAGATGGTCACCATGCCTGCTCAGTACTGGAAGGTTTTTTGGCTGGGGTTCAGGCACCCGGTAGCCCCTGCCAGCAGTCAGTTCAGAGCTGCGTGGCTCCATGGATGAACACTCAGGACCAGTGGTGCACCATTTCAGCAGGCACTCTAGAGCTGCGTTGCTCAATGGCTGAACCTTGAGGACACCAGGTGCTCCAGCAGTCAGTTCAGAGCTGCATGGCTCAATGGATGAACTCTCAGGACCTGCGATCCCCATTAGGGGTGGGCGGAGCTTGTGGAGTTTTACTCCACGGAATTCCAGGGTTATATAAAAACTCTGTGAGATTCCATTGATTTCCAAGAGCGGGCAGAATTCGACATGTCGCACTGCTCATGCTGATTTTTAGTGCTATGAGCTTGTTCCATGCTGTAAAATCAGCGCAAATTGCACCATGCAACGCGTCACAGGGCACTACCTCTTTCTGCTGCTCAAGTAGAATTTTTACTTGAGCGGCAGCCTTCTCATTGTGAATAGTCACAACCTGCTGCGACTGCCCACGTTGAGAAAATCTCGCCAACAGGCATTCTGTTCCCGAAAATCAAGCAAAGGGATTAAAATTTTTGCTCTGCAATATATAATGTTGGCGAGCCACACGTGAGAAAAAACTCTGCCTTGCTGTGCTTGGCGGAGTTTTGCTGAAACGCCAAGATACTCGCGTTGCGTGGAGTAGGCAAAACGACCCGAACTCCGCCGACAGAGTGGAATTTTTTGCCCACCCATTGTCTCCATCCCAGTAGTTAGCTTAGAGTTTGAATGTATTTTGGCTGCGTGCTTAGGACGGTGATCGGTAGTTGTGCCACAATTGAGTGTGGGTACCCGGCAGAAACGAGACCAACTGGCGCGTGCTGCCTTACGAGTTGGTTGCAGGTATGAAGGACACTGGAAGCAACTTGACCAAGAGGTCATGCTGAGTGAAGGGAAGACTGTTCATCCCCTAAGCCCTGATAAAGTTGCGTAAGTTGATACTAACGAAACATGTTGGTGCTTTGGACGTAACAATGGTCTGAGCTGAACCATTTTTTTAACCAAGGTCGCTAACAGCACTGCATAAAGCTAAATCAAGCCAGTGAGTAGGATCTCCTTTTTAATATTGGGAATTGCATTTCATTTCTTTTCTCACGGGGACCAGTAGGACACTTGTGTGACAATAGCACTAACAGTGCATTCTCTACTTTTCTTTCACTGTTTCTTAACTTCACTGATGAGAACATTCACGTTGGAACACTTTTCTTTTCATGGAGAGAAAGCAACCGATGATGATAAGTAGGTGTGCTTGCGAGTACCAACTAGAAAGCCCCCCTTGGTGTTACTACCGTGAGGTACTTTCTCTCCACTCTCACATTTTTTCTGATCAGGCCTGATAACATCTTGTTGGGAGTTATCTGTTTGCAGTACATTGACATTGTGTTTTAATTGGGACACATAGACACTTGAAATAGCGGTATTGAACCGCACTGTTGGGGGAGTCAGTAGAGAATTCCAGAGACCCCTCTGGTGTCTGGAATTAAAGGGCATCTGTCCAATAGGTCAGGTCCTGGCTGTTGTTGGTGGGTGCTTAGGGTCCTGGGTGTCCGTAGCAGGAAATCAGCTAACAGCTGCATTACTCTCTGATAGGGGAAAGGGACTGTGGGCTTGTGGTGACTCCGAGTGGGCTAGCTGCCTCTTTGGCAATTCTTTTCCAGCTACATTCAACACAGAATAGGTTAAAGTGGTGAATGTCCCACATTTGCATGTCATGGGTAAATGGCTCCCCTTGGATTTTGTAATGCAGCAGAAGCAGCATCAAAAACCCATTTTCCTGGCCTTTGCTTTTACTGTGGTGCTGCCTTATGATGAGTCTATTCTGTTGGTATTGCATTGCAGTTGCCATTCCTGACTTTAACTCTTGTGGCGCCCAGTGAAACAATGTTTTTATGCTGCCTCCCAGTGAGCACCGCCACCACGGATTCCCTCACCACAACACTTTAACAGTGCCCCTCAAGTCTCCATAACCACTCTCTCTCAGATGCATTTAATTAGTTATATAGCACCACTCATACCAGTGTAGGGTGTCAAAGCACTTTACATCACACACACATTATATAAAGAGAATCAATCTTAGTCAGTGTATAAGAAATGTTACATAAGCAAGAGGACTATAAGGTGTAGGGGTGACATGTGATCCATACTGGCAGGCAGGATAGCTTAAGAGTGCTTGGTCTGGAGAAGCAAAAACTCAGAATTTAAAACGGGACACCAAAGTTGGGAGTTCTCTTTGATAATAAGAATCGATTTCTACACAAACAAACCCTTTTTGCAACAGTAATCTGTGCTCTAATCATAGTCTGCAGTGTGCATGCAGTTCTTTAATGACAGTTACTTAATCAGAACTTTAACTTATAAACTGCAAGTAACAAAAGGATGTCTCTTACTCCTGTGACCTATTTACATGATATGCACTTTGTGATCTGCATGTTACAAGTTATGTTATGTTATGTTATGTTATAACAATTTATTATGCGCACAGCGACCCCAGCGAAGGAGCATCCCGGCGCAGAGACAACGGAGCAACATAACATAACAGGGAAACAGTACTACGGTAGAAGAGGCTAAAACAAGAAAGTCTTGATGGCTCTACGGAAGGACAACAGGTCCTCGAGCAGCCGGATTTCGACTGGAAGGGTATTCCAGACTGACGCTGCTTTCACCCTGAAAGAGCGACCCCCCATCCTGCTGAGCCTAAACCTAGGAACAACAGCAAGGGCCTGGCCTTGAGACCGGAGGTTGCGGGTGGGGACATAGAAGGAAATAGAGTTGGCCAGAATCTCAGGACCTATGCCTCTTAGAATTTTAAAGGTCAAACACAGGACCTTGAACAGAATACGCTTCCTGACCGGAAGCCAGTGCAGGGAGCGGAGGACATTGGTCACCGGGCAGAACCTAGGTAGGCCGACAATGGCTCTCGCCGCAGCGTTTTGCACCCGCTGCAGGCGGGTTAGCTCAGCCTGGTTAGCCCCAACCACCAGGGAGCTAACGTAGTCCAGACGAGAGATGATGGTAGCCTGGACTACAAGCTGTCTGGTAGGGGCATCGAAGAACCTAAGCACTGGCCTTAAGCCTCTTAGGAGTCCAAAGCAGCAGGCTGCGATTTTTTTAGTGTGCCCTATGAATGTGAGACCAGCGTCTAACCAGACCCCTAGATTCTTCACCTCCGACACCGGGGTCGGAGTGGGGCCCAGCTCCGAAGGCCACCACTGATCGCCCCAAAGCTCCACTCCCTTCCCGACAACCATAACCTCTGTTTTTGTGGCATTAAGCTGAAGGCAATTGCCTGTCAGCCAACTGGCCACCGCCTTCAGTCCAGACTGGAACCTGGGGGCATCCTGTTCCGCATCCCCGCTGAGGGTAACCGCCAGCTGTGTGTCGTCGGCATATGAGACCAAAGTTAGGCCCCACTGCCTTGCGACATCAGCCAGCGGTCTCACGTAAAGGTTGAACAACGTGGGACTCAGCGAGGAACCCTGCGGGACCCCCGAGGCCAGCGGCTGGAACCTGGACTTGAAGGGAGGGATGGCAACACAGAAGGAGCGGTTGTCTAGGAAGGAGCGGAACCATTGCAGCGCCTGGCCACCGATACCAGTCTCCTCGAGCCGCTGGAGGAGGATGCTGTGTGATACAGTATCGAAGGCGGCGCTGAGATCTAACAAAATCAGCGCCGCCGTCTGACCAGCATCCAACCTCGCACGGAGATGTTCCACCATCACCAGTAAGGCAGTCTCCGTGCTGTGACCAGCACGGAAGCCATTCTGTGTGGGGTCGAGGGCGTTGGATCGGGCTAGATGATCAGACAGGGCCAGGTTGACATGGGCCTCTGTCAACTTGGCTGGCCAGGGTAGCAGCGAAATGGGACGGTAGTTTTCCGGTTTAGACGGGTCAAGAGTAGCTTTTTTAATAATCGGAGACACCACCGCCTGCTTCCAGCTAGTGGGAACTACCCCCGTCTCAAGGGAGAGATTGACCAGGGACCGTATAGCCGTACGTCCCAAAAAAGTCTGGTCGCGGAAGAGAGCCGGCCCCACAGGATCAGATGGGGACCCGGTTTTAACTTGCACAGCAAGTTTGTCGAACCCTTCCTGAGTGAGGGGGGGGAATGAAAGCAGGGTAGTCTGGGGTAGTGTCTCCTTAAGGCTACCCAGCACACTACCCGTACTCGGGAATGTCCGATATATAGCCTGGACTTTTCCTACGAAATAGGAAGCGAGGGCTTCACAGTGTATGACAGAGCTCTCAGCCGTAACAGTTGACCGCTTAGACATAAGGTCTTTAACCGCCCTAAAGATGGCCTTCGACGGGTTAATGCTGTTCCGGAATTCCTCAGCATAGAAGGCCGCTCGAGTGCGACAAATAGCCCGATGGTAGAGCTTGACGGACGTGGCATATGCAGCTTTTAGCTCAGCCCCATAGGTCTTCCGCCAAGCCCTCTCCGCCCGTCTACAGGCTCCCTTCAGGGCGCGCAAAGCGTCATTATACCAGGGGCTCGACACACGAGGATTGATCTTCGTCGTTACAACTGGTATTAAGGTGTCCCGAGCCCTAGTGAGCCAGGAACAGAAGAGATCGTACCCTTCTTCTACATTGTTTAAAGGGCCCAAAGGTGCCAAAGACAAAAGATGGTGAAAGTCTTCCAGCTTAAGTTTGCCCCAGGGTCTCCTGGGTACCCGTTTGGCTGGAGCAGTAGAGGTCGTGGCTGACATAGGACAGTAAATAGATACCAAAGAATGGTCAGACCACTCTACAGGAGCAATCGACGTGACTTTGGCCTCTGTCAGATTAGTAAAGACAGGGTCGAGAATATGTCCCCCGGAATGAGTAGGCTGGGAGACCAACTGAGATAATTGAAAGGCCTCTAAGTCCGTAAGAATACTACAAGCTGTCAGACAGGATGGGTCGTCAAAATGCAGATTTAGATCGCCCAGAATGGAAAAATTGGCGCAGTCAGTGACCAAAGTGGCAACGGTGTCCGGGAAAGCATTCCTGAACGCCACGTCACTGCCCGGCGGACGATACACCACCATCCCAGAGAGTGTAAATTCTGGGCTGACGGAGACTTTAAAAGAGGCGCTTTCACAGCCCGCGGTCTTAAGGACGGTCCATACACAGGCAAAGCTGGATCTCACTATCAAGGCTATACCCCCCCCTCTGGATGGCCTATTCGCAGCATACATCGAATAGCCAGGAGGGCATACAAGATTGGGGATGGCAGTGTCGGCTGCCTGAAGCCATGTTTCGGTTAAGGCGAAAATATCCGGGGCTTCATTCTCAATCAGATCATACACATTCTGCTGATGTTTCAAGTGCGACCTGACATTGAGATGCAAAATCCGCAATGCTGATGGCAAGCCTCTACTGCGCAGAGCGGTAGAAGGACTACGCCGCGAGAGAGGCAGCGGGGGATCAAGCACCAAACCATTGCATGGGCAACGGTGAGGACCACATAAGGGTGAAACGGGCTGTAGAGTGCAGTGACAACTCACTTTGCCGATGGAATACAACCGCTCCCTCGAGTATGTGATCATGGCGGTGGTAGGGGACGTAGGCGAGCCAGAGCCCAGCCACGTCCAGCGCGTCCTTAGCGCGGACGGGCGCAGACGGGCAGGACTCTGGCACGACTCCGGCCACGCGAGGACACGCCCGCTGCGTGATCCCGCTGCGCTAGGGGAGGAGCTTTAAATACGCGATCCCCGGCTGGCGCATGCGCAGTGATGCGCTGTCCGATGTAACTGCCCACTCACCCCAAAGCAAGATGTCCGCCACCCCGGGAACCAGCCCGCCAAGCGGCTGTGTGGGACACAATTTAAGGTGCAGGTAAGGGGTAGGGAGAGCGAGGGTCTAAGCGACCTAAAAGCAAGCAAACAACACAAAATAAGGAGTTAAAAAAGCAGAGCAGCAAGCGCCGTCACGCTCCTGTCTGCAACGCGCTCCGAGTCAGGGGAGAGAGAACGGGGACTCGCGTTAAATACGCGATCCCCGGCTGGCGCATGCGCAGTGATGCGCTGTCCGATGTAACTGCCCACTCACCCCAAAGCAAGATGTCCGCCACCCCGGGAACCAGCCCGCCAAGCGGCGGTGTGGGACACAATTTAAGGTGCAGGTAAGGGGTAGGGAGAGCGAGGGTCTAAGCGACCTAAAAGCAAGCAAACAACACAAAATAAGGAGTTAAAAAAGCAGAGCAGCAAGCGCCGTCACGCTCCTGTCTGCAACGCGCTCCGAGTCAGGGGAGAGAGAACGGGGACTCGCGTTAAATACGCGATCCCCGGCTGGCGCATGCGCAGTGATGCGCTGTCCGATGTAACTGCCCACTCACCCCAAAGCAAGATGTCCGCCACCCCGGGAACCAGCCCGCCAAGCGGCGGTGTGGGACACAATTTAAGGTGCAGGTAAGGGGTAGGGAGAGCGAGGGTCTAAGCGACCTAAAAGCAAGCAAACAACACAAAATAAGGAGTTAAAAAAGCAGAGCAGCAAGCGCCGTCACGCTCCTGTCTGCAACGCGCTCCGAGTCAGGGCGCAGCACAAGTTCATGCAGCAGGCACATTAACCCTCTGCGCTATTTTATGATCAGTCTAAACCTCAACTAGACAAATCTCCAGTCTCTCTCCAGGCAGAAAATTATTTACTGGAGTTACTGTGACAAGGATCACAGTAGCAGGTGCTTTTAAAAGCATAACAAACTTGCAAACATGGCAACCTCATCTTCCACCCACCCCCACAACCCCACCCCAACCTCACAGCCCCCTCACAGAAGTGCCAAGCGAGCGGCAAATGCTATATGGGGAAAACCCAGGAAGACTGGCCGTCCAATTTATATCTCGCACCTGCGTGGTAGTGAAGTGTTTTGATTGTGACAGGTTCCTGGGCACCTTTTGGGTTTATTGGAGTCTGTCCTGTGTTGGACATGTTGGCATGAGGAGCGTGAGAGTTGCTAAATAAAGGTGCGTCTCGCGCCACTGCGCATGTCACGTGTAACATCTACCACTGCTTTGCATCAGTTTGGTCCCGTAGGTCACAGCGAGCCCACTCAGTAGCATCAGTAAAGCCCAGCTCAGAGGAGGCATTATTAATACACGACAGGATCCAATGTGGGGTCCACCTGGGATCGACAGAGCGCCCACCCATGGCAGGTGCTGTTAAAGCACCAAGGAAACACAGCGCCGTTGATATAGCTGCTCTTGCGTTTCATTAATTCAGACACTTTCTTATTGTGTAGTTAACATACACGTCTCTAGGTGCTACTGTCAAATACCAGATGTTGTTTCCATACCTGGCACACGATATCGTCTCCCATCACACGGTCTCCGGTGAGAAGCCGATATCACACAGTGGCAGGGAAAACAAGGTGAAATCACTGTAAATAGTGGTTTTCCAGCTCTTTTTCTGAGGCTTTGAACTGCTGACGTCCATTAAGGGGTGTGAAAACACCCCAGGACATCGGCAACAGCCTTAGCAAGCTTTTCTATAATATATATTTTTCGTTGGGAGGAGGGGGCATAGGAGCAGGGTGGGTTTTGAAAGAGCCTTTTAGGTGCTTATCGGCATGAGGCCCGCCCCTGCGAGGCCCCGCCACCCATCTTCACACTGTGAGATGTTTGTTCAAGTTGGCAGGTCTGTGTTTCCCGGCTCAGTAGTTCTCATTTTATCGACCTTGGAAGGATGAAGTGCTGAGTGGTTGCACTAGGATTTGAATTTGTGTCCACAACATTAAACACCAATCTCTGGAGTTGATGCAAAAGTCCACTGAGCTGGCTGCGGTGGTCTCTAAAGGCTGTAAACTTCAGGTTCACAGTTTTTTTTAAAGTAACAAATGTATAGTAAACGGATACACTCACACATTATTTGCACTAATTTAATTGATTGGCCCTGATGGCAGAATTCCGCATTGCATGCCATGTGGTATGATTCTCATCAAAGCTCTGTGAAAGCAAAAAAGCTAACATTTTTGTTTTAATTCCGTAGACTTTTTTTTCTACTTTGAAAGGCAAACTTGTTCTCTGAATCTTCTGCCTACCTTCTGATGGGAGCCTGCATCCCTGGCTGCATGGTGTAGCTGTGGACGCAGGAGTCCTGGTGTGCATGTGTGTTTCTTCCACTCTGGTCTGTCCATTACTGGGGTACCATGAGGGTGAGAGCGGGGGTGGGGGGGGCTTGGAGGGGGGGCTGCAGTGGCACAGCGAACAAAGACAAGGCCAATTGGTAACTGGCCTTCAGCGGACTGGAGGAACGCTGCGGATGAGCAGGCCCGGACTGGCCGTTTCAGGCACCGGGCAATCCCCCGGTCGGCCGCGAGGGTGGGGGCCGGTTTTAGGCCCCAGGGGGCCGGTTTTGTTACAGGGTCGTTTTTTGCAGCATAGCTGCAAAAACGGCACTGTAACAAAATCGGCCGAAAACCGGCCCTAGCAAAGAGCGCGGTCGCACCCCCCAACCCCCTGCGGGGAGGGGTGGGGGGGGGCGAGCACTTTGCCAGGGCCTGTTTCGGTTCCCAGTCCGGCCCTGCGGATGAGCAGTGGCTGGAATGGAATTACCGAAGCGGAGGTGCTCGCGGGCCAAGACGACCTCGCGTTACTAATATGCTTTGTGTGAGAATTAGGCCTAGATTTTCAAAGCATTCATGGAACGCAGAACAGCAGCCAAAAAAGACAGGGAGACAGCAGGAAAGCAGCATATTCACAGAGATATGGCTCTCTTCTCCCTAGCGCCGGCGTGATTTCAGCTGCCCTGTGCCAGGCACACATCTTAGTGCCATAGTGCTAGGGTGAGTGTCTGAGTCTACCATAGGTTTTTTACTGGAAGGGTATCCTTCCACTTTAAATCTTTAGGTTAAGGTCACCTTGGGACCCTGTCCAAGTGCAAAATGTTAGAAAATCTACCCCCCTCAGTGTGGATGAATTTAACCCTTTAATTTTATTGGCATTCAGCTTTCAAGGAGCCGGAAAATATGCAGCTCTATCCTAGGAAGACAGTAGGATATTTTGCGAAAGTCATATTTTTGAAAGGCTTTCAAATATAAAAAGATATGTGGTATACTGCTCTCTTTTAATTATTTTTAAAATTGGTCAACAGGCCTGGTCTGTCTTTTTGTTCCATAGTCTTAATGTGCCTGCCTAGATCTTCTCCACACTCCTAACCCAACCCCTCTAGAGCCGCTGCACCAGCCATACTCATGTGTAAGTCGAAATGGAGCTGCTGTGGTTGATGAGCAACCCTTCACCAGTGACTCCACCATCATTTGCAGCTATGAATTGCACCTTTCCAGATGTATTACTGTAAGAGACCAGTGGCCTTTATATTCAGAAATAAGTTGGCACATCAGTAAACAAATCAATCAACCAGGCAGCAGCGTTGCGTCCATTGGGGCGTAGGGGCGTAGCCCCACCTGCCACATGGATGCACCGTCGGCATTGCATCGCGCATTAAGCATTAGCAATTTAGCAGCAATCCCCTAATTTAAAATGCAATCATCCGCCTTACCGGCGCCGGGAAAAACCCGGCCATTTCGGAGTGTGCAGGCAGGGGGGTGGCTTCAGCCTGCTGCAGCTTGAGTGACAGTCACTCAGTCCATGTGACCACACCCTCAGGCTGCAGCAGACCAGTCCAGACCTTAATGCGCAAGTGCAAGTTGGTGTAAAACTTGCCCGAGCATGCGCACAGTTGTCAGCTTCCTTACAGAGCATGACCAGAGGGTGCTGGTTTACCCGGCCGCAGCCCCCGGGGTTTACAGACGGCGACAGGGCGAGCAGCAAATATGCCCCCCTAGCCAATCCTGGCGCTGCATGCAACGCCAGGATTGGCTGGTCCACAGCGCAGCATCGATCATTGGATGCCGCGCGTGGGGGTGACACACACTGCCTCAGCCGCACTGTTATGGCCAATCACTGTGTGACTTCATGTGAAGCCATGCAGTGATTGGCCATTAGCGCCGGGATGCGTGCGCTGGCTGCTGTGAGTAACTTTGTGCGCAGCAGAGACCGTGTGCCGACCCGTCCCCGTCACCGTGACTGACTACCTCCCCGGGACCCTTTCCGCATATTTAGTATATTTTGTCTGCAGAGTTTTTATTTTTACCCAGCATGAAAAGAAACAAAATTCCTGCAGATTTTGAAATACTCCTCAGAGGAGTCGATTCGCCTCTAGTCGTGGATATCTCTAGAATGTTCATAAGGTGTCAGATATATGTGTGGTTCTTATGTTGCAGGGTAGCGACGGGCCTTGCTTTCTCCTGTAGATTCACTTAGGTAGATATTGCCTTTAGACCTGACTTGTAAGTGTGTCGTTTTGAAACCACTGTTAAGCCAGGGCGTCTTTCTTTCGTGTACTGTTGTGTGAGTATTTAAATTGCCCCAGAGGCCCATGCTTAGTGAACACTCCCTTGCTTTCTGGGTAGTTCTCGGATCACTTACAACAAGCGTGCGGGCTTTCCATAATATCTGAATGTTCTGTATTAGACATACAACTCTGGGGACAATGGGGAAATTAAAAACATTGCAATCCTTCTAATGTCCTTTGTGTGACATGTAGATTCTATTCTTTCAGTCAAGGGAAACATCTGCAGAGAAATAAACAGTTGGTTGAAAAACAGACTCGAAGTCCAACATGCCTCCAGATCCACTCGCCATTGCAAGCCTGTAATTGCTCTCGGCTGTTTGGCTGTGGGTAGGCATTTTCTGAAATCCAGTGCTATAAAAAATAACAAGGGAAAGGGGCATATGGATCGACTACAGAGGTCGGCTTCTTGTTTTTGTAATTTGCAAATTTTAGATTTCAGTGATTGACACTCATTATCATACCAACTAGACTCAGAAATTCGAGTATGGTTTTCATTAGCTTTCAGTTGAGCATGCAAGATAACCTGCAAACATTTCACTCTATTAATTACGAACGAAAACCATAAACGTCTATCCTCACATAATTACGGAATTTGAAATTTGGTACTCAGCGAGAATTGTAAGTGGGCTGGATCTAATCAAGTAGTTAACCTTCTGGGGTGACCCCTATCCAAATCAAGAACATTATTTTTTGATCGGGTTTCAGTGCGTATCACTGAGATCTTTAAAACTCAGTGTCACCCCCTTGTCTGGCTAGGCTTCTAATTAGGCAACCACTATAGACAAGGGGACCCCTGAAGTTTAAATGTAGGTAGGGAACCAGGGGAAAAAAGCCAAAAATGTACAAAGAGAACCTCACCTATATAAATTTAAAGTATGCTATACATACACCAATTTGGCCTGGGCCAAATTGGTGCCTCATCATGCAGCTGCCCCTTCAACTCCAAGGTGAAGTACTAGGCTCCTGTCTCGCTGCTATAGAAAAAAACAAGTAAAAACAGCCCGCATCTCCACTCAGCCATGGAAAAATGAAAGGGGATTATCTGGTGAAGCATGGGATACGGTAACGGACATCCCAGAGAAGGCACCGGGCCGGAGGTGCCAGCTTCATGTTTCCAGTGCATCACTGAAGTCCGGAACCAGAATACAGAGCCAGCGGACAGCGGACAGCGGAGAGAGCTGGTAAGAAGGGAGAGTGGCTCTAAGTAGGCATGCTTGGGGGTGTGCGAGCTTTTGGGTTTCAGGATGGTGCCCTCTGCCAGCCTGAGAAAATTCTATAACTACTGCAATTATTGACTTGTCATTAGATTGACATCCTGCACCCTTGCGTGCTTTTTAAAAATTAAGTCTCGGGAGAGCATTGAGTACTGTCTCCCATGTCACCTGTCTGATGAAGTTTGTCCTTATTATTGTTTTAACGTACAATACACTACTATATAAAATAAATAAAGTACATGCACAGTTCTATGATGCCCATAAGGCTTGGTCCTTGCTACTAAAAAAGCTAAATAAACATATGTGCGCCACTCCGTGTGTGGTTCTTGGAAGGAGAACTTCCTGCCTCTGCCTCATCCATTCACTGATGTACCTATAGCTATCGGGTAAAAGAACTACAGTCATATTTATGACGTTTCGTACTGGCTATTCAGCATTATTTATTTGTTTACATGTTCTGATGTAGGGGACCTTCTTCCTATGGTAACCCTGGCGGATGACTCACTTCACATTGGCCACTTACTACTGCCTACAGAAGGAATTCGGAGGTTTAGGTGTGGCAAAGCCTCCCTGTCCTTAGCACTTTGGTGCAACTTGTGAGTTCTTGCTCGGTGACTGACATAGGCAACCTACGCTATTCTACCAACTTAAGTCTGCAGTGCTCATCGATAGATCCCCACACGAGGCCGGTCTTCTCCCTGGACCTGTGTGTGAGCTCGCTCCCTGGAATGGATCCGGCCGCTCACTCTTAGGGGAGCCGGAGCCCCGCTCCTCTTTCAGGTCCTGGTTTTCCCTCTTTTGTTGATCTGGCTGCGCATGTCCCTGGTAACCTGCATCAGGTGCGTGTCTCCCTCCATCCCTTCACCACCGGGTGCTCCCAGTGACGCCCCAGCGGTCGACCACCTTTTTCTATAGCTGCAGACTCCTAAAATGGGGGGGGACCATCCTGTACTTAAGGCCAGTGACACAATAGGAAGCTCCGCGCCCAGGCCGACGGTGTCTGTCATCAGCAAGTGAGCCTGCATTAAGTGTTCACTGTTCAGACACCAGCCATCGAAGCTATTGATCCCCGCCCAGAAGATAAGTCTTCCCCTGAGCAGAGCTGCTCCAATAGTGTGGAGAGTGAGGCGGGTTGCACATCAGGGACTTTAGATTCTTGGGATAGGACGATGCCTGAATTAAATCCAACATCACGTAGAATAGCGTTTTTTTCATGTAACATTGCCGTTCTGAGTTTATTGGCCTTAAGATATAGGTACCTCCGGCCGAGAGTAATGACATTCTTACTGTTCGGTTAGTGTCTGGCCCCTATGGTAACATTGAGATTTGTAATGCATATGCAAGAGGACATAGTGGGGGGGGGTAGAGGTCTGAAACCATACTGGCTTTAGGCAAGCTCCTTGACAGTCTCTCTTGGGCCGCCTCTTCTGTTATAGTGAGGGACTTTAACTGGACCTTTGAGCCCCTTGATAGTGAGGAAAATGACCTGGCGGGGAGGAAGATGCTTAGTGGGGTGTCCCATGTTTGGAAATACCTCCAATTAAAAGATGGACAGTAGCTATCCAACTGAAAGATATTTGCTTAGAAAACGGCTTAAGGGTTTCCAACTCCTGAACCATCACTGTAAGACAAGGGGCCAATACATTCAATAATGGCCACCATTCGAAAACCAGACCTTATGGGGCCGACTGTGCATACTGTTCAAATATGGCACACAGTAACGCGACATTTGGGCTGGGAGGGAAGACTAACACAGCACAACCCACTATGGAACATGAGAAAGCTAGGCAAATTGGGCAAGAGCAAGGGTTTTCAACAGTGGGACACAATAGGGATCTCGCGACTAGGTGACCTCAAGAGAGGGGGTAAAATCGTCACTTTTGCCCATTTACAAGAACATTACACAATGGCGCCCACTGAACTGTTTCACTATATACAGATTAAACACGCACTGGTGGCGGTCATTCCACGTGATAAGACTCTTCCAGAAGCCTCCCCATTAGAGGACAGACGCCTGACAGAGTATATAGATAAACAAGCATTTGCAATGCAATAGGTCTCCGTCTCGTATTAGGAAAGTTTGAGCTATTGGTATTGTAAATGACACATTTTTTATTTATGTGTTGGGTTTGAAAATAGCGAAATTAATAGCTTTGTCATTTACAATGCCAATAGTTTTAACTTTCGCAGATGTGACACCTATAGCATTTGTAATGCAATATGTGTTGTATTTACGTGACTTAGATGTATTGATGTTACAAATAGCAATGGCTTTTATTTTTTTTATAATTAATACGTTAATAAAAGTTATTGTAATTTATAATGGCAATAGCTTAAACTTTTGTAAATAACTTTTGTGAAGATTATGTTCAGTGTATTTTATTGTGACGAAAATCCAAGAACAGAAGTGAAATATTAACATCTTTTGGTGACATTTGTAATATAGCTTGAAACATTGAGAGAACATATTTGAACCAGTTGTTGTTGAATGGTTGCACAGATTGATGCTGTGGTGGCACTTGAGTCTTGGTTACCTGGTAGCGCCTTAGTTTGCAGCTCTGTAGCATTACCCAGGCCAGGAGTAAACGCCCCAGCACCCAGGCCAGGAGTAAACGCCCCAGCTCATCTGCTGCAGCTTTGGCAGACTTGTCAGACCGCATGAAATTTATATGTAAATAATTAAGGGAGAGGTGCTTTGGTGGAGCCCCTTCACTCGTTTTTTGGTCCAGTCTACAATTACAATACATAAATACAGATTTCTAAGTATGCTTTCACCAAATTAGCTTGTTGTTTTCACAAGGTTTAAAACATTTGAGCCCTGTAAATGGTTTGAAATAAAGGAGATGAAAGGAGTTAATTTGTTAGTTGTGTTTTGCTCGGCCCGTCACTAAAATATGTTTTCCATGCGCTCTGCTCCCTTAATTATCACACTGAATGAGTTGCTATTTTCATCATGTGTCTGAACCTGTAATCTGTGTGTAGCAAAGGGGTGCTATGCTGTTAGAAACCTTGCTGAAGCTGATAAGCTGGAGGGTACTTTTAATGCCAATATCGGAGTCTGTAATAGGACGGAATGTATGAAGCTCTGTGGTTATACTGAATAAGCAGCAACCTATGTTATGCCATCTATTAATGTAATAACTGCACTTTCACAATTGCTTTATTAACCTTTCTGCTTTCTCAAATTTGCTTGAAAATGCACGATTTTTCTTCAAAAATTTCTTGGGGGGGGGGCAATCCCCGCAAACCTCCCTTTTGGGGTTCGGGCTCGTTCGCTGCGCTCGCTCGCTACGGTGCGGTATGCTAATCACTTTGCGCCCCACTACATTCAAATGTCACCCACCGCCCCTGCAACCAGGATTTGTATAGCGCAACTGCATCATCCGTGAGGGTCTCGAGGCACTGTGGGCTCATGCTGCAGGCTCACCAAGGCACAGTTAAGTAAACGTGATACTTCTGTTGAAGAGAAACATTGTACTCCTTCCATCTCTAATACTGTTTCGAAGTCTTTAGATAAGTATATGAAACTATCCTCTCAAGGGTTGGTAGCCCAATTTCCTTTTGTCTCCACTTCTTGATTTATTTCTTTTTTTCCACTACAGCGGGTGCCCCCATTTATCTTTTATCATTTATTTATTTATTTATCTATCTATTTATTTATCTAGCTAGTTATCTATCATTGTATTTATCGACTTTCTTTGTGCGTACCTGCTGCCCGTTTGCTGGTGGAACAGCTTCCTTCTTGTGGACCCAGGCTACCCCTCGCCGGACCCGCTCCGCGGGTCCCGCTTCGTGTCTGGGAGCAGAGGAACTTCGGGAGTGCGTGCAGACGCCAAGGGTGCCGGTAAGCCTTGCAGGGCTGCGAGCAGCGTGGTCAGGGACTCCATATCCCAGGAGTCCCTGATAGCCCGCCTGCAATCACCTGGGCCGCTCTCCCTGCAAGCCCCGCCCCTTCACCAATCACACCATCTATTTACAGACGCTTGCTCTACCGCTACGCGGGAGCGAGCGGGAGCGCGCCGGGAGAAGCCCGGGACAAGGGCGGGACCGTCTGTGGCCGTCCGGGGCCAGAGGAGGCCGGGCTGGGCCACATCCCTTGGCCCCACAAAGTGGACTTCCAGCCACCAGGACTATGGCTTCAGGAACCCGGTCTTGTAAGACAAAGAAATCTGCTGGAGACGTTGTTATAGGCACTATGGACCAGTTCATAACCCGTGCTGTTTCCATAGTTGAGAAGGAGATAATCTTGGCTGAGCGAAGGTTGTCTCGGGACTCCTTTAGCACGTCTAATAAGCGCTCTTCTTTGGGCGCCATTGCCCTAGCTGATAGCCCTGGTCATATTCCATCAACTCCCTTAGTAATAGTTGATTCCCCCACCATTGATGAGAGAGTGAGTCGGATTAGGGCTAGCCTAGAAAGGGTAACCACCACAGCTCCAAGTATTGTGCTCGACCCGACACACTCCACTTCCTCTCTTTTTAGTGTTCCATCACCAGAGAGGCAGATTCCAGATTGCACTCCCAATACCCCTGATGATTCGAGCCCCCATGTGTTTGTTAATACAGCTGTGAATTCCCCATCCACTGCAGGCCATTCTGATACTAACACTCCTAGAGTGGTAGTCCCCGAAACTGTACCTGTAGGGAATCTAACCCTAGGCATCGTCCCTCGAAAGAAGAGAAAGCGCCCCATTAGTCCCCGTAGGGGAGGCTCTCTAAAACCTCATAGTAAGGTTAGTAGGAACATCACACCAAAAGGGGGTATTACCCCGAATCAGGTTCTTCGCTCAAAACCCCAAGCGCCCCATATTGGAGACGCTGCTGTCGAGGGCACTCCTGGGCAACTGGCCCCTATAGATGCTAGCATTTTCCTCCAAGTTGAGAGCATCATTAAGTCTGTGGTGATGCCACTCGTAGATAAGATCGATGGCCTCACACGCAAACTAGCCTCACTCGAGCAGTCAATGCTGGACAATTTTTATGCAGTGAAATCGTTAGTTAAATTTCACGCTAAAACTCAGGCTGAAGAAAACGGTGGGCTAAGGAGCGGTGCCGCTCCAACAGTTCCGTCTAATCCGACAGCCCTCCCTGATCCCTCACCTAGTTCAAAAACGCCTGCCTCGGCTAAGGCTCCCAAACCTATTACTGGAACCATACCCCCCCCACCGACCCCTACCCCTGAGCCTAGTTTGGCATGTCCAATGAACAAATCCAGCACCCATGTACCAAAGGCACCCAAGGTCAAATTTGCTGCAAATCCCAAGCCTATTACTTCCCAAACTAAGGCAACTGGAGATATAGTGACCGTAAGCAAGGGCGCCGCAATTATAATCACATCCCCTTCTACTTCTGCTTCGCATGTAGCGCCCAAATCCCCAGCAAAAACTACAACAAAATCCCCAGCCAAAGACAGGATAAAACGGCGTACGCCAAATGCTAGCCTTCCGCCTGGCTGCAAGCCCTATGTGGTTATTCTAACAGGGGTACCTGAGCTTGACGAGGGGTCTTGTGAGTCCTATTCTGAACTCAAACACAAGACGCTCTCCTGGCTAAAAGCTAATAGACCCCTCCCAGGGCACATTGATGGTAGAATAGCCTTCGTCCGAAGGGTGGGTTGGATCGGTAACAGACGCAAGGCTATTACCGGGGACTGTGTGTTGATTAATTTTAATGATCCCAGAGTTGCTGGCATGATTTGTAACCAACAGTCGCAGCACAACTTTTGCGACATACAAACTAGGGATTTGGGGTATTTTTATCACCCTCCCCCCTTAATGGGGCTCAATAATAATAATAATAAGTTCTTTCAAGATGGGGGTAGAGGTGTATGGTTCTCTCATTACCCGACCTTGGATCCTAGAGCAAGGGCATGGACCCCCTCCCAACCAACCACTCCACAGGGTTGGGGCTGGTGACTTAACACCTTAGAGGTAACAAATGTCTCCCCCCAAAGGGCTGACACAACTTCTCTGGTAGGGGAGGTACCGCTGACCAACATTGTTGTGCCCGATCCCTCGCCTATCCCAATCCTACCCTTTCCTTCAGGTGATGGGACAGATAAACTTGAACTAGGGGATAGTCCTCAAACTTCGGGTCCTCAGGGTGGGAATAGCGGTTATAATGAGCCCCAGCATCCTGCCCCTTTGAAAATCATTAGTTGGAATGTGGCAGGCTTAAGCAGCAAGCTAGATGTCCCAGACTGGGTGGCGCTCGTTGAACCCCACTCAGTTTGCGCATTTCAAGAGACATGGTGCGTAGAACCAAGGCACCGAGTAGGTAATGCCACCTTTTTTGTCCCGGCAGAAATTCCAGCCTCGGGAAGAGGTCGCCCCTTCGGAGGTCTCTTGGTTTGGATAAACATTACTTTGGGATGGAGGGTACACCATCACCCCCAAAAAACTCCAGATTTGATGCATCTCACTGTAACTTGCCCAAGGAGAGCAGAAAAACTGGAGATTTTTAATATCTATACACGAGGGGCCACCGGGAGAGCTTTGTCACCAACACTCTTGGACCTGGAGGTAGCCCTGGGTGAGTGCTGTAGTGATTCCCTAATTTTGGTCATGGGGGACTTCAATTGCACATTTGAGCCTTTGTTACCCGATGAATCCCTGGACCTAAATGATGAAGATTCTAGGAGAGGTGTCCCGTCACTTGACTTGCCCATCATAAATAGTTGGACACCCAGAATCATCCAACTAAATTCCCTCACTTTAGAGCATGGTCTAAGGGCAGTCAATGGGAGGACACCATCAGACCTAGTGGGGGCTCATACATATAATAGGGTTGGCCATTCTTCCCGGATCGATTATATCCTTCTAAACTTTTCTTTGTGGGCTCACATGAAGGATATGGTAGTCCTACCCTCCCTGGACAGTGACCATAATGCCCTTTCTTTGACACTATCAACCTGGTGGAAAGAGAACTTCCCTGGAAATGGAAACCATGACGCTCTCGCAACAGGGCCACTGGGAGGAGTGGTCCCAACAAACTGCTTAAGACGCTTGAAATGGGACAAAGTGGCAATAGATGAGGAGAAAATGGCATGTATCAGAACTGTTACTTCCACAGCCTGTGCCATTTTAAAAAGTCAGCCTATTTGCCCTAATCAGATTACAGCATTGTTCTGTGAGGTCTCTCTCTCAATTGGGGACCTTTTCAAGGCCAAAGTAAAAAATGGGAACCCTAATCGTAATAACCAACAAGGCAAGTCAGGATGGTACACGAAGGAGTGTCGTGCCAAGAAGAGAGCCCTGATACTGGCGGTGAAAAGTGGTAATGCCACCTTAATATCCACTGAACGGAAGGGCTATAAATTGGAGCTCAAAACAGCAAAGAGAGACTGGGAAGACAAGTTTTGGCAGGATCTCCGAGCTGCCAGCGGCGGAAAAAACGCAAAAGCTTTCTGGGACTTAGTTCACAAGAAGAACAGACCCCTTGATACAGTTATCACCTGTAATATAAGCGAGGACTTATGGTTTACACATTTTTCGAAATTGTATACGGCATCCGCAGTTGAAGCGTTGGATTTTGTTTTCCCACAGCCCCTAAGAGTGATGGAAAGATTCGAGGAATGTCTGTTTACTAAGATAGAAGCGGAAAGTGCAATAAAATCTTTGGTTCCACGCAAGGCGGCTGGCCCCGATGGTCTTCCGGGTGACTTGCTCCGAGCTGACATAGATGATTGGAGCACACTGATCTCTTCGGTTTTGAATGCTGCTTTGGAAGGCGCACCTTTGCCTGCCTCTTGGATGGCCGCTGAAGTGGTTCCCCTTCACAAAAAAGGCTCGAGAGATGACCCAGGGAACTACAGGCCAATCAGCCTGATCGACTGCTCACAAAAAGTTGCAGGCAAGGTTCTTTTAACAAGAATACAGCAATGGGCAGATGAGAACAGGATCCTTTCGGATTTTCAGGCAGGGTTCCGTGCTGGCACTGGAACAATTGAACAATCGCTAAGGCTTCTTATGATCCACTGGAAGGTCGTCACAATTGGGAAGGGTACATTATATCTGGCCTTCATCGACCTCCGGACGGCCTTCGATTTGGTCCCCAGAAATAAACTCTGGAAGGTTCTTAACGATCTTGGCCTGCCACCTTACCTGCTCCACCTGGTTATGAAGTTCCATGAAACCAACTACGCCCAAATTCGCTGGGGTCCCAATGGCCAAAAAACCCGAAGAATAGATGTGAACAGAGGAGTGCGGCAAGGGTGCGTTCTTGCCCCAACACTCTTTTCGCTCTATGTTAATGGGGTGGTGGACCACTTGTCAAGGATTCCAGCAGATGCCCCTCGTCTGGCAGGTCGCTCCATCCCCACCCTGCTTTTTGCGGACGATACTTTGCTCCTTTCAAAATCGCCAATGGGCCTACAACAGCTTCTCTCAGGCTTTGACGATTTTTGTAAACAAAGAGGACTCTGTATAAATACAGATAAAACAAAGTACCTTATTTTGAACCCTCCGCAAAAACTGGGCCCTCCGCCAACATTGGGCTCCGTGGCATTGGACAGGACTAAAACCTTCGATTATCTGGGCATCAGGTTGGTGGATTCCATGAAATGGGACCAGCATCTGCTCAAAATGTTGCTAAACCTAAAAAGAATAACCGGGACCCTGCTTAAAGAGCAGAGAGCAGCCTCAACTAAACCTATAGCTGCAGTATTGGACATCTACGCGGCCAGAGGAGTAAGTGCTGCCTTGTATGGGGCGGAATTATGGGGAATGTCGAACTTGAAAGACCTTACTCGAGCTGAGAATTCCTTCTTGAGAAGCTTGATGTCCCTTGGCCCGTCTGTCCCCATCTTGCCTCTGCAATTGGACATGGGCTGTCGGGCTATAGAAGATCTAGCGAAGTTACGCCCTTTGCTTCTGTGGGCTCGCATCTGGAGAGTTCCTGAACTCTCAAGTTATGCGGATGGTCTACGGGAGTTACTAAGTTTGGCAGGGTGGGCGAAAATAAAGTGGCTAACGGATATCAAAGCCTTACTTACCAATCTGGGGCTGGAAGAAGCTTGGCACCAACAGTCAGCCCCCCCCAAATCCACAATAAAACAACTTTATTGGAATTGGGTGACAAACAGAAGGAATTCCTCCACCTCGATATGCAAATCGACTAGAAACTTCATGGAGTCCAAAGATACCCCCTATAGAGAACTGTATCTGGACACCATCTCAGCCTCTTGGGAAAGGTCCCTGTACTTTAAATTCAGAATTGGTCTTCTCCCCGTAATGGAATTTACTTGCCACTGGAAAATCCCATACCAGACTGCTCCGTGGTGTCCCTTTTGCCCACAGCGCAGAGAATCTGTCCCCCACTTTTTATTCGAGTGTCCTGCATATATAGTTCCACGGTCAAAATGGCTCAAACCCATGTGTCGTACTCTGGGCACTAGGCATTGCAACGTGGCCTTAAGAATTCTTTATTCGGACACTCGTACTTTTTACGCATGTGCCACCTCGAAGTACCTTGGGTGGGCATGGCGAATCCGGTCAAAAAGACTTAGGCAAATTGTTTAATTACACTTTTTACCATGGTCTGTTTTAAACTAAATGCTTATTTTTAAAACCTATAGATCCATTTTCTGATAGCAGAAAGTTACGGTTTATTTTAAATGTACTGAAAAGTATTTTTTTATTGATTGTATGCTTTTAAAGATATTGTTATATGTCGAAATAAAGCCTTTTTGATTGATTGATTGATTGATTGTATTTATCGATATATCGTCCCCCCTCTCTTTCCTCCTGCTTTCCCTGTTCTTCCTTCTTTCGATCCTTTCTTTCTCTCTTCTTCTTCTTCTGATTTTTTTGGGGATTAGGTGCAATAAAGCAAATTTGTTTTTGTTATTATTCTAATATGAAATATTATTTACATTGTATACTTTGATTTACTATTAATTGCGATTTCGTTATTTTTCTGACATGGATTCTATATTAGTGTATATATTTTCCTAAATATTTTAATTAGTTATTGATTACTTTACCCTGATGTATTGCATTTTATTATAATTGTATGAACTTTTGCTTTTCAAAATAATAAAGATATTGAAAAAAAAAGTAAACGTGATATATGTTTCATTACCACCAGTTTCAGTAGTTCCCCATACCATATTGCAGTGGTGGGTACTTGCATCATCCATTACTTTGCAAGCAATAGATGCTTGGCTGCTATGCGGCCTGTGAAACGGCAGGGCCAATGTCGACCAAGAACTTTCAGTGTTTGCCCGGCGATAGTCGCCTCTCATACCATTCAATATTACCAAACAAAGAGGCAGGCGCTGGAGACAGGAAGGCAGGAAACAGGAGTTTATTCCGACGGAGCAGAACACGTGAAATCAGACAACAGGGTATCTTCTCGAGGTGCTCTAACCGCATCTCTGAGGCCTGGCCTCTTATACACAGGTTTATGGCTTTATTGTGTGAAACATGTTCTTGTCAATACTTTGAAGTACGGAAAGACATCCTTGGAATCCCCGCTTCAAGCCCGTTCCCACACACATTTACAGTAAAAGTCCCCACCCCGATCTCAGTAGGTGATGACTATCGCGCAGCTGGATATTCCACCGGTTCCCGGAATGTGTGTGGCTGATCGGATCTCATGGGGTGGGGGCTTTGATCAGTCATAGATTCTTTGAAGAGGGACAGCTTCTTACTGTAAGGGGCAATAAACTGCATCCGCAGGGCTAGGTGATGGCCTGGGATCGGGCCGGACAATCGGGCACAGAGGAAGGGGGTTCATCAAAGGATGTGTGATCATTAAAGGGACGGAGGGAGGTGTTAGCCGGGTACGGGATGTGGCTCGGAGGCAGGGCCGCGCTGAAGGGGTGGTTTATGGCCCAAGCATGTGAGAGCGTGGGCTGTCAGCGCGCGGGGGGATGCTTGCGGGGTCAGAGAGGGAGAGAGAGAGACGCGCTGGCTATAGGCAGTGGGCAGAGAGGCCATGGCATTCAAAATGGCTGCTACTTACGCGCACATATGAGCCTGAAAAGGGACAAGATGGCGCCGATAATGTTTACGTCGCAATCTAGATTTTAACAGTCCTCCCTTTTCAACATATCTAGCCAGCTTGTCAATCTATGTCTATCCCCATCATATTACGGATTTCTACATCATACAAAGCTTTCATGCGTTCAGCTTCAAAGTTCGGAGTCTTAGGGCAAATACAGTTAGCAAATAGTGAACACAGAGGTGGCAAGCATTGAATACCCAGGCAGAGTCCACATATTACGACGATTGATATCAGTACGATCATGAACAACCTCCATCCCCAGTCCTTTACAGCACTCCAGAACCATCTCCCAAGCTACCATCCTTCTCGTTCCTGATGAACTTCTGAGGAGAGTCTGTGGAGGTGTTCAATGGCCTTGTAGACTGAGGGTGAATTGTCTGGTATGTAGGTACAACAGCTGGACCCGATGATACGACATGCTCCTCCACGGTCCGCCATAACCACATCTAGAACAAGGCGGTTTTGAAGAGCCACCAGACCGCCTGAAGCTCGGCTGTATTGTTTGTGAGGATACCAGCTGTAATGTTCATCGTTGTCTCGACTGCCTGGGATAAATGTTGAATGGCACGACTGTTTGCCATCGGACCCCAAAGTGGAACAAGTCCTTTCATTGCATCCAAGAATTGTGCTCCAGTGGAGTCGGCCTGTTCAATGTCCTTTGCTCGTCTCTGTCGGTGATGGTTTGCCGGAGCCACATAGGTTGGAGGAAGGATGAAGGCAATGTAGCAGGTACCTCCCAAGCCCTTTGGGAGCCAGGTGTAGGCTTTTGTACCACAGACGAAGTACATGTTTGGAGAGGTGACAAAAGAGGGTGGGTCGGTTGAGTCCAAAGTTCTGGTGATGCGGCAAGTGCTGTGGCCCACCATTTGTGTCCCATGGCCTGTGATGCATACAAGGCCCGAAACATTGACGACAGATAGGGCCACAGTCAGGGTGGCAGCTGTTCGTTTCCGGAGGTAGGAGAAGGTGGGTCAGGCTGGATTGTTGAATATTTGCATCTCCACCATTTCTTTGGCGGGGATGTCCATGTGAACAGAGGCATTGGAGGATAGAGGGCAAAAGGGAGCAGCAGTTCTTCCGGTTTTGTTCAGCCAGACTCCATGATAAAAGTGTGACATTGTTTCGCTGGAAGTGGCATTGTCTCTATAGCTCTCTTGCAAGAGGATCAGCCAAGCAAGGCAGCAGCCATGAACAGAGAAAGGTGAAGGGATGAAGGGGATGGAATGTCCGGTGGCATGTGGTATCAACCCACAGATCCAGCAATTCGTGGCATTGGCAGCAAGGTTGTGTTGGTGCAGCAACTGTACGAAGGAGTTGTTCCAGAACTCCTTACGCCTTTCTTAGATTTGAGGTGAAAGAGAAACCAGGTAATGTTCTTTCATGGTGGTAGGCCGTGCAGTCGTTAGAAATGTCTTATGACCCGGTGCGTTCTCTTCCACGATCCAGAAGGTAGTCATGAGGAGGAGGCAAAAGAGAAGAGCGATAAGAAGAGCAATAGTCTTTGAGCTGTGCAACCTGTCAGTTTTCGGGTTTCTGTAGTGGGTCTTCGGATGTCCGATTGCTTCCATCATCTTCGTATCGGGCGCTTCCATCATCTTCAAGGTGCTCGGTAGTGGGCAGAACCGCAGACTTCGTTTGGTTTCTCTCCTGGCAGCCTTTGTAGTGTTAGGCCGCCGCTCTGAGAATGGTAACTTAGTCAGTGGTCTACTTAGCCGAAGCTCCCTCCTTTCGTCGCAGGTTATACCCTTCTCTGGATGGCACAGTGGGATCAGGGAATTTTGCCAATTCGAGTGTCTCTGTTTCAGGGTAGCAGCTCAGGGATGGTCGGTCTTTGTGCAGGAGCTCTTCTTGGGTGGTCACGTCTTCGGTCGACGTCAGGGTCGGAGAGATTTTCTTGCAGTGATGTGTATGCAGCCAATTTCGCTTCCCCTCCACTCGAAGAGCTGTTCGGGTGGTGATCAAGACTTGCCAGGGGCCCGTCCAGCGGGGTTCCAGACTCTTCTCCCGCTGGAAGTTCCGAATTAGGACGAAATCTCCGGGCTGGATGGTATGTCCGGGGCCCCTGGAAGCATCGGGGATGGCCTGCAGCACCTGATGATGAATAACAGACAGTGTTTTAGTTAGGTTATGCAGATAGTCAGACATTAGGACGTCCGGGACGTCGTGAATAGATGTCGGTTTGGGTGCGGACCAGATACTCATGGGCCGGCCGAAAACGACCTCGTAAGGGGTCAAGTGGTGTTTGGTGGGGGTGAAACGCATTGACAGCAATGCTAGGGGAAGAGCGTCTGGCCATTTTAGTCCAGTGGTAGCCACTATTTTCGCCAGTTTTAGTTTCAATGTGGCATTGTGTCGCTCGACCAGTCCAGCAGATTGGGGGTGAAAAACTGCGTGGAATTTCTGTACTACCCCCAGTCCTTTCAGGATAAGCTGGATAACCTCGGCTACAAAATGGGGGCCGTTGTCACTCCATAAAATACGGCAAAGGCCGTAGCGAGGGAAGAACTCTTTCAGTAGTACTTTTGCAGTGGCAATGGCAGTGTTGTCATGCGTCGGGTAGGCTTCCACCCATTTGCTAAAAGCGCATACAACAACAAGTACATACTTCAGTCCTTGACATCTCTCTAACTGGATATAGTCCATCTGTAGGACTTCAAATGGATGGTTGGGGACCCCAAACCCTCCCCGGGGTACGACAGTTCCTTTCCCAGGGTTGTGTTGCAGGCAGACTAGACATTGCTGGACTAATCGTTTGGCTGAGTCTGCAATTCTATTGTTATGCCAAACTCAGGAGACAAGTTCGGTCATAGGGGCAGATCCTATGTGTGCAGGGGAATGAGCCATCGTCAGTATGGGGATCAGATACGAGTTGGGTAGCAACCATTTGTTCGTGTCTTTTGTCCGCCAGCAGCCTTCATCGTCTTTTAATCCCACCCGTGCCCATTTAGTCAATTCGTGTGGTGAGCTGGCCATTTGGATGTCCCTAATAGTTTCCCTAGCGTCCGTCCATTTTTCTGCTTGTGACCTAGTCACGTACATGTGAGTCGTCGTCCTATTCTCAGCTGTGGTTCGGGCAGTGATGTCGGCCAGTGCATTTCCCTGTCCAATGATGTCTGTCACCTTTTTGTGTGCTTGGCATTTGATTACGGCAAGCCGTTTGGGGAGGAGAACCGCTTCAGTCAGAGCGGAGACTAGATCTCCGTGCAGGATGGGTGTGCCATGAGTTGTCAGAAATCCCCTCTCCTTCCATAAGAGCCCAAAATGATGAACCACCCCGAAGGCATACTGGCTGTCCGTGTAAATGTTTGCTGTCGTCCCCTTTGCTAGGATACATGCTCGTGTGAGGGCAATCAGTTCTGCCGCCTGTGCGGATCGTTGCGTGATGCGGGCGGTTTCAACTACAGTTCGGGCTGTGGTAACTGCATAGGCAGCTGAGGTGGTGCCGTTGGGGAGTTTAATGCAAGAGTCGTCTACCCATAGCTCTCCGTCAGGGTTTGGGAAGGCAGTGTCTCGGAGGTCAACTCTACTCCTAGTCTGTTCGTCCGTGAGGGTCACACAGTCATGTATAGGGGGTACATCGGGATCATTCTCAGGCAGAGGCAGCAAGGTGGCTGGGTTCAGTGTGGTGCATCGTTTCAACGTGATGTGAGGTGCGAGCAGTGTCAGTTCGTACCCAGTCAGTCGTGCGCTGGTCAGGTGTTGTGTCTTGGTCTGGTTTAGGAGGGTGTCAACAGCATGAGGCACTAGTACCGTGAGGGAATTCGAGAGTACGATCCCCTCACTTTGTCGGATAGAGACAGCAGCAGCAGCTACTGCTCGGAGGCAGGCAGGCAAAGCTCTTGCTACAGGGTCAAGAGTGGCAGAGAAATAGGCACATGGTCGTTGTTTGGGGCCGATGGTTTGAGTCAGGACAGACAAAGCACATCCCTCCCTTTCGTGAGTGTAGAGAGAGAAGGGTTTTGTATAATCAGGGGTTCCTAGGACTGGTGCTGAACAAAGGGCGTCTCGTAGTTCCTTGAAGGAGGATTGACATTCAGGGGTCCAGGGGAGCGGGAAGGGGACATCCTTAGCCAGTAGGGAAAGTAGTGGTTTCACAATGAGGCTGAAGTTTGGCAACCATTGTCGACAGAAGGAGGTGAGGCCTACCAAAGAGCGGACTTGCTTCGGGGTTTTAGGGATAGGGGTCTCTGTAATAGCCTGAATTCGATCGGGTGTGAGTTTTCTCCCATCTTTGGACAAGAGGTGGCCTAGGTAAGTGACTTGAGGCTGGCAGAATTGTAACTTCTTCTTGGAGACCTTGTGGCCATTTTCCGCAAGGACGTGCAGGAGTTGGATGGTGGCTGTGGCTGCAAGTGGAGTGGTGTCGGCCGCCAAAAGGATATCATCGACGTACTGTATCAACATCACTCCATCTGGTAACTGGACTGCATCCAGCTGTCTCTTGAGGGCCTGGCTGTAGATGCTTGGACTTTCAGTGTAGCCCTGGGGTGCTCTGCAAAATCTATATGAGCGGGATTTTAAAGTGAAGCCGAAAAGGTAGCGGCTGTCTGGGTGAATGGGGATGGAGAAGAATGCGTTCTTGAGATCGATTACCGTGAAGGTGGTGGCAGTGGAAGGAATCAGGGTCAGAATGGTGGTGATGTCTGAGACTACAGGGTACTGAGGTACAACTACTTTGTTGACTTCTCGTAGGTCGATGTTGAAGCGGTACGCTTTTTCATCTCCCTCACCTTGCTTCTTTACAATGGGTAGGATAGGGCTGTTGCACACATTGCTAACTACTTCTTCTACCACTCCTGCGTCTACCAGGGACTGGATGATTTCTACCAATGCCTTCTCGCCTTCGGGCGATATCCGATACTGTGGGAGTTTTGGGAGCACTGCGTCCTGTCGAACAGTTATGTGTACAGGGTCTATCATCATACGTCCTACGTCCGAGTCAGTCTTTGCCCATAGGTACAGAGGTAGGGTGTCGAGTAAGGACAAGTCAGCGTCAGTGATGGAAAACATGCGTTGTGTGCGACAAGATCTGTGCAGTGTTGGGTTGTCGTACAGAATGACTCGAACTCCGTCTTGTGAACACCTAATAGTGGCTCGAAAATGTTTCAACAAGTCAAGTCCCATAATGGCGTCGGGGGTGTTGGAGGAGAGCAAAAACGTCGTGTCAGTGGTGTTATTGTCCAAGTTAAAAGAGATCGGTGTGGACAAGGGATTAGTGGAGGGCGTTCCATCAAAACCTATTGATGTCACATGTGAGCCAGACAAGGGTGCCCTGGGAATCAATCGTTTAGACAACGCACTACGTGTTGCACCAGTATCTACCAGAAATGGAGACTTCGTACCTAGGACCTTAGCGGTGACATAAGGACCTTGCTGGTCAACATAGAGCTCGACTGGATCCCTTCCTTGCCCTTGGCAGTCCTATGCAAAGTCGTGGGCATTGTCGCAGTCAGACTGTTGGCACTGATTCTGTCGGGGACGGTCAAACGTGTTCGGTCTGCCAGGTCTGTCATTGTTGGCGTCGTTTGTGTGCCCCTCGTCCCTGTCCTCTATTTCTCGGCCCGCCCGCTACGTCTCTCGTGTCTTTATTTCTGAGTGCTTCTTGCAGAACTGGACATTGAGACTTCCAGTGGCCAAATCCTTTGCAATACGCACACTGGTCCTCATCGAGGTCTGTTCGTGGAGCGCCGGGTGCAGGTGTGCGGTCTCTAGGGGGTGGATTTCTAGGAGCATTCGAATGGTAGTTTCCTCTATACTGTTCCCTTCCTATAGTCACCCCTTGCAACTGAGCAATCATCACCCTCTCTTTCAAGTCCTTTTTCTTTTTCTCAGTCGCTTGGTCGTTCTCGTTCTTTTGTCGCTCATAGTATTGAGCCATCTGAAGGATAGCTGCGGGCTTGGAGGCCGCCCAACTACTCTCGCTAGTCTGTAGTTTCTGCGAGACTTCTGGTGTCAGGCCTTTCACATAGTTCTGGACAAACAAGTGATGTCCGGTTGCAGTGGTCATGTCCTGGCCGCTGTAATCGGAGAACACCGTTTCAAACCGGGAGAAATATTCTGATACGTCTTCCTGTGGTTTCTGGCGACAGGCCGTTACTATCGACCAGTCCACCTTCCTCTCTGGGACTAGGGTTTTTAATTTCTGCACGATCTTATCTGGTAGGTCTAGAATGGCTTTCAAAGGTATCTGTCCCGGCTCTCGCTGTTTGTCTACATCACCGAGTTGTATCCAGGTATGTCCGAACAGCTCAAGGTGGTCGACTTTCCGGATTTGCTTCCACACATCAGCTGGCAGACATAGCCCGAAAAACAAATCGATATCCGCTAGGGTCATAATCGTTGAACCCAATGCGGTGGCTAATTCTGTATAGAAGGCTGTGGGGTTCTTTCGCAGATCAGGCAAGGACTTTCGGAAAGTCAGGATGTCTTGCCGATCCCATGGTTGGTAAACCCAGTTGTAAACTACCCTCCCTCTCGCATCTTGGTGGTTAATATCGTCGTGTGTTCCCTGCCCTCGTGGGGGAACCCAATAGGGAGCGGCCTCCTTTATGGGCATCATCGTGTCAATTTTTTCTACGCTGGCTTCAGTTGTTGCAGGAGTCGTGGTGTTAGTCTCAGGTTTCTGTTCCGTGAGGTGGTGAAAAAGCTCAAGCGTACGCGTGAAGAGGTTCGTCACATCACACTCGCCTCCATCTCCGACATCAACTTTCCTATACAGAGTCGTTAGGTTTTCAGGGCCTTTTCCTTGGTATCGGTCTTCATAGGCATTAAGGGTATAGTAACAAAGGCGTACGACAAAGTGTCGTCTGTGGCTATTGGCATATGTATTGTACATATCCGTTATATAATCCTCACTTTCCTTTTGCACCACCAGTGTCTTTACAATCTTATCGATCCCAGCTCGTTCATCCTTACTTAATCTATTCGATCTAGCAGGGTCTTTCCTCCCAGCTTCGGGATCATCTAAAGTCGCTGCTCGTGCTGCGCTGAGTACGAGGGGTTCGGTCGGCGCAGAGGCCATGAGGACCGAGGCTCCGGCACTACTCTCGCCTGTCGTTGGGGGTTGCGGGTGCTGCGCTAAGGGTTGGGAAGGGGCGTATGGAGGGGGCATGTAGAGGATCGGGGGACCTAATAGTAAATCATCGTTCGTTCGCTGTTTCGAAGGTAGCTCGGGGTAGAGTGTAGAGGGTGTCCTGACGGGACACTGGCCTGATGATTCGGAATCTTGTTTTAGCTTGGTTTCCTCTCTTTCTTTTATTTCTTCCTTCAATTTGTTAGCGGCCAGGTGAGCTGCTTTGCGTAATTCCTTTTCTAACCTGACCACATTTCTCTTTTTCCGCTGTTCTGTTTCTTTGCGCCACATGCCGAAGCTATCGAGCATAGTGGGTGTTGTCTTATTGTTATAAAGGGCTGTTTCCAGCGCGTTTATTTTATCGTTATCAAAGGATCCTATCAGTGGCCACTGACTTTCCCAATCCTTTCTCGTGTATTTATGCCACAGCTTACTATAAGCCACGGCGACTAGTCCATATTTAGTAAACATGTCCTTATTAGGGGTGCCCTCCAGTGGAGCCGGATGGTTCACCTCTAATAAGCGGTCCGGGCTGAACCAACTACCAACAAACGGGGCAAAGATAGGCATGACGGGTTACAAAGGGGACAAAAGTCTGCACTACCTATCCTTCACTATTCACAAGGACTAAACAGAGTATTGCGACTCTGTGCTTATTTGTAAATAGAGAATAACCCAAAGAGAACCAATTCCGAACGATCAATGTTCAGACAAACAATCAATCAAATGAGGGATAAAAATAGGCACGACGGATTACAACGGGGGCAAAAGCCTGCGTTACCTATCCTTCACTATCTGCAAAGACTAAACAGAGTATTGCGACCCTGTGCTTGTTTGCAAATAGAGAATGATCCAAAGAGAACCAATTCCAAAACAGTAAATGCTTGGATAACAATCAATCAAATGGAGAGGGAAGCAGGCACGACGGATTACAACGGGGGCAAAAGCCTGCGTTACCTACCCTTCACTATCTGCAAAGACTAAACAGAGTATTGCGACTCTGTGCTTGTTTGCAAATAGAGAATGTCTCAGAAACAATCAAATGAGTAATACTAGTATTTTCAAACAATCAAACAATCAATTTCGCAATTCGTCGTGTTACACAACCTTACCCGGACCGCATGGACAGTTTCTCGTCTTCCGCTTCCAGCGCCCGATCGTCCTCTATTCTCCGTAATTGCTGTGGCACTCCTGATGGTTCCCAGTCAGGACCGTAGATCACTCGAGAGAGGTCTGCTCGGAACCGGTGAAGTTCGGATGATCGGCTGCCAGACGAGGGTCTATCGGGCAGGAGCTCTTCCCGATGGTTGCAGCCGTTCACACTGTCGTTGGGACCTCTCCCACTGGATCCACGTGTCGCTGATGGGCCCCACGTTTGGGACGCCAATTGTGAAACGGCAGGGCCGATGTCGACCAAGAACTTTCAGTGTTTGCCCGGCGATAGTCGCCTCTCATACCATTCAATATTACCAAACAAAGAGGCAGGCGCTGGAGACAGGAAGGCAGGAAACAGGAGTTTATTCCGACGGAGCAGAACACGTCAAATCAGACAACAGGGTATCTTCTCGAGGTGCTCTAACCGCATCTCTGAGGCCTGGCCTCTTATACACAGGTTTATGGCTTTATTGTATGAAAAATGTTCTTGTCAATACTTTGAAGTACGGAAAGACATCCTTGGAATCCCCGCTTCAAGCCCGTTCCCACACACATTTACAGTAAAAGTCCCCACCCCGATCTCAGTAGGTGATGACTATCGCGCAGCTGGATATTCCGCCGGTTCCCGGAATGTGTGTGGCTGATCGGATCTCATGGGGTGGGGGCTTTGATCAGTCATAGATTCTTTGAAGAGGGACAGCTTCCTACTGTAAGGGGCAATAAACTGCATCCGCAGGGCTAGGTGATGGCCTGGGATCGGGCCGGACAATCGGGCACAGAGGAAGGGGGTTCATCAAAGGATGTGTGATCATTAAAGGGACGGAGGGAGGTGTTAGCCGGGTACGGGATGTGGCTCGGAGGCAGGGCCGCGCTGAAGGGGTGGTTTATGGCCCAAGCATGTGAGAGAGTGGGCTGTCAGCGCGCGGGGGGATGCTTGCGGGGTCAGAGAGGGAGAGAGAGACGCGCTGGCTATCGGCAGTGGGCAGAGAGGCCATGGCATTCAAAATGGCTGCTACTTACGCGCACATATGAGCCTGAAAAGGGACAAGATGGCGCCGATAATGTTTACGTCGCAATCTAGATTTTAACAGGCCTCTGCGTTCTCGTAAAAGAATCCATTCGATAAGACAGGAGGCCGGGCAGCATGTATTTTGTGTGTGCTCATTTTACTGTCGCCAGAGTAGTAGCTGTTTCCTCTGGTACAATTTTCCAAAAGTAAGCAAGTTCATAGCATGCCCAATGTACATGTTTTAGGAAATCCCTACCCACTCTCACTACCATGAAAAGATATCCCCACACCACCTACCGCTCGGGTCCGTTCTTGCTTAGGACTGGGCAGTTCCACCCTCCCTTAAGGGTTATTTGGCTCTCAATTCACTTAAGGGCATAGCAAGCAACGCAAGGAGGTAGTGGCGGGGCTTGACCCTACTTTGTGCAATATTGGAGTCAGAGCCTCCCCTGAACATAGACCGAGGTCCCACCTATGACCTATCTCGCCACCTGGTAGAGTAGGCCTAGCAGTGGGTACCAGCCATGCTTCACTGACCTAATGCAGCACATTTGAGTCCCATGGATTTGCTTTCACATCACTTCTCTTCACCTCCAGAGCTTCCTTTGTGCTGCAGAGATGATCAGAGAGTGGACGGATAAGGGGAATCTCCTCACCAGTAGCACAAAGCTTCCTAGTTCAGGCTCATCTATCCTTTATTCCATTCTTCTGGCTGGCAATGCCCATCCCAGGCAACTGCCCTCCAGAAGGAATCATTCTGCACTCCCCAACCAAACCGGAAAGTGGTGGCAGGGCTGAAGGCCAGCACCTCTGAACTACCCTCGCAGGCCGGTATTCAGGTTCCCACTGATTGGATTCTCCACACTTGTGTCATCCAGCCAGCCACTCCCCTGCTGGCCCATAGCCAGCCAGCCCCTTATGATCACTATCTTGCACAGAGACTTAGTACCAAATACAATGACTGTCATTTTAGGAGGTAGCAATGTCCCTCATTCCTTCTGGGTACCCCAAGTTAGCAACCAATGAAGTTCTAGCAGGAACCTCACACCTCTGCATTAATGTAGGGACTCGAGACCTGGCATCAATGGCCACGTATTATTTGCTTGCACCATCAGAAAAAAATGGTCCATATAAATGGATCTAAATGTAAATTATTTGTACATTTTTTAACACTACTAATCTTTGTATGTCAAAAAGTATTTTTGATGTTTGTTTGTGTACGTTTGTATTGTTTTTTTATTGGTGAACTCCCCGCTAATCTTTGAACTCTACCTTGGGCTCTAGAGCACCACTTTTAATATTTCTGTGACCCTTTACTTTACATGGTAGAGGGTGACACTAGTGCTCCTCTGCCCCTCGCAGCTAATACTAAACCGCCCATTCTGCCTAAGCCCGACACTTACACTGATTTCTCTTTCTAATGGCCAAGCGGATCCACTTTAAGGCCCTTTGCCTGTCATTTAAATCATTAAATTGGATTCCCCCCCCCGCGATCGGTGTACTACTTACCCCCTATGTGCCCTCTCGAAAGCTGCGTTCGGAAGGCCAGAACTTGGTATCTGTTCCTCGCGTGAAGTGGTCAAGGTCGGGAGGACGTTCCTTCCGTTTCTTGGCTGCTAAACTGTGGAACTCGCTGCCACCATGGATACGTGGCCTTAATGGGTACACAGACATAATATCGACTCCAAAATATCGTTTGGACATAATATCGACTCCAAAATATCGTTTGGAGAAAATATCGACAGGACAGAATATCGACAGCCAAAATATCGTTTTTAAGGTAAGTGAAGTAATATCGTTTTTAGTTTTAGGGTTGGGGTTTTTGGGTAAAGGGGTATTTTTAGGGTTCAGGGTCAGTTTTGGGTTTTTGGGTAAAGGGGTATTTTTAGGGTTCAGGGTCAGTTTTGGGTTTTTGGGTAAAGGGGTATTTTTAGGGTTCAGGGTCAGTTTTCAGTTTTTGGGCAAAGGGGTATTTTTAGGGTTCAGGGTCAGTTTTTGGGTAAAGGGGTATTTTTAGGGATCAGGGTCAGTTTTCAGTTTTTGGGTAAAGGGGTATTTTTAGGGTTCAGGGTCAGTTTTCAGTTTTTGGGTAAAGGGGTATTTTTAGGGTTCAGGGTCAGTTTTCAGTTTTTGGGTATTATTTTATTATATTTTATTACTATATATATGTTTAATAAATATGAAATAAAAAAATATTTATTTAACCTTCATTAATTATTTAATTATTATAAGTTAATTTAAGGAAGTTTAAGTATATTTTAGTAATTAATTATTAATATTAATTTAATTTAACACTGTTTTTAGGTCTCGCCTGTCGATGCGCATGCGCATCGAGCAAGCGAGACTATGGGGGCTTATCCACTCTTTATCCACTGCAAGGAATCATGGCGATTCCTTGCAGTGCCCGTGACTTTTAAGCTCAATGCGCATGCGCATTGAGCTTAAAAGCGCGTGCACGTCCGTCTTGTTTTACCCGCTCCGCCCCCTCCCCTTCCCGCCGTGTCGCATTTCTCCTCCCCCCTCCCCTCTCTTCCCTCCGTCTTGTTTGTTTATTTTACCCGCTCCGCCCCCTCCCCTTCCCGCCGTGTCGCATTTCTCCTCCCCCCTCCCCTCTCTTCCCTCCGTCTTGTTTGTTTATTTTACCCGCTCCGCCCCCTCCCCTTCCCGCCGTGTCGCATTTCTCCTCCCCCCTCCCCTCTCTTCCCTCCGTCTTGTTTGTTTATTTTACCCGCTCCGCCCCCTCCCCTTCCCGCCGTGTCGCATTTCTCCTCCCCCTCCCCTCTCTTCCCTCCGTTCATCACACGCGCAGCAGGAAACAACAGTTTAACAACGACAGACCCAACCGTGGCGCGAGCACACACATACAGAACACTTTCAAGATGATTTAGTCTCCCGGATGAGTACCTAGCTGGCACGGTGCCTCCGCCTCCTAAGTGTAAGACAGTAATGCAAAAGGGAGGCTTGTCAAAACGCCACTGCCTAAAAAGACAACCTTAGAGACAAAAGCACTAAACGAATGCCGATCGCCCCGCGAGCCCGGCACACATCCATTGCTCTCCGTCTGCTTCCGGATCAATACTGCGACCTCATTTAAAAATAAACAGGGACGCTGCAAGTAGGTCGAGTTTACTTTTGATATAGGATTCACTGCGGGGAACAGGGAGCTCTGCTTGACCTCCTGCCTCGCGCATGCCACCCGGCAATATTTCTTCGCTATTCTCAGAAGGAAGCTTCATCTAAAGTGTGCTACCGGGCTGACTCTATTTATTGGTGTACAGGGGAAGCCTCGCTTTAATTACGATATATGCATGCCGGTGCATACTCGAGCTCTCGCAGCTGAGCATGATTAATGCTCCGACGCCTTGCGTCTTTTGTTCTTTCTCTCTTCCTTCATCCGCGCTCTTGCAGGTTGCACAGCTCTGTCCTCGTGAAGTTCCCAAACTCGCTAACCTCTGCGTACAGCATCCGCTACTTACAAGTATGTAGTGATGATGACAAGAGCAACTAATATACAAAGATGTTTATTTGCTATCTAAGCTGTGAAATTGTTTTTATTCAAACATACGTGTTTCAAGTTCAAAGCAATCACGAGTCCCCGAACGTTCTGATTTTCGTTGGCTCAAAGTGCCATGTGCTTCAATTTAAGAGAGAAACTGAACCTCCTGTGAGCCATTGTTACAAAATGGCGCATTATTTAATACTCATAGGATGGGGTAGAACAGCTGCACGGAAGAACAGAGAAAGATGGATTCCCATTGCGCTTATTAATGTGAAAAGCCTCTAATTCATTGACAATACAAACATTTATGTGTGCCATTGAGTTAAGCTATGTTATATTACTGTGTCCTAGGAATCAACTTCCTCTTAAGATAACCTAACACCACTATTTAGGTGCACGATACTCACTGACAAGAAAGAATGCATAAGACATCAGTGGGTTTTTCAGATCATTCAATAAACACATAGGGCATATGAATGGCTTCCGGAAATACACAAGGTACTAAACAATATGATATGGGTCCGTCCCTCACCTTCAACACCTCACCCTCACTCACCCTCACCCACACTCACCCTCACTCACCCTCAACGCCTCACCCTCACTCACCCTCAACACCTCACACTCACTCACCCTCACCCTCTCTCACCCTCTACCCTCACTCACCCTCAATACCTCACCCTCACTCACCCTCACCCTCACTCACCCTCACCCTTACTCACCCTCACTCACCCTCACTCACCCTCACTCACCCTCACCCTCACTCACCCTCACCCTCACTCACCCTCACTCTCACCCTCCCTCACTCTCACTCACCCTCAACCCCTCACTCACCCTCAACCCCTCACTCACCCTCACTCACCCTCACCCACCCTCACCCTCACTCACCCTCAACTCCTCACCCTCACACAGTGCAATAGGTCTCGGAGCATTTGAGTTAGAGCTTTTAGAAATGTTTATGGCCTTTTTTTTTTTATTCTTTAGCATTGGCTACAGGAAACAAAAATGCTAAAGATTTACAAAAAAACCCATAAACAATTCTAAAAGCACTAACTCTAATGCTGCGAGACCTATTGCATTTCCAATGCTTGTTAGTAAATACGATCTTTTTTACAACTATATTTTTGTAAACGATATTTTTAACTCGATATTTTTGTACTTACCTGTTTGTAGATAGAAACTCGATATTTTGACTGTCGATATTTTCTCAACGATATTTTTGATGGTCGATATTCTGTCCGTCGATATTTTTTCAGTGATCCGCCTTAATGATCTGTTCAACTTTAGGAAGGCCATCAAAACTCACCTTTTCCCTTAGTAAGCGCAGAATTTGTGGTCTATTGGGCAGTACCTGGTTTTGGTGTTCTCTTTTGCTCTTTCACTTAGCGCCGGGATGCCCCTTTGCTGGGGCCGCTCTGCGCTATAGAAATGTACTTAACATAACATAACATAATGCTATTTCCTTGCACATATGGTATTCTTCTCACATTGGCACTACATGAGTACACGAAGTAAATGCTTTACCTCCATCTGCATGAACCTGGTTGTTTTCTTTTCATCTATTTGGTCAGTTTGGTATTCTCTTATTTTGTTTTTCTCATAGAATTTGTCCATTAACATATGACCTTAGAAATGTGCTTTGCAGGGTTAAGCATAATTCTCTATCCCCCTGGCTCACCCAAACCTCATTTTACTGCTATGATCTTTCAAACAACCGTTTCTAAATTCTTCCCTTATGTATCCGTCCTTTGGCTCATCCTAAAACTCATTCTGCTACCATGATCTCCCTAATCCCTTTCTAGAGACTCTTCCCTCCTTCATCTCTCCTTTTCACTCATCCCAAACTTCCTCTTACTGCTATGACCTCCCAAATAACACTTTCTAGACTCTTCCCTCCTCTATCCCTCCATTATCCTATTCAATCCAACTAACAGACTCACATGTCCACCAATCAAATTAACTCATATTTCCCTATACTAATCCTTTTGGGTTCTGGAGTAGCGTTCTTCTTGTTGAAAAGCACATCAATGCCTCGTCAGGGGTAGTAAGCGCTATATAAATATAATTGAAAAGTGCAGGTACTCGGTATCGACCCGTTTAACCATTTGGATACGTCGAACATCCAACGTCACGGTGGGCATGTGCGTTGGACGGCCGAAAGCCGTCTGATCTGCGCATGCGTCAAATGTTGCCGCATCGCGGGGGAATTCCGCCCACATTCAAAGGGTTAAAGCACTGCAGATGAGGCCCAGGGTCTCAGGCCAGGCCATGGTTGCTGATGAGGGGGAGGGGAGGCTGGTGTGGGGTGGTGATTTGGGTACAGGGGAATCAAAGCAAGCACTGCAAGTCCCAGAATTCCCTGATCTGTAAAAGGAAATCCCAGAATTGGGGTATTGGTGTCCTCCTGACATGGAGAGATGGCAACTCCATGAAGGCGTGAATCAAGCAGGGGTGCTGTGGCCTAGTTCTGCCCTCTTTGATGCAGGTGGCCTTTCAGCGAAAAGTGCATCACACTAAGCCACGCCCCCACCTTTGGCGCATGCTTGAAAGTTGTGCCTAAACTTCCATTAAAGAAGCAGCAGTGAATCTTTAAACTCCAGGAGGGCTATGCATGGACACCGTGCCACTGGATACTAAACGTAACCTGTTTGTGAGCATGTATATTGATATGTAGGCTGCTGAACAGACAGCAATATGTCCAGGATCACCCAATGTCTGTACATTCAGACCTCTTATTTAGCCTTCGGGTCTTCAGTAACAATACCCTTTTTACGGTGCTCCACATTTACTCACTTCACTGCAATACTGGACACAACACTACATTTCATTTAGCCTCGCGCCAACTACCTGTGAACAGTCAGTGCTTGAAACCACTCCTCCACCACTGTTAAGTGCCATATAAATAACCTGTCGGAAAGGACTCGTTTATTATGGCGTTTCTTTTACAGTTTGCACGTTGTATGGGATTAACTTTCCTAATAAGCGCTTTGTGTTTAAATGGGATTCCCCGAAGTATGGGTAGAGGGTATTTATCAGAATGATGATCGAAGCCTGCACAGACTCCCCAACCCATTTTGCCTTTTGTGTCCATTTAATTTTGTTTTGTGTCGGACCTTAAGACATGTGTTAGAGGTATTTGTTAATGTCATGTCAAGGCACTTTTGACCTGAATGTACAATGAGCATGTTAGATTAAATGGAACTCCTGGCCCAGAAGGTGATCCCAATTAAATAACTTTGGATTCTCGTATATATAAAAACTCCCAATGCACACATGTAGGGGATAACGACAATTGAACAGCGAGATTGTTGCCCAGTAGCATTCATTGTTGGATACATGTTGCTATAATTTGAAAATGAATGGTATCCACATCATGTGGGTAATTAAATTTGGTTAAAATGTGGGTCTGCTGGAGGCAGAATTATCACAGCGCCAACACTCCACCCCTACAGGCTTCAGTCTCTAATGTTATATAATGATTGACAACTTGGCTTAATCTGTAAAGAGAGTTCATGAATATGTGTGTAAAATGTACATTTTGCCCTGAATATTTATCCAGAATTTTTGTCCTGAATGTTGACCCTGTGTCCTGAATTTTTACACTCCCCATCCTGAATTTGCACCCATGCCAGTTGGTCACCCTATCTCCAGGAGTGGGCTGAGGGGGCAGTGTCTGAAGAATGGTCGCCTGGTAAGTAAGAAAGACATTCTCTGAAGGTTACATGTGACAATATTGAGGTTAATGTCTGTCTGCATGTATATCAGCTCGAGAGTCAACCACTATCACATATTGTCACGCATAGATGGGGAAGTAAGGGTCTATTGCTCTCTGCCCCCCCCCCCCCCCCCTACCCCCACGTATATGATACGGTGGTAGCTGATATTGTGAAGTCAATATAAGTTCAATTCCACATTAAAACTTTGATATTGTGGTAGAACGCCTTCCCTGGGTGGCTGGTTCCCCATCACAGTCTGGTGTCTGTGGTCTGCTCTCGAGCGGCCTCGCGCACCCCTCTTACGTGTTTTCGTGTTGGAGATGCTTCAGCTGCAATAAAATGCTGCGTCTAAAGCAGTTTTATGGTGCCAAGCCTGCACTATATCAAATACTTCAACTAAACGAATGTATGAAATATCTAAAATAAATAAATACAAGATTTGCGTCATGCGTACAATAGCTTAGTGGGTTAATGTACTCGCTACGGTGACTGGGCTCTACCTATTCCTTGCCGTACCCCTGGTTGACTCAGCGTTTTGTCCCTATGACTTCACTGTGTGGTGGGATATATTACTTTTTAATTTTATACAGTTCTGCAAAAGTGTAAATTGCCACAGCAAGCACCACTCAAGAAAACAAGCTAGTATTACTATTTCGGAACAGACCCTTGCTGGTCCTGCCCGACTCAGAATGCCCGCTTCTGGCAAAGCGAAGCAGTTTCTGTGTTTTCCCACAGATTGGTAAGCTCCTATTGCACCAAAGGTGGCTGAGAACAAGGTTCACATTCAGACCCTGTTTGACACATCCAATATCAGGGTCCCAAAGGAAAGACCTTGAATCTGATGCTGCCTTAATACACAATGCAGCTCAGTGGGCTGAGCGCCCACCCAGTGTGCCGACGGTCACACGTCTGAATCAAACTCCGTGTAACAAAGTAGTATCCAGCAGCGTTGGGGGAGTTGATTGACTCAGATCACAGTGTAAATGTCTCCTGGCTTATCCAGCGCACGGCGATGCAACCGGCTTCAAGGAGTGTGAAATGTAAAACATGAAGAGCCAGGCGTCACCTGCAGCCGGGGTGAAACCGGCAGGAAATCTAGTGGAAATATTAGTCAATGTAAAGAAAAGTAACATAACTCAATCCCCACTCACTTCGACTTCTGTCCTTCTGAGAACAATGACACGAGCACACTTTAGTGGTTAAGCGCTTTGAGGCGGATTTCCGTATAATGTGCGCTTGTTTTGTACTTACATTGAGTCGCACTAAGGACCCATTCATCACGAGGGTAAATTAATGTCTCAAAAAATGATGCAGAATTAGCATACTTTTTTTCTTTTTGTTGTCTTATGCGGGTGTCGAGGAGCACGCGGCGCATACGCTCTCACAGTGCACGTACCGCGCCTTTGGGTGCACAGACGGCTTCTGCGGATGGAGCGTGAAACCACCGGCCCCTCCAGAGCCGCCTCCAGCCGCACGCACAGGTGCTGTTCTGTGTGCGGTTGTATTTGCTGCCATCTACTGTCCGGCGCGGGAAAGACAGAGCAACTAGGTACGCCGAGGAGGCAACATGCAATCGATGCTCCAAGGAGCTGCGCCCTTGCCAGAGCGGCACCTGCACAGCACAGTGAACGTTGGATGCCGAATACAGATGGAACTATTTTAAACTGAAGGTTTGTGTAATTTGATGTTCTGTAACTGCCAGGGTGAAACTCTTAATTTCTTCTTCTTGGGCAAAATATTCGGCGAAGATGTGGCGTAACGACATTCTGCACTTTCTTAAGGACTGCAACCGCACACAAAGTGACTCCCAGAAGAGACATGGAAATTATCTATGATTTTCGAGACAGAAAAATGCTGTTGCTTTTAGCCAATGTGTTTTGATTGACGAGGGCCCTGCAGCTCCCCAACAATAATATTTTGCAAAAACCATGACTGAACGAGTTTTCACAAAGCAAAAAGGCTGGCAGCCAACGCAGACCTATTGGGTTTGACAATGCTTCTTCAATTGAGGTGTCAGATTCTGAGAGTGTTTCTCCTGTTAGTATAGTGGGTCTTTTTTGCTCCTGTTGGTTGATGCTTCATAGTTGGTTGTATGGTCCAGTTCATCTTGACGGTGTGCCTCCCCCATCTCCACCCCTCCACCCCCACGCCGCCCCTCAAGTGCTATCTCCTAAAAGTGGGGATTGGTTATCATCCTGGAGGTCTCCTCGTGGAGCACTGGTATGGCTTAATTTGTATAGCTGGTGGGCCCAACACTAATTTATTGAAGACCTAAACTTATTTTTCACCATTTCACTTTGACCCAGAGCGAAAAGGCAGAAAGTATTAGAAAGAGAAAGGAAGGAAAATGTGTGCAACAGGAGAAAGCAGCGATGAAACAGAACCTGCAAGAGTGAAATAAAGCGAAGGAGTGTAGGGTGGCGGAAGATGGAGGCATGAGGCGGAATCGAAATTATGCGGCCTGGTATTTGTCAACCCTGGCATTTGTTGGCACTGGTGGCATGCTCATAAGGATGGCTTTCAGCCCCTTCCCGTTTTATCGATTTACTTTTTTTTATTTGACAAATTAAGCACCTGGGCAGCCTTGCAATTTACCACAATCCATTTGCGTATTCAGAAGTCAGGGATATGTGTTGAGCCGAGGTTTTTGGGGAGAGGTTTAAAAGAGGACTCAGGGTTTCAGGAAGCAGGGGCTGTCCTAGTAGCCTGGGCCCCTGAGACGTAGTTACTACTGGTTCCATTCAGAAAGCTAATTTATAAATGAAACTAAGTACAATTAATTTAAATGAACATTATAAATAACTTTTTGTATTTTTTATACATAATAAAGAAATACATGTTACTTTATTTTTAATATTTTAAAAATAATGTTCATTTCTTTTTAGTATACTTAAATGAATTAAATACTTAATTTAACATTAAACTAATAGTGCTGTAGAATGTTTTATTTTGTTCTACATGTGGAATGAAAAAATATAACAATAATCTACATTAATCAACATAAAAATATGTGTACTCAATTTTTTAAGTTTCATAAACATTAAAAAATGTCCCTATAGATTACCAAGGGGAGATCTCCATTCTGGTGCATGTGAATTAGGCCTTCAGAATCCCCCTGAAAGGGAAAACATCGTAGCACTTTTTTTACTAAAGGTTTCAGTGGAAAGTTTCCTAAATTTGTGGAGCACTGCCTCAGTTGGGCTGTTTAGCGCGTGAGGAGAGAGTGCATCATGTGTCTAGAAGCAAAGTGAGCACAGGGAGATCGTGGTACTGGTGCAAAGGAGAGAGAGAAGGAAGAGTGTGCCCGAGGGAAGGGAGCCTGCCTCTTTAAATATTAAGGCTGATAGAAATTGAAATTATTCTAGCAAAATTCATGTAATTCCTCAATTTTGTATTATGTGAAATTCCATGAAACTTCGCATTATGCAAATTTGCACAATCTTTACACACAAGAGACTCGTTGACACAGAAACTAACTCACTAAGAGACATTTTTGTTTGAACCAGTCTTCCTCTGACATATAGGCTGGGTCTGGTGGCTTGGTGGAATGATATATCAACTGTAAGGTCCTGTGGTCGACTTCATGGTCAGAGGTTCAAATCCCGGTGGGTCCACTCAGCCTTTTATTCTTTTGTGGTCGATAAAATGGGTACCATTGAGCTGGGTAACAATATACATCTGTTATTGAGCGCCTAAATGCACTTCTGGGTGAACGTGCGCTTTACAAATACTTATGCTATAGGCCTATAGCAAACTTTTTACCCAAAGTGCTTGCTTTTATGACTCAAATCACACACAATATGGGCAAACCCCATTGTGTCTTAAAAGCACAGTTTCACACATTTTTTAATGATATTTAACAAAACCTCACAGGAAAAAATAGGCAATTTCACCCATCCTGAATAAAATACAAGGGACCCACCGCACTACATGAAAGAAAGGTGGAGCGCCGACGGTAGGTGTGATGCAGCAAGGATGCCAGGTTGTGGAATAAGGTACGTGAAAGTGAACGTTTATCACTTCTTTTTGTAAGAGTGGATACATGAGTCAGACTGACGAGCATTGCAGACCTTTGCACGGTGGTAAAACAAAGCCATTGGTCTGTACCAACCTGCAAGCTTTCTATGTGTGTTCAAATTAAGCAGAGCACGGTGTGTTCATTTTTAAGGTACTAATTATTTGAGATGGTCCATAACTGACCTTCTCTAGACCCAGCCAGAATTGACAGATGTGCCCTGCTCGTCTGCAAAAAAGGTTTTTTATTCATCAAAAGATAGGAATATGGGTTGGGCAGAAACACTTCGGTTGACAAAGTAAGTACTTGAGATGGGTCTGATAAAGTTACGAAAGAAGTGAGAAACTTTCACTAGAAAGTTGATTGAGGGTAGAGTGGCTAATTGTACATTGGAGTTTTTACCAACTTGAAAATGAGAGGACTTGATTTGCAAATGACTTTCTTAAAATAAGAACAGCACTAATATGAAAAGAGGGAACGTGTGTGAATCCAAATATTTCCCATTTGTAAATGGATAACACGTCCACATTGGCACCTTCTGAAGGTGCTGCTGTGGACGGAATTAAAGGAAGCTGAGGTAGTCCGTGTGATGGTCGGTGGCATCACGGCTGCCGGGCCCGATTAATTTCTTAGGCTATAGGGTGCAGTCTCTGCGAGTTGAAATATTTCATTTTTTTTTCTTCTTCTGTTGCATTATTGGATCTTGGGGAAAATGGAAGAAGCTGGTGAGGGCGGTTACACACCTTGCATATCAGTTGGGGATGATGCTTGCCGCGGAATAACGGCGCACTCACCAATAGAATATCTGAGGACTGATAAGCAATGTTCTCTGGCCAGAGATGCTGCCCACATTGTTTAGGGATCCCAGGACCAGCAGTTCCATTCTTCCTGGGCTTCAAAAAGTTAAGGCACATTTACTTATGGATGACCTCCAAACAATACTCCGGCCAGCTTATCCAGACCCTAGGAAACTGGTTATCATTGGCTTAGACTGGGCCCTACAGACAAAGGACCAGATGAGGCTAGATAGAGTGAAGATAGGTGTTAAATAAGATCAGTGATGGAAAAAAGGTGTAAGGTAAGAAGAATTTAATCAATTTCAGAATAGTACCCCTAATGCCAATCTCCCTGATTGGATGGACCTTGGTTCGCCACCATCTGAAAAGCCAATAGAACCAATCCAGCTCCATCACCCTCACCCAGAATAGACCTGAAGGCATGAAGGGCCTTGATCAAGGCCATATGACCTAAACTGTGGCCCAGACAAGATCCTGTTCTCCAGATTCGAAGATATTTTGCTCTAATGCTTGACAGCTGCCCAGCGATCACCTTATCTTGCACTTGAACTAACTCAAGAACTAAAGCGAGTGGATGATGACAATGTGAGGTGATCTGTGACTCATGATTAAAAACAAGTCAAACAACCTGTGAAATGCAGGCCGGGAGAATATATTTGTAAATGCAGCTGCATGTAAGTGAAAGGCCAACAAAATACTGCAGAATATGCTTTACAATGTTTTTTTTATTTTATACATTTATAGAGCGCACTGCAACATTTCTAACTCTCAATTAAATGTGTAATTGGACCAAATAATGTTATGATCAGTTACCTGTAGAAGAAGAGCAACCTGAAACTATGTGCACCCGTGATCCCAGCGCCTGTCCCTTTTCTTTTACACTCTGGACACTGTTTTAGGGTTCTGATGGTAGCAGTTGATCCCAAAGGGTGCTCACAATATTGGGGAATCCGGAAGATGTCCATTTCTTCTAAGGTGTGATGCCTTGTGTTTTAAAGTCCTTCCTATTGTGACACTTAACATAATCAAAATACAATGAAAATAATCGTTCAGCAGACGTGTTTACTGCTGGAAAGGGGCGGTTCCGGAAACCGTATGAACACAGAATACTGCAAGATTGATTGGCAGAAGACAAGCTTTTAAATCCTAGCTGGGATGTGCAGAATACAACCAACATGTATCACAAGAAGAAGATTTGTTTATACTGAATGCAGCGTTGTATATTTTTTATATGCGATGTTTTAGACAAGGAAGTAGAGATGGCATTTTTATTTTGCTTTACTTTGTGCCATAAATTAGTCAACTTTCCCACTTATTTTTTGTCCTCCTCCTTTGTTTCCAAATGTCAGTGCCCTCCCCTATAACATTTAGAATTCAAAGGCCCTGTGAGATGAGTGCGTGTGCCCAGACAAACCAGAGAGTGATTTTGTATAAACAATGGTTGCAAAACGTTAAAAGCAGAAATGATTAAGCCTCTTTTTTCGCTGTTGTCCAGTTAGGGATAAACAAAGGACAACAAATGCAAGATGTATTAATTAATTATGTTATGAGATGGGAGGGAAGCTACAGAGAGTGGTAGGCATGGTATGTATGACTCACCCAGTCCCCTCTGCATAGCAAATGGAAGCAGGACAGTTGATTTTGGAGACCATATAAAACACTTTTCATGAGTAAAGAATTATGGATGGATAACAGTGAATCATAGGTTGTTTTTCACCTCAGTATTCTGAGTGACATCTTGGACAACTAGAGCTTCGCTCTGGTCTGTCTGATATCACTCTTAACCCTTCGGTGAAAAATGTCCTGGTTATTCAATGTTACCCATCTATAATTATATATATTAACACGTGGTTTTCACTGAGCTGGGCCAGGCCAGGGGTTAGAAATCTGCTGTACCAAGTTTACTCAGGTATCAAATAGGGTGACCCTGTAGGTGATGTGTGTGACCTTGCACAAAGGGAAACCATATGTGGATGGTGTATGTACAGGAGGAGGATACTGCTTTTTTGATGAGACTTTAACGTAGGCCCATACATACTAATCGAAGGCTCAGCAATTGTGCCTCTGTTTCGGTTAGCTAATGCAAGCTATAATGATACACATTCTCACTCATCAACACCTTGGAATCATTGTTGGCGACGTGGCTACGATAAGACAAATCCACGCATCTTCTTTTTATAGGAGTTAGGAGAATGGCCAACCTATATAACATGAATTCTGAGTGCAGAACTGAAACTTCTTCAGCACAAAAAACACTATTGGGCTTCATCTCGCCTATTGATGTAAGGCCTTTGCTTTTTTGACAAGTACGTCTTTATTCATACTCATGTTTCTACTCAGCCACTGTATGTATCTGCCTTTCTTAGCATTATAAATAGTACAAGTGCATATGCAGTTATTTCACCTTCTCTAACAAATCTCCTTGTTTTAGGTCTAAATGCTGCCAGTTTCATCAGGCATTGGTTTGTCTGTGGTGGGTGAGAGCATGGAGAGCAGGGGTGCGTCCCAGTTTTTTAGTGTTTTAAAGTGAATGGAGCTGACGAAAAGTACTCATCTATACACCAGTCAGCATTATGTGTGTGAGCGTGCACAGACACGTGCTTTGCTGCTTTTATTGCATAAAAAGTAGAGGGTGTGAAGCCCATATTTCACATGGATGATAACGTCATGACCGCAAATTATTTTCCTTAATTGGTTTATTTGACATATTTTCTGTGAATTATGTATTTAACTGAATGGGAGGCCAAGTCACAGTCATATTTCCTTTCCTCCAGTGAATTTGTTCCTGAGCACAACATTATATTAAATAATAACAGTCCAAAGCCACTCTGCAAAGCTTCACCACTTCCTACTGGGTAATTGGCATCCTGTTCATGAAAGGCAAAGGCAAGCTGACATTCTAAGGGCTACCAAGGCCCATTGTTAGCTGCACCTTGCAGACAGCAGCCTCAAGAAACTGATCACTCCTAAAAAAAAAAAAGAATGTTCTTCTTAAGGCAATATATCTTGTCTTCCCTAAAATGCGCACTTTTAAATAGCATATTTAAAAATGCTTTTATTTTTTATTGCAGACAACTAGCTGAACAATCCAATGTTAAACCAGTTTGTATCAAACCACATTTCATCTTTGAAAAACATGTTTTTTAAACAATCTGTACAAAAATAAGCATCCGATATAGAAAATACTTAACAGGTCGAGTATATTATGGTTCGATAAAGCCCTCTGGGAGTTCCAAGGATATTGACAGACCAGCCATTCTTCAACTTCGTGATCATTTGTCAAGAGAACCACTCGCTTGTCAAACTGCATCATAACTAATGGATAGGTCGAACGGGCAGGTATGTTCCTTGTACAGCAGTGCATGAGTCTCAGGTTTATGCAGCTTAACATAATTTGAAGGTTGAAGCCCTTGTCCAATGTGGCATCGATGCATTTCATCCCATTCTATTGAAGGGGGCCCGCCTCACTTGGGTGTCCCCTTCCCCGTGATGTGAAGAGCAGCTTGGGGCACCCCGCTTTAGCTAAAAGCAGGCTGGGAGTATTCAGATTATGCTTTGCTCCCCACCCTAGTGCTCACACTGTGCTAGAAAGAATAGTTTATTTGTATTTTTTGTTTACTTTACTGTCATGTAATATTATTTTATTGTGAAAGGCATAGTGCACTCCTGCTATTGGAATGTGGCCCAGTTATTTCAGGTGGCCCCATGATTTGACCTGAAACAGGCCGATTTTATCTTCAGCCGAGCCGCCTCGTCGAGGCTAAACTCTACATTCCAATATGGCTGCCAGGCCCGGTTCTAACAGGGAGGCCGGGTGAGCCCGGCCCACCCAAACATGACCTTTGGCCCACACAGTCAGAGCAGAAGATGCTACGGAGAACACACAATGTCGGACAGTGTGATGTTTGTTCACTTCAATTCTCAGTCGGGGGTCATTAAGGAACCTCTAGAACATCTTTTTAAAGAGCATTGTTTTTACTAACTACAATTTTAAATGTTTACTGATAAAGAGGAAAATACCAACTTTAGGGGATTTTGCCTACTTTTACACTGGCTGAGACATTAAAATACTAGTTGTGCCGGCAAAAGCCATCTGGTGACAACACTAGCTCGTGCTTGGGTGACCTGTATGCAAATGAAGGAATATTCTCTGAGAATAGCTGGCTCTACAAGGGCGCCAGCCCTATTGGTATTACAGAAGTGGCTGCATAAGCATCGGCGGCCCCGTCTGTATCTGCAGCTCTCTGTGTAATACAGTAAAGCAACTGGGAAACCCAATAAACCCTTGAAGGCTTGGGCAATATAATGACAGGTAATGGGTGCCAACAAGGGAATTCGTTTACAAAAAACTTATATCAGTATAAACTCACTTAAGAGGTTAGTCCATCTGGATCTAACACCAATGTGTCAAAGGACAACTTAAGCCAATGAACTCAATGACCATGAAAAACACAGGAGATCCCGATTCTTTGAAAGTACAGATTTGTTTATGTAAAGCAATAGTCAACAAGCATTTACAATGCAATGGTTTCGCCTTTGTTAAAGTTTGAGCTTTTGGTATTGCTTTTGACAAATGGTCTTTTCTAACTTCTTTGAATTATGTGTAAAACGTTGATGTGTTTTACTTTACACAGAAATATGTAGTGCCTCTCTGGAAAACACCCTCTCTGCACACGCCCTCTTTACACATGCCTTATCTTCACTTGCCCTCTCTACACACGGCCCTGTGCAGAGAGATCATATGGAGAGAGGCATGTGCAGAGAGGCCGTGTGTTGAGAGGCTGTGTGCAGTGATAGCGCATGTTGAGAAGGCATATCGTACCAAGGACAAAAATATATCCCATTGAACTCCATTTCAACCTAAATGAGGTCATTTACGCTCTTACATCTTCGAAAACTGGTAAGGCCCCCGGTCCCGACGGAGTTCCACTCGATATCTTTGTAAGTAACATAGAACTCTGGTCCCCCCTCGTCACCCAGGTGATGGCAGCAGTCTCAAAGATTGGCTTAATAGACTCCTGGTCCTCTTCCATTCTGCTCCCTATCTTCAAAAAGGGGGAACGCAATAACCCAGCCTGTTACAGGCCCATCTCTCTCCTGGACTCCCTGGGGAAAGTTGCAGGACGACTGATCTTGGAACGTCTCCAGGATTGGGCGTCGGGGAATAACATTCTAACTGATCTCCAGTATGGATTCCAGGAGGGACTTTGCACCGTTGAACAGGCACTGAATTTAACCCTCTTAATAGCCAAGTACGTAGGGGCAAAAGGAGGTTATTTGTACTTAGTTTATGTCGATCTCAGCGCAGCATTCGACTGCGTGATACACTCTAGGCTTTGGTCCATTCTTAGTGAATTGGGGGTAGACCCCCCTCTCATAAAATTTCTCCGTGAGCTCTATTCCGACGCCACTGCGTGCGTGAGATATGGGATCGGCGGTGAACTTTCCCCTTCATTCCCAGTAAATAAAGGAGTTAGACAGGGCTGTGTCCTGGCCCCTTTCTTATTTAACCTTTATACCAACGGGCTGGAATCGGCCATGTTAGCAAGGAGCCAGGACCATCCATCTATTAACCATCGCCCTATTCCCGCTTTATTGTACGCGGATGACTCAGTCATTCTAGCAAGAACACTAATCCAGCTACAAAGACAATTAGATAAATACTGTCAGTTCATGCTTTCCTTGGGGTTAAAAGTAAATAAAAACAAAACCTTTGTTATGCACATTGGTCCCAAGGCAAAGAAACCAAACCTGTTTTTATAGAACAAGTCAGATTGGAGCGTGCCAGGGATTATCCCTACTTAGGTATTCTAATGGACGATCAGTTATCCTGGAAACAAGCAGTGGCAAGTAAAAAGTTGCTCTATCAGAGAGCAACTTCAGCTCTTGTTTCCTTTTCGAGAAAATTGGGCAAACCAGCCCCAGCCGAGTTGCTCAAAATTTATCACGCAAAATGCTATAGCGTAGCAACTTACGGCGCAGGTGTCTGGGGCTACGCTTCTGTAGACAATTTACAAAAGGTCCAAAACGGGTTTTTAAAATACATCTTGGCACTTCCCCAAAGCGCCCCAATATACGGTTGCCACATCGAGCTGGGCATCGACTACTTAACCGATAACATCAGATGCCAGCCGATCCTCCTATGGCATCGTATTTGGAACAAACCACAATGCCATTTAACCCGCTCACTAATATCTGATTGCTTTTCCTTGGCAAGTTGGAACAAAATTCCTTGGCTATTATATGTCTCCAACTTTCTAAAGGACTTGAACTGCACTTCTTACTTCTCTGAGCCTATTTCAACAGACATTACCAGAATCGCCCTGAAAAATCTCTGTTTAAACCATCTCAGAGATTTGCGCCTTTCTCAAGAAGTAACCAAGCCAACAAATGTGCAGATCCTAATGGTTCAGACTTCCCCTGGTATTCAGCCATATTTAACCTTTTTCTTATCTAACCACGAAAAATTTGTTCTAACCAGGTTTCGATTTAATTCTTTCTTTCGCCTTGTTACTTTCCCCACTGAGTTAAATTGGTCCCATGATCTGATCAAATGTCCGTGTGATGGAATATCATCCCAGTCGACAATACACGTAACCTTGTTCTGCCGCTATTACGAGCAACCCCGCAAGCGCTGGATTATCCCACTTCTTCGTGCAATGGGTTTGAGAACCTGCCGGCCAGCTTATCTGGCCCTGCAGTCACTAGACTCACAATATGTTGCTAAATGCGTAGCTTGCTTCTTAAAATCATGTTTGAAAATTCGCTGTAAAGTTTGAGCTACTGTTTTTCATGATTCCAAGCCTTTTTGTATTAATTCGCAATATTGGTTTTATCAAAGTTTTTAAATGTCACTCAGTTTTTTACCTGTATTATAACACTATGTTTTAACTATATACCGAAATTTTATGATGTACTTTTTATGATTTGCGAAATGCCAATCGAATAAAAGTTTTGATACGATACGAGAAGGCATATGCAAAGAAGAGTGGGGAGGATACAGAGGTAGGGTAGGAAGGCGAAAATGCAAGGAGGAGTGGGAGGTCAGAAAATAGTGAGAGAGCAAGAGAGAGGACAGAAGGGAAAGGGAGGGCATGTAGGAGGGCAGGAGTAAGAAGGAAGAAGAAAGAGAGGTCAAAAGGAAGAGAGGGCAGGATAGAGAGGGAAGGCAAGAAGGAAAGATAAAGAGAGAAGGATAGAGAGTGAAGAGAAAATGCACAGTGCTTTGTCATCTGCAAATCATTAAGTACATTAAACATATTTGATAGTACCTTAGCCAGTCTGACCTGCTTAATAACCGTATTCCCTTATGTTATCACCAACAGTGTTGTCCTTTAGAATTTTTATACTCCAACACCGAATTAAAATAACAATTTAAATGTATGGAATGCCCAAAACCAGGTGTGTTCAAGCAATGTGATAACAGGTATGAAGATCATGCTCTAACACAATGTTCTTTGTTCTATCAACCATGGGAGGAGAGGATATAAGCTTGGTATTGTATATGTTACAAGTGTAGCGTGGTTTCCGGTGTCTCCTCTAAACAGAATCATGGTTGTTCCCATTGGAACAGCGATTCCGCCAGGAGGAAACTGGAACATCACTGTCCTGAAAGATTCAAAGAATATGTCATGGATTAGTATTTATGTAAAAAAAAAAAAAAAAAAGGATGCAGCTGGCTAACGTGTAAAGGGAGCGGCTTCGGGTTGCATTTTGACACATGAATATGTTTAATACGAATGGTAGCAGCGTTGCACGCAGGTGCACTGCACAGCCAACAGATAATGCATGGATTACCGAGTGTCTCAGTGTGCAAAAAACATAATTCAAACAGCCCACACCGACATCGCCTGCACCTGGGCGGACCCAATGAACGATAGTGCAACTGGACAGAGGGATACTTTAAAGATTCTATCGCAAGATGGCTCTAAAGTGCTATAGGTATTGAAATAGGTGGCGATCCGGACTACAGGCATTCATTAGCAGCGAATGAGGAGGGATGAGTCAGATTTCATCTGATCGCGGTGATGGATTTCAGGCCAGGTTGGCCTCTAGGCTTTCTGGGCGGTGTGATCCCTGGGGCCAGCTCAGCAGGGTGCGGGGGAGCGTGTGCGCATGGATACCCTGGGTTGAGGTGGGGAAGGGTCACATGGACACAAGGGGGATGTGGCTATCCGAGATCTCACACTGTAAGGGGGGGCTACTGCACGAGCACTACTGGGAGGAGCAAGAGGTGGAATCACTATGAAGGAGGAGGGGAGTGCCGGTGTGTGGGTGGCATTACACAGGGGAAGGGGTCTCCGTGCAGGTGGTGTATTGGTGAACGGTGGGATGTGCATAGGGTGCCCTGTAGCTGCGTCTAATAGCAGGCTGCAATGTGGTGTTGTGGATGCTTTAAGTGTGCCAAGAGCTGCATAAGGTTTAAATGCTGTTCTGCAGGATGACAATGATGTGGAGAAGTGGCGATGAGAAGGATTACCGCACCGGGCGGCTCATCCCCTGCACAGCTGTAGCATCTGCGCAAGCAGCAGAAGGGGCCCTGCATCACAGGGAATAGCACATCCTAAACAAGGGATGCATGCATTAGGAACCAAATGCCAGAGTCTAGAGAAACCCCACTGCAGCTTCCTACCTCTTCCAAAGAGGGGCTGCAACGCCAACACACGAGCAGCATACCTAACGTGCGGACACATTGGAGCCAGCCTAACACCGCCCCCACGTCAGAGTACAACAAGCACATACGGGCACACGGACAGCGGGAGGGGGGGCAGGAACGGATAGTGGGAGGGGGGCGGGAACAGGCACACGGACAGCGGGAGGGGGGCAGGAACGGGCACACAGACAGCGGGAGGGGGGCGGGAACGGACATCGTGCAACCCACCCCTGAAAAGCACACTTCCAAAATGGCGAAAATAAAGCTTGGAAAAAAAAATAAATAAACCACCGCCCACTGCCGCATGACGTAGGGAAAGGGGTGGGATGAGTAAAAATCGCGGGAACGCCCACGAATCTGCTCCGGCAATGACGGGCAGATCTGTCTTCCAATGGCTAGCCTCCATTTATGGAGCTAGCCAATGGAAGGCAGAGGCGGGAGAAAGCTCCATACTTGTTTACAAAAGTTTTCGCCTGCGCGATACTGCTTGCGCAGTAAACGCCAGGCGAAACCTAAAAAGGAGTACAAACATATATATTGAATCAGCAAAAGATCATGAAAGGAAGTGCAATCTAATTATCCTAACAGTTCATGACCGACAACTATTCCAACAAAATATGACACGACACAAACTCCAAATGAAAATATATGTCGCAAGAGAATACAATTTTTCCGGAATAGAAGGCAGAGTCGATGTTTCGGTCTTTTGGCTTCAGTCCTTCAGACCATCTTCAGGACAATGATATTTGCTAAAAAAAGACTCTTCTATGAATGCTCACATGTGGCCAGAAACTATGCGATGACTAAATGGTCACAGCCGTCAAATATGACAATGACGTCTAAAATAGCGTGCAGTTATTAAAGATCCAGCACAAACGTTCGGGTCAAGCAGGAGTACAGCCTTCCATGCGTTGAATATTTTTAATCATTCAGAATAAGTAGCGTTGTGGGGTGATCAGCATACGTCTGAAAATCATGGCAGCTTTTTGACTATTGCTTTACATAAATAAATCTGTATTTTCATAGAATCAGGATCTCCTGTGTTTTTCATGCTCATTGAGTTCATTGGTTTAAGTTGTCCTTTGACACATTGGTGTTAGATCCAGATGGACTAACCTCTTAAGTGAGTTTATACTTATATAAGTTTTTGGTAAACAAATTCCCTTGTTGGCACCTATTACCTGTCACTCTGAGAAATACAGTTCCATAAGGTTACCTCTTTGACTGCAATTACCAGGTTTACAATAGTCAGACATGAAAAATGCTCTCAGTTTTCAATATTGCTTTCTTTCTTCCAAACGTGTTGCTTTTTTTAAATGTATCAATGAGAGTACACCACAAAAGACTGACGCAAAAAGGAACAGTTTCAGAGTTCATCGCACGAAAAGAAATATGTGTGGGTTAAATTGAAAGGATGAAATATCCAGTCTTCCGAGTGCGAAGATGTCAAGGCGTGGTAACGGAGACCTCATAAGCTTGAACTGTTACAAACTGCTTGGTGTCGTTGGGGCATATTATCAAGAACGCGGTTAAAATTATCGCCGCTTTAGCGGCAGAAAACTGCAGCTAAAGCAGCGATAATGGGCTTGATAATATGCCCTAGAGAATTCCAATAGAAGCCCAGGTTCACACCAGAACATGGACTTCTATTGGAATTCTCAATGGCATATTACCAACGCCATTATCGCCGCTTTAGCGGCAGTTTTCTGCTGCTAAGCGGCGATAATTTTTAATGTCGTTCTTGATAGTATGCCCCCAGGAGCTTGTGTTGAAGCCTGGTCTGCTGAAAATGATATGGGTTGGGGCTGACAGGTATAAACATCACTTTGTCCTCTCACACAACTCTCTATATGCCCTCTATGCCTGTTTGAAATAAGATCTTATGTAAATCTAGGGCTTGTAGGCTACCTCCAGAATTGACAAAAATTGGACCCACATTAGCCCAACCGAACGTACCATTGGCCCATCCAGATAAAAAGTCCTGGAACTGGGCCTGATGGCTGCCAATCAAGGTTCCTACGATCGTTTTCGTTCTCAACCTATGCACACTCATCATTTGCGCCCAAGCCCTAGAATGCTCGTATGAAGAGACGTGTAACTAGGAATGGTCTGGTGAGGTTTGGAGGCCCTGGCTCCTACGGACAGGGCCGGCTGGACTGGCCATAGCGGGCACCAGGCATTTCCCCAGTGGGCCGCCAGGGTGGGGGCCGGTTTTGGGCCCCTTGAGGGGAGTTTTTGTAACAGGGCCGCTTTTGCAGCATAGCTGAAATAACGACCTCTGTAACAAAATCGGCTGAAACAGGACCTGGCAAACAGCTCGGCCACACCCCCAACTCTCCCGGGGGTCCGGCCGAGTCCTTTGCCAGGGCCGGTTTTAGTTCCCAGTCCGGCCCTGCCTACCGGCCTCTTCTTCCAGCCACGCGGCGCTCTGATTAACTGTGGGGATTACATTTTCTGGAAACGCCAGGGGAGCAGAGAGGCAAATAGTCCCTGTGAGTGCCATATAGCTCTGCCTGACCTCAATAACAGGCTCCCATTAGTTGGGCTCAGCACTGCTGCTGCTCACAGAGAGGAGCTTGAAGAAGTGCCGCGTAAGCACAAGTCCAGTGCTGTAGTGCTGTGCGATTTAATGGTCACTGTGGGGGAAGGAGGGCAGGGCTTTTTTTCCTCTTTTCTTTTTTTAAACTTGAACATTATCTAAGCAGACGCAATCCTAAATTGCTGAAGCGCGGACAAACGACGACACAGAAGTGGGCGCTTTGCATTAAAAATTCATCAGCCCCGAATATTAAAACTTTTTACTTAATCATGTCCAGGAACCAGGCACAGGCGAACAAATGAGACCACCTGCTCTCTGGAGGAGGCTGGGACAGAGCTGCTGAGCACAAGGAAAGATGAACTGAAGCAGTGTCTGTGCAGGAAGATTTGGAACAGCAAAGGTGTAGGGCCGGGCCGCTGGCACTCACCCCATAAGTATGACATCCGCTGGACAGACATTTTTCGGTGCCATTCTGGTGTTCTGTGTTGATTACCTGCACCATGCTCAGAGCATTGTGGGGGTGAGAAAGGGCCCTAGAGCCAGAGACCACTGGTACCCCAATACTTCAAACACACTGGAAATACAGCTCTGTTCCCATAGCATGTGAAGACCAGCATGTGAAGACCAGCTTTTATATGGGGGATTTAGCAGGGAATGCAGGCAAGACACGTTTTGGGCCACTGCATGCGGAACAATTTTGAATTGATGACTTATTTTTAGCTAATTAAAGTCTTCATAATGGCAAACAATATGAAATTATAGGCAGGGCCACTGGAATTATGCGATTCCGCAGCTCCGGTGTTCTCTGCATAATTATGAATTTGCCGCACACGCCACATAATCCACCATCTGCTGCCTAATTTGCAGATTTTAACAAAAAAAGTTACCAAGAAAGTGTTTCTAGGTCAAACAGCTCAAAATGTACTAAAATGCTGTCATACATGTTTCTGCGTACTGGCAGGCCCTTTGGAAAGGTTAACTAGTCCCCTTTCAGTTGCTGATTGCTGTATATCGGTATTAATCGGATACTAATGAGGAGAAATATTTGCCTAGACAGTGCTAATATGTGTAAAAATGACACAATAATCGAATAATACAACAAAAACGTCCAGCAGCTCAAGCGGCTGGTCATCCACCAGCCAAACAGTACCAAAAGAAAGCTGAACAAACACTGGTCAAACCCTGGTAAAGCCATTTCGTTTTACGCTTAGATCTATACAACAACATTTAGATGAAATCCATTTTCCACCAGCCCTTGCAGTGGCCTTGTCCCGTAGAGGTGTGGCCCTGCGCCTGGAACGAAAATATAGAAGTTGTCTATGACTTATGGATGACACGTGGGGATCATTATGGAGCTTGCCTGGTGGAGGGTGAGTCACAGGCCAGGCCTCACTCTGACCCCGCCCAACTGACCTCTTTGAGACACCCATCTGTTAAAGACATTCATCTGATTCCCTTATATACATGTTCGTCTTTAAGAAAACAAGCATTGGAAAAATCATTATGCCTCATCTATGTGAGAGCCAATGGCTTTGTCAATATATTCGAGCCATGTTGCACATCAGAGCAACTGCTGTGAAACATGCCTAAACATGAGCAAAATAAGCATTGGGGTGCGACCAGTGCTGGCCGCGTCATATTGCTTTCTTGAGGGGGAGGGGGGCAAACAACGACGGGAGGGAAGAGGCAGAGACACTGCAAGCACTATGACGTGGCCAGCACGTCATACTGCTTTTTTGTCTGAGAGGAGATAGGGAGGAAAACAACAATGATGGAAGGGAGGAGGGAGGGCAAACAACAATCACACAAGGGCAAGCTACAACAATGGTGGGGAGGGAGGGAAGGCAAGTAACAATAACGGGAGGGGGGCAAACAACAACGTTGGGAGGGCAACCAACAATGATGGTAGGGTAGAAGAAGGGAAGGCAAGAAACGACAGGGACAGGGGGCACAAACGACAATGAAGGAGGGCAAGCAATGATGGAAGGTGAAAGAAAGGCAGCAGCAATGACCGGAGGAGGGGCAAGCAACAACGATGGGAGGCAGGCGGGGGGTGCAAGCAACGATGACGAGGAATCAACGACAATGGGGGATGCAACAAGAAAAAAAAGTAACAGAATCCGAGTGCAAGCAGCAGAAGGACACAAATAAAGCAATGAATCAGTACTTGATCCGTGCCCCAGGGAAGGGACAAACACACAAAGAGAAAGTGAAACCGTCAGGCATTGAACAACGAGAAGCAAGGAAATGAGAGTGACAATGAAGCCAATGAATGGTAAGCAATGGGCGGCCTCCAAGCCCCTTTTAGTTAACAAACTGTCTCGCAATTTACATTGTATGCACTGTCTCAGGCGAGATCTTCAAGATCTAAACCCGCTAGGCTCAGTGGGATCCTCATGCCTTACAGTGTCTAGCTGTTTTTGAAGCTGGCCCACAACACAGAAAATTGGCACTGGTGCACCTCCATTTTCATCATTTTATCAGTTTTTGAAATAGGTAATGGAGAAAACAGTAATTGCTCGTCTGCACCAAGGGCAAATAAGGGAAATATTTTTTTCTCTTTTTAATAAAATAATTGAGGAAATTGGCGAGGAAGAAATAACTAGTCTCCATTTTTCCGATGTGAAAGACGGCAGTGAGTTGAAAAAAAAATCAGTTTATTACATCTCAATACATATTTTGAAAAAAATAGTGCCAATTGGTTTTCTCCATTTTTGTTATCATGGTTGTTAGGGATAGTGGAAGTGACCTCACACACCTTCTGATCATCAAGACATAGTAGGGACGAACCATTGTCCTAGCCTATCCACCACCTATCTCTGCTGAGGCATCAGGAAAGAGACAAGGAGTGGAGACCTCAAAGTAAACAAAAGCTCTTTAGAGCCCTAGTTACTTTCAGTTCCTCTCAGCGCCTTTAGGAGTCCTGAGACCGGTGATAGGCTAGTGCCATGGGTAACAAAAGAAAAACTAGGGGTAGCAGCTGCTGCCCAAGGTGACCTCTATTTAAAATCTATTGCACACCTTCTTTGGCCATTGCACCATCCATTATGATTCTTTGCAGACTTTCTCTCTGCCTGAATTTGCAAACATAATATATATATATATATATATATATATATATATATATATATATATATATATATATATATATATATATATATATATATATATATATATATATATATATATACATATATATATATATATGTATATATATATATATATATATATATTATGTTTGCAAATTTTTGTTTTATATATATATATATATATATATTGTTAGACCTGACACCTTTTGGCGTGGTCCTTCCCCCATCTTTTTGCCTCTGACTCATGTGTTTTGATGCTGTGCTTAATTTCGTTTTTGCTGATTTAGATGTTTTGGACACTCTGCCACTGCTGATCAGTGTCAGAGTGTAAGTGCTCCTTCTGTAAATTGTGATATTGATTGAGTATACCTAATTGGCATATTTGTATCACCACGAAGTCCCTAGTAGAGGGCACTGTGTGTGCCAGGGCTGGTGATGTCAAATGCTACTAGTGGGCCTGCAGCGCAGATTGCGCCACCCACACGAGTAGCTTTTAAAAGGTGACTCAGGCCTGCCAGCGCAGGGCCTGTGTGCAGTCAGTGACTGCCATGTCAGCCTGGCCAGTGTCCCCACTGGCTAGGCCCAATCCTTCCCTGTCTGTGCACATCAGTCACCCCTATGGAAGGCTCTAGGTACCCCCCTGGGCAGGGTGCAGTGTATGGATAAGGTAGAGCATGTGCTAGTGCAGGCACTATGCTCTGGTAGTGGGCTACAGCCATTTTGTGTGCTCACTGCTGTAAGGCTATCTTGCTCCATAGAGTAACATGGAGGGGGGGCTGGGCCCATGTGATACCAGCCTATCTCCCCATAGGAACAAGATGGGACATAAGTGAAAGATATCCCTGGACTCAGAATTTAATGACACATCTTTTAGTGAAGGGTGTTTTTAAATCCTGTGTTGGAGAATAGCACTTTTAGAAAGTGGCTGTTCTCTTGTCTAAACCTTTTTCTGTGTGCCTGGGTTTGTGGAATGTCTGCCTGGTCTGGAAGGGATGTGACAGGGAGGGGCTGCAGAGCCCCAGAGGAGAGGGTCGGAGCCATCCCGGGGATGAAAGGGCACATCTGCCTGCTTGGGAGGAGGGAGGAAGGAATGCCAGATAAGTGCTGGGCTGTGCCTGCCTACCTCCCCCACATTCGCTCTCTCCTGGTGGTCAACTGACCCCCCTGGCCCTGAAGCTGACAGGAAGAAGAAAGCCAGAGACACCTCAGTGCTCCGCAACCCCCAGAACTGGTTTAGACTGGACCCAGGGCCTCCATGCACCAAGAACTTCAAAGACATTGGGGGTATAAGGAAAGGACCCCTGTCTGCAGAAAGTTAGATTCTGAAACTCTACAATCAAGACGGACCCTCTGCTGGAAGGAGGACGGCGAGAGAACTAAAGGAAGATTGCCTTGCTGTGTGCTCTAAGGGCTGACCTGTTCTGCTGTATCACTGGAAGCTGAGGAGGGGAAAGGGACTTTGCTGTGGGCTGTGTCCCTGCCTGCTTGAAACTGCTGAGACTTTGCTGTGTGCTGTGCCTACAGCTTGAATCTCCAAGGGCCTGAGAAGAGCTGGCCCCCTGTCTGCAACCCAGGGACATAAAGGTTGCCCAAGGACTGCCAAGACCCTGCTGTGTCCCCTGAAGCTGCTGTGGGCTGAAGAGATCGTGAAGCCCTGCTGTTTGCCTGACCGTCGACCCTCTGTTTGGCTGGAGGGTGCTGCGCTGTGCATTGTCTGCCCAACCGGCTGCTGTGCCGTGCTGTGAGGTCGCCGTGTTCATCGACACGTGTTATGTGCAGACTGAAGGTTTGTGAGCCTTCCCCGAGCAGAGCGCACTAAAACAACCTGGGTGCAGCTTCACCACCGCGACCCGGGGTCAGTAAACCCCCGACGAAGGGCCCCGTACCTTGCTGGTACCAACGCGACCGAAAGCGAGCCCGCTGCTCTCCGATTGGCCGAGAGAGCCGGGCCCCCTCACCAAACGCCGCGACGGGATTGGCCCGTGCGGCACAGCGTCATCACTGTTGCCGTGCGGTGATTGGCTAGGGCGAGGAGCGTCATCGCAGGCTTGACCCGGGAGCCGCACTGCCATAGGCTGACTCCCGGGTGCTGTGGAGGCTCGCCCGTTCTGCCGCGTCTGGATTGGCCCGCTCGACTGGAGGAGCCGAGAATTCACCGCGATCACCGCCGGGCCCGGGGAAGACTGACCTGACCTCGCCGAGGGACCTGAAAGAGTGCTCCAGCCCCCGGCCTGCCGTCTCTGCTCCCCGCTGCTCCCTGGAGAACCAAGAGCGGGCGGTGGAGCGTCCTGAGACCGGCCGGGCTGGAGCGCTAGTGAGCGCTCGCCGCGAGGTGCGCCTGGAGGGGAATCCCCCCTCCCAACAGCATTGCGGTGAGACGCGCTAGAGGCGCGAAGGGTCCCTGACGCTAGGGGCCGGGTCCCGTTTATGGTATAAAACATTGGCATGATCCTTGGCTCGTTTTGAGAGCGAATGGCATATAAATCAGTGGCCATATTTTTGAGTGCTGATTTAAGAGACTAGAGACATTTGTTTTGAGAACTTCCTGAAATTAAGAAAGACCAATTAAGAATTAAGTGCAACCTTGTTCTAGATGAAGTGTTTAACGTGCAACCTTTAAACTAGAAATGCTATCTGTTCTAAAGAATTGATTATCGTGCAACTGCTTGATTTACCTTGCTGAAACTAGATAAAGTTATATATTTTTATAAAAATATACTTACCTGTGTGGTCTCAGTTTGTGGTGGATTGGGAATTGCTGTTGTGTTAAGTGCAAATGTTATCCACATTGTCTCCGAGTTTAGCCTAGACTGCTCGCGCCATGCTACCTAGAGGGTGAGCAGGGGTTATCTCAGAGGGTTATTCCGTTGCCCTGACCGGAGCTAGGGGTCCCTACTTGGGCCAAGGTACTTACCTTTGCCAACCAGAGACTCCCGGTTCTAACATTGGTGGCTCGCGGTGCGGATTTTGAACTAATGATTGCACTTGACCTGCAGTGATTTCTTGTACATCACTAGTCTAGTTTAGCGGAACAGGTTGCGCAGGATTTTTTCTATTTGGTGAAACCTTTTTAGTTGAAAAAGGGTAGGAGGTAACATGTCTCAGAACGCGCAAAGCATGAATGCAGAAGGGGAAGTGGAATTTGAAAGCCAGGAGTTGCTCACCTATAACAAGGAGCAACTGAGAAAATTCTGCAGACAGCTTGAATGCCCAGTAAGGGGCGGCGCAAATAAGGAAGAGCTACGGACAGCTCTGAGGGCCTGGTGGGAGGCCAAACATGGTGCCCCGGAAGCGGCTACTGGAGAGGGAGACACACAGGAGAATGGGTTTTTGCCCAGTGAATTGCCAGTGGCGAAGCCAGCGTCTAGGGCCGGCAGCACCCACTCCAGTAGGATTATTTCTCCAGAGGAGGTGGAGGAGAATCAGAGAGCTAGGGCCCATGAGATTGAGCTTTTGAAGCTCAAAGCGGAAGCCGACGAGAAGAGACTGCGCCTAGAAGTTGAGAAAGAGGCGCAGGAGAGAGCGGCGCAGGAGAGAAGGCATGCTCTCGCTTTGGAGGAAAAGAAGCTCCAATTGGCTCATGAGAGGAGCATGAAGGAATTGGATTTCAAATATAAAGAGAGGGGGTCCAGTTCTAATGGTGGCAGCGCACAACCAGTACAGGCGGGTAAGGTATACATACCAAAGGATCTGGTACAGAATTATCAGAGGGGTGAGGATATTTATGCGTGGTTCAGAGCGTATGAACTTGCCTTAAAGATGAATGAGGTGCCTGAGAAGAATTGGGGAGCAGGATTGTGGAAGCATTTTGAGGCCTCTGGGAGGGATGTTTTGGCACCCTTAGAAGCAAAGGATGCTTTGTCCTACTCCGCCATGAAGGAGGCTTTGTGCCTCAGGTATGGGCTCACTGCTGAACAGTACCGCCAGAAGTTTAGGAACTTCAAGAAGCTTGATTCAAGTACTTGGGTGGAGTGTGTGAGTATGTACACGCGTGCACTGGAAGGTTGGATGAAGGGCAGCAAGGTTACTGATTATGTGGGGTTGTGTCACTTGATTAGTAGGGAGCACTTAAGTAGTTTATGTGTCCCAGAGCTGCGCCAGCATCTTTTGGATAGTAAGTTAACTGATCCCAGTGAGCTTGCTAAAGAGGCGGACCGGTGGACTAGCACCAGGGTCCACAAGGGGGTGGTAAGTACCCCAGCCAAAGGTGGACAGGGTCCCCAGCAGAAGAGTGGGGGGGACACGGGTAATCAAAAGGAGTCTTCTAAAGGGCCCCAAAGTAGTTCCCAAGAGAAGGTGTCTCAACCCCCCAAGCCTAAGAAGTCCTGGCCCCATAAGGGCCCGCAGGACAAGAAGACCCTCACTTGCTATGCATGTAGGGAGGTGGGGCACATTGCTCCAAACTGTCCAAAGAAGAAATCTGCACCCACTGGTGCTCCAGCTCCAGCTCCGGCGATAGCCAGTGTAGCTTTGGGAGGGGATTTGATTTCTAGTGGGGAGGAGGGGTTAGCATTGATGACCCTTGTCTCTCTAGGAGACCAAGAGATGGCCCAGGAAACCTTGCTGCCCCAAAACACTAAGAAGTACGGGCAGAAGGTGACCATCAATGGACAGGTGGTGGAGGCTCTGAGAGACACAGGAGCCAGTGTGACATCTGTTAGGTGTCAGTGGGTGTCTGAAGAGCAAATTGTTCCCCAGGTACTCCGGCCTGTGGTGGCAGCTGACAGTTCAGTGCGCTACTGCAGGCTGGCGAAAGTTCCATTTGAATGGGGAGGAGTCTCCGGTATTTTGGAGATTGTAGTAAGTGATGCCTTGCCTGTAGATTGTCTATTAGGTAATGACCTGGAGAGCTCCCCCTGGAAAGAGGTGGAGCACAGGACTCACTTGGAGATGTTGGGTTTGCCTGCGTGGATCTGTGTGTCCACCCGTGCAATGACAGCAAGAGAGGGCGGTCTAACAGAGCTGGAGCCTGGAACAATGGCCCAGGGACCTGCCAAGAGAGGAAGGGGTAGAGGGCGCGGGAAACCAGCCCCCACTGTTCCCACGGTTCAGGAGGAGGCCGACCCGGAAGGGGATGCCCTGGAACCTACAGGGGAGCAGGTGGCCGAACTAGGGGAGTTGCCTGAGCTGTCCCAGTGGCAGCAAGAGGGTGGTCCCTCCAGGGAGGAATTCTGCCAGGCTCAGAAGGAGTGCCCTTCTCTCATTGGTGTGCGGCAGCAGGCTGCAGACCAGGCCGCCGGCCTGGGGTCCAAGGAGCATTTGATCTATTGGGAGGATGACTTACTTTATAGTGAGCCTAAGTTCGCTGAGCCCGGCGCAGCCCGTGTGCTGGTGGTACCGGAGCGCTTCAGGAACTTCCTACTGGGTCTGGCTCATGACGTGCCTCTCGCAGGACATCTGGGGCAAGACAAGACCTATCACAGGCTTGTCACCCATTTCTACTGGCCCCAGATGAAGACGCACGTCTCTGCCTTTTGTAAGTCTTGTCAGACTTGTCAGGCCAGTGGCAAGAGTGGAGGGAAGCGCGTGGCACCCCTCCAACCCTTTCCCGTGGTGAGCACCCCTTTTGAGCGGGTGGGCATTGACATCGTGGGGCCCCTGGATCCCAAGACAGCCCTAGGCAACAGGTTTATCCTGGTCTTGGTGGACCATGCCACTCGGTACCCGGAGGCCCTTCCGCTCAGGACAGTCACCGCCCCAGTGGTGGGCCGTGCCCTGATGGGGATCTTTTCCCGGGTGGGATTTCCGAAGGAGGTCGTTTCGGACCGCGGGACAAACTTCATTTCTAAATATATGAAGTCCCTGTGGAGTGAGTGTGGGGTGACATACAAATTCACCACTCCTTACCACCCTCAAGGAAATGGTTTGGTTGAGAGATTCAACCGCACATTGAAGGGCATGATTATGGGCCTGGAAGAGCCCATGAGGCGGAAATGGGATGTCTTGTTGCCATGCCTGTTGTTTGCCTACAGGGAGGTGCCTCAGAAATCCTTAGGGTTCAGTCCCTTTGAGTTGCTGTATGGCCACCCTGTCAGAGGGCCTCTGGCTCTGGTGAAGGAGGGGTGGGAGAAATCCCGTGGGAAAACCCCTCAGGATGTGTTCAGCTATGTGCTGGCCATCCGCAACCAGACCAAGCGCTTCAGGAAGCTCGCTCAAGAGAACCTGGAGGCTAGCCAGGAGGAAATGAAGAGGTGGTATGACCAGAACACTTCGCTGGTTGAGTTCCAACCTGGTCAGAAGGTGTGGGTGATGGCGCCAGTGGAGCCTTGTGCGCTCCGTGACAAGTGGTCTGGCCCATATGAGGTGGTGGAGCGCAAGAGCGAGGTTACCTATTTGGTTAACCTGAAGACTCCCAGGCAGCCCCTGAGAGTGCTACATGTGAACCGCCTCAAACCCCACTTTGAGAGGACTGAAGTGACTATGCTCATGGCTACAGATGTTGGAGGGGAGGAGGATAGTGATCCTCTCCCTGACCTCCTGGCAGTCAAGGAGCAAGATGGGTCAGTGGATGGTGTGGTCCTCTCCCCCACCCTGACCCCCGAACAGCAGGAGGACTGTCGCCAAGTCTTGGGTCAGTTCGCCCCACTGTTCTCCCTGACCCCAGGTGTCACCAAATGGTGCGTCCACGACGTGGACACTGGAGACAGCATGCCTGTGAAACAGAAGTTTTACAGGGTAGCTGACAAGGTCAGAGCTAGCATCAAGGAAGAAGTTTCCAAGATGTTGGCGCTTGGGGTTATTGAGCCCTCCAGCAGCCCCTGGGCTAGCCCAGTGGTCTTAGTGCCTAAGAAAGCTGCTACCCCCGGTGGCCCCCCAGAACTTCGGTTCTGCGTGGACTACCGTGGGCTCAATGCGGTCACGAAGACTGACGCGCACCCCATCCCCAGAGCTGATGAGCTGGTGGATCGGTTGGGAGCTGCCCAGTACCTGAGTACCTTTGATTTGACTTCAGGGTACTGGCAGATTGCCTTAACTGACGGGGCAAAGGAGAGGTCAGCATTTTCAACGCCAGAAGGACACTTCCAGTTTCGTGTCATGCCCTTTGGGTTGAAAAATGCCCCCGCCACATTTCAGAGATTGGTCAACCAGGTACTGGCAGGGCTGGAGCAATTCAGCGCAGCCTACCTGGATGACATTGCGGTGTTCAGCTCCACTTGGGAGGAACACCTGCAACACCTCACTGAAGTGTTGAAGGCTCTGCAGAAGGCAGGCCTCACTATCAAGGCCAGTAAATGCCAGATAGGGCAGGGATCTGTGGTGTACTTGGGACACCAGGTGGGGAGCGGCAAGGTGGCGCCCCTACAGGCGAAGATTGATACCATTCTGGCTTGGGAACCCCCCAAGACCCAGACTGAGGTGAGAGCCTTTCTAGGTCTCACCGGGTATTACAGACGGTTTGTCAAAGGCTATGGCACCATTGTGGCCCCTTTGACAGAGCTGACATCTAGGAATCAGCCCAGGAAAGTGAATTGGACTGAGGCCTGTCAAACTGCTTTTGACACCCTCAAAACTGCCATGTGCACAGCACCGGTGCTTAAGGCACCTGACTTTTCAAGTGAGTTCATTGTGCAAACTGACGCTTCAGAGCAAGGCGTGGGAGCAGTGCTCTCACAGATCAATGATGAGGGAGGAGACCAGCCTGTGGCTTTCATTAGCCGGAGGCTAATCCCCAGGGAACAAAAATGGAGTGCCATTGAAAGAGAAGCTTTCGCTGTGGTCTGGGCTCTGAAGAAGCTGAGGCCCTACCTGTTTGGGACTCACTTCCGCGTTCAGACCGACCACAGGCCCCTCAGATGGTTAATGCAGATGAGGGGTGAGAATCCAAAATTGTTGAGGTGGTCCATTTCCCTACAGGGGATGGACTTTACGGTGGAGCACCGCCCTGGTACAGAACACGCCAACGCTGACGGTCTGTCCAGATTCTTCCGCCTTAGTGATGAGGACTCCCAAGAGGTTGGGTAGTTCTCCCCACTTTCAGCTGGAGGGGACACGTGTTAGACCTGACACCTTTTGGCGTGGTCCTTCCCCCATCTTTTTGCCTCTGACTCATGTGTTTTGATGCTGTGCTTAATTTCGTTTTTGCTGATTTAGATGTTTTGGACACTCTGCCACTGCTGATCAGTGTCAGAGTGTAAGTGCTCCTTCTGTAAATTGTGATATTGATTGAGTATACCTAATTGGCATATTTGTATCACCACGAAGTCCCTAGTAGAGGGCACTGTGTGTGCCAGGGCTGGTGATGTCAAATGCTACTAGTGGGCCTGCAGCGCAGATTGCGCCACCCACACGAGTAGCTTTTAAAAGGTGACTCAGGCCTGCCAGCGCAGGGCCTGTGTGCAGTCAGTGACTGCCATGTCAGCCTGGCCAGTGTCCCCACTGGCTAGGCCCAATCCTTCCCTGTCTGTGCACATCAGTCACCCCTATGGAAGGCTCTAGGTACCCCCCTGGGCAGGGTGCAGTGTATGGATAAGGTAGAGCATGTGCTAGTGCAGGCACTATGCTCTGGTAGTGGGCTACAGCCATTTTGTGTGCTCACTGCTGTAAGGCTATCTTGCTCCATAGAGTAACATGGAGGGGGGGCTGGGCCCATGTGATACCAGCCTATCTCCCCATAGGAACAAGATGGGACATAAGTGAAAGATATCCCTGGACTCAGAATTTAATGACACATCTTTTAGTGAAGGGTGTTTTTAAATCCTGTGTTGGAGAATAGCACTTTTAGAAAGTGGCTGTTCTCTTGTCTAAACCTTTTTCTGTGTGCCTGGGTTTGTGGAATGTCTGCCTGGTCTGGAAGGGATGTGACAGGGAGGGGCTGCAGAGCCCCAGAGGAGAGGGTCGGAGCCATCCCGGGGATGAAAGGGCACATCTGCCTGCTTGGGAGGAGGGAGGAAGGAATGCCAGATAAGTGCTGGGCTGTGCCTGCCTACCTCCCCCACATTCGCTCTCTCCTGGTGGTCAACTGACCCCCCTGGCCCTGAAGCTGACAGGAAGAAGAAAGCCAGAGACACCTCAGTGCTCCGCAACCCCCAGAACTGGTTTAGACTGGACCCAGGGCCTCCATGCACCAAGAACTTCAAAGACATTGGGGGTATAAGGAAAGGACCCCTGTCTGCAGAAAGTTAGATTCTGAAACTCTACAATCAAGACGGACCCTCTGCTGGAAGGAGGACGGCGAGAGAACTAAAGGAAGATTGCCTTGCTGTGTGCTCTAAGGGCTGACCTGTTCTGCTGTATCACTGGAAGCTGAGGAGGGGAAAGGGACTTTGCTGTGGGCTGTGTCCCTGCCTGCTTGAAACTGCTGAGACTTTGCTGTGTGCTGTGCCTACAGCTTGAATCTCCAAGGGCCTGAGAAGAGCTGGCCCCCTGTCTGCAACCCAGGGACATAAAGGTTGCCCAAGGACTGCCAAGACCCTGCTGTGTCCCCTGAAGCTGCTGTGGGCTGAAGAGATCGTGAAGCCCTGCTGTTTGCCTGACCGTCGACCCTCTGTTTGGCTGGAGGGTGCTGCGCTGTGCATTGTCTGCCCAACCGGCTGCTGTGCCGTGCTGTGAGGTCGCCGTGTTCATCGACACGTGTTATGTGCAGACTGAAGGTTTGTGAGCCTTCCCCGAGCAGAGCGCACTAAAACAACCTGGGTGCAGCTTCACCACCGCGACCCGGGGTCAGTAAACCCCCGACGAAGGGCCCCGTACCTTGCTGGTACCAACGCGACCGAAAGCGAGCCCGCTGCTCTCCGATTGGCCGAGAGAGCCGGGCCCCCTCACCAAACGCCGCGACGGGATTGGCCCGTGCGGCGCAGCGTCATCACTGTTGCCGTGCGGTGATTGGCTAGGGCGAGGAGCGTCATCGCAGGCTTGACCCGGGAGCCGCACTGCCATAGGCTGACTCCCGGGTGCTGTGGAGGCTCGCCCGTTCTGCCGCGTCTGGATTGGCCCGCTCGACTGGAGGAGCCGAGAATTCACCGCGATCACCGCCGGGCCCGGGGAAGACTGACCTGACCTCGCCGAGGGACCTGAAAGAGTGCTCCAGCCCCCGGCCTGCCGTCTCTGCTCCCCGCTGCTCCCTGGAGAACCAAGAGCGGGCGGTGGAGCGTCCTGAGACCGGCCGGGCTGGAGCGCTAGTGAGCGCTCGCCGCGAGGTGCGCCTGGAGGGGAATCCCCCCTCCCAACAGCATTGCGGTGAGACGCGCTAGAGGCGCGAAGGGTCCCTGACGCTAGGGGCCGGGTCCCGTTTATGGTATAAAACATTGGCATGATCCTTGGCTCGTTTTGAGAGCGAATGGCATATAAATCAGTGGCCATATTTTTGAGTGCTGATTTAAGAGACTAGAGACATTTGTTTTGAGAACTTCCTGAAATTAAGAAAGACCAATTAAGAATTAAGTGCAACCTTGTTCTAGATGAAGTGTTTAACGTGCAACCTTTAAACTAGAAATGCTATCTGTTCTAAAGAATTGATTATCGTGCAACTGCTTGATTTACCTTGCTGAAACTAGATAAAGTTATATATTTTTATAAAAATATACTTACCTGTGTGGTCTCAGTTTGTGGTGGATTGGGAATTGCTGTTGTGTTAAGTGCAAATGTTATCCACATTGTCTCCGAGTTTAGCCTAGACTGCTCGCGCCATGCTACCTAGAGGGTGAGCAGGGGTTATCTCAGAGGGTTATTCCGTTGCCCTGACCGGAGCTAGGGGTCCCTACTTGGGCCAAGGTACTTACCTTTGCCAACCAGAGACTCCCGGTTCTAACATATATATATATATATATATATATATATATATATATATATATATACAGATGCACAAAATGTAACAGAGTCACGTCGATGCACTCCAATCCGGGGTCAATTACCACAATAATTCAAATTCAGATGTGGTCCAAGGATTCTTTATTCAGTTCATTGCAGCATGAAATCAGGCATCTGGAACCAAAGCCCCAACGCGTTTCGGCGATACACTCGCCTTGATCACGGGTGATTCATACAATCAATACAAAACTATAAATAAAGTTATTTAGAACACAAATCTCGTGAGATTACGATTGTGCAAAAGTGAAAATAAACAAAGGACTGAGTCCAACTTTTTCTTGGCGGCCATCTTATAGTGGTAGATACGCTGTTGGTAAATATGGGCTAACTAATTTCTATTAGCAGTTTCCATAATAAGCAATACTATAACATGTTCTATTTTGTGCATGGGGTGACTACACAATGAAATATTTACAAATCAAAAATTTATCAACACAATTATTTTTAGATCTATAGTCTGACGTGACTTCATATATGCTAAATTGTCAGTGCAACTCCATGCTTCCAATTGTTACCAATGTGATACAAACTTACTTAGACCTAAACAATATAACCCCAGTGGGTATATGGAAATGCAATTTCGAAATCGTGATATACTTGTCAAGTGACAAAAGGATAATATATGTAGACACCAATATAATCATGCTTCATGTTGTAACCCCAGTGGGTGTAAGTCACAGGTAAACAGCTACTACTCAGTGCCTGAACAAAGAGAAAAAGCTGATCAGATTCTAAAGTATCTCATATCCTCAATGTAGAGCATACCACAGTTATGATACTCAGTGGTTGTAATGGTGACATCAAAAAATTAAAACTTTAAATTGTGCTCTCAAATACTAAACTAATGAAGTTAAAAACAACAGAGTAGCACGAAGGATACTCTCAGAGTCTCAGTCCGGTTAAAATACAATACAGTACAACACAGGTCACCTTCAGAAAAGTACAGTCACTCATAAAGAACAATAATCAAGAACAGTAGGACAAACAGCAGTTTTACTCCCCCAGATGCCATATCATTTCCTCTTCGGAATTAAGACCTCTGGGAATAAGCGTGTCTAAATCTAAAATGTAGCGATTTTCTAATTGCCGCAACTTCCGAATTTTGTCACCACCTCTCTTCATTGGTGGTAGTTTGTCAATTACAAAAAACTTCAGAAGGTTGCGATTGCTACTGTGAAGTTCTTCGAAATGACGGGCAATTGGTGAGTTCTGATCTTTATTCTGGATCGCCCTCATATGTTCCAACACTCGTTTTTTTGCAGGGAATATCGTGCTTCCAACATACCTTTTGGAACATGGGCAAACCAAGACATAAATGCAATACTCTGATAAGCAAGTAAGATGTTTACCTATGGTTTTTTCTTTCTCTTCCACAGGATAAAAAACTTTTTTAACGTTATTACTATACTTGCAGGCTTTGCATTTCTTGCATGTAAAGAAGCCCTTAATGTCGTTGTTTCTGCAAATGATGGTACTTATTTCATTTTTGCTCAGCTTGTCCCTGAGTGAATCAGCCTTGCGGAATGTCATGCTAGGAATGTCACCCAAGACTTCTGCCAATGCAGGCTCCGTCTTGAGCACATTCCAATGTTTTGCTAGGCTTTTACGAACCTGGCATGATTTAGAGTGATAGTTGGAGATGAATTGCGATTCTCCTATTGACATGACCAGAGAATCTGGATTTCATTAAAGACACGGAGGCTAACATTATGCATAAATCCTTTTAATGCAGCTCTCACACAGCCGCTTACGTCACAAAGGTAAGAACAAGAATTAGGTGACATCATAGTATCCATAAAGGCCAGGTGCCAAGGGAGATCAGCCTCTTTTAAATGCCTCGAGTGACAGGAGAAGTTGAAACGGAGGAACAAAGCTTGAACTTGAATGAGGAACTGGAGACCATCTTGAATTCCAAGTAGATTCATCAGTTAGAATTGTCTGAAATGGAAAGACGAGGTAAATCAAGGAGAAGGAAGGAAAGTGTCTTCATGAGAAGAATGAACCAAAACATCACAATAAGAGAGCATGAAAAAGTTGTAAAACGGATTAAATAATTGTAAACCAGATTAAATAACAATTCACAATTACCCTCAGGGAGGGACGGGAGGGATAATGTTAGCCTCCGTGTCTTTAATGAAATCCAGATTCTCTGGTCATGTCAATAGGAGAATCGCAATTTCATTACAAGACAGGAGGCTACATTATGCATGTTGGTAGCCTTGAATAACTGCATCAGAAACATGTTCAATTGGTTTACAATAGTGATGTGCAAAAGTATAGGCGTTAGACCAATCAGCGGATTTAAGGATAGCATCCAACTTACCACCAGACCAGAAAGACTTGCTGGCCATAGCGCTCCTGAGAGAGTGAGCCTGGAACTTAGACAGGTCAATACCAGCAAGGTTCATAGCAATTTTAACCCACCTAGCGATAGAGCAGGATGAGATGGGTTTAAAGGGACTAACGTAAGAAACTAAAAGTTGATTTGCACCAGGAGGACGAAGGTTAGACATTCTGGAATCGTATTCCTTCATGCAATCAACAACACATAGTTTTGGGTGAGAATCAAAACGAGGGTAAAAGATAGAATCGGACATGGTTTTAGTTCTTCTAAATATTTCGAATTTAACACCAAACATGTCGTAACATCTATTAGAGATGTCGAGAGCCTTGACATCAGAAACTCTGCGACAAGAAACTAGACATAAGAGAGAGGCGAGCTTAATAGAGAGACATTTCCTGTTAAGGAGAGAATTATTAGGCCATGAACAAAAAAGATCAAGCAATAGTTTAACATCCCAAACTGATTGATATCTAGGACGAGGGGGTCTCTTAAGACGAATGCTTTTAAGAACTCTGCAGATAATAACGTTTTTACCTACCGTTTTACCATTGACAAAAGCATGGCCGGCTGAAATTGCAGATCTAAAGCAATTAATTGATCTATAGGAGAGACCATTATCGTAGATTTCAACAAGGAAATTAACAATAGAGACTATAGGAGCCTCCACGGGATCCAGGTTCCTCTCCAAGCACCAACTAGACCATTTCTTCCAGATGTTATTGTATCTGTAATGGGTTCCGGGTGCCCATGACTCTCCGAGGAGAGTGAGAGCAGACGACGAAAGTCCAGACAGTTGGTGAGATTGCCTGACACTTTCCAGGCAAGAAGGTTCAAACTCCCCGAAACAACCAGGTGATGATCCTCTCCGTCTGCGTTTAGGAGGAGGCCCTGAGTCGCGGGAATCAAGAAGGGAACGTCGCAAGAAAGTTCCAGAGCTGTGGGGAACCAGGCTTGAGATGGCCAAAAAGGGGTTATCAGAACAAGGGAGCATTGTTCCTGTCTCACCTTCTGAAGAACCCTCTGAATCATCGCAAAGGGGGGAAAGGCGTAAGGGCGAAGGGGAGCCCAAGGCTGGAGGAAAGCGTTCACAGCTAGAGCACCCGGGTCTGGCATCCAGCTGAAGTACTGGGGAAGTTGGAAGGTCAACCTGCTTGCGAAGAGGTCCACGTCGAAGGGACCCCAGAGAGTGTCCAGGGAATTGAAGATCGTCGCTTCGAGTTTCCAGTCGCTGAAATCTTGAAGGAACCTCGAGTTCCAATCCACTGAGATATTGGATTTCCCCGGAAGGTATTCTGCTCTCAAAGAAATCTTGTGTTCTAGACAGAACATCCATAATTTCTTGGCCAGATCCGATAGGTCCGCGGACCTCGTGCCACCGAGACGGTTGATGTAAGAGACCGCAGAAACGTTGTCCATTTTCAGAAGGACAGATCTGCCCTGAAGTGAGTGTCTGAAACTCATCAAGGCATAAAGCCCAGCGGTTAGCTCTAAAAAATTTATGTGGTGGGAGGACTCCGAAGGGGTCCAAACTCCGCCGGTGTCCTGGTCGAGGAGGCGAGCGCCCCAGCCATGGAGACTGGCGTCTGATTCCAAGACGAAGTCTGGGGTGGAACCAAAGATAGCCCTTCCGTTCCATGCATCCAAATTGTCCAGCCACCAAGCGAGTTCCAGTCTCGCTGGTTGATCCAGAGAGATCTTGTCCCCATACCAGAGACCGGACCGGAGGGCTTGGGTTTTCACCCTCTGGAGAGCACAGTAGTTTAGAGGGCCCGGGAAGATAGCTTGGATCGAAGAGGAAAGAAGACCCAAGAGCCTGGCTAGCTCTCGTAGAGAGAGAGATTGATGTTTCAGGACAAACCTGATTTCTTTTCGGATTTTCGCGATCTTCTTCTTCGGGAGTGAAAGAAGACAGCTTGAGGTGTTCACGGTGAAGCCTAAAAACTCCAGGGATTTTGAGGGAGTGAGGATGGACTTCTCTCTGTTTATAATGAAGCCGAGATCCTCTATCAATTCCATGGAGACCCTGAGGTCTTCTAGAATTTGTTCCTGGGTTTGAGACATGATGAGGATGTCGTCTAAATAAATAATTAGGCGAACCCCTCTTGCTCTGAGAATCGAAACAATGGCTCTCATGACCTTGGTGAAACACCATGGGGCGGAAAAGAGACCGAAGGGGAGAGCTCGAAATTGGTAGAGGTGTCCGTCCCAAATAAATTGGAGGAAGGATTGGTGTTCCTTGGCCATAGGGATAGTAAAGTAGGCGTCCTTCAGGTCTAGCTTGACTAGCCAATCTCCTTGGAGGAGAAGGTCCCTGAGGAGATGGATGCCCTCCATCTTGAAGTGGCGATAGACCAGGTATCTGTTTACTTCCCGTAGATTTATCACAGTCCTCCAGCCTTTGTCCTTTTTCTCTACCAAAAAGAGGGTACTTACAAAATTCTTTTGTGACCAAGGAACCTCGATAATAGCTCCCTTTTTCAGCATAGAGGAGACCTCCTCCTTGGTGATAGCTAGGTGTTCCGGGGGGAGGTCCAAGGGTCTTGGAGTCGTGGATTGGTAAGGAATGTCCACGAAATCTATCATGAACCCGCGGACAGTTTGTAGGACCCACGGGTCCTGAGTATAACTTTCCCAGACATGGTAAAACAATTTGAGCCTTCCCCCGACCTTGGGAGGGGGAGGAGAAAGGAGGGCACTTACTTGAGGTGTTGGTATTAGGTGCTCCACGGGAGGGGAAGCCTCTGCCTCGGGAACCACGAGCTCCTCGTTGGGGGTAGAACTGCTTGTTCGAGGGGTAGTATCCCCTTCCTGCACCACCTCTTCCTCTGCCGGAGTTATAGGGCCGGAAGTTGGCACGGCCGAAAGAACGGCCTCTTCTTCCGGCCTGATCAAAAACGTTAGATGGAAAGACTTTTTTCAGGTTACTTTGAGCCCTATCAAGCGCCGTAAAGGTCGCGACGTATCTGCCAATTGACTTAATCATATCTTGCCCGAAGAGTAGGCCTTGAGGTTCGGAAGAAGGTTCTTTGTCGGCCAAATCCCCGAGTTTGGGGTTAATTCTGTTTAAGACAGTTTTTCTCCTTTCCATGTTGAGGCTTGAATTGGCGTTCCCTAGGAGAACGATGGCCCTCTGGCTCCAACCCCTGATGAGCGCAGTGTCGAGGGGAGTATCTGAAATATAGGACTCCTCAGCAAGATCAAGGATTTTGGTGAGAGGGCCTAGGATGTCTAGTAGACGGTCCTGGCAGGATTTAAATGCTCTTTCGAGCCCCTTTCTAGGGTCCTTTCCCAGTTTAAAGAGAAATTTAATAAGGTCTGGGTCAAGGTTGGGGGTCTGGCAGACCTTATCCCCAATCCATGGTCTCGGGCATTCAGCGCGCATAATGTTCCTTGTATCAGTTTCCAAGGAGTTTCTCAGCCATTTGGTTATAAACTTGCCAACATGTTCCTGGGGGGACCACTTAGAGCTATTGGGGCGTGAGATATTGACAGGAGAAAACATTTCTACCCCTAGGGGGTCAAGGATGGTATCCTTGGAGGAGGAAGGGGGGTCTAAATCCGGGAACGAGTTGGGGTCTGAGTCGTTGGAGAGGTAATCATTAGGATCGAAAATGAACTCGTCGTAGGGTTCCTCGAAGGTCTCCTCCGGGTCAGAGTAGGTATCGGAAACAGCACTAGCACCATGACCAGTCGTGCCGCTTAGGACACCTTCCAGAGTTGTACCGCTAAGGGTACCCAGCCTAGTTGTGCCGCGAGGGGCACCAATGCCTCTTGGAGCGCTAAGGCTTCCCGAATCCAGAGAGGTGCTAGGACCTGCAAAGTTCCCCGCACGACATTAGGGTGTAGCCCAAGGTCGCTGAGGGTCCTCTTACGAGACATTACCTCGCTAAAGGTATCGAGCATGCATGCTCTCATTTCCTTTTTCAGAAAGTTTTTGAAAGCGTCACTATTGTGGGAGGGAGAGGAAGCCGTAGCATCCTCGCTCTCCATATCTGACATTTTGTTTAGTGATAATGGAAACAGAAGGCTTAACCTGCCTCTTATCTTCCCTCTTTTTTTTTTTTTTTTATCTGAATGAATGCCACGTTTTTTTTATTTTTTTTAATGTAAAGTTGTGCCTGCGCTTGCCAGAGGATGCCTTCGTTTGCCCTATGGACGTATTTGGGCAGGGTTGTGGTAAGGATTTGATCAGCGCAGTTGTCCGTCGGTAGCTCGGGAAAGCCTCACAGCAACTGACGTGCTCGAGGCAGTGCTGGGAGAAGAGGAATGACCCTTAGGAGGCAGGGGGCGTTGCGCCGCCGCTGCCGAGGGTCATTCCTCTAATGCGGGAGACGCGAGGCGGCGCAAGATACCGGGATGGTATCGGGAACACAGCGCGAGGGGAAACGGGCAGCGGGGTGCGTTTTAAGAAGGTGATCCATTTTAGAATTTAAGGCATAATTAAAGGGCCGATGTTAGGAGTAAACGAGAGCCGTGAGCGGTCGGCGTGTATAAGGCGGGTGAAATCGAGTGTACTGGGGGGTACAGGGAAGACACACGGTGCGGGGAAGACAACCGAAAATTGGAAGTCTTGGGGAGGGGTTACAGCGAAGGTAACACAAACGCTGGTAATTGGGAACACACAAGTCCCTATGGGGATCAGCACGAGCACCAGCGGTGTATAGCATATATATAAGCAGTATCATACATATGTATAGGCATGGCAATAAGCAGTAATAAAGAACTATCAATATCAACAACTATCAATATCAATATCAAGTGTTAACATTAGTAAAGACAAGGAGTAGTAAAGGCAACTTATCTGTTTGAGAGCCGCATTTAAAAGAGGCTGATCTCCCTTGGCACCTGGCCTTTATGGATACTATGATGTCACCTAATTCTTGTTCTTACCTTTGTGACGTAAGCGGCTGTGTGAGAGCTGCATTAAAAGGATTTATGCATAATGTAGCCTCCTGTCTTGTAATGAAATCTGATCTTTTCATTTATAGGCACAGGTTTGTCCTTCGGAACTAGCAGAGTCGAATGCTCAATTTTGCTAGCTCTCAAAAAAACTTCCTCAATGACATTAGGGTGGTAACCTCTCTCTCTGAAACGTTCTTTCATGCAAATACTCTCTGATTTAAAATCTTCATCCGTGCTACAGTTCCTCCGAGCCCGGAACTCACCAAAAGGGATACTACGGATCAGTGTTTTTGGATGTCCGCTTGCTGCATGTAGCAGTGTATTACCGGCAGTCTTTTTGCGATAGAGTTTCGTTACTAGTTTTTTGTCAGCCACTTTCACAGTTAGGTCCAAGAACACCATCATCTGGTTGTGGATTTGACCCTCTAATACCAGATTCAAATCATTCTTGTTGAGATCCTCTTTAAAGCACTCAGCAAGGGCCTTCGGACCTTCCCAGATGATGAAAAGATCATCTTTATACCGGAGCCACATTATCACGTGGCTGCGGTATAGATTGTGTGTTCTTGCCACCTGTTTCTCCCAGCTCGCCATGAGAAGATTGGCGTAGCTGGGAGCAAAACAAGTGCCCATTGCCGTCCCTTGTCTTTGTCGGTAATAAGTCTCATTGAAGATGAAGTAATTGTGTTTCAGACAGAAGGTCATCATTTGCAAAATCATTTCAGTGTGGTTAAAATAGGAAATAAACCTAGAACTCAGAAAATGACGGCATGCTTCAATGCCGTCTTTGTGTCTAATATACGTGTATAAACTACACACGTCTAATGAAATCAGAAGATAGTCATCCTGCCATACAACATTTTTCAGTTTGTTTATAAAATCTCTACTGTCTTTCAGATAAGAGAGTACCTTTTCAACAAATGGGCGTAAGAAAAAATCTATGTATTTCGATGTGTTCTCTAACAGAGAACCTATCGAAGATACAATCGGTCTTCCCGGGGGTTTAACGGGATTTTTATGGAGCTTGGGCAGCAAATAGAGGACTGATATTTTGGGGTTGCGATTCAACAAAAAGGAATATTCATTCCATTCAATTATGCCTTTGGTGCGCCAATCTTTTAGCATATCAAAATAGATGTTATTGCTACTTTCTATGGCCTGCATAGACGTTATTTCATAGCACTCCATGTTGTTCAATTGTCGCATACCCTCCCCCAGATAGTCTTGTACATCCATAATTACAACGTTCCCCCCTTTGTCCGATTGTCGAATGACAATTGAGGGATCATCCTCCAATGTTCTTATGGCAAGTCTTTCAGTCTTACTCAAATTATCATTCAACCAACAGTTCTTTTTAGCCAAGTTTTTGAAATCATTAATGACCAAGGATTCAAAGGTGTCAATGCTGCAGAAAGGAAGGGTCGGATTGAAAGTGGACTTAGGTTTAAAGGGATTAGGATGGTTAAGGTTAATATTAAAATCCAAAGTGGTAGCATTGATAGGATTGTCAACTGGAGTACCCTGTTCCAAACTTTTAAGGGCAATGAGGGTTTCAACTTCATTAATTGTCTCACAAGCGGGCACAATAGAGGTCGTAATTTTGCCAACATTTTTTACTTTGAGTTTATTCCACTTGTGTAGGCGTAACTTTCTCGTAAATTTGAAGAGATCAATACGTTCTTTGGAGTAACAAAAATTAGAAGTGGGACAAAAGGAGAGACCATACCGTAGTACATCATATTCACATGCAGATAATGAACGAGAAGATACATTTACCAAGTTTTGCTGGTTCATTTCCCTCTTGTTTTGTTCTTTTGACCCCGTGTTTCCACTCCCACTTGGGTTTTGTTTGATCCTCCACCTTCCGCCCCTCCTGGTTTGTTGCTGGTTTTGATGGTATTTCCTCCAGAGATTCCTCTTCCTCTGCCTCTTCCTCTGAACCCTTGTCCCTTCCCTCGGCCTCTGTCTATTTGCCAGTTTTGGGCTTGTGTTGATTGGTTCATTAGCCTGCACTCCTCCCAAAAATTCCACGGCTTACTTGGATTTTTGGTTGTCGGTGTCTGGCCGTCTTCTGAGACATCACTTTCAACCACTTCTTCCACTGATTCTCCGCTTGGCTGAATTTTATCAAGGTTAGCCTGAACTCCTTTTCTTTTTATATTGTCGTACTTGCGACTAAAAGTGAAAATCCGACCTGACTGGTAATCTATTTGATCCCTGAGGAATTTCCTCTCTTTCTTAGCCACGATCTCATCTTCGTGTTTGGAGATTCGTTTAGTAATTTCTTCCATTTTTTTATTGAAGTCTTCCAATGATTCATCTTTCAAAAGATCTTTTTTCAGTTCAGAGATCTCTTTCAACAATGCCAGTCTGATCTTCCAAGCATGTTTAATCAATATAGATAACATCCTATTTGAACAATCCATCAGGTTCTCAGCCCATTCCTCTGCCAGTTCCATATCAGGTTCTTCATGTGAGGGAGCTATTAAAATTCTCAAGCCTCTAGGAACTTTTTTCTCCTCTTGATATTTTTCGAGGGTAATAGCCTCCCACCATTTTGATATTTCCTTCCGGATTAGTTTCTCAAGTTTTTGATATTTCTGGTGGGTTGAGGATAAAGTAATTGATGACACATTACTAGTACCGTGGGCTGTGGACTGGACAAACATAGACTGAGCTCTGAGTCTCCTCCGTGCCTCTGTTTCATCATCCATAGCTCTGATTTATAGAAGACGAGGTCTTCTATGCATGCTCACTTATTTTGTAAATAGTAGACCTTGGGACCACACAGATCAGCAGTTCATAATATGTGGTTAAACTCGGACGCTTTTGCCTCTAGACATCAAACCAATACGTTGATAGTCGGGCAGCGGACAGTTGCGTTACTTCAAATAGCAGGCTGTCGGTAAATCCGGCAGTAAAATTGCAGACTCTGCGTTTTACCGCGTAGCACCCCACTCGGTTCCCTTCACTTAGTTTTATGTTAGAAAGCGCGGTGATCGGCAGCAACAAAGGACGGATAAATCACTCACCACAAAGTCGGCACAGTCAATTGGGTGCTTGAACCGCGTCCATAGCTTGTGACTGAAATCCGTTTGTGGTCCTCGTCTCGTTGTGCCTCACAGCGGCTTAAAATCACAGCGGAAAAGCATGTTCACAACTCCTGCCAGTAACGTGGTCAACCGGTGTATAATTACAAAGTATCCATTTTCACGTCCTCCAAGAACACCGGGACACGTTAACTGCGGTGCACCACAGGGTCAGAGTTCTCCCTGTCCTTCTCTATACAGATGCACAAAACGTAACAGAGTCACGTTGATGCACTCCAATCCGGGGTCAATTACCACAATAATTCAAATTCAGATGTGGTCCAAGGATTCTTTATTCAGTTCATTGCAGCATGAAATCAGGCATCTGGAACTAAAGCCCCAACGCGTTTCGGCGATACACTCGCCTTGATCACGGGTGATTCATACAATCAATACAAAACTATAAATAAAGTTATTTAGAACACAAATCTCGTGAGATTATGATTGTGCAAAAGTGAAAATAAACAAAGGACTGAGTCCAACTTTTTCTTGGTGGCCATTTTATAGTGGTAGATACTCTGTTGGTAAATATGGGCTAACTAATTATATATATAGAATATCAATCAGATCTAGGTGTTTTGAATGAAAGAAAATGCTTGAAATGTCTTTTGATAAAATCCTTTAATCCAATTTTAATCACAGAAAAATATACCCTTGACATTACTTAGCACTTGCGAGATTTACATTTTATTTGACACTTTTAATATGAAATGTTTCACAATTTTTCCCTGAAATATTCTTGGACTAGACAAATTACTATTCAAAGCCCCCTCTCACAGTATTCTGAACAAGGTGCTTTCAACAGATTGTAGCTGCAGTATCCATTACCATACCGCAATGTATAATCAAATATAATATTTAGTTAATAATACCCTGGTGGTTTTATTACAGTGTCAGTAAAACAATTCTGCCAACTACTTTTCACCCAGAAGATATTTAATCACGAGAAAGTGAATCCGCGTATATGCCTTAATAATCGTTTTCACACTATGAGAACGTAAATGCATTAGCGCGTATTTGTAGGATCCTACCTGTCACGTGGTCCTGCTGCCATTTATTTTCATTGAGAAAAAGCCTGTACCAAAATGTATGGATTTTAGCATTGCATTGCTTCAACTGACAAGAGGAGGAAGCTCAGGTCTGTTGATTTGGCATATTGCATTTACTTATTTTGATTCTTGTTGTAAATTGTTGCAGTAAATGTGTTAGACTTCTATGCACTATCCCAAGTACCTGTTTTCATTCACATCCATTTTATTCTATCAAAGGCCTATTGCTAGAACATCCAGAAAGCTTTTTAAAATGTTAGATATCTGCAGGTTATTTCCGAAGTCTGTGTCCACTAAGAATTCTCAGTTCTACAGAAGGAGCGGTCACGCATCAGGAAAAAAAAAACAATGTAGTTTACAAGTTTGCTTTTAGTCTCTTTTGAAAGTCATAGCATTTTATTTCAGCTATTCTATTTTCTGACTAAATAACACATTTAATACAAGACTTGAGTCAGAACTTTGTTATGCACTTAAGTTTAACTTAGGTGAGCAAAAGAGCCATCTGTCTTACACTCAAAATGCAGAGAGATAATAATTGCTTATTTTCCTCATTTCAATGCCTGACTGTGGATCTGCAAATACAACACAGTTCCCTTCTCAGATTATAAGCAATTTATCAGCTGCCAGTTGATAATACTACCATTACAGAAGAATACATGGATCTTGTAAATAATCAATACAAAGTGACAAAGAGGTTTTCCTGTGAGACTTTAACCTTCATTAGGGCATCGTTGATGCAGCAGCAGTCAACCAATTGGCTATGTTTTTTCCAGAAATGATCTAAGACCAACATGCACTAGGGGCCATTCCAGACTTAAAAATCTCCAAGGAAGACCTGCTCTCAGCGGATGAACCCATACTGGTAGACCGGTCTGACAAGCATCTTATTCCTTTCACTCTACAGCTCCCATATTCTGTGACCCTAGGCCAACCAAAAAAGGAGAAAAATTGGTTTCACAACACCAAAAACATGGACATTAACATTCTTAGCAACACTACACAGATGTTACTTTCGCCCCTCAGCTCCAATATGGACCTCAATGACTGTATTACCCAATGTTTTGACTGTCTCTCGGGCCGGCTTCATGAGCCTGCTCCTCTTCAGAGCAAAAACAAAATCCCTAAAACATTGGCTCCCTGGCACAATATGGCTTTGAATGAGTAAAGAATAGCCCTGAGAATATGGGAGGAGAAATGGAAATGATCCTTGTTTAACCTGTCAGCCTTGATGTGGTCTTTCACCCGAACGTTTTGCCCTCCTCCATTTTTGTTGATCTAGTTTTTGCTGGGCTTAAGACTGCACAATTTACCACTACCAACCACTCCTAAAGTGCTTGTGCTCCCTTCTTAAAATGGTAACATTCGCTTAGCCCCAAATGTCATATTGAATTTACTTATAAGTCCCTAGCAAAGTGGTTGTACAGGGCCTGTAAATTAAATACCACTAGTTCGCCTGCAGCAGGGTTTGTGCCACCCACATAAGAAGTCCTTTAAACATGTCTCAGGCCTGACATTGCAGCCTGTGTGTGCAGTTTTTAACTGCCATTATGTCATGGCAAAATAAACCTATTGCCTGGCCCATACATCTCTTTTTAATAAATACAAGTCTCCCCAAGGCACTGGACAGCCCAGGGAGAAGGGGCAGTGTAATTAAAAAGTGGGACATGTAATTTTAAGTTCTACCTGCCCGGGTAGTGTAAACTCTTAAATTACTTTTTAACTACTGCAAGGCCTACCTCTCCCATGGACTAACATTGGAGTTAACTTATTATATTTAATAAGCTGTAATTTCCAGGTAACTAATTCATGTTTGGTGTCTTTAGAACTGTAATGAAAAATTCTAACATGGAGAAGTCGAATTTAAATTGCTATTTTGAAATTTCCACTTTAAGAAAGTTGCAAAAAGAACAATTGATGGGCGGAAAGCTGAACAATTTTAAACTTTCACCCCCAGTACAGAGAGCTGGGCCTAAATTCATAATTTCTTTGCTCACCATGCCATTCAGGTTTGGAGGCAGCAATATGCAAATCAGTATTGACTCTTCGCCCCATGGGAACACTCTAGCCCGAACTGCCAGGCCAGGTCCTCTCTGGCCTAGAAACAAGCATCCTGGGTCCAGTTTCAGGACCTGGAAAAATGGCCCATACAGCTGGCAAGAAGAGTAAGAGCAAGGAGATCAGGAAACCAGCTCCCCAAGTCCCCACAGTCCAGAATGATGGGGCACGCGAAGAGAATGCCTCTGAGCCTACCGCAGAGGATATTGTCCCCTTGGGTGAGCTGCCTGAGCTTGCTGGATAGCAAGTTGAGGGTGGATCCACCAGGGAGGACTTCTGCTAAATGCAGAAGGAGTGTGCCACCCTTGAGGGCTTGCTGTGGCAAGCTGAGGCCCAGGCAGTAAGTGGTATCTATTGGGAGAATTACCTCCTATTAGTGAGCTTAAGGTTCCTGAACCTAGGGCAGACCATGTGGTGGTGATCCCTCATTGTTACAAGGCCTTCCGCCTGGGGTTGGTTCATGACATTCCCCTAGGTGGACATGATTGGCAATACAAGACCTCTCAAAGGCTTGTAGCCCACTTCTATTGGTCCCGGATGAAGAAGGCTTCCGATGCATTTTGTAGGTCCTGTCACACCTGCCAGGCCACCTGGAAGTCAGGGAAAAAGCTCAAACTTGACATTGTTGGTACCTTGGACCCCAAGATAGCTTTAGGCAACAGGTTCATCCTGGTCTTGTCAGACCATGCCATATGCTACCCAGAGGTCATCCCTCTGAGGTTGGAGACCACACCTGTGGGGGCTAGGGCACTGATGAGACTTTTTAACCATGTAGGGTTCCCTAAAGAGGTTGGGGCAGATCTACAAGAAAGTGCCACAGCGTGGCACAGCAAGCCCTTTGGCTGCGCCAGGCTGCGGCACTTTCAGAGCACAGGAATGCAACATATTTACAAGCATATGTTGCATTCCTGTGCTCTCCCCTGCGCTGGCGCACAAACAGCTGCCAAGCGCCGGCACAGGCACCCTTGCACCATGGTGCAAGGATGCCTGCGCCATGGGGAGATTGTCTTTGTGCAGGAAGGGGCACCGTCCTGCACAAAAACAATCACTAAAGGCTTTTTCCTCTTTCAATGCGTGCTGTAGAATGCAGCACACATTGAAAGAGGAAAAAACTAGGAGAAATGAAAACATTTCTCCCCGTTGTGCCTCCCTACGCCACCTCTAGGGTGACGTAGCATTCAGACGCAACTCCAGATTTACGATTTCTCGTCAATCTGGAGATGTGTCTTGTTCCATGGGTGTTGCGTGGGAACACCCACAGCAACACCCATGGAACGCCCTTTCAACGCATCTGCTGCGTGTGAAGGGGCCGTATTTACAAGGTGAGGAAAAGTCACGGAGGGTGGCTTTTCCTGTCCTTGTAAATATGGAGGAGCCCCCTGCACCACCAGTACATCACAAAAGTGACGTACTGGTGGCACAGGGGGTTTGTAAATCTGCCCCAAAGTGTCTAACAGAGGCACTGATTTCAAGTCAGCATACATGAAATCCATGTGGGATGAGTGTGGAGTGAGTTATAAATTCTCCACACCCTATTACCCCCAAACAAATGGGCTTGTGAAGAGATTTAACAAGACCCTCAAAGGTGAAATAATGGGCCTGCCTGAGCCCATGAGACATATGTGGGATGTGCTCCTGCCATGCCTTCTGTTTGGCTACAGAGAAGTGCCACGGAAGAGGGTTGGGCTTTTCCCCTAGGAACTCCTCTATGGCCACCCTGTTATGAGACATCTTAGCCTTGTGAAAGAGGTGGGGGCAGATTCCCAGGAAACCAACTCAGGATGTGGTCAGCTGGCCCTCCACAACCATATTCATAACTTCTGGAAGAAGGCATAAAGCAATCTTGAGGCCAGTCAGGAAGGTATAAAGCTCTGGCATGACCATAACATCACACTTGCAGAGTTTCAACCTGGCCAGAAAGTGTGGTTCATGGAGCCTGTGGTGCCCACAGCTCTCCAGAATTACTTGACAGGCCATATGTGGTGCAGGAGCTAAAGGGGGGGTACACCTACCTGGTGGATATCAAAACCCTAGAAACCCCTTAAGGGTGCTCCACGTGAACCGCCTCAAACCACACTATGAGAGCTCCGAAGTAAGAATGTTCCTGTTGTTAGATAAAGGAGTGAAAGAGGAGAGCAAGACTCTCCCTGACCTCCTGTCTGACCAAGAGCATGTTGGGTCAATAAAGGGTGTCAACCTCTCCCCTACTCTGATCCCAGAACAGCAGAGTGACTGTCACGAGCTGCTGGGGCAGTTTTCCTATCTGTTCTCCCTCACCCCTGGACTCACAACACATGTGAGTGCATGACATTGAGACTGGACACAGTCTGCCTTTTAAAAATAAGATTTACAGGTTGTCAGACATGGTGAGGGTCAGTATCAAAGAGAAGATCTCCAAGATGTTGGCTTTAGGAGTGATTGAGCCCTCCAACAGTCCCTGGTCGACTCCTGTGGTGCTGATACCCAAGGCTGCCCCACCAGGCCTCCCTCCAGGACTGTGTGGACTAAAAGGGACTCAATTCTTCCTTGTTGTGCCTCCCTAACGCCTCCCCTGGGATAGCTTACGTTTTTGTCGCTGCCTTAGACTTACGATTACTTGTAAATCTGGGACTGTGTCAAAAAGCCACGGATATTGCTGGGATCGCCCCCAGCGACACCCATGGAATGCCACTTTCACACAGTTTTCTGGGTGAAAGGGGCACATATTTATAAGGCCATGAAAAGCCACATAACGTGGCTTTACTTGGCCGTATAAATATGCCAATGGCGCAATTACGCCACCGGATCGTAAATGCTGGTGCCCTTAGTTCACGCTTACAGGATATGTTATGGTTTTTGTTCTAAACTATCTTTAAATAATGTTCTTGAATATGAATTTGGCTTCGGCCAGGTAAATGTACCTGTACATGGGCCTGGTTGTTGTTGCTATATGGTAACTCCACATGCGAGGCGCACCAACTAGAACAAATCAAATGTGGCTTGCACAACTGAAAGCGGCCTAAGTCCCTCCACGTCTCAAACCCAGTAGAAATTAAAATCAGGCATTGAAACGGTTCCCTATCAGGCCCTATATTCATGTCCTTATCTTTACTGGCAAATACACTGATCAATCTCTGATTAATTAATGTAAAAGATCATTAAGGTAATCTATGTCAGTGATTTAGTTCCTGTTTATATTTCATGTTTTACTTAATCTTGCATTCCCTAAGAGTGTTTGCTGTTTCCAAGGTGTTGTGTTTCTGTATTTTACTTTTTTCATGTAACATATTACTCTTGTATAGTGCATAGTCTGAACTGAGTCGCCTCCCGGGACCGTATTACTGAAAGTTCCCTGGAGGTGAAACGGGCATTTGTGCCCGCTTTGCATACCCCTGTGGCTCTTTGGTATTACAGAATAGGCCACAGATGCTTGTGCGACCCCTCCTGTAATACAGATAGCGCTGGCGCACATGTAGCATCAGGGCTATTGAGAGAGGGCATTCCCTCATTTGCATGGGGGGCATGACCCTCTGCAACTGAGGGAATCACTTTACCTCTGCACCCACTCAATATTACCAAAGTGGGCATAGAGACAAACTTGCCCTTAGGATAAGCACTAAAAGTGAGACACAAAGAGGTGGCATACTATAAGTGTGCCCCCTAAGGGCAGCCCTCTTGAGGGGTAACAGAGGGACCCCAGGACTCCTCAGACATCCCTCTGCAGGCGGGGGCAGTCACTCACTGCACTCGCCTGCAAGGGGATCTCTAATCCCTTTTGAAAGTGCAGGAGGGTGCCGCTTGCCCAGAGAAACACGGCACAGCTTTTAAGTACCTGCTCCGTATTTCTCTTAAATGTGCTGCCTTGGGGGCAGTGCGAATTTGCGGATGCCCTGAGGGCAGCACATTTTTCATATTAGGGCACACTTTCCCTGTTTGTACATGGCGCACCTGGTTAAAGACGTGCTGTGTCGCAAACAGGGAAAGTGCACCCATCTAGTAATATGGGACCTGGTGTTTATAGAAGGCTAAGACTGAGAACTCTGGAGGTGTAGCTGAAAGCAGCACAAGTTTCTCCCAGTGGCTCAGAAAGGTGTTCAGAATACATGGTCATCCAATACTTGTCCTCTCTGTAGAGCACACACAGCAATGGTCACATATTCCAGTTTCAATCGTGATTCAGCGCAAATGAGTGTGAAGAGGTACCCAGCTGTCAAAATATTGACAAGGTGAAAGTAAAAGAAAATGCAGTGCTTACACGTGAGTGGGTGCGTTGTGTGTTTGGGGGCTGGTAAAATGAAAGAGATGATGGAAGTAAATGCAGGAGACAGTGAAAAGAGGGCACTGGAAAATGATGACGTTTAAGATGGATGAGATATGTAGAGAAAAAGGACATAGGGTCTAACACGGAGTGATCATATCGACAGTGACTGAGACACTGAAGACCATCGCCCCTTCCACAGGCCTCAGAAAAGTTTAATTCACAGTCTCAGAATTTCAAAATTGAAACAGTTTTAATCCTGATTATTCACAACAAAATCAGTGTTAGCTTTTATCTTCATCAGCTAACAACCAGGGACAAACCCAATACTCATGGCGAGTTTTAAGTGTATTGTATTGTATTGTATTGTAATTGCATTTATATAGTGCTTACTAGCGTTGACGAGGCGTTGAAGTGCCTTTTCAGCGAGTAGCACGCTACTCCGGGACCCATAAAGGATTAGAGTTGAATAAGTACTGTGAAATATGAAAGTAATTTAAGTGGTGGATAGGTTAGTCAGTTATTTGGGTTCAAAAGGATAGATGAGGAAAAAAGGTTTGTATTAATATAGCGCCTGTTACCCCTGATGGGGTGGTAAAGCGCATTTTTTGGCTAGTAGCACGCTACTCCGGAAACCCATAAAGGATTATTGGTGAATTAGTATGGTGAAATATGAAAGTTATTTGAGTGGTGGATATGTTAGTCAGTTATTTGGATTGAGCAGGGTTGGGAAGGGGTAGAAAAGGAAAAAAGGTTCGCATTTATATAGCGCTTGTAACCCTGTCGGGGTGTTGAAGCGCTTTATTGGCGAGTAGCACGCTACTCTGGAACCCATATAGAATTAGTGGTGAATTAATATAGTGGAATATGAAATTTGAGAAGTGAACATATTAGCCTGTTATTTTGATTGAAAAGGATAGTGGAGGGATAGAAGAGGGAAGGATTTAGATTTTCTTTTTTTTAGATATTGATTGTTGTGTTCTATATCTGGAATCAATACAGAAAGCCCAGAGGGGCACTGAAATACCAGTCAGGTAGCACACTACGGCAATCACAGAAATGCACTTTATGCATTTAAGCCCGTTCTTAATTACTCATCCCACGCCACTTAAAACCCCGGACCTTTAACACCGCAGCAAGGTTGGTGTCTACACTTCAGAAACCTCTACAATCTGGGACCCCAGCCTACCTTGCTAAAAAAATTACCATTTCTGATGCTCTTTACTATGTAGCTCTTGCACACTTCTCCTTGAAAGACCTATCTTGAAATAACAAAGAGTACTTACGCAAGCCTCAGTGATTGCTTCCAAAAAGTGGAATTCATTTCCTTTTGTGGTACTGAATAACCTTTCACCTGGTAGGTTTAAAAAAGGATCAGAAATGCCTCCTATTCCCTAATTATAATTTATACATCTACATGCAAAGGTCAGTCCAATTCAACCACTTGCTTACCCTCTCTGTGAGTGACAGCATTCAGCTCTTGCACAATGTTCACTTACACACAAAAAATAGTCCGCTGTACAGTTTTCCAAACATATTCACAAACATTGTTGAAGCCACGTGTTGGCAGCCAATGCCAACCATGGCTTTTCCACTGCTGATTCTAAATTGGCGACCATGGATTGGTGTGGGGGGGTCATTGGGAAGCACACCTCCTGTACACACGTACCTTGAAAACGCAGTTCCTTCGCATGTCGGAATGCTCCCTTGAAACCCTCCTTAACAGCCAGGTTCTGACAGGCTGGATTAGGTTGAGGCACGAGATGGAGACGTGACATGCTCGAAAGCAGCTCGGACCCCCTTCCGTCTCGTCCTCCCCCAGCACTTTACGACTGGCCCGGCTGAAAGCTCAGCATCCAGCGAGTATGGAGATATTGCAAAAGTGGCATTAATGATTTTTCATGTCACTTAAAGAATAGAGACGTCCTGAATTACTCTTTGGCAGCCGACAGGCCTGATGGCTCGCGGACAGCTCGGCTTCACGATGAATAATTTAGGCAGCTTCGGCCCAACTTTACCGGCTGGAGGAAACTCCGAGAGGCGTCTGCCTGGACCTGTCAGAGGAATATGTATTTAAAACCGATGGCTTTGAGAAGCTTTTACCTCCCGTCGGCAGGTCATCCCTGTTTCCGGAAATACGGCCCACTCTTGACCTGTTAGAACAACATGGCAACCGCTGCCCCCTATCCGCCATCTTTACTCAAGCCAATCCTGAGCGACTTCCGCATGAATTTTATAACTAAGTGTAAATACATTTACTATAATCTAGAATCTTGGGCACCATGTGCTCTCGCCTCAAAAACATGACTTCATTGGGGTGCTCACTTCTTGACTACTTGTTGGTTTAAATAGAGTTCTAGGAACATGCAACGTGGCGAGTGTGACTTCTTCGAAGGTTCAGCGCAGTCATTCAACGCAGGCTCCTCTGCGCATACAAAGTGTTCCCTTGTTGACTACACTAACTTGCCTCTGAAGCTTTTCACATGCCGGACACCTTTGTGACCATTGTTTTATTGTGTGTCACTTTGAAATCCCCACCACCGGCGGCCCACACAGCCTGATGCAGGCACATTCATACCTTTTCGAAGAGGTTGACACCTGTGTGCCTGTCCATAGCATAGTTACTTAGGCCGTGGGAGGCTGTTCCACATAGCAATGACCAACTAGATTACTGCAATTTCTCAATACGTGAAAAAACAAAAGATCAATAAAAACAGGTCTGAGATAAGCCTGGGTGGTGAACCTCGCTCCGTTCGCGGAGTTTTCCACGCTTCGCTGAGCATGTGGAGTTCCCAAAAACTAGCAGAGCAAAGTTTTTTCCTTGCTCGCCAACGTCAAGTTGGCGAGGGCGAGTGAGGAGAATCCACTTCCCGGTCAGATTTCTCAACTCGGGCAGCCGCGGATGGTCGCGACCGCTCACATTGAGAAACCTTCCGCTCGCGTTGAGAAAGCTGCAGCTAGGGTAGAAAATCTACTTGAGCATCAAGAAAAGAAACAGCATCCTCTTGCACTGCGCATAGTGGTGTTCGTGCTGATTTTATAGTGCAGGATAAACACCCGGCGCTGTAAATCAACACGAACAGCATGACCAAATACACTCTGTCGCTTTCGGAACTCTGCGTAGCGGGGCAGAGTTTTTTGGTCACATTTTGAGGAGTTCCACGTAGGAGAACTCTGCAAACTCCTCCCAGGCCTAGTCTCAGAGTAACAGCAGCAGGATTTTCTGGATGCTGATGCGAATATCACCTAAGTGAGAATGATCACAGAACTTACATATTCACTTACTCATCCAGCCATACATTCACATAAGTAAGTTAAACACCTGTTCCTGACATCTGTCTGTAACCTACATGTCACTCATGCCTTAACCGTTAATGTCCTGTGAGCAGAGCTTTATGTGGGCCGGGTCCTGCCAGTGCTGAGCACCGCAGTTCTAAAAAGTAGGTGCTGAGACGAATCACTATCGGGTTCTCCATTTTTGCCCTCACCTGTAGAATGAAAAATCTTATCTCTGAAGAAGTACCACCCTTCACTGCCTTTGAGGTAACTCCAAAGAGACTCGTTATAGTTCGTTCAATCTCATCATTTCAGAACGGAAGCATTTTCAATATGCTATACAACAAAGCCAGTAGCATAACACAGGCAGTGCGGGGGCCCCTGAGCTGCAGGGGGCCCGTTCATTACAGTACTCAGGCCTGTGAGCTCCATATTAAAGACGGAGTGGGGGCCCCTTCATGTACCTTGAAGGGGGGGCCCTCAACTTTCGTTATGCCAGTGAACAAAGCCATAGTTGTAGGTGTACTGTTACTTGTTGTGTTATATATCTTGATGCAATGACAGAAGAAGTAAAATACCAGTCGGGCAGTACACTGTGCTAAACACAAATTTTTAGCTTACTGTTTTTAAGACGCGCCCCTAATTATATCGGCCACGCCTCTTTGAGAGACCTCCCAAGTTTTTCATTCCACTTAATGCCCTGCCCATGAGCGATGAGAGCTTGCACAACTCTGCAATGCTGGGTCTGTTCTGAGGAAGTGGAGGATTGCACTTATTGCCTTCTACGAAAGAGGGAAGCTTGCTTTGTTACTGCCAGCCTTTCCCTATTCTGTGGGTGTTACAAAGTCATCCTATGCCCTTGGCACCCCACAACTTTTTGCTGACTGGTACTGGTGGTAACTGACTCTGACTGACCCTGGGCTCTGCCTAACCAGGTCCAGGGCCAGTGCTATGCTGATAGAGACACATTTGGAATACAGTGAAAACACCTAGGGTACACTATGAGTTGGGGTACCCCTGTGATTGGCATGACCTAGGGATTGAATTTTACCGATCAGTCCCTAGTATATAATAGGGCATGGAAGTTTAGAGGCCAGCCGCCATTTCTGCACTTGCTTGTGTGCACTGCTGAAGCCTTAGGTCAGTTTAAAAGTGGCTCTGTGTTGCAGGACTGCATTTAAAAAGTCAAATGCGCCCAAACTCTACTTTTGCGTTTGGGGCACTTAAAAAGGGCGAAACTACAATGTTTTGGCATGGTAGGTACCCCCAGGGTCTCCCCTAGGTTTTCCAGAGTGGGGGTTCAGGTACTTATGAGGAGAATCCTTATAAAAAAGGTTTTTATATGCCTTGGGGTTAGTGAAATTGCACTTTTCACTCACCACATTGTAGTAAAGTGTTTCCCAAAATCGACTTTTGTGCTAGGAGCACTGTGAAATGAGGATCTGCAATATTTTGTTATATTCAGAACCCCTGGGGGGTAGGGCCGGGACTGCTCTATCTGTAGTCTTGTGTTTATCAGAGTGGGTGAGATGACATCGGCCTGCCCAGGACCCCCTGGATACTCCGCCCGGCTGCTGGTGGCCTGGAGGAGACTCAAGACGTGGCCGGTGTCCCCCGTGTTGCTCATGAGCTTCCCACATGCAGAGTATGCCGGGTGCACCCACCGCAGCCCCCGCTAAGGAGGTAGTGTGGCTCTTCGAGGGCTGGTTCCCACTACTAGAGGAGTGAGTGTGTTGCGACCTCGCTGGTGGCTAATTCCTGGCTGGGCCAGTGACCCCCCTCTTTTTCTGCAGCGTCAGTCTTGCGGCCTGGGTCTGTGCATACCGGTTCATACAGGTCTTCTCCTACACTGTGGCAACCCACCAAGGGGTACACGTACGATCCTGTGTTACCAGTCCATATTCCCTGTGCGGCCGTAGCAACTATAGACTCCCTCCACGATGGGCAAGGATAAGCCCAGTGCAGCTGGCCTCAAGCAGGACACCCTCGATCAGTACACTACGCCCTCTGAGGGCTCCATGGGCGGTTAAGGGACAAGTTCGACACCTGAGAATGCAGACCTCCTAGCGAAGATAAATAATGCCAGGGACATGCTGGACGCCAAGGATCGGAGCAGTGGGGTCGACGGTCTCATTCCTGCGCCAAGACCTCAGTAAGGCTGTCGATCACAACACAGAGGCGGAAACGAGAGTCTCGACAGTGGAAGATACAGTTTCCACCCTCCAGAAAAAGGTGAACAAACTCACTGTGGTGTCGCAGGAGCTGGCATCCAGGGTGGAGGATGCAGCGGAATTCCCACAGACATTTTACCCCAGTGGCTCCCTTATCATCTATGCGAGCAATTGGAGGACCCAATTACAGTGGACGACCTGACTGGTGCCCTTAACGCGCTTCACCCCGGGCGCGCCCCTGGCCCTAATGGATTCCCTAGGTAATTCCTACGGCCGAACATACACCTCTTAGGGCTCCATTTGTTGGCAGCAATCCAGGAGGCCACGGAACTTACCATTCTGCCCCGGGATTGGTGACACGCAGAAATTGTGTTATTTCTTAAGCCCGGCCGCCCTCCAGATGACACCTCCTCCTACCGCCCCATCTCCCTTATTAACTTCGAACCCAAATTATTGGGGAAAGTTCTTGCCGATCGCCTTCGTGTGTGTGTCACAGATCTGATACACTCCAGCCAGTCGGGTTTCATGCCTCAAGGAGCCACTCGCCACAATATCTGGAGGGTACATAACGCTCTGGCAGCGGCCCCAGCACTTGTTCGGCCGGCTGCCAGGTTCCTCACCGATATTGACAAGGCATTCAACTCGCTGAGCTGGGTGTATCTCTTCCTATTGCCCGACTTTGGGCCGCGCTTCCTGGCGTATGTGCATCTGCTCTACACTGAAATAACGGCGTCCGTGGGTATCGCGGGGCATCCCTCCACCCCTTCCCTTTCCAAAGAGGTACTCGGCAGGGCTGCCCCCTATCCCCGTTATTGTCTGCCCTTGCAGTCGAGCCCTTAGCGGCATGGATCAGAAGCAACCCAGTGCTCCTGGGTTTTGACTGGTCACGGTCGAGATCGGACGGTATACGCAGAAAATGTCTTTTTTATAACAGATCCCTGGTACTCTGGGCCCGCATATTAGAAATCCTCAGGGTGTTTGGGGAAACTCCAGGCTTACACACAAATACCGTCAAATCCATAGTATTTCCGGTGAGCGGTCACCCGGGCTGCGGTGCGTGGGCCTCACAGCTCTCCCAGGCAACAGATGGTTTCAGATATCTCGGCATTTTTGTGTCCCCGTGCCCCAAAGTCTCCTGGGCGCATAATATCACCCCATTGCTAACAAGTCTCAATGGCGAAACGGCAATATGGTCGTCTCTTCCCCTATCCTTATACGGGCGCTCAGCCATCTTTAAGATGGTGTCACTACCGCTGATCTTGTATCACCTTCAAAACTTTCCATACCCTATTCCTCGCTCATGGTTCGCAGAAGTCAAAGCCATACAAAACAAATTCCTTTGGATTGGTGGCGCAGTGTTATGCGTGCGATCCCGGTAGTGCACTACAACTCCCGTAATCCTTCGCGAGTCACGTGTGACGTCACGAGAAGACTGCATAAGGAGGAAGTAGCTTCCTGGAACGACGTCGGACATTCTTCATCCTCTTTGTTCCCAGTGGCGTTTCTTGGATCCTTTAGAGACTGTCTGGTAAGGGTGCTCGGCGCCGGTTTTTGTTCCTTTCACCTTGCTCCGTTGTTAGCATCTTGCTCGTGCGGAGGCAGGCTTTCCTTGGATTTGCATCGACCGGTATTTTCGGCCAACGGGGAGGGTATCTGGAGTATTGGCTGCCATATCCTTCAATAGCATTTACCATCTTGAACTTGGCATATTGGCTCCCCGCATTCACAGACAGTACTTCTGTGTAAGAAGCATTACACAGGAAGTAATCGGTTTACATACTTTCTAATGGTTCACCAGAGATGAAAATTCACCAGTGCATAAACTTTCTTATTGATTTGCCAGTCCTGTGGCGGTCGTTACACAGGAATGTGTAGTGTGTGTTATATGGCGGTATATGGTATATTAACAAACATATTTCTGGCTCTGTTTCTAACAGGGGTTCTTATGAGTGGTAGAGGTCTACGCTCTATCCCCGTGATGTACAATGGAGTCTAGATAACGGTATGTTCCATTGTACATATTATGCAAGGTTGTTAATACATATTGTTTCTATTGCAAGAGAAAGAAATCTTGAGTACATGGTTGTATGTTCTTTTGTATTCATGCAGTTATAACGAGACAAAACCTTCCAAACAGAAGGCACCGCTTTCCATCCAAACGTCAACCACTATGAAGATTACTTATTTTGTTTTACAGGTATTTGAGGTGTCCTACTCCTACCGAGTCTGTAGTTGCATATATGAACCCCATGATTTAATACAGGAAGAGTAGAAGGTATTCACATGTGTATTTTGTCTTGTTACAGATCTCCCTCTCTGCTGTTCCCTTCCTTTCCTTCCCCCACTTGATCTTTCCAATGACCTGTGCCATAACGCCTGTTCAGGCTTGGTTAGATCTAGAGGTGGACCATTTTTAGCAACAAACCGACCCTGAGGACTGACCAGTTGTTACACGCCGTTAGGGTTGCTTTCCGCATCTGTTTTTCAATCTTCAAATTGTGGGGGGATCGCAGCTGCGGACATCTACTCATATTATGTGGCGTCCCACATACTTGTGGTGAATGAATGGTGGTATAACTCCCCCAACAGATCCGGCATATGCGATAGAGCACGCAGCGATGGAGCAAGCTCCCCTCCTCCATCTCTTATACAGTGCCACACGCCTAGAGTTCATGCCGCCTGCTGGTAGAGTTGTGCTAAAGTTGTGGGTGGCTAAAGCCCGAAAGATGGGGTGGTATGGGAAACTCACCCAGAAAACCCCTCTTTGGCAGGGTACATACCTCTGCCCGGTGGCCGCTCTGAAGAGGTTCCGGGGGTGGGTCCTTGTGAGGATCTCGACCCTCGGAGATGTGCCACGGGGCACCACATTGAAATCCTTCCAGCAACTACAGACCGATTTCGGCCTCATAGAACACAATTTTACATATTCCTTCAATTTCGACATGCACTCACCCCCCTGATTCGCACACTCGAAGCCCTCCTGGAATTTCACACCTTGGAGGGCCGCCTGCTGATGGGCGACGTTGGCCTCCACAAGATTAGGCAAATATATCATACTCTGACGACCCACACACCAACGACACTTGACAAGACATGACTCGCGTGGCAGGCCGACATCGGCGGTCTCCACGCAATACCGTCTAATACAGTTCAAATACCTATATAGGGCGCATTGTACCCAAACTCGACTTTGGCGAATAGGAGTTATCCAGTCCCCCACATGTCTGCGGTGTGACCAGGAGGAGGGTACTTTCTTGCACACGGTATGGAGCTGCACGGCGTTGAAACCCTTTTGGTGCAGATTTTGGTCCTGCCTGAATGAGGTACTTTTGCGGGAGCTCCCACTTGACCCACGACTCTTCCTCCTGCATAGCACTGACGACATCAGGGGGAATAGGTATACGCAGAATTGACTGTTTCTGGCTCTCATTATTGCCAAGAGGGACGTCGCACAACTATGGAAAGCGAAATCTCCCCAGACCCTAGGTAAATGGAAGACCGAGTTAGATATATGTATGGGGGCCAAAATAGCTGTGTTCTTTGCCCAGGGATGCCCTGCAAACATCGGAAGATCTGGACCCGATGGGCGACATATCAAGGAATCGAACTCCCCCCCTCGGCGGATGCGGACCCCTGAGTGGTGCCCCTTGCTCTTTATTACCCATTACTCTCTACTTCAACTTGACAGGGCTGTCCAGCTCCGTCTGTCTGTGAATATCGATGCCACTGTGCTGTATTTTCTTGTATGGAGAATGAGAATTGTCTGCCTTTTGTTTTTTGTTGTTCGCCTGCATGTTTGGCAGGTGTTGATCAATGGTAGAAATGTGGTTAATTGTGTGAAATAATAATTTTTCTCCTACAGGTCATTGTAGGGCTATTGCCCATCCTCTTGACGAATAACCCAATAACATTTGTTGTTAAAAAAAACGTCAACTGACTTACCTCTTGAAGTATTAATAAAATTATCACAGTAGAAAGGTTATGGTTCACAAATTTTTATAAAGGCCGCTTGCAATTTGTCTAAACACTGGCGATCCTTTGAGGTAGCATCACGCCCATCATTCTCCTCCCATTCGCTCATTACTTTTTGTGTGTTTGATATCATGCCAAAGTGGCCACGGGTGTGCCTAGATATGGGTCCCATGCTCACTCTACCACTGGAAGTAAACTGCATCAAACTGAAGAGCCCCAATCAGGGGTGGGTTGTGTGTCATGGGTTGCTTGAGTTCCGGCTCAGGGAGGACCTGGCCTGGCAGTTTGGCTGGACTGCTGATTGGGGCAGAATAAAGACTGATTTGCATAAGGCTGATTCCAAACTGAGGTGGCATGGTAAGCAAAAGAATTATGGTTCTGAATACTACACAAAGCGATTGCCAGTGGGTAGATGTATTGCAAGCATTCCTATCGTCACCTTTTGTGTGTTTCATCCGCTGTCATGGGTGCGACCCTGGATGATGTTTGTCCGTCTTCTCAGTCTCCGGCTGTGTGTCTTCCTCATCAGTGGTCTCCAGTTCCTGGGTGAGGGCTGCCCACCGGTAAGTGAAGTCCAAAGTACGGTGTCTGGATCTCTGCCACTACTTTTTCTCATTCTGTTTTGGCTTGGTCTTTGGGGGTGCCCCTGTAGTGCGTTTTCAGGGTCTACAGCATTTCTTCCTCTCTTGTCATTGCCTGGTTAAGCGTGTCTCCCTCTTGTTAGGCAGGGGATAGCCCTGCTGTTCCAGCCAGTCCCATACCTCTGCTGCAGCCTTGAAGAAGTGAGAGGTGCACTGCTCAATTATTCTCCTTTTTGCCACAAATAGTTGGGCATATGGTAGGGCCAGCATGCGCAGGGACCGCCGATGTGTAGTCAGGGTGAAGAACCGGGTTTTAGAACCCAGCGGCGCCAGGGGCACGCCCAAAGTCTTCGGGTTCCACCTGTCTTGGTATACAGAGACACGGAATACTTCTGGATGGCATCAAAGATCAAATTTATTAGCTGCAGCTAGTAACAGTAATCCCAGCAATACAACATGGTGTACAACTCAGGAAACTGCTCAACTTTCGTAGAGCAAGACATCTCTTTTTATTTACATTTTGCTCATTATAAATGTACACCCACTGCGACAAACACTGACGAATGAAATACATTTTCCCACGCATTATCACATCATAAAAGCTCGATTTACATTGTACCAACCCACAAGTTAATTATTAGGAATGTCCCAAATTCAATTTCTACAAGTCGGACAAACCCATAATTGAAAGCACTATCCATGTAATGAAAAGTCATAAGAAAAGGAAATAGTTCAGATGCTGAATAGGATAAGATATGTACAAGAGCACTAAAGTTAACGATATCCTGAACAGTGATTGGCATTCTTAGACAACGATCAGCCAGAGAAAATTGGATTCGCAAAGGGTCAGTTTTAGGTGACGGGGTCAGCGTCCTGCAGTTCACTCACAAGTCAGAAAAGGCCTAGTTAATGCGTACATGAACAACGAAGCCCATGAAACTTTGTTCGTTCGGTTACCTCCATAGGCCTACGTGAGGGCAACACAAAATGGCGTTACGAACAACTCAAACAAAATGGAGTCCGGTTCGAGAATCACAGAACCTCAGACCCTCTTTTTGCCATTACGTAGGCAATAACCTAAACTCATGTCAATCTGAATCCAGGTCTATATCTATTCTCATCAGGTCATCAAGGTGTTGCTGTAGCATCATCTTATTATCCTTCACTTCTCTTGGGTCAGGTCTTCTCACACAGATCGTAGCACAAAGACTACAAATGGCGGGACCACACTGGATGCACAAACAACACGAGAAAAGGATAGCTAAAGCCATACCAAGGAACATCAGAATCTTCCATCCCCATTTAGACAACAGTCCCCAAATCCATCCAGTCAATGACCAGTTCCCTTCGTCTACATGTATAGACTCAGCGGACTTATATAACTTCATGATGGCTTGGTACACTGTCGGGGCATTATCTGGTATGAAAACACAGCAACTAGACCCGATCAATTTACATACCCCACCTCTATCTGCTAATATGATATCTAAAACCACACAGTTTTGTAACGTCATAAGACGATCTGCCTGAAGCTCAGCTGTAATATTGCTAAGAGCACCTACAGTTTCATTTATAGTGGCCTCAACCACTCTCGTAAGCTGTCGAATATTCCTACTATTGGCCATAGGACCCCAAAAGGGCACGAAACCCTTGAAGAAGTCTCCAGCTTCTTGTGCGACAGTATATTTCGCATCGATAACACCTCTACCATATCTTGTCTTATGGTAATTGAAAACAGCAGTGTATGTAGGGGGAAGCAAAAATGCCACATAACATGTACCTGAAAAATCAGGTGGCAACCATGTATATGCTCTATCGTGACAAACAAAATATGTGCCTTTAGCTGGCACAAACGGTGGAGAACTCTGGGATGCATAGACATAGGTGTGAACACACACACTCTTACCAAGCTGAGCTCTCGGATTCTGACCATTACCTTGCAAACAAATAAGACCTCGGTGGGGTACAATCCAAATAGGGGGAGACCTTTTTCGTCTCTCCTTTTCTGTCAGACTAATGCTATATCCAGTCTTGTTCCAACCAGTATATGCTCGTACTTCATCCTTAGGAATAGCATTATACGCATCAATATCTCTGATCATATCTACTATTCCCTGTATCAAGGCATTATTACTCGCATTATCTTTGACGGAACGTAAAGGAGATGCTTCATTCGCATAAATAAACATTTCTTGGAGTGCCCACACTGACCCGTTAGGCGAAAAAGGCAAAACCAAATATGGCATTCCCTTATCTGTCATATGAGGCATAAGACCACATACCCAACAGTTTGTTGTATTTACTACTAGCTGATGCTGATGCAACAACTGTATAAATGAATTGTTAACAAATTCTGATCTCCGTGTGTGCTCATGTTCAGGCAAAGTGTGAAACTCATTCGGAGGAACAGTAGGAAAAGAAAGAGTAGGTTGGGACGTAGGTACAGGCGTCTGTTGTGCAATATAGACAATCCAACCCACACAAGCCAATGTAATAACCAAAAGCATCAAGAAACACAATATTAAAAAACATTTCCCACGAACCAATATACACATTTTCATTTTAAAATCAATTCTCTCAACACTTTTCTCAGATACAAAAGACTCCATCCTCTAACGTGCTGCTCGCGGCTATTACCTTCTTCACTTAAGTGTGCGTCAAGATCGTACAAACGACCAAGAACCACAGACCTTTCGTCAATTCGCGGCTCACCCCTTAAGGCTGTACCGCGACCTTGCAGCTGAGTCCGGATGGTGACTCGAAAAAGAAAAAGAAAAATAGTCTCTTGTCTGAAAAAGGTGTAACTCACAACAAAAATTCAAATTTTATTTGTCCTTTCTCGGCCTTAGGTTGTAGCGCTCTCTGCCAGGCACAGTTTGCTTTTGAAAGAGTGTTTCCGGATCCGTTGTATCCAATCTTAGATGTGGAGGCACAGAAGCTTGCAAAATATCATCGTCCGCACGTTCTGACTGAGTCTGTTAGACAGCGACCCGGAGGGTCGGCCGAATACTGGGGGAGAGGCCTCCGATGAGGGCCGTCTCCGGCGATCGTACAGACAAGTCACTTCCCTCCCCACAGATAGACACCACACAAGGATGAGATCAACACTCTTTATATAGGGTTCTTGCGGCAAGGTTATCAGCGGTACAGGAGATTCAGGACTCGAGGGTCCTCTCAATTCTAGTCTCTGTAGGGAGAGGGGGTAGCGGGACAGTCTTGGTACCGGATCGGTACAGGGGGTGGCAGGAGGGGAGCTCACAATCCTCGAGCTTAGGAGTCTACAAGGTCGGGCCGCGACAGAGGGCCGCGGCAGCGCCAGCAGGCCAAGATGATGGTTCACGTTGCAGAGGGCCGCGGCAGCGCCAGCAGGCCAAGATGATGGTTCCACGAGGCAGAGGGCCGCGGCAGCGCCAGCAGGCCAAGATGATGGTTTCACGAGGCAGAGGGCCGCGGCAGCGCCAGCAGGCCAAGATGATGGTTTCACGAGGCAGAGGGCCGCGGCAGCGCCAGCAGGCCAAGATGATGGTTTCACGAGGCAGAGGGCCGCGGCAGCGCCAGCAGGCCAAGATGATGGGTTCACGAGGCAGAGGGCCGCGGCAGCGCCAGCAGGCCAAGATGATGGTTTCACGAGGCAGAGAGCCGCGGCAGCGCCAGCAGGCTAAGACGAAGGGTTCACAGGCAGGGCTGGGGCAGCGCCAGCAGTCCGTCAAGGATGAGTTCTTCTCGGTGTCTCTCGACTCCAGGATACAACTGCCTTCCTGGTCTGGGGCTGCCCCAGTTATAGGTCTAGTCCCCTTTGATGTCCGGACCCTCGCGCCTGGGGGTCGGGAGGTCCGGAATCAGGGAGTCCCGACACCCAGCAGGGGGGTGGAGCCAGCCCCCAGGGGGCCCGGGGGTGATCGACACCTGGCAGAGGAGAGCCGTTGACGCCTCCTTCTTCCATCGACCCGCCAAGTGGTCTCTTTACCCCCTGTGTGGAGGTTGGTGCCTCGATGTCGGGCCTGGCCAGGCCCAGGGTTGGGGTCGAGTCGAGGCCACGTGGCCTCGTGCTGTAGTGCCCGAAGATGGCTGCCGGGCCGGGGCCATGGTGCTGACGGGGACCAGGGCCAGCCGGTAGGGGAGGGTTCAGGAGCTGGAGTCCCGTTGTGGACGGGTTGTGTGTTACCTCGGGGGGTTGCCGGGGTGGCTCTTGCTGGTGATTCAGGGAAAGCCGGGGTCCGGGGCCCTGTTGTGCGGGGGGGGGAACGGCCCGGCTACGAGGCCTGTCCAACAGAGTCCATTCCAAATGTGCGTCACTAAAAGGTACGAATCTAGGAATTCTTTCACATTCAGAATCAGCTATAGCTCCCCGCACCCACTTGTCATACGGTAAGGGCAATGCTACCTTTTCACAATGGGCACCATGTACCCAATTCTTTTTACCAGCTACTCTAACTGCAGTCCGAGTTGACAATAGAACTAAATGCGGTCCAGTCCACCTTGGCTCCAAGTTCTTAGTTCGTTGGAAGTTTTTTGTAAAAGGACATAACTACCAGGTTGAATTGTGTGGCCTGGATCCGCAGTCGCTGTAGGTAAGCTGTCATAGACCTGTTGGTGGAGAACACGTAATTTAGCAGTCAAGTCATCTAAGTAATCTACCAACATAGGGTACTCAATGTCGCTATACTTCTTAGGCCTTGGCACACCCCAAACATTGGCCGGACGACCAAAAACAATTTCGTATGGGCTAAGTCCCACACGAGAATGTACCGTCGTCCTTGTTGACAAAAGGGGCAATGGCAAGGCATCTGGCCATGTAAGACCAGTGCTCGCTTGTATTTTAGCTAACTTCAATTTCCGAGTGCCATTATAGCATTCAACAAGTCCAGCGGACTGGGGGTAATTCGCAGCATGAAATTTCTGATTGATACCCAAACCCGCACACACTTTCTTCATGAACTGGCCCACGAATTCACTCCCATTGTCGCTCCATACAATTCTCGGCAAACCATACCTAGGGAAGTACGCTTTGAGCAAAACCTTGGCTGTAGACAAGGCAGTATTATCCTTTAGGGGGTAGGCCTCTATCCATCTGGAAAAGGCACAAACGACCACAAGGACATACTTTAAGCTATTGCATCTCTCCATGTGAATATAATCTAGCTGTATCACTTCAAACGGATACGTTGGGGAGCAAAATGACCAGCTGGAGTTGGAGTTCCCTTTCCAGGATTATACATCAGACAAATCATACAATGCTTCACCAAATTCTCAGCACATTTAGGAATTCCAGCATTCTGCCATACTGGAACCAACAACTTGCATATCCCTTTCGAGCTAATGTGAGCCATTCCATGAGCCATAGTAACCACTGGGAGCACATACGCATCAGGCAACAACCATCGCTGGTGCTCCGACAACTCAACCAAACAACCTGTCGAATCCAACATACCCATAGTTTCTCTCCACACACTCACTTCTTTTTCCGTAGCTTCAGCCTGTATCAACTTCACACTTTCTATTGTGTCTTCACACATTCCAGCAGCCATAACCCATCTAGCAGGGCCCGCAACATACATTCGACTCGTCACATCCTTCGCTGTTTCTTTTGCAACTTCATCTGCAAACGCGTTCCCTCGACCCACATCATCCGTAACCTTTTTATGCGCACTACACTTCACAATTGCAATCTGCTTTAGCAGAGTTAGTGATTCAAGAAGTTCATTTACCAATTGTCCATGCTGAATTTTCAAACCATGAGAAGTGAGAAATACTCTATCTCTCCACAAGCGGCCAAAACTATGGGCCACACCAAACGCATACTGGCTATCAGTATAAACATTCACTCGCTTTCCTTCTGATAACACACACGCTCTAGTCAATGCTATTAACTCTGATGCTTGAGCTGAATTCTGTGCTATACGTGCTGTTTCAACAACTGTATGTAAAGTTGTGACAGCATATGCTGCAGTCGACTCTACATTTGAAAGCTTAAAACATGAACCATCTACCCATAGGGTACCATCAATATTTGAAAGAGGAGTATCTTTTAAATCAACTCCAGCCTTTGTTTCCTCCTCTGTCTGGAGAACACAATCATGCTGTTCCTGAACATCTGTCTCTACAGAAATCGGTAACAACATAGCTGGATTCAACACATTGCACCTTTTAATGTGCACATGGCTAGCCAAAAGCGTCAACTCATAACCTGACAGACGCGCACTAGTAAGGTGCTGAGTCTTTGTCCTATTCAGTAAAGTATCCACTGCATGTGGGACCATCACAATCAATGTATTATTCAATACCAAACCAGCAGACTGTCGGATAGAAACAGCTGCTGATGCCGTAGCTCTTAGGCAACCAGGCAACGCCCTAGCTACCGGATCTAAAGTAGCCAAAAAATACGCACATGGGCGCTGCTTGTCTACAAATAGTTGTGTCAACACTGACAATGCACAACCTTCTCTCTCGTGTACATACAATGTGAAAGGTTTACTGTAGTCAGGAGTACCCAATACTGGAGCAGAACACAATGCATCACGTAATTCAGAAAAACTTTTCTGACAATCATCAGACCAAGGAAGAGGATACGGAGTATCTTTAAGAGTCAGTGCCAACAGAGGTTTTGCTAGCAAGGAAAAGTTTGGGATCCACTGCCTACAATACGAGGTGATACCTAAGAAGGCACGCACTTCTCTCTGTGTGGCTGGTACAGTCATTTGGGCAATCGCCTGAATTAGTTCCGGGGTCAATCGTCTTCCCTCCTTCGACAAGAGATGACCTAAATAGGTTACTTCTTGTCGGCAATACTGTAACTTTGAAGGTGACACTTTATGATGAAGGTCAGACAAATGTCGTAACAAAGAAAGAGTGGCTTCTTTACAAATCTCTTCGTCATCGGCAGCAACCATCAGATCATCAACATACTGGATAAGAGTAGCACCAGAAGGCAACACAAAACTATCAAGCTGAGTTTTCAACGCCTGACTATAGATGGAGGGACTTTCACAATAACCTTGAGGAGCTCTCTTAAACCGGAAGCTGCGGCCTCCTAAAGAGAAGCCGAAATTATCTCTACTTTCCTCAGCGATCGGAATGCTAAAGAAAGCATTCTTCAGATCGATAACTGAAAACCAAGCAGCTGAAGCAGGGATCAGAGTCAACAAAGCAGTGATATCCGGGACAACAGGAAACTGTGGCACCACAATCTTATTCACTTCTCAAAGATCGATCACAAACCGATACACAGGTGGCTGAGAAGCATCAGTACGCTTAAGGACAGGCAGAACAGGACTGTTACACACATTATCTCTCGTTTCTTCAACTACACCCTTCTCAACCAAATCATAAATAATCGCTAGAAGAGCTCTCTCACCATCACTAGATATTTTATATTGGGGAATACGAGGTAGCCTAGCATTCAACTTAAGGGTGACAACATAGGGTGGAATCTGCAAGAGACCAACATCATTGGGACCTGTAGCCCAATGTGTATCAGGAAGAGAACGCAATTTCAGTGTAAGACAATCTTTAGACAAATACATCGGGGAAATCACTTTCTTACCCATCGTAAGATGTACTCCCGAAGGAGAGCAATGTAATGTCGCGTGCAATCTTTTCAGCAAGTCCAAACCCAACAGGTTCTCACCACAACCAGCCGTTAGAATAAGAGGAGCTTCCAATTCACAAGGACCAATAGAAAGGGGCAAAGGATTAGAAACCGGGTTACAAACTGGGCGCCAGAAAATCCTACTGAAACGTTGGTCAAGCCAGACAAAGGTGCGCCAGGAAGTTTAGAGTGCATAATAGAACTCTTTGTCGCACCAGTATCCAAAAGAAAAGGTTCTGCCACACCTAATGTAATCACTTCAACATAAGGTCCACTCTGGTCTACTGGAACTGACACTACTCCCTCTCTTTGCCCATGGCTGTCCTAACTATCATTATAACCAGCACTCTCACTCTCGACATAATAATCATCAACGTAGTATTGAGCAGACTGAACAGTCGGAACATTCTGTCCGTCAAAACAATTCGTAGAATTCTGAGGGGGAAAGGAACGCTCATTCCGGGGAAACACACCACGTCCCCTACCCCTAGGAACTTGTTGGAAACCACCATGACCTCTCTGACCAGATACACCATTCGCACGCTGTAACAGAATCGCACAACTACTCTTGAAGTGACCTTCTTCTCTACAATAAGCACACTGATTAGGTCCTGGCGGCAATCGCAGAGCGAAAAACTCGGACTTCTGTAATAATCTCTGAAACTGTGGGGGTTGCTGAAACTGGGGCTGATTCGAAAGAGGCGGATAAGCTTGCTGCAAAAGAACCTTCGTTTTTAATTCTTTAGTCTTCTTCTCTACTTTATCCTCCTCATCTTTATCCCTATTCTCATAATATTGTGCAGTAGCCAATATCGGGGCCGACGAAGAAACAGCCCATGAACTCTTAGAGTCCTTTAACTTATTAGACAATTCGGGAAGCAAATTAAAGACAAATTTGTCCACGAACAACCGTTGACCACCTTCAGTGCTCATGTCCTGACCAATATGATCGATAAACGTTTCTTCAAACCTCGTGAAGAAATCAGACACACTCTCGTCTTTCTTTTGTTTGCATGCTGCTAACTTGTCCCAATTTACTCGCAAAGGAGGCATCATAGTTTTCATTAAATTAATAATCCTACCCGGTAATACTGCAACCAAGGGCTCAGGTTTGGCACCTCCTACCTGCCGACCATCTGCAGCAATAATGTTAGCCCACGTATCTCCTAATTCTTGTGCATGATTCTCATGACGAATCTTCGCCCACAAAGGTTGAGGAACTACATTACTCATTAACATATCTATGTCAGCTAAATTCATAACACACGCATCAACTGTCTGGGACAACTCTTTGTAATAACCAGCAGGATTCTTACGGGGGTCAGGCAAGGTCTGCTTAAGAGCCAAGACCTCTGCTCTCTTCCAAGGAACATGTACCCATACTCGCTGAAAATGAGCCGGCTCAGCCTGAATCCCCTGATTAACATTAGCAGCAACTGCCTCTCTCCATACAGGGGGAACCTCTCTCATAGGATACTGCTTCACTTCCCTCCTAACAGAAGAATCAGGTTTGTACAATGTCTGAGGCGGTAATCTAGACCTAAAAACAATTATCGTCTCTACGGCTTCCTCAACATCAGACTCCACTATCGTCCCTTTAGAAAATTCTGACTGAACATCAAGCACTTCCTGCGGAATCGGACCCAACTCATTATCTTCCCATTCCTGACGGAGAAACGTACACATTACATCAAAAACATACCTTTGCTTAGGCGGCTCCCACTGTAAGAAAACATCCATAACCGCTTGTAAATTATACCTGGAAGCATTTAAAATCCATCTACGAGCCAACAGATCCAACACTGCCCGCTCTTCGGGACCAGGAAACTGACTACGACTCTGCTTACATTCCAAAACAGGGGTCATATTTAGTGACCCAAAGAGTGGAGACAAAAGACCAGCAACAGTCTCAGTCATTCTTTGTCGAACAGAAGGAGAAGAAGTTACCATAAGGACAGGAGAAAGAGTGTTTTGAGGTGACGAAAGCATAGGGACAGAAGTAGCAGGGATCGGAGATACAGGAATGTGAGGTACAAGAGCTTGAGGCAAAGCTCATAGCAAAGCTGGCGACCCTAGAGGGGGCTGCACCGTAGGAGGGAGAGCTATCTGTGCAACGGGTGGCTGAACAACAGCAGGGGGCTGAACAACAAAGAGTGCAACAACTAGAGGTAATGGAGGCGCAGTAGCACCTTGCGCATATGGGGGTGGTAATCTCAGTAAATGAGACATCAAAGGATCTTTTTCAGAGTCTTCGGTCACTTTTGAAAGGGAAGGCGGCAAGGCCGGATAACATTTATCAATGGCCATGCAACGTTGTCTATCTGAGACTTCACTCACTCGATCTTCTTCATCTGTCTTAAACTGCCTAGCAGCTTGTAGTACTGACATATTCTTATCTTTCCTATCTCTCTTTGCCTGCTTAATTTCTCGCTGTTTGGCTTCCTTACGCCAGAGGCGGAAAGAGTCAAACATTGCCGTCCGGGCTTTCTTCTTAAATAGCGCAACTTCCAAATTATCTAAAATATTTCATTCGAAACTACCATGTTGGGGCCATTGTAAAACACCATCTTTCTTCGTATAGCGAACCCATACTTCATTATAAGTAATAGGACCCACTCTGTGTTTTGAATAGAGCTCGTAAGTCCGAGTTCCAACTGGAGGTATCGGACACGAATCCTCCAATCGGGAATCCCTGTTGTAACCATAATTAAACCATTTCCCAAATTTGCTAAGACCAGGCATCTTATAGCTCACTAGTCTAGCTTCAAACTTCAAGGGGTTATCAACTATCGATACACTCGTAAATATACGAGCCCCTCGGCTTCGACTATTGCAATAATAGAATCAAAACCAAGAAACAAAACAAAGTCGCGGGAGCGACCCACTTATACTTAACCAAAATATCTGTCACGCCACCAGAAGACCGTCTATCGTCTCGCTCTACAAATCATCAATCGAGGGTCCAAGACAGGGCGACAGTCAGGGCAGCAGTGCTTCGTAGCCGCTGGAAAGCGGGAGGCCTCGCAGTAAAAACTTTCGGTCCACTTCGACATACGGGGGTCGATGAAGTGGTTGGCCTTCCTCCAGAATTTCCTCACGGGGCTCCTCACGATCCTCGGGCTTGGACCGGTACCGCTGAAGTCGCCCCACCGCTGGGCGCCAACTGAAGAACCGGGTTTTAGAACCCAGCGGCGCCAGGGGCACGCCCAAAGTCTTCGGGTTCCACCTGTCTTGGTATACAGAGACACGGAATACTTCTGGATGGCGTCAAAGATCAAATTTATTAGCTGCAGCTAGTAACAGCAATCCCAGCAATACAACACGGTGTACAACTCAGGAAACTGCTCAACTTTCGTAGAGCAAGATATCTCTTTTTATCTACATTCAGAAAAGGCCTAGTTAATGCATACATGAACAACGAAGCCCATGCAACTTTGTTCGTTCGGTTACCTCCATAGGCCTACGTGAGGGCAACACAAAATGGCGTTACGAACAACTAAAACAAAATGGAGTCCGGTTCGAGAATCACAGAACCTCAAGGGTAGATGTGTACCTCGCTCCCACCCACTCGCCAGCGGCCATGTGTGTGCAACCTCTGCAGTATTGCATCTCTGTTGTGGAAGTTGAGTAGTCTTGCCACCGTGGCGCGTGGTAGTGCCCTGGGGTGCGGTGGCCTGCCCAGCACTATATGTGGGGGGATGCTTTCCCTTCCAACACCACCGACTCCAGCCAGTCATTCAGGAAGAGCTCAATGCTGGAGCCTTCTGCGCCCTTCTGTGAGACCTACCAGGTGAAAGTTATTGCCGCTTGATCTTCCTTCTGCATCGTCTATTCTACCCAGCTGTGAGCTTATGTCTTCCTCCAGGGCCTGTTTGTGGGAGGCATGGTCCAATAAGTCCAGCTGTGCCCTTGGCAGTGTGGATTCCACTTCAGTCACCCTCTCTGCCAACTATTTGTGATCTGCTTAAAGCACCGCGACATCTTCGACCACCGTCTCAATTTTGTGTTCCAGGGCCATTTTTGTGTGCAGTGTGGTGGCCAGTATGATGGCCGTATGGGCCCCCAAGTCCTGTGTCCCAGGTATCACTATTGGTGGGGTCTTGCCGTCCTGTAGGCGGGGCATACCCACCCCTTGGAGTAGTTTGGTTGCTTTAGGCTGCACCATCTTTATTGCATTGGCACTTCCAGTGGTTTAATGCCCAGTAGTCAATGTCCTCCTGGCTTTGTCCACAGGGTGTTGGGGGCTGTGTCTGGTCGCAGAGGCTGCCTCCGACAGGTGTCCTGGGCAGAGCCTCAGGAGAATTGTAGCAGTTCCTTATATGTGCGTCTGTCCCACTCGGTTTACCACTCCGGTGGGTCCAGCATTCTTCTCAGGTCGCTCTGCTGCTGCATCCTGGGCATGAGCACCTTCCTCCTGCCCCACCCGTTCTGGTGGCTGTCACCACTTATGCCCCCTCTGCCATCAGCTGCGGTCTTCGCGGCTCACCCTGACGGGCTTCAGGATTCCAAGTTAGCGCCATTGGGTCTCTGACACCTGTGTGCTCTATGGTTGGGGGCTCATGTATGTGCAGAACAGGGTGGATGAGGGTTTCCCCACTCACTCACCCCCAGGGGTACTGCTGGGGGTTGGCCCTCCTCGTGGCAGGCATACTGCACCAATGATCCATCAGCCTCCAGAGTCAGGAGAGAGGGTCTCTCCCCACGGGGTCCAAGTGAATCCAAGGGGTCCAAGAGGGCTGTTGTGTGCCTGTTCTCTGAGCCCTCAGTCTGCTGGTTATCACGCGACCTCCATTGTGGTTGCCACCTTGTCCTCAGCAGCCCCAAGCCCATGACAGCCACGTTGGTCGCTTAGGTCAAGATGGTGGGCCATGCTGCTGCTTCCCCTGCCGCTCTGGCTCCCACTTGTCTGAGATCTAGAGGGAATCTTAGGGTTCATAAGATACCATCCATCTCGGGCCTCAGGTGCCGGTGCTTGGCTCTCATGCTGCCGTCTCCATGCACCCCAGGCCACACCCCCCACCTTTTGTGTGTTTGATAGTAAAGAACTGGTTTCATTTATGACATCCATGGGATGTTTTACATTTCCGAGAATACTGTTGAGCTTAGCTTCGGCAAGGTAGTCTTTGAGAAATTGATGTTTATACTGTTTACTGGTTTTGATGGGACAGATTTCTTCCAAGACATCATCCTAGTGATGGTGCTGGCAAACAAGAGCATGAAGAGAGATTGCGTAAAGCCTTGTAAAGACTGAAGGAATTTGGACTTACAGCTGAAATTACAAAATGTACATTTTCAGTACAGTCAATTATTTTGGTCAGGAAATCAACAGATGAGGTTTCAAACCTAAGGAGGAATTGCTAAGTGCAGTAAAAAAAATTATTTTTTATTTTTATTTATTGGCATTTCATGAGAAACAACATAGGACATACAATGTCCAACATTTTGGCAGTCATGCCCCATACAACTGAACTGTATTACAACACTCCATATCCACTAGAATATTACATTACAGACATATTACGCCTCATCCAACACAATTTACTTCGGTTTTTACTCTGACTGTTCATCTTCTCCTGATAGATAGTCCACTAAATAGTGCCAGTAGTCCTTAGGTCGTGCTCGTGGTGGCAACTCTTCTTCATATAGTTTGAGATTGTCCTTACAATATATCATATCACTTACCCATTGCTTTGTTCGTGGGGTTTTCTTACCCCCCCAACATATCGCTATAATTCGCTTAGCCAGTAGTAGTGCCAGTACACAGAATTTACGTTTTCTCGCTTTAACATTCTGTAGTATATTTAGAAGACATGTCCGCATAGTGCAGTGAATCTCAATTCCCACCATCTTACTCAGCATCTCCGTCACCTCTAGCCAAAACCGAGCTACCTCCCCACAATACCATGCCATGTGTACGAAATTTGCATCAACCATCCCGCATCTTTGGCATCTCGAGTCCTCACGCAGCCCATATTTGTGTAGTCTTTGGGGCGTGTGGTATGTCTGATGTAAGTATCTAATGTATATAAGCTTTAGGTTTCCATTTGGTGGTAGTATACCAGTAATCGTGCCAGCCGCACACCATTCTTCCTCGGATAGAGGTGTTTCCAAGCACATATCCCATTTTTGAATCGCTGTGTCTGCAGTGTCTCCTATTTCAGCCTGCAATGAGGTGTACAGCCTAGATACTAGATGTTTGGGGTTAGCTGATGTGATGAGTAACTGCAGTGTCTGCAGGGTGTCTGGCTCAGCAGGGTAGGTGTAGTAGTGTGTTTTCAATGCACGCTGTAGTCTATAGTACGTAAATTTAAATAGCGATGATTGATTTTGTATATATTCCAGGTCTTCTAATTTCTTAACTGTCCCCTCCTGATACAGATCTCCTATGGTGTCTAATCCCACTTGTTTAAGTAAGTCTATACCCACTGCTTCTTGTGTGACCGAAAGAGCGGAGTGAGTGATAATGAAGTGGCATTTCTGGTGTGTATATCGGTTGTTTACCCACTTTTTTCGCTATTACCTGCCATGCTGCCGATGTAGCATCCACTGTATTGATGTCTTTTTTATGTAAAGCTGGTCGCATGTGCGATAGTACTGCATTCAGTGGTATAGGGAGGGCGTCACCTTCTTCCACTGCTACATGTGTGATGTAGGGAGTAGGGTGAAACCAGTAATGCGCATATTGTGCCTGCGCACATAGGTAATATAGTAGAAAATCAGGGACTTTAAATCCTCCTTTTGCGTATGGCAATGTTAGTGTGTGGAGATTTATTCTAGCTGTTTTACCCGCCCAAATAAATTTCAAAGTAATCGATCTTATCTCCTGGAACACTGGTTTCGGTGGTTTTATCGGAATATTATTGAAGAGATAAAGCAGTTTTGGTAGCAGCACCATTTTTACTATGGCTATTCTGTCCGCCATAGACAATGGCAATTGTATCCATCGATCTATTTTCTTTTCCAGTCCATCTATTACTCTGCCATAATTCGTGCGAACCACCTCTTCAGGGTCTCTGTGGAACCAGACCCCCAGGTACCGCACTGGGTCGTTTGCCAGTCTAGGGGGTAATCTAGGTGGAAGGGAAGAGTGCTGTCAGTGAGGGGTATAATCGTGGATTTCGTCCAGTTAATGTTTAGTCCAGAATGATAACCAAATTTAACGAATTTCCTTAGCAGCGGATTTAAACTGTCTTTTGGGTCTCTTACATATAGTAACACATCATCGGCATAAAGCGAGATGTGAAGTGGTCTTTGGGGGAATTGCAGTGCCGAGTGTTTATATTCCTGTCTTATTTTACATGCTAGCGGTTCTATGGCTATGGCAAACAACAGGGGCGATAGTGGGCACCCCTGTCGTGTGCCCCTTCCTATTCTTATTGGTTCTGAGACATATTTGTTGACTCTTATTCTCGCTATAGGTTTAGTATAGAGGAGCGCTATCCATTGCAGGAACATTGGTGGGAAACCCATTCTCCGCAATATGGCGTGCAGGTATGTCCAGACAATAGTATCAAACGCCTTTGCAGCGTCTAACAGTACCGCCGCTGCCTTCGTCTCCGGGGATAAGTAGTGTGCCAATGCAAACAGGGTTCTTGTGTTGTGGAATGTCGATCTGGTGGGTATAAACCCTGCTTGATCTAGAAGGATCAGCCTTGTCATTAAAACTTGCAGTCTTGTTGCTAATATTTTAGACAGAATTTTGAGTCAACATTGATTAGAGATAGTGGCCGGTATGAGTCACATGTCTCCGGGTCCTTGTCCGGCTTCAGTAGTGCTATAATCATTGCTTCTCTCAGGGAGGCCGGTAGCACACCCTTCTCGTGTGCATCCCCCAGCATAGCTACTATGTGTGGGGCTAGCAAATCCACAAACGCTTTCTAAAATTCCCCGGTGAATCCGTCCGGACCCGGCGCTGTGCTATTTGGTAGTGTCTTTATTATCTCTGTCACCTCTTCTACTGTCACCGGTTGGGATAGGTATTGTCTCTGCGTATCCGATAACCATGCCAGGGCTATCGTATCACAGTATTTATCTATTTCGTCCGCTGGGGCAGTCTTGTCGGCTTCGTATAGTTTACCAAACGTATGTCGGAACGCCTCTAATATGCCTTTAGTGTCATGTCTCCGCTCCCCATAATTGTCCTTTACCACCTCTACCACTTGTGGTGGTTTCTGCCCACATATTTTAGCCGCTAGTGTCGCACCTGGTCTCCCCGCTTCTCCGTATCTTCTTGCTACCTGTCGTTTGTGCACGTATGTTAGTTCCGTTTCTGCTTGTTTTTGATATTCTGATAGCTCGAGCCTAATTTTACCCAGAATGGCTGGATCTTGCGTCTCAGTATATTCTAATTCTAGTTTCCTGATTTCAGCTTCTTTTTTCTCCAACTGCTGTCTCAGGTCTTTTAATATGTCCGCATTAGTGCTAATACAGACCCCTCTGATTGTGGCTTTGAAAGCCTCCCACAGTAGTCCAGCGTCTTTCGTTGTGACCTTATTAATCTCAAAATATTCCGATATTTCTTTACTGATTGTGTCTCTATAACATTCATCCTGTAGGGCTTTCCCATTAAAGCGCCAGCTGAAAGGAGGAGGTACATAGTTAGGCAGATTGACCGTGAGCAGCACCGGGTTATGGTCAGATAGTGTCCTTGGGAGGTGTTTTATCTCTTCCATCCATTGTAACACTTCCTGCGACCCAATCCAGTAATCTATTCTAGACCAGCTGTTAAAGGCCGCTGTAGTGTGTGTAGCCTCTTGTTTGTTTGGATTTTTTATTCGCCACAAATCTACTAGCCGCCTATCTAACATTATGTCTTGTAGTGTGCGTAACGCCCTTTTGTGTATCTCCGTTGAATTTTTGGATCTATCAACTTCCTCATTCAGTGCCATGTTAAAGTCTCCGCCCCATATCATCGGTACATCTGGATGGTCGGATAACCTCGTCCAAATAGTTGTATAAAACTTTGGGTCGTCTATATTTGGACCATAAATGTTCAGAAGAGTAATACTATGTCCCCTTAGTATGCCCGTGACGATTACATATCTCCCTTCACTATCTGTATGTGTTTGTTCCATTTTGAACTGTAATCCTCGACGTATCAATATAGTTACTCCTCTAGAGTAGGAAGAGTAAGTAGCGCTATATGAGGCTTCCGCCCACCGATGCCCATTGCGCGTTTGTGCATGCGGGTCTAAGTGCGTCTCTTGGAGACATGCTATGTCTATATGTAATCGTGTTAAATATGCCAATACTTGTCTGATTTTTTTGGGGTTGTTCAAGCCACGTATATTCCAGGACAATAATCTTAATCTTTTGACATGCCTATCCATCATTATATCTTAACAGTAAAATTAGCATTTGCATGATGCTGAGAACAGTCTTGGTCATAGTTTTTGACGTATTTAGCCCATAGAATGCAGTGAGCAATTTATGATTCCCATGGAGTCTGGCAGTGTTTCTCAAATACAGTTCTGTAATCCAACTTTCCCCAACTCTCCCCCACCTCCCCCCTCCCACTTCAGCACCCCAATCATGCCAAAGCCATACCTGAGTGTAACGAAAACTAACATTGTACCATAGTGGGGGGACACCCCGTGGGGGGGTCCGCTCGGGTCACACGACTTCATCCAACATAGTGGATGTGGCCAGAGTGGTGTGCATAGTGCAGGTGCATCAGTTCACACTATTCGTGTTTACCCCCACTCTTGGGTGTACACCTCAGTAGTGCCATGTATTTCCGCCTTCATACCTCTTGAGTGATACACTGCAGCCTATCTAGCACCATCGTAGAATTCTCCCAGTTAGCCACCTTTAATTCTCAAACAATTATTTTTAGTATTCTAACATTACACTGTTCGTTTGTGACCACTTACACAACACAGCAACGGGCAATGTACGTTATCATGCTACTCCAGCGTTCCTGCCATAGTCTGTGCGCTGTTTAACATTACACCGCTCTAGTCCCGCAGACATTAACTATATCTCACCCAACCGCCAACAATCCAATATTCTCTTGCATCATCTTCTTTACACATTGTCGGTTAATCAGTGTTCAACTTATCTGTTTGCTGTCTGTGGTGCAGTTTTTCATCCGTGAGTTTGTCCTCTACTGTTCGTATGATGTAGTATGTATGTTCGACCATTACCTTCTTCACATCATATTGAGATCTTTTGGTGTTATAGTTCGAGTATTTTTGATTTCAGTGGTTCAATCCGAGTCTTGATTTTGCTCCTGACGTCTTTGTTCCCTTCTCCGTTGACCCAATCTTTTAATATAGTCATTCGCTTCTTTAGGAGTTTGACATATCACTGATTTACCGTCTCTGGTGATTTTTAACCTCGCTGGGTAAAGCATCGCATATGTTACGTCCATTTCTCCCAGTTTCTGTTTTGCCGATGCGAATTCTTTTCGTGCCAACTGTACATTGATGGTGAAGTCCGGGTAAAATTGCAGCTTATTACCCTGGTGTTCAATCTCTTGCTTTTCTCTTGCCATCTTCAGTATTATGTCTCGATCTCTGTAATTGAGCAGACGTGCCACGATTGGGCGTGGAGGGGCACCCAGCTTCGGTTTTGGCGCAAGTGTTCTGTGCACTCGTTCAATGATAAACACTGTGGACAGCTGGTCGGTTCCAAAGATTGATTTCAGCAGTTCTTCCACATAGGTCTCCATCTTCCCTGTGTTGGTAGACTCTGGAACCCCTGCTATGCGTATATTATTTCTTCGGGACCTCCCCTCCAACTCCTCTGACTTGTTTTTAATGACCTCTAGCACTCTGTCCATCTCTGTGCATTTCTGCGTCGTTGCATGTGATTCATCTTCCACTGCCGATAATCTTGTCTCTGCTTCTTCCAGCCGCTCTCCGTGTTTGGCGAGCTTCGCAGCCATGTCTTTGCGTGATGGAGTCCAGTTTACTATGTACGTCCTGCAAGCTTTTATGGATGGCCCTGACTGTCGTTTCCATAGTGTTTTGTGTCTCTGCGTCCGCTTCTATATCCACATCTGGTGGTGCCGTGGCTCCTTTGGTGGCTTTTTTATTGTCAAACGGTAGTTTCGATTGTACCTTCTCTGGTTTACCCATTTTCTCTGAGCAATAATCCCAGCCGCCACCTTATCTCCTGCGCTTGGCCTTATGTAGAGGGTGCGCTAAGTACTGTTTTACACACCCAACTGCTATCGCTCACCACCAGGGCAGCAGTACGCCACTGACGCTTCCCTTCGTTAATCGAACTCTGTTTTTACTGCTATTCAGCACACAAGTGATCTACGCGTTTTCCCAATGCACTATGTACCACAGTTGCGCCGTCCGAGGTGTTTCTTCTCACTCCCCTCGTTTCTCCGCACGTTTGTATATTTTGAAGCCTGAATGCGCCTTGCGCGGGAATCACCTCCGTAATGGTGGCCGTTGCAATAGAGGCTGAGTGTACTGTCTTGTTCGCGCCTTTTTGGAGCGTTCTTGCCTACAGCGCTACCGTTTGCCCCGCGTTCGCTTCTCCTCAGCCGGGACTCACTTAATAAGTGCCGTATCGCCTCCTGTATCGTCGCTCTTCTTGGCTATTCCTCTACAGGACGACGTTATTTATCTTTTAGGCACTCTGTTTGCTCCGCATTTCACCAGCCTGCAGGCGCCGCCATCTTGTGCTACCAGGCTATACACTGTCTCCGCTTGGTCTCGCGCCGATTTACACAACATCCAATTGTCAGTTTTTGGCCATGTACATCTCATGCTATTACACAGTTAATGTTGACCGACATAGCAGCGCCATGTGCCCTATAGTCCTACGGCAATTATGTATATTGCATAGCCGTCCGCCATGTACATTGCCTAACGGAGCTTCCCAGACTGTTTCGCGCCGTTAATAATTATAGCGCCTTCCACACACCAGTCTCATTGACAACCAAGGCTCCACACTATGCTTACCACCTCCCGCTTTGGTCTTCTGGCGCTGTACAGTTCAAATCAACGCTGGTGGATAGCACGAGAGTGCTCACCTCTTCTGGCTGTCACTGCGCCACCATTTTAGCCGCAGTTGTTTACCTGCCTCGCCGGATTCAAAAGTCGTTGTCTGGAGGGGTACTACGCGTTTTAGCAATCCGCTCATGTCATCGTGCTCTCTACACCTTCCGATTTATTTCCATGTCGTTTTCGGTAAGTTTAGCACCGTTTTCATGCCATTTGTTTCCGTTGTTCGTCTCTGGCCGGCGGAGCTGTCTCAGGAGGCAGCCATTCCGCTGTGCGCCCTCTAGCGCCCCCAAGTGCAGTAAAAATTGCTTACACACCAACAAACAAAGATGATCTAAGGTCCTTTTAAAAGAACTCATGGAGTTTTATTCAAAGTTTGTTCAGAGTTTTGCTGAGAAAACATTTAACATGATGTAATCATTAAAAAATAAGAAACATTTGTATGGATTGAGGTCAGCCAATCCTAAATTGATCAAATAAAACAAGACATTTGTTCAGCAGAAACATGGTATTTTTTACTGCCAGCCTTCCTTCTCGTAAGCAAGGACTATACATACAAAGTGCGTGTTTATGCACCACTTGCAGGTTTTCAAAACAAATGAATAAAAGGCATTGTCATATACAATGCCAATAGCTCCAACTCTCGCAAATGCGAGACCTATTGCATTGCAAATGCTTGTTTTGAGTTCTTATGGCACATGCGTCCCAGAGGGAGGTCAGCACTAAGGCTGGGCAAAATTGCCTTTTGTATATTTGCAGCTTCTGGCTGGACTGTTCTCATTGGGTGCAGGGTCAAGACTGATTTGCATGTCCAAACTGGAATGGCATGGTGAGCAAAATAACTATGGATTTAGGACTTAGATCTCGGTACTGGGGTGATTGTATGACATTGTTCTGCATTCTGTCCATCAATTGTTCTTTTTGCATTTGTCACGCCGAGTGGGACGGGTATGACCAGATGTGGTTCCCGTGCTCTCCATGCCACTGGAGTCAAGCTATCCTTGCTGATGAGGGGTGAAACCCCAAAACTGGTCCTAGGATGCTTGTTTCCAGTCCTAGGAGGACCTGGCCTCCAGGCAGTGTGGGCTGGACTATTCCCTTTGGGTGCAGGGTCAAGACTGATTTGCATATGGCTGGGTCCAAACTGGAAAGGCATGGTGAGCAAAAAAAACAATGGATTTAGGCCCAGATCTTTGTAGTGGGGTGAATGTATGACATTGTTCTGCATTCTGTCCATCACTTGTTCTTTTTGCATTTGTCACTCAGAGTGGGAGGGTATGCCCAGACGTGGGTCCCTTGCTCTCCATGCCACTGGAGTCAAGCTATCCTGACTGATGAGGGGTGAAACCCTGAAACTGGTCCAAGTATGCTTCTTTCCAATCCAGGGAGGACCTGGCCTGGCAGTTCGAGCGAGACTGTTCCCATTGGGTGCAGGGTCAAGATGGAGTTGCACATGGCTGGGTCCAAACTGGAATGGCATGGTGTGCAAAAAAACAATGGATTTAGGCCCAGATCTCTGTACTGGGGTGAATGTATGACATTGTTCTGCATTCTGCCCATGAATTGTTCTTTTTGCAGATGCAAGACTGGGCTCCTTTCTGCCCATTTACACCAATTTGCCGGTCTGGCAATTTCTTTTTGGCATGAGTCATAACTCCAGTTTTTAGTCTTTCACTCCTTCTGCACCATTGTTTTCTAGAGCTAACAGCACAGTTGTGGACTACTTGCGCCATGCTACCATGAAGCTATTTCTTTCATGCCTTCTGCCAAGGTATGCCTCAGTTGTTTGCTCTTTCTCGCTTTCCTCTACCCTTATTTGCTCTGTTTCCCCCTTGTCTTTCTTCCATGTGTCTAGCTCCTTGTCTTTCCATCTCACATTCTCTCTGCCTCCCTTCTTTCTCTCGATATTCTCTGGTCTCTCCGCTTTGTCCTTCTCCCCCTCTGGGCCTTCTATTCTGATTGTGTTCTTGTTCTCCGACCGAGTGCTCAACTTGTAAAAACATGAGCACTAGGACGCTAGGTATTTCTCAGGAGGCCACTGCAGCTTGCACCACCCACTGACCCTTCCAACACTCCCAAATACCAGTACCAATGCTACCTACAAACCATTACACTTCTATAAATGTGACAGTTTGGGGTATTACATGTCACCCAAAGCTGTAAACATTGCTTGGATGCTCTTGTATATTTTTTTATGCACTGACCCGTTAAGTACTCTGTTGATTTGCTCATTTACAAAATAATCAAACAACACCAGTTTGTGGCAGAATATCAAATTGCCCATGTTAAGAAATAATTGCTGGTGCTGAGCACTGGAAACCACCAGCAGAAATTAAGCACTGCTTTGGTGCTACAGGAAACCACCTCCAGCTGGTTTGGAGTCTGGAGAAGAGCACCTGCCTGCCTTTCACCTCTATTTCTGTCTTCCTGATGTTTCTTCTCTCTTTTTTCCTCACTCTATCACTCCCTTTTTCTGTATTCCCCTTACTCCTACCTCTCTTCCTCTTTGTTCTTGCCCGCCTCTTTCCTCCAGTCTCTCTTTTTAAGCCCTCACACTATATATCACTCACCTGCACTCCTTGTACTGTCTCTCTGCATTCCTGCCACTAACCCTCTCCTTTTTTTCCAACAGATTTGCAGCCTGCATTCATAAGATACTGCTGGCATGAGGAGAAGAGCCAATGGAGGAATGAGTACTACAAGAATGAGTCCCTTTGTGTTGTGCATGGTCTTGTCACTATTCCATTTTGATGATGTACCTTGAACTACTACTTGCATGTCACTCTTGCTTAATAAAAAATTAAATTGACTTATGGTTTGCGTGGTTATGGCACTGTATGCGAGGAGCATCTGGAGAATGACGGTATTGGGTGTCCTTCATAGGGTGTCTGTGGTAAGGTGTTGTTGGAGGACCTTCTTAGAGGGGTCTGTGTTGAGGTGTTGTTGGGTGTCCCTTTTAGAGAGGCCTGAGGGAAGTTGTTGCTGGGTCTCCCTCTTAGAGCAGTCTGTCGGAAGTCAGTTGGCGTCTGTGGGAAGGTGTTTTTGGGTGTCCCTCTCAGATCAGTCTGTGGGAAGTCTTTGGGTGTCCCTCTTAGATCGGTCTGTGGGAAGTCTTTGGGTGTCTCTCTTGGAGCGGTCTGTGGCAAGGTGTTGTTGGGTGTCCCTCTTAGAGCAGTCTGTGGGAAGTCTTTGGGTGTCCCTTTTAGAGCGGTCTGTGGGAAGTCTATGGGTCCCTCTTGGAGCGGTCTGTGGGAAGGCGTTGTTGGGTGTCCCTCTTAGACCTGTCTGTGGGAAGTCTTTGGGTGTCCCTCTTAGAGCGGTCTGTGGAAAGTCTTTGGGTGTCCCTCTTGGAGAGGTCTGTGAGAAGGTGTTGTTGGGTGTCCCTCTTAGTGCTGTCTATGGTAAGTCGTTGGGTGTCTCTCTTGGAGTGGTCTGTGGGAAGTCGTTGTTGGGTATCTCTTTTAGAGTGGTCTGTGGGAAGTCCTTGTTGGGTGTCCCTTTTAGAGCAGACTGTGAGAAGTCGGTGTGGTGTCTGGGGGAATGTGTTTTTGAGTGTCTCTCTGGGCTATTTGCGGTAACGTGTTGTTGGGTGCCCCTCTCAGGTGTCCAAGGCATTCAATGTCCCTCTCAGGGGTGTTTGAGAGTCGACAAGACAGTAGCAGACACTTCTGGAGGGCTGTATTTTTTCCAGCTGTGCCTCAAGTGATGCACTGTTGCTGCAGGTTCACAGAGAAGGCTGGCTTGGCTGCTCCACTGAGGAAGGAGAGTTACGGTGCTCCTCCCCGTGCTCCTCCCCATGCCCCTCCCCATGCTGGTGGCCACCATCTTGACAGTTGCCAGCACATAAATGTCCTTCGCACCCAGATTGTGGCGACTACTCTTATTGATGTTGTTGTGACCAATGACATGCTGCAGGCTTTCCTAGCACTCGGGGTCCTACTCTGGACCGAAAAACTCAGGCGATGAATGTCTCGCTCACTCGATGCCACCGTCTACATCATCGGTGTCCTGTAGCTCTAATGCTACTTAGTGCTCCTGATGTCATGTCAGCCAGTTCCACGCCAATCCGGTTCTGGTTTTCCATTGCCGAAGTACTCGAGTGACTGCAGGAAGCAAAGGAAAATGGCCACCAAATTAGTTTATGATACTGGAGAAAAACCCCACAAAAACTACCTAGCAGCAGAAACCAATGATGGCAGCACATGCAAAAACAGAGGGCGCAAAAGCAAGTAAAAGACCATGTGAAAATGGAGAGTATAAAACACAAACCCTAGCATAAATAAGCGAAATCAGAAGCCCAAATGGACCAAAACACACTCTACCTGCATGTGATGAGTGATGGGAAGTGAACACTTGCTGCCAAACCACCCCCTAAGGCAAACCTTAAATTTGATCAAAGCCAGAAGTAAGGCAAACAGCTTGCAGAAATTGAAAGCTTCATGCATAATCCCAATCAACTTCCCTGGGATGCAGCCGTTACATATAAAAAAGCAGGGACATACTGAGAGAGTCTGTGAGTGTTGCTGACCGCACCCCACTCTGTGACAAGGCATCATTGATAGACAGTCAGCTCTGAACACTTCAGTACTTGGGGAGAGGTGTTGGCCTAACGGCTAGGGTGGTCGTCTTCGAATCTGGGGAACTGGGTTTGAGTCTCGGTAATGACACTGAACATCTTGTGATTTTGGGCAAATCACTTAGGGGCAGACTTACAAGCCCCTTGCACCTCTTTTACGCCGCCGTTGCGTCACTCTTGTGACGCAGCGGAGGCGCAAATCCTGCACCATGGTGCGGGGTATTTACAACCTGACGCATCTGGGAGATATGTCACGTTGTAAAGCCCTGTGCCATAAGGAAGCGTTCTGGCGCAGGGGGGGCATTCCTGCGCAGCAACGCCTCCTAAAAATGGCTGAGTGAAATCTACAAGATTTCACTCAGTCACTATTAGGCCAATGCTGCATCAAAACCCTGCACCTGCTTGAAGCAGGCGTAAGGCTTGATGTAGCATTGGAAGAATAGGCCCCCCAGAGCATTGCTGGAGCTGCGTCACGCTTGCGACGCAACTCCAGCAATGCGCCGCCTTTACGGCACAGATGCGTGACGCATCTGTGCCGTTTTTGCCCCATGGTGCGCCGCATTGTAAATGCGGCGCATTATGGGTGGCGAAGCTGCGGCGCACAATTACTGGTGCATCCCTGCTAATTTGCAGGGATGTGCCAGTAATTGTAAATCTGCCCCTCGATCTCTCCGTGCCTAACAAAAAAAAATATGAATGTATCCTTATGTAATGCAACTGGTGCTATGTAAAGAGCTCTGATACCCGATTCCTTCGGGTCAAGTTTGCGCTATTTAAAACTCTGTAAAAAAAGAATAATGCTTAAACCTTAAGTGCCCACTTCTGATTCTATGAGTGACGCTCCCGCTTGTCTTGAGCATGAGGACCTGACAGGGCTTACCTGGGCTGTCGAGATCATGTCCTTAGGCTGTGAAATCTTCAACCAGGCAAAGCTTGGCTATGGTGATTTCTTGGCCCTGATATTTTGTGCCTGTGAGGCTGACCTTTGCTGAGCCTGACAGACACTCATCATGCTTTGGAAAACAGACGGGGTGGAGCCCCAGAGCCCTTAATGATGAGTCACACTGAATTAGCATCCTGGCAAAAGGAAGCTCCCTTAGGCGGAGAAAGCACCATCCTGACAAATAGCACAAGAGAGTGAGGTCAGCAGCACCTTGAAAGTGCAGGGCCACAGTGACAGTGCACCGAGGGCTTTCTCTGGGGGGGGGGGGGCACCCTGAGAGCCGCACCCTGACAGGGCGATTCACAGGGAGGATCCAGCACACTGAGAGAGCGCAGCACACTGGGAACAAACTGATGGTGAGGCCAAAAAAGTTCACTAAGAAGGGACAAATGAAAAGGCAGCCCCCTGAGTGACCTCATAGACGATGGTACCCAGAGAGTAGGGAAGCATCAGTAAGATGGCACCCTGAGGAGGGTTGGAAAGAAAAATGGCAGAACCTAAAAGACAGCACAAGCGAGAGCAGCAGCACCCTGAGAGAGAAGCTCTACAAGCCTGAACATGACACCAACATCAAGCGTGTTCTGTGGGAGGGGTCAATGCAGAGAGAGAGCTGCACCGGAGGGGGTACACTGGGAGGTCATATAGAAGAGACTGCACCCCTGGAAACAGCACCAGCTGGGGAGGCTCAGAGAAGGCAGCTCCTTGAAAGGGGCGTAATGGGAGGGACGTCAAGTATAGAGAGAACACCACCTTGCAAAGGAGGTATGCAAGTGATACCCTAGTATGCAGGGCAGCACTCTAAGAGAGAGCTGTGCCCTCAGAATGGTGGGAAAGCACTTTTTGAAAAAGAGAAAGCTGAACTCCGAGATCCCCAAGGGGGAGAAACCCAGATACATTGGACAGCCCTCTGAGGTGGAGAGTAAAAAACACACCGCGAGATAGGGTGGCAGTACCCTCAGGAGGGAGAGTGCCCTCAGAATATATATGCTATATATGCTATATATGCCATATATATGCTATATATGCCAAGTTGATGCCGTGCACACGTGTGTGATGACTGTCTGGGAGCCTAATTGCACAGGAATATATTCACGAGCAGCACGTTTACATACCGCTGAGACAGTGGCATAACAGACGGAGCGCTGCAGCACTACACGAGTGCGAAGACTCGATTTTGGACCCCCCACAGCAGCGCAAATATAGCGCTGGGAAGCCCATTGAGGTGCCGGGCTAATTAGCTGCGGCAGGGAAGAATACAAGCGGCGAAACCTGGGGGAGAGTGATCTGTATTGGTGCGGCGGTCATTGACGTCTCCTGAGTGCAAGCTCTCGCACTGGTTGAAGATTTATGTAATACAAGGTGCTACGACCGTTGGAGCGTTGTGGCGCTGTAGGTTGGCGACCAGGACGGAGGAAGCCAGTGGAGTGGGAAGGTTATTAACAAGGCCCCATCTCAGTAGTGACACGGAACTCGATTACAGGGTGGTGCGGATAGGAGACCCTCTACGCGTGGGCGCATAATCTGAAGGCACAGCTGACAGGAATTAGCAGTGCAGTGAGTCCTACGAAATACGCAAAGGACGTACATAGTGCATGTGGGGGCTGGCTCTACAGAAGACGCTGCAGTCAGGTGACGCAGAGGGCCGATATTGAGTTACCTACAGGGAGCAGGCTTTGAGTGACTGTGGTAAAATCACGAATCCCTAGAGGGAGTACCTAGGGCTGCGAGCCTTTCGAACAACTTAAACTGTTTTTACCTGTTCCGAATTATTGCTGTGTACTATTTTTAACTTTTTAACTTGCGGAGCATTTCTGTGTTCTCTGAACTCTGGGGGGCTTTTCTGAAGATTAGGGGAAATAATAATTGCCAGGCACACTAACACGCTACCCACCTCTTCTTTACTTTGCCCAGCCGCCTTGGACCGATAATCGGCGGCGGTGGGCGCCATCTTGGGTCAGGCAGGAGGAGCGCTCTAGTCGTGCCTTCCTCCCGCCCTCCTCGCACCTATATAATGTGCCTAGGGACCAGACGGCGCAGCGGGCTGGCGCAGCGGGCGTGCCGGTTGCGCGCCGAAGCCGCGCCTAAGCCAAGCCCGTCTACGCCCGTCCGCGCACATCCGGAGCCAGGGGCCAGGCACCATGCCCAAAAATATGCTTACTCGAGCTTGTAACTTCAGGCTCTCAGACCACCCGACCATCTATACCCTATCGTTGTCCCTTATGTACGTAAACGCATTAGCACTTACGGCATTGCCTCGCACATATTTGTAGTGCCTGAGCTACCCCCCGAGACTCCCCGGCACGTCGGCAAAACTCCACCTACGCCCCTCACCAAGACCCTTAATTGTATGTACCTTAATACGCGCTCTATGGTACAACATCAAACAGATTTGTTTCTATTACTCACGGAGGAAAAACCGGATATATTGTACCTGACGGAGACCTGGCTAACCCTACCTGATATTCTGGCCACTCTCCCTGGCGACTACTATATTTTTGCTGTGAACCGCCCCTCAGGCAAGAGAGGTGGCGGAGTTGCCGCCATTTTCAAGAACTCCCTTAAACCCCTACTGTTACCCTCACTTGAATTGCCAGGCATTGAAAACCTTGTCTTCAAAATTGATACGGACTGTGGCGCTATTTTAACTGTTTTAATTTACCGTCCCCCCTCTTCCATGCCTGCTTTCCCCTCAGCCCTAGCGGAGCAACTTGCCCCACTGGTTACAACTTATTCTAAAACCCTTCTCTTAGGGGATTTTAACCTTTGGTTCGACGCAGTAGAAGTAGATGCTCAAGCAGGTGAACTAAAAGACCTCCTGGTCGACCTTAACCTATGCCAACACATTGAGTCTTCCACTCACCGGAAGGGTCACAGCCTTGACCAGGTATGGTCCTATGACCTTAATATATCCACGTTGGTGGCCGAACCATGCATCTGGTCAGACCACTACCTCATCCAATTCACCGTTTTGGCGAGCTGTGACAAGGCCTTGAGACCCCAGAAACTGGGGAAAATTAGGAAATGGAAGAGTATCAGTACTCCTGATTTTCTACACTCGCTAATTACAACCTTACCTTCTATTGGAGGTAGTCCAGACGAGATGGAGGAATCTATTTTCTATTGGATTGGAGGTGCTGCAGATCTGCACGCCCCATGGACTCTCCCTCCCCGCTCCCGCCCGAATAACACACACAGATGGTTTACCCCACAATTGCGGGCGGAAAAACTTGCAGTCCGTAAAAAAGAACGGATCTGGAGATCTAACTATTCTAAGCAGGATAGGGAGAATTACCGCGCTGCTCGCAAAGAGTATCAAAAATCCATCTCGTCACAGAAAACCACTTATTTCTCTGAGCTTATCGCAAATTCGCAAAACAAAAGCAAAGATATCTTTAAGATGGTGAACGAGTTGTGTGACAGCGATAGAACTGTTCCTCCTATTGTCCCCACTCAAGATATGTGCGATTCTTTAAACACATTCTTCATCAATAAAATTCTGGATATAAAACAAGGCATTATCAACTCCCCGGTCCCTCCTTCATTGGAGGACGCTTTTTTCAATCCTCACACACTTGAAGTTTTCCCATCAATTGACAACAAATTGCTGTCCCAACTGCTTACCCGAGTTAAATCAGGCTCCCCTGAGGATGTTTGTCCTCCACATATATATAGAGAAATAGGACAAACCTTGCCTCAAACTATTCTATCTGTACTGAATTCCTCACTGGTGAGTGGCATGGTCCCCCCCCGATTCAAACAGGCCCTCCTTATTCCTCTATTAAAAAAACCTGGGGCTGATCCTCAAGCCTTGGTCAACTATAGACCAATCTCTTTACTTCCATATTTGTCGAAGATATTGGAAGCGCACATCTCCACATCCTTTTCCAAATTTATAGAGGATAGTGACTATCTTGAAACTAACCAAGCAGGTTTCCGTCCCTGTCACTCGACGGAATCTGTCATTTTGGCCGTTCAAAACACATTAAGATCAAATGCGGATAAAGGCATCCACCAGGCACTGGTTCTCCTTGATTTGTTGGCCGCGTTCGACACGGTTGATTTTTCTATTCTAATTAGCCGTGTCGAGCAGGCCGGCCTCAGGGGCGCTGCCCTTGAGTGGATCACTTCCTTTATCTCGAACCGCACTCAAGCGGTTCGCTTAGGGCCTTTCACTGCTTCAAGAACCACCTCCACTTGTGGGGTCCCACAGGGATCCTCACTTTCCCCTTTGCTTTTCAATTTGTATCTGCGCCCCCTCCTTCACCTCCTAAAACAATTCAATGTCACAATCTTGAATTATGCTGACGATTTCAGCTAATTTTCCCTCTGAATACTCCTGATTCAGCCGCCCACTTTCACCAAACTATGCTTATGATACAACGCTGGATGAGCTTAAACCACCTCAAGCTCAACCCGGGTAAAACCGAGTTAATTCTTCCCGGGGACAGCAGTATCAGCTGGGGCCCTCATTATTGGCCTTTGAGCCTTGGTCCTGCCCCAGTCCCTGCTTCTTCAGTGAAGAGCTTGGGTGTTACACTTGCATCGGATCTTTCATTAAAAGCTCAAGTCGGAGCAGTTGTTTCTGCTAGTTTTTACCAGATTAGGAAAATAAAAAAGATTGCACAATTTCTGACATACTCAGCCCTTATCCAGGTCACCATCGCACTGGTACTCTCCAGGCTGGACTTTTCTAATAGTCTGTACCTGGGCCTTCCATCTGGCCTTTTAAAAAGACTCCAACTAGTGCAGAACCAGGCAGCCAGACTTGTTCTTAAACAACCTAGGCGGTGTTCCATCAGGCCTGGCCTAGAACAATTACACTGGCTGCCTGTATCTCAAAGAATCATGTTTAAGTCCGGCTGTATCATATACAAGAGTCTACAAAACATAGGGCCTCAGTTCATCAATCAGTTGGTCTCCAAATACAAGCCCACTCGCAATCTTAGAGCCATCAATAAAGACTTGCTGGTTGTTCCCTCTTACAGGAGAAAGCGCCAGGGCGGCAGCTGTTTCCATTACTTAGCTGCTGTCCTATGGAACTCCCTACCACTTTCCCTTCGGCTCAGCCCAGACTTTCTAACTTTTAGACGTTCTTATAAAACTTGGCTGTTCAGACAGGCTTATTTTCAGTAAGTTGTTGTGTTAGGTTCCTACTTCAACAGCGCCATGAAGCCCACGGGCGTACGTGCACTTTACAAAAAAACCCTAACATAACATAACATAACAGAATAAAGAGAGGGCAGTATCCTGAAGATGCCATGCATCACTTCATTTTCTTTCTGTGGCACATGGACCAAGCACAGATTTATTTAGTTTTATTTCTGTCTCTTTGCTGTTCATTCACTGCTCGTGCTGTGATTCAGGTAGTATATCGTTATATCCCTGCCACCCTCCGTCTGTTTTGCTTTTACCTCTCCTTGTAGGCAAGCAGATGTGTGGTGTGAGCACCTAAAAATGATAGAATTGTAAAAAAAAAAAATGTTGCCATGATGCACAGTATCTGGGATGCTGTGAACCATAGACAAAATCCACTGACGATCCAATAGGTCCCAAAGACGAGTCCTATTGACTTTGCCAATGCTTATTAAAAATGGTACAGTGGCACCAATCGTGACTAGTAATTTCAGCAACTTTGTTAAGAGTGAAAGTGGCAGCTTAAAAGCATATGTCATTTTACTTGTGTGGGGAGGACAATAAAGACGCAAACAGCGCAGGCAAAAGTGAAACTGAGGGTAACAACGAGTACGTGGATGGGCGCGAGAGTTATTTTGAGTAGATGTAAAGACAAAGATGGCGCTTGGGGTGACGACCACTGAAACACTTCCTTACAACTCGAAAGAGGCTCCCCTGGGCAGTGCTACTGTACTAGGTGCTGCAAGAACTGCAGCAAAAAGACACAATTTTTGGTGCAGGAAAATTGGCTGGTCCATGCTGCAATATCCACTGTTCACTGTATGCATTATTTACTACATTTAATAAACTTGGGGGCATATTAGCAAGAACCTCGTTAAAATTATCGCCGTTTTAGAGGCAGGAAACCTGCCGTTAAAATGGCGATAATGGGCTTGCTAATATGCGTTTTAGAATTCCAATAGAAGCCCGGGTTAGATGTGCAGGACATCTAACCTGGGCTTCTATTGGAATTCTATAACGCATATTAGCAAGCCCATTATCGCCGTTTTAGCAGCAGTTTCCTGATGTTGTAGAGTATGAAATTAACTCAAACATTATTTGGTCTACATGTTTCAGCCATATAATTGCCTTGTCAAATGGATTACTTCAGGACCAAACCCAAGATCACTATGATGATCCCTAGTTAAATAGCTTTTTCTGAAAAGCACACTTTATGCCTGGTTCCTCTCACTCATTCAGCCACATTCATATCAGCATGCCATGCATACAAACCATACTGAGAACCTTCCTCAGTTGCGTAGCTGTAGACCAGAAGAAAAGCATGCTCAAACAAGGCTGCTCTATTTCATTCTGTGATACCGGATGTATGTCAATACGACGCGGTGTTTACACCGCGCTACCATTACAACGTAGGAATGACAACGCAAGTCGTTCCAACGACTTGCGCTGTAGGTGCTGGACTTAGGAATAGTACGATTTATTATTCCAACTCCAGCCTACGCAACAGTAGGGAAGGTGTTGGAATAGTAAATCTACTATTACTTAGTCTCTAGCGCCATCCAGCGCAAGTCGTTGTAACGACTTGCGTTGTCATACCTGCGTTGTAATGGTAGCGCGGTGTAAACACCGCGTCGTAATGGATGTTCCCCGTGATACCACTTGGCGGACACCGCACAGCTATTTTTATTGTGAGCACACAAGTGTCCATGCATTTACGTAATCAGATCATATTTTTAATATCAAGAAATTAGGCTGGCGCATTCGTGAATGATGAAAATCGGGAACTTCGCCCTGTGGTTTGAGTTTATCCATTCAGAGCCAGACAGGACTTTTATTCCACAGGGCATTTCCCTGGTGGGCTGGAGCCCTTGAAGACATTTTTGAAAATCCAGGGCCGTTCTGGGGCCTCTTTCCCCAACTCCCTGAGGTTAACTGCAGCAGGCACAGGGAGGCTTCAAGAGAGAGAGGAAGGCAGGGGGGATGTCGAGAAAAGCAATCAGAGAGGGAAGGGAGAAGGAAAAAGAACGGATGGATGTAAAGTGGGCGATAGCACAAGAAGGCAAGCGGAGTGCGGCTCGGTGAATCCGTTTTTCCGGGGCTGTTTTAGACCATCTGCTGTCTGTGGGTTCTTGAGGACACACCTGGTGACTGCTTTATTGCATTTATTAGGCAATCAAAGATAAATGGGCTCCTCTGAATTCATGAGCAATAGCCTGTAGGAGTAAAGTTCTATTAAAATGTGTTCCAAAGTGCTGCTTAAAAACCACAACAAATAAATAAACAGAAGAGTAAAACCACGGACTGGGCTGCCAGGAGCTCTCTTCTGAGCCTCAGTGCTGTGCATTAGAGAGGGAGAATCAGATCTCGAGAGGCGCTCACCACACAGGGGGTCTTGGGACCACCGCTGGTGCTGTCTGCAACTGAAGACCTCTCTGTGGCTACTGATGTGCCAACAGTTTGGGTTAGGCACCCTCTGTCTAAAAGGGGTGCTTGGACCTGGTTACTTTGTTTATTCTGCTGCCAGCTTCCTAGACTTCCTTTCTGTGGCATAGGCATGACTAGGCATTCAGAGGGAAGGTGGCCACCACACGATCACAGTGGTGGATAAACAAACATTGACAAAGCCATTGGGATTGAGTTCAGTGTGGTAACGCGTGCAGCGTAAGAATGGTATAGCAGGACACTCCAGAGAGAGCCTGCAGGAGCAGACAGAGAGGGCTAGAGTTGTAAAGTAGTCCCTAATGTACTTCAATGCAAGAACTGGGGTGGAGGTGGAATGATAGTTCCAAAACAGCCAATAGCAATAAGTGAGAGATTAATACTCTACTAGGCTGAGTCATGACCCGATTGATAACGTTTCGCGCCACTATTTGAATGAGACAAGATGAAGGCAGCCATTGATTTCAAGAGGTGGTCCCACAGTCCACTCTGTGTACATTGTCAGCAGTAGGTCTGTTTGACAGCTGTGTCGTCAAAACCCAGAAAAAAAAATGTTATACAATCCTCCTATGCGCGCTAAATCTATTGGAAGGGTCGGGAGGGAAGAATGGAATTCATGTGTCCTTTAAATTCTTTCACGTTTTCACAAAATTGATTTCCATAGCAGGCCTCTTGTGGATTAATTGACCCCAGTTGTTTGAGGCGAGCATGCTCGGTGGAAAACGACCCCAGCTTCATCCACTCTACAAATTCTGTGCATTGAGTGAAACACCAGGATTATGGCCTCATAGATAAATTCAGAGCCCTGTATGAACAGGAATTGTATTAAGGGGTTACGTGATAAATACTATGTGAAGTATTTACCAGGTGTATAACCCCACAATTTCCCCCTGACAAGTGTCAGCAGTTTGAACAAGCCTACATTTATTGGGGGAAAATACCTAGAAAAGAGACCCAACATGCGGTACTCGAAGTGTTAAGTGCCACTGGTACATGGCATCCCTCATTTCCAGGGCCAGAATCTTGAATAGGAAGTATATACCACACTTGGGGGCAGATTTAAAAGCCCCTTGCGACACTTTTACCCAGCCGTTGCGTCACTTTTGTGATGCAGCGGCGTAGTAAACAATGCGCCACGTTGCGACATATTTACAACGTGGGAGATGTGTCACGTTATAAAGCCCTGCGCTACATTATACCTACGCCAGGTATAATGTATGTAGGGTGGGCGTTCCCACGCAAGAAAGCCTCGTAAAAATGACGCAGTGAAATCTACAAGATTTCACTGAGTCACTTTTACGACTCCACTGCGTCAAAACCTTACGCATGCATGAAGCAGGCGTAAGGAGGCTGCCCCTGAGCATTGCTGGAGTTGTGTCGCGCTTGTGACACGAATCCGCAATGCGTTGCCTTTACGCCAATAGATGCATCACTCATCTATCAATCCTTGCGCCACGGTGCGCCGCATTGTAAATGCAACGCATCCATGGTGGCGCAAGGGTTTTTTTCTTTGACGCAAAGTAACTGGGGCATCTCTGCTGATATGCAAAGATGTGTCAGTTCTTATAAATCTGCCCCAACATACATAACTCACCCTTGGGTATCAGTGCTTATTGGATGTGACCCCACCTACAATGTTGATGTACTCTCCTTTGCCTCCTGGTTTTCCCTTTATAACTCAGTCCTGTTGACCCTCAGTGTCTGTCCCAGGACTTGTTCAGTTCATTCTGTAGCCACCATTTCTCTCAAGTGCCTGGTGCTTTCGCTCACTAATCGTTTAATGGTTAAATACTTTGTAAGTGCCTCACATCCTCCTGTCCCCGACCTGAAGTGATAATGTCCTGCCTAAGTGTGCTCCTGGAGTGAGTAATGCTGGCCTCCTGAACTATATTAAAGCACTGTAGAACTATGAGCGGCTTCGCGACAAGTATCGGCAGTACAGAGCCACTGTACCGGATATTACCTTCCTTAACAGAGCTAAGATGCAGGACCACCAGAGGATGGGAGAGGCTCCTCAGTTGGCTCTGCACATGCCGCTGTGCAGTTTGACATTAAGGGGCATATTAGCAAGAACCTCGTTAACATTATCGCCGTTTTAGCGGCAGGAATCCAGCATTATATCCCGAACAGGTCCATAAGTTATGAGGAGTTGAAATGGAGCGGCTAGATAAAGTGAATGCTGGAAGTTGTCTATGCCCTTGATAGTGATTCATTCAAGCATTCCATGCATCACTTTTTTGATGCACTGGTAATAACAGCAGCTCAGCTACCCCACTCCGCCTTCAATAGGCTCTCAGACAAGACAATCATCACCTCCGTTCTGGGACTGAGCTGCAACTGTTCTGCTCTATCCATATACCTGCCTCCACCACACAGCAAGGCAGTGATGCTGTTCACTATAAACCATGAGAAGAATAGCCACCACCATTGCGTTACACTAAATCAATCCGAGCATGAATACATCCGACAGCAGATCACCACCACCATTTTATCGGAGTACGTATCAAAGCAGCTGACTCAATGAACAAAATAAACATTACTACTGTGGCACACTGAAACAACCAAAGTAAAGGCATGTCATAAACAACCAAACAACGACCATTACAATATAGCAGGCTGGGCCAAGCAAAATATGAAGACCTTATAATCAGCCAAATAAATCACCACCATTGTGTCAGACTCTAACAGCCATAATATGAATACAGCACCTTCCAAACAGCCAAATAATAACCATTTAACTCCTGCCAGAGTGGATCTCCAAGTGCATTGCACCCAGAGGAAAATAACCACCATGACACTGCTATTCTATCAGAATATATGAGCCAATATCTGTTTCCATCAAAAACATATGAACAGTAATCACTACTTTCCTATGAAGCCGAATCACCCAAAATATCTGTGTATGACACAAAGGGAGAAAACAACCACGGAGGCACTGTTGTTACATAAAATATATCATTAGGAGTAACAAAATAAGATTAGCACACAACGAGTAACTAGCGGAATCTTGCCTGGAGCTAACCAGAGCTTGAACGCATTTTGCTTAGCAGAAAAAAGACCATCAAGCACACCATTCTAATGAACATTGTATAAAGCGATCATAAACAAAGAATAACAACTGATATCAAGTCAGATTGAACCAATCAAAGTATGCATGCATCACACATGGCCAGGAAAGAACCACTATGGCAATACATCACTTACAGCCAAGAAAAACCCCATATACATCTGTTGTTAAAGCGTCATATAACACCAGCAGTGTGAAGGCAGCTTCAACAGGCAAACAGGAATGCTTAATTTATTTAACCACTGGCAATCACTTATGGTTGCATTCCAACCCATCAATCTATTGCTCCCTGGGCCACCTCAGATTATATGCAGCCATATGCAAATTAGTCTTTGTCCTGCTCCAATGTGAACAGTACAGCCCAAACTGCAAAGCCAGGTCCTCTCTGAACATGAACAAGAAACTCAAAACGGGTTTCAAGCTTATCAGGCCTCTTTTTGAAGACATTCCTCCCATCACCTTTTGTGTGATTGATGTTATACCCTAAGTGCCAAGGGTATGCCCAGACATAGGTCCCTTGTTAACTGTGCCACTGGAACCAAGCTATACCTCACTAACTAGACAGTTACTGGTCTGGGGTTGCTTGTGTTCTCTTCTGGAGACAAGCCTCTTCTGGCAGTTTGGGATGCACTGTTGCCAGGAGGAGCAGGCCCAGTACTGATTTACATAAGCCGGGCCATCATTTAGAATGGCACAGTGGGCCAAAAACGATGGGCTGGAATGATACCCCGAGTGATTGCCAGTGGTTATACTTTTTGCAAGCATTCATCCAATCACCTTTTGTGTGACTGAGCCTAAACAAGCAAACAATAACTTGTACAATTGTATTGAATAAAAACGAACAAACTTGGAATAATTCATCAATAGGATACCGATAACCAGAATGATTGGAACAGTCATTAAACAGTCAAACCGAGTTTACACCAAGCACATAAAATGATATAGTGGGGTTACTTAATGGATGAAAGTGATATAACATGTTCCACATAGAATATGTTAAATGTGCTGTTTTAAAAAAACATGATAAGCAGTCTTCTTCAGGAGTCAATTTCTGCTCGCCAGTAGATGCCTTTAAAAAGTCGTTGGGTTCTATGCACATTTATGAACGTAACCAAAAGTAGTCACCGAAAGCTTGGCTCTTCTTTTTTCAAGTCTACGTGGAATTCTACTCCTCCCGTAGCACAATATATGAGTATGCAAAGTAGTGCTGCAGGAATACTCTTTTTACCTACATCAAAATGCCTTTTATGAAGCAGCCCCAAAACAACAACATGCTTACTGGAAGACGTGCAGATATGGCACAGTCCTTTCTATTTGTGGTACATCTTTTAAAAAAAACTTTCTTAAGTGGTTTTTCCATACACACTTCATTACAGAATCGACATGTTTGAATCAACTACAAAAACAAGAACATTGTGCAACATCTCAGTAGTCTGCTTCGGGGAATATTTAGCAATGTCTACCCATCACATGGTTATCTAAAGAGCAATTGGCATATATTCTATTTGTAGTAATTGTATATGAATATTTCAATTTAAGTTGTTTTGGTCAAATTCACAATGACATATAAGAGCTTGTAAAAAGTACCCCCGGAGTGCCACACTATGTACTCCAAAATGTCTGTGTGAATAGGCCTCCTCGTGTTTCACTTTCCCACATCACCACTTAACTGCAGTACATCTTACATGGAGCATTGCATTTGACTAAAAAGGGAAAGAAAACTGACAGATTGCATGCCTTATAATTGTTTTATTAAGTAAATGCTGCCTTTCTACATTTACGTAGATTTTATAGAAAATGGAGTTGGCCTTTGAGTGAAAATATTGATTTACATCAATTACGGTATTTAAACAACAGTGTGTACATTTCCCCCACAGACTGGACCTTGCTGTTCCTATTTTAAAGTAATGCGGGGAGGAAGAAAAAACACCTCCCGTGAAAAGTAGTTTAACATAAAAGCGCATTGATATTCAAATAGCTTGTCATGCAGGAAAATGGAAGGGGCAGCTGGAGCCAGCAGCGTGTGAAAAAGTGACTAATGGATTAGCATTTATGGTATAATCCACCTTTTAGAATGCAAAGGTACGATATGATAGTTGGAATGGACGTGAAAAACCACTTCTCTACTTCCCCGTCCAGGAAGCGAGGGGGCCGGCTGGCACCGCTGAGCTCGGATATTGATGACTAGGCTCACAGAAACCATTTAAAGGAGGGGGGAAAGAAGGAAGATTCTGAATTGCGCCATTTCAAAAAAATCAATCACTTCGCCTTCGGAGATATTTGCAGCATTCTCACCGTGTGGGGCGTGCGTGCTATCGGGGCGCGCCTCCAGCGCGCAGGGGCTGCTGGGACATTCCCCACGGGCCACAGACTGTTTCAAATTACTTCATGCGTGGAGTTTAGAGCGGGATGGTGGCACCGAGTTCTGAAGGAACTTAGGGCTGACGTTTAGTGACAATGTTTGTATTACGTCCACCACTGGGTTAAATTGATGTATTTTTCATAACACCCATCAATTCTTCAGTAGTATTACTATTCTCGTATGTGTAAATGTGTATAATATATATATATATATACATACCCCCTCCCCATACCTCCCGGAGTAGCACACTACTCGCCTTAAAGTGCGTTAATGCCTCCTGAGGCATTAATGAGGCATTAATACCTGATATCAAGTATTCCTTAGAGGGTTATTGCATTGTAATTTCATCTATGTGTTGCTTACTAACCCTCAGGAGGCTTTAAAGCACTTTAAGGCGAGTAGCATGCTACTCCAGAGGTTTTATGTCAGAACCAAGTTCTCCCCAACCAAGCATGCCTGAACAACGCGATCTTAACCACGACCGTGTCTTAACCACGCATGCCTTTACAACTAATCTAGTTGTAATGGCCACTTCCTACAGCCTCCTACAACATTACAAATTTTGCGATGACCTATTTTGCGATTGGGTTTGGTCTTGATGCATCCCAAATGGCTAATTACTGGTCGCAAAGGGGCTTATTCGCAGAATCGGCCACTTTGCAATCGGTAATTAGCTTGATGCATGTGCCTCTAAATCTTTCCCATTCATAAATAATGCGAAGTTTTCAATTAATAGTTGGAGCCCACTTGCTCTCCTTGATAACAGGACTGCGTCATCCCATACAAGTGGACTGGGGTAACACGGTTTCCAATTCTAGGGGCGTCAGCATTCAAAGTTTGCAGAGATAAGTCAACATTATCAATATAAAGGGAGAATAAAAGTGATGCAAGGACGCACCCTTGCTGTATTCCTCGGGTGACTCTAAAACGGGAGGTACAGTCACCATTAAGGCCACAGCAGACTCTGGAGGTTAATAACTCATATATTTGTGACAAGTAGGTTATAATATCTTTTGGGGCACCCATCCATATTAAGGTCTGCCATAATTGTTCATGGTTAACTAGATCAAATGCACTCATAGGAGCTACGAAGCAATGATGTAGTTTGCCCTCCTTGGCATTTATTATTCATTTATTGTATTTAAAAAAAATTGGATGGGTTTCCTGGTGGCCACCTGGGATACGCACATCTTTGATTTTTGTTTGGGGTTGTGGAGGTAGCCCCATGGTTCCTGCAGCCCTGCCTGCTCCCTACAAGCAGCCCCATGGGCCAGGCATCAGCCAGCAACATTATTTTGTGTCTACTTTTAAACATCTGGGATGCCTTGGTACCCACCTGGGGTTCCCCGTACCATTTTTCATGTTGGGGCTGCAGTGGGAGCCCCAGGGTGCCCCCGGCCCCAGCCGGCTCCCCCGTCATACTGGGTGCTGGCAGGAGCTGGCACCATTCCTTTGATTCCACCCAGGTGGGAGCAGCATTCTCCACTGCTCCCACCCAGATCGGAGCAAAATTCTGTTTCCTGCTGGGATAGTGCAGGCAGTGTATGCCCGTACTCTTGCAGACAACTTCAGTGTCCCAGCGTATGAGATCTTCAGGGCTGATGATTGGCTCAGGGAGGGAGCGTAGCATGCCCTCCTCCCTTTAAAATTTATGTTTGGCCCCAGGTCCTCTTTAAGGCTAGGGGAGTACTTTGTGCGCCCCTCCCAATCTAAAAAATAGCCCCAGAGGCGGGTGTGCCCAGGGCCTCTTGAGGTCGGAAAGGGGGTCCATGCTCCCCCACCTCCCCATTATTAAATGTGCCGGTGTTCTGGGACCCCTCTACCAGGCCTAGTGGGGTAGGGTATTCCTACTGTGCCCCCTATATGTTTTCAAAAAACTTTTCTGTAGGACAGAGGACTAAGGGCCAGATGTAGGTAGCCCTTTACTGGTCGGAATCGGCCGAAAATACAGATTTTCGGCCGTTGCCGACCGGTAAAGGGCTAAGGAGATGTAGGGGCACAAAAAACTGACATTTTCGGTAATTTTACCGAATCGGTAATTTTACTGAATCGGTAAAATTACAGCATCGGTAAATTTACAGATTCTGTAAATTTTACCGATTCGGTAAATTTACCATTCGGTAAAAATACCGAAAATGTATTTCAGGATGTAGGTAGCAATTCTAACAGTGCTACAGGGCCTTTAGAATTCGGTATTTACCATGCAATACAATTGCATGGCAAATAACGAATTCTTGTGTACATGCACAACTGTGCATGTACACCTGTGCCATGTGGCACACAGACATGCCCTAAGGGCATGTCTGTGTGCCACATGGCGCAAACGCCAGTTACAAGGGTGCAACAGGGTGTCAAAGTGACACCCTGTCCCCCTTAGCAATTCGGTATTTTTACCGATTCGGTAAATACCGAATCAGTATTTGCTATTGAATCCTATTCAATAGCAAATACCGATTCGGTATTTACCGAATCGGTAAATACCGAATCTTACCGATTCGGTAAAAAATACTGAATTTTCACCTACATCTCATTTACCGATTCAGAAATACCGAATCGGTAAAATTCGGTATTTATGAATCGGTAAATGAGATTTACCTACATTTGGCCCTAGATCCCTGAGTCCTAAAATGTCTGTCACCACATCTTTGTTGATGTGGTGGCAGCCAATCTGATCTTATTTCAAAATCTGACCATGAAGTATACATTGTTTTTAACATTGATTATTCAAAAACCACTGAATGGATTTACACCAAGTGACAAAAATCACACCATCGGGACCAACTTCTTGCTTTCTGACAAATTTGCTGTAATTCTGTGCAGCAGTTTTCGTAAGCATACCAAAAATGTTTTTTCTACGGAAACGCAGACCTAACTATAACTACCCAGTTATATTGCATACACATACATATACAGTATTACAGATTGGTCAAGTGCTGACGCTGGAAGTAGAATCCTGATCTTCAAGCTCCAAAGTCACATTGGTCCAGTAGACCACCTCTCTTTCTTTCAGTGGTGTAGCTCGACCTTTGGCCGCCGGTGGGGGTTCCTGCATTCGCTGCCCCGCAGCGGCCTCATTGAAGAGTGGAAGGGGATGGGGGTGCTGGCGATTCCTCCAATTGCTGCCCGCGGCAGCCACATTGAAGAGGGGAGGGAAGGAGGTGTTGGGTGCTGGTTATTGCCACACTGAGACAGGGTCGGATTGGGATAACAATTCGGCCCGGGCGCCCCCCAAAAAAGTGGCCCACTTTACCGGATCGTCCCTTTCATGGATCACCATCTGGTTAGTCTCCTTAGACGAATTTATTTGAGAAATGTTTGGTAAATTAAGTATTTTAATGCTTCTAGAACCATTGAGATTGGCATAACTAGAAGCTCTGCATGCAGGCGAGGAGAAATAAGATAGCCTAGGGCCACAACACTTGATCTGGCTAGGGTTACCACCTGGACGGTACCAAATGGAAGAAAATCACCCAAAGCCGGTATTTTTTCATCTGACAGATATGTACTTTAAGTAGTAAATGTAAGGCGAAAGCACTTTAAAATGTGTTCTAAAGATGGCTTAATACTCTGTGACTGATAGTAAAACTAAAAAAGAAAAGCTGAAAAAATATGTTACAATGGAATAGGGACTTTTTTGTATAAAGAATTCTCTTTAATTTTCATTGCCCAGCCTTTGCTTCTTGCATTTGTTTCTCGTTATTATTTTTTTGTAGTTTTATATAGTGTGAACTTGGCTTGAAGTCATTAAAGCAATTTACATGATCACCAGTTACATCATACATGATTATGCTAATACATTATACAAGATTAAATTCATTTTTAGGGTCAAGCCTGTGAGAGCATGCCCTAGCTATTGTTCACAAAAAGGACTTGTAGCCCGGGCATTGCTTACTATTTGTACGTTTGATGCCACCCTTCTTTACAGGCTCCCTAATTGGCCAGCCCAGGCCAAACATTATTTACGGTCACTTCAGTGGAGTAGGGACAAAGGTACAGATTGAGTCAAGTTACTCTATCCCCATCTGTTGCTCACGACTGATTGAGATACTATTTCTTTCCCCCTCTAACTTTCCCTGCCTGCTGCTCCCTCCAAATCGTTTGCACTTTTTTTCTTGCTTTTTATATTTTCAAATTGGTACAAAGCAGAGAGAGTTTTTTGTAAAGTTTCAGTTGCTGCTCTCGGCTTGAAAATATACGAAAACTCTGTAATAGTGTTATTATCAAACAGTGAAAAGTAGTCCACTGACAACTTTCTCTCATTTTTCGCCAGCGGTATAAGCGCTACAAGTGAGTACTGCTGGGGCACTCATATTACTGGTGTAGCAATATCCCTGGACTGCTCAAGGCGGCAGACAACAGAATCTGAAAATGTGCTGGGAGAAGACACCTTCTGTGCCCCAATGTCTTCTTTATAAATACAAAGGGCTGATGTGTTATGTATTTGTTTTATACAGCGCCACCCCTTGACCTTCTCAGTGCCTCGATGTAGCCACAACTGTGCGTTGTGACTAAACAATGAGAAATCTGGATACACGTCAACACTACCAATTACCATTTTCTGATGTTATCCATGCCTGAACGTTCTAGAAACAGGCAATCCTAAAAAAAAAATACATTTTTAAAAACCCTGTACCCCACTTTTCAAGAAGTGCAAATTGCACAGACCTTTCGCAAGCAACTCTCACAAAGTCAGGAATACTCCTCCTTTGTTTGCATCAAATATCTTCTAAAAACACAGGGAGTCCCTTTCTGTGGCTGCATAACACCCTTTCTGTCTGACCGCAGAGAAGTCTCTGATAAAATTTAGGAAGCTTGTCTTACAGGAGCTCATGGTTTACAGGTGACGCTCTGTTTATGATATAATACTCTATTCAGCTTTATTCAGTTACCCATGATCAGGGGCCCATCTGGTTTTGCCACATGTGTGCACTTGCTTTGTTTCGCTGATATCTTCCTGTACTGCATTGTGCATTTAACTCTTGCAAATGTTAGTTTACAGCACTGACACTCTTCCACTCAGTGCTTTCTGTACTTTTATAGACACACATTTTGTGCGGTGCCATATCCAGTCTTTAGGCCACGCACCCCCCCAACAAGGCCTAAAAGACACTGGGGCTGAGGTAGGTGACAACACCTGGCTGTTAGGAAGGCAGCTTCTCTTACCCCCCTCCCAGCCCACAATAGCCTGAGGTGAGAATGGCACAAAGGCCACAAATCACCCCCCACGCGTATTCGCACCCTCCTTTGTTGCCCCCATAACCTGAAGACCAAGGCCCAGCAGGGGATTACACTGCTACTTGCCAGGCAGGCCCCACGAGGCAGGGGGCCGAGGCAAGAATTCCCCAAAGGCCAGAGTAACACCGGGGCCCTCAGCCTCAAATTACAGCAGGTCAGGAGAGAACTGTGATGCTGGCGCCTCATTAGAGTGCCGTGGCCGTGGCCTGGCGGGGATTAGGGAAGATTGTAAGACTCTTGGCCCAGTTTGCAGAGGCAAAAAAAAACGGCCCACAAGTGCCCCTGCAGCCCCGGCCCATCGGCCAATGCCCGAGTGCCCGCCTTCTCAATCCGACCCTGTACTGAGATAACAGGTAAGAGTGGGAAATGGAGGCCACTGCCCCTAAAACCTGTGCATCCCGTGGTGGACCGCCCCCGTGCTACGCCACTGCTTCCTTTGAGATAGCAGGAAAGAAGGAGAGTTAAGGAGCTAAATGATACAACCCAGATCTTCCTCCAAAAAGCAGAGTAGAATAGAAGTATCATGAACATGGGATGTTGTATATAGGATGTCATGTAGAGATGCAATTATAACAGTACTAGTAACAAGCAGTACAGGCGCAGATTTTACATTGATCCTATTTACAAATTGAGTGAAAAGGAGAAAACCTGATGTTCTCAATATTACAAATGATTATTGATTAAGTGCCGAAACTGGGACTAGAACCCTGATCTTCAGAGTTTAATGCCACATCTAGCCACTAGCTCACCTCTTTCATTCCGAGTGCAGACTATAATACTTTGATAGAATGGCAGGGAGATTAAGAAACCTGAAAACAGTTATAGTATTTTTTTAAATATTTTATATTTTTGAAAAATACTATAAGGCATATTTAAGCCAATGAGGGTGTAGCAGCAGCCGCTGTTCTTGAGACCGTCATGGGCCAAAGGGCACTGTACACAATAACAATGTATAAATAAATGTTAGACCCATGACCCCTCTGGCCCCAGGCATGATGAATCTTGCCTAACCCTATTTGTTACAAGATTCGCTCTCCATCGATAGACACGCGCTTCCTTCGCGGGACCTGCGGTGAGAACAGACCCCTGGGGGGTACAACGCTGACAATACTGCTTGATTCCAACTGGCGCGCGCCTGCAGCGCTTTCCCTTTAGTTCACTCCTATTGCCTCGGTGGACCTACTAAAAACATGTGATTGATGATCTGGCCTGAAGTGAAAGCAATTGTTATTGATCTGGGAGTGTGTGTATAACACCATCATCGTCTGGCTGTCGGATGGACCCAATGTGGTCTCGGCTGGCCCCTCCAATGGGTGCAAGAGCCATGCAAGGGTCATATGGTAACAGAATATCATTTTCAGAATATCGTCTAACATAAATATTGTGTGCTAAATAGCCCTTTGCTAAAATGTCATCGCATTCAGTGCTTGAAGTGAAAGTAGAGAATAGAAGGTACTCCTTGTCCAGGGCACCTGCTTGCTGCTAAGAAATGCGAGTACTTTCCCGTTGAAAGCATGAGAGCAGTGCTGAGAAGTGCAGGTACTCGCCCACTGAAGTATTGGAGCAGTGCTGAGAAGTGCCGGTACTCTCCCTTTTAAAAAACATTGGAGCAGTGCTGAGAAGTGCCCGTACTCTCCCATTGAAGCATTGGAGCAGTGCTTAGAAGTGTCGGTACTCTCCCATTGAAGTATTGGAGCAGTGCTGAGAAGTGGCAGTACTCTCCCATTAAAAGCATTGGAGCAGTGCTGAGAAGTGCTGGCACTCTCCCTTTTAAAAAACATTGGAGCAGTGCTGAGAAGTGCCAGTACTCTCCTGTTGAAAGCCTTAGAGCAGTGCTGAGAAGAACTGGTGCTCTCCAGATGAAAGAATTAGAGCAGTGGAGAAAAGTGCTGACACTCTCCCATTGAAGTATTGGAGCAGTGCTGAGAAGTGCAGTCACTCTCCCATTGAAGTATTGGAGCAGTGCTGAGAAGTGCCGGTACTCTCCCATTGAGATATTGGAGCAGTGCTAAGAAGTGCTGGTACTTTCCCATTGAAAGCATTGCAGCAGTGCTGAGAAGTGCTGGTACTCTCCCATTGAAGCATTGGAGCAGTGCTGAGAAGGTCCTGTACTCTCCCATTGAAGTATTGGCGCAGTGCTGCGAAGTACCGATACTCTCCCATTGAAAGCATTGGAGCAGTGCTGAGAAGTGCTGGTACTCTCCCTTTTAAAAAAACATTGGAGCAGTGCTGAGAAGTGCCAGTACTCTCCCATTGAAGCATTGGAGCAGTGCTGAGAAGGTCCTGTACTCTCCCATTGAAGTATTGGCGCAGTGCTGCGAAGTACCGATACTCTCCCATTGAAAGCATTGGAGTAGTGCTGAGAAGTGCTGGTATTCTCCCTTTAAAAAAACATTTGAGCAGTGCTGAGAAGTGCCTGTACTCTCACATTGAAGCATTGGAGCAGTGCTGAGAAGTGCTGGTGCTGCACTGCTGAGAAGTGCTGGTACTCTCCCATTGAAAGCATTGGAGCAGTGCTGAGAATTGCCGGTACTCTCCCATTGAAAGCATTGGAGCAGTGCTGAGAAGTGCAGGTACTATTCCCTTCAAGTTAAAGAAGTGCAGGTACTGAGTACCTGATAGTACCTGACCGCTTAAAGTACTGATTCACTGCAGTTTAGAATAGAAAGGCTGACATATCAGAAGACGAGCAAGCCAAAAGCCTGAAATAAGAGCAGATTTTTTTTTTATTTCTTAAATTTAGGGAAGTTATCTTTCGAGGGGAGGGATGAGGAAACAAGTTCCAAAGTACAGTGCAATCCTGAGAAGATTTTGAAATAGAAAAAAGAAAGTTGATGTTGAAATTATGCTGGTGTTTAAAGTGAACAAAATTATTGCTGGAATGTTTGAGATATACTTTGCAGGATTGAGGAACGCTTCTCTTACGAATATTTACATATTCTGCAACATTTATCACCGATTTATTGCTTTTTTAAGGTTCTGAATTAAAATGTCTGCATGTTGTGGCTGCTTACATTAAGGGGCTTATTCCAATGTCCTCTTTGATTGTTATATGGCAGGTAATACACATTCACCCCCCCCTAAAATCCTGTAGGGATTTGATCAACTGGGAAAATATTTTTCAGGGGGGGACCCACAACTGGAAACTTGTGAATATGTAAGCATTTGTGCAGGAGAATACAAGTTTTGTGGACACCACAACAAGTGTAACTTTGCAAAAATCGTGGTAATTATCCCTTAACTTGTATAGTTGTGCTGATGCAGCCATAAATAAATATATTTGACCCAGCAATCAAGAGGTATATTTTGGCAATGGCAATTTGGTTACCCAGGTTTTCTGATTATGCCATAATCTTGAGTGAAATTGATCAATATGGTCGGGTACTCCCTAGGACCCCTCTCAACAATTTAACCCCTGGTGCAAAGTTAGTCCCACCCGGTCTTTCCCATGCCCCAGGGATTGGACAACCAGACTAGGTGTTTGTAAGGTATTTGGATTAGGGAGGAGTGACCCCCCCCCCCGGCCGTATTTATTAAAAGTACAAAACAATATTCAAAAAACATTTCCAGTTACAGAAAAAAGTTAACGCAGAAAGTACAGTTTACATTGATAGACACATGTTGTTTGCACGAGCTAACCTTAACACATTCTAATACAGAAGGCACTCCTACCGTAAATCTAACAATGCACGATATGACTTTCTGCGTGTCACTTTTTGAGCCTGACGGCAAAGTCAACGTCTGCCAAACTTCACTCCCCTCCCTCTTTTAGTCCCAAGGTACTGCCACTATTACTCCTGGAGCAAGGTTGCGCAGAGGGTACAGCTTATCGGACGGATCTTTTTCCCCCGGGCCCCCTCTACGCCCTGGCCTTGAACTCCATAAAAGGGGGTGCAGACTGCATGCGCGTACAGGGGTGGCCCCAGGCCCACTGGGAAGGATGACTCCCCCGGCCCCCATACCCCAACAGCCTACTTACCGGCTGTCACTACCCCCGGAGTTACATGGTGCTGACCGCTAAGACCACAGACTTTGCTTACCAGTGTTGACCTTACCGCCACAGGCCAGCATAGTTGACCGACTATCTCGCCCCCCCTCCTGCAACTAGAAAGGTCCTGTACTTTGTTTCAAAACCTTGAGCCAGGCTATGATGTCATCCATAAATGCATGATTCCCTTTATGTTAAAGGTGCACTCCGTCCTGTAGAAAAAACTGTTCTCCCCTGATGTACCTGTGTGTTATTGTTCTTAATCTAGGGGTCCTAAACAATTTGTCAAATTTGTTGTTGAGACGCTTTACCGCGTGATTCAACGCCCTGACTGATTTACCCTCCCTCCACTGAAACCTCGGTATCATGTGGGACCACGCTATTATGGACTGAGGACACTGCTTCGCCAGCCACCCCACTTCCTTGAGTAACTCTTGAGTCAATTTCCTTCTACCTATTTTTGCTAAATCATGACCCCCCCAAGTGCAGGATCCAGATTGCGGGTGGTCCCGAGCTTGTGCATAAAGCATGGTTCACCAGCTCTCTGAATTGTCCCACGTACAAACCTCCCTGCCCAAAAAATGACATTTTTGACCCTAAGATTGTCACCCTATCCTTGATGGATCCTGTAAAGAAAGAATTCAGACGGCGAACATAGGAGTGTCCTACCACCCAAATCTCCTGGTTCTTCTGGTGCGAAGAGTAAACTTGCGTCACCTCTTTAGTTGCTTCGCTGCGAACAGCCACCGCTTGAGCCGACGCATGTTTCTCCCCTGAGTCACAGGATGAAGAAACTGCAAGTAACATAGAAAAGAAAAAAGGGGGGTCAGTGCAACGCCACGCCGGCATGTCATGCAAAGACACAATGAAAAATCCTGTACCAAAACAACGTTCCCTCCTTCTTGAGTCACAAGAATCGGGTGTAGGGCAAATGGGCCTAAATGAAAAATGCTACCTAGAGTAAGTGCAGCCGCACATATCTTTTATAGCAATTGGAAGTCCATCTGCCAATCATTTTAACACGTTCCTTCCCCAGGCCCCTTGCCGCTGCCTCTGAGGCTGCACCTATCCTGAAAGAGTGCGTCCCAAAATTGGCGGGATCCAAACCTGCTTCCTCCAATGCCTCAATCATCACTCTTCTAAACTGGAACACTGTGAGGGGCGTCTTATCCATGTGTATAAACAATGGTCCCCCTAAAGTTAGCGCCCTTTGGACCATAAATGTCTCTAACCTGGTGACCGGGCAGCATGCTGTGTTCCCCGTCCTTTGCAAGACCACGGAATCCCCCCTACCTTCCTGATCAGTCATAGATTTTGGTTTGGAAATCATCACTGAGCCGACACCCAATTTCACGTGTCCTGCTTGGATCCCCCCTAGCCAGTCATGCTTATTCCTTGCGACTAGCTTACCTACCCTGAAAGCACCATAAAATGCTAGGCAGAATGCTGCCTGGAAAAGGACGGCCTCACCTGGTGATGTACAAACCTGTGGTAAAGCCCCTACCAACTTTCCCAGTGTTTCTAGGCCAACCGGCCTCCTCACATCAGGCTCGGTCCCTCGCAGGCGTTGCCACCCCTTCAAAACCTGCCGTATCACAAAATGTTTAGTGGGGTCACCTTTCCCGTGCAACTTCGCACAATAAGATATTGCTGCGATATGCCTCCTTGCGGCTGCTACTGTGAGGCCCTGTTCCCACATGAAAGCAAGGTACGCTACTACTAACTCATGATCTTGCCATTTGCTGCCCCACTGATCCCCTAGAAAATGACAAAATTCACCAAACGCCCCATCATATGCACTCTTTGTCCTAGGCGCTAGGCTTGCAGCCAGGAGGTGCGGTACTCTGGGACACCAAGTTGCCAGAGTCGCTCTGGAAAAGGTGTCGGGTGGGGCGCTGCCTCTGGGATGTGTGCCCTGAATGCCGGCATTTTAAAACGAGACAATGCGTCAGCTGCGTGAATCAACACACCTGGGACATGTTTTGCTCGGAGGAGCACATTCAACCTCATGCACTGCAACACTATTTCTTTTAGCAAGCATAGCAACATCTCACACTTGGCTGACTGATTGTTTATGCATTCCACCACTCCCATGTTGTCAGACCAAAATATGACTGACTGATTTCTCAATGCATCTGCCCAAACAACCAAAGCTACCAGAATCGGGAAGAGCTCGAGAAAAGTGATGTTGCTGGTGAGCCCTGAAATTTTCCACCACTCCGGCCAATGTTCTGCCACCCAGTCGTGCCCCAGAATGGCTCCAAACCCCTCGCTGCCTGCAGCGTCGGTCATTAAACCTAGTTCGGAGCTGGACACGGGCGGATTAGGCCACACCACTTTGCCATTAAAATCACGCAGGAAAGTCCTCCATATCTGCATATCCTGCCTGACCTCCTCGGTCAACCTAGTGTGGTGATGCTTCTCTTTGAGACCAGACATAGCGTGAGCAATAGTGCGGGAGAAAGGACGCGCCATAGGAATGATGCGCAATGCAAAATTTAACTGGCCCACCACTTGCTGCAATTGGTGTAGTGTAACCTTCTCTCTGCCTATGCAGCATTCCAAGGTGCGCCCAAACTCCCTGACCTTCTCACGTGGCAGCCTGGACACCCCCTGAGCCGAGTCTAACTCAATCCCTAGGAATTCAATGAGGGTTGCTGGGCCCACCATTTTATCAGGGGGCAGTGGTACCCCAAATTCTTGCATGAGATCGCAAAATTGCTGCAAGGCTGTCCTGCATTCCCCCGAGCCCGGGGCCCAGGGCCCCTAGAAAAAGAAAATCATCCAGGTAATGGAGGACCCACTGATGCCCGGACTTGTCCCTAAATGACCATTCTAAGAAGGAACTGAATTTTTCAAAATAGGCGCAAGACACTGAGCATCCCATTGGCATGCACTTATCCACATAGTACTTGCCCTCAATCAGCGGGGTGAACGGGCAGCAAGCGGAAGGCTGATTCAATGTCAGACTTTGCAAGCAGGGCCCCCCGACCTAAAGTTCTCAGCATGGCCACTGCCTGATCAAAAGATGTGTACTTGACACTACACAGCGCGTCAGCGATGGCATCATTCACTGAGCTGCCCCTAGGTGCGGATAAGTTGTGGATCAATCTGAATTCGCCCGGCGTCTTTTTCGGTACCACCCCTAGGGGCGAGCACACAAAATCTGCCATCGGGACTCAAATGGTCCAGCCACCCTCCCCAGGTTCAACTCTTTGAGAATTTTTTGCCCTTGCTATGCTCATGTTGGATCTACCCGACACCTGGTTCTTACAGTATGTCACCCCGCTGTGCCCCTGTGCAGGTATTCTGAAACCGTCCACAAAACCCTCCCTGATGACCCTCGCTGAAACAGTGCAAGTGTACCGTTCCAACCAAGGTATCATGGCACCAATGTTCACCGGAGATCTAGCCTTTCCTAACCAGATTTCATTACTCTTGCTTTTTACCCCCTTTTTCTCTAGCTTTCTTGTTGCACTTGGACTCGGGGTGGGAGGTGTTACCACAATATCCACAGGCGTGCCTGAATTTACACGTGCCTGGGGCCCTTGAACAGGTATGTTTGTTAAAATCAAAGCAAACCCCTTTTTTGCTACCGCCCCCTGATCTGGCCGTACTACCCCCGCGTTCCCAGCGGGGCTTGCCTTAAAGGGCGGGGAGCGGCCTGTGTCTGGAACCGGTACCCACACGGCATCCGGCGAGGCCACCACCAGATATTTCAGGTGGAGGAACATATCAGTCTGATCCCACCTCAGGGAAGAGTCCTCAGCCTTTGCCCGCCTAAAAGCCTTATCATAATCTTTCCACCTGTCTCCTCCCTTGTCTGCATGAGCGAGGGTGATTCTGTTCTGATAGATTGCCATTTCTGACCCCACCTCTGGGAATCGTTCAAGCATTACAGACATGTACGTGGAGAAACCTTGCATTCAATTTGCCAAGTTCTCTTCTACCCTGTACTTCAGTAAAATGTTAGACCATTCTCTAGGATGGGTCTATTCCTTATTTTTTCTAGCCTCTTCCCTGTCCGCTTCATCAATTAATAGAAAAAACATGTTCACGTATTCCCCCCTCCATATCTTTTCTTTCATCTCTTTAGATAGCTGCCGACCCAAACGCTCCCTCCCAGAGGCGTCAAATGCTGATTTATACCTGCTGACGCTGCCGCATCAGCCTTCTTTGGTGCCTCCGGCTCCTTACCGCTGGTGCTTGTTCCTGGCAGACTGTCGCCACTGGTGCCTGACACCTGTTCTCGTGACCCCACAGTTGCCTCATTAGGAATTGGGCCAGCAGGTACCTGCTGTGGGCTCCCTGCCGGTAATGCCGGCCCCTCCTTTGTTTTGCCAACTCCGAGTTCTGAGAGCAACTTTTTTGCTCGTTCCATCGCATCACTCCCGCCAGCTGACGCCCCCGCGGCATGTGACCAGTTCCCAATTGAATCGAGCCATGGCAGAACCGCCGCCAAACTGGCTGTCATAGCGGGCTGCCCAGGTACATCTGGGACTGCTCCCACATTCTGGTGGGGCCTTGGCGTGGCCAACTGTCCTTCGGGCGGCCCCACACCCCCATCCCCCACGGGGAGCTCAGGTTCTGGTACTGCCACAGGGCTATCAGGATCCCGTGAGCCCTCCCCTCTATTACTTCCACCTTGCTTGCGCCGGTTCCGTTTTGTTTGAGGGGGGGAGTAATTCCTAGGGGGCACAGAAGCCTGCTTTGGCCTTCCCCCCACTACTGCTTCTGGGCCTTCCACCTTGTCCTGCAACCTATTGAGGGTCTGACCCATGGCTTGTACTTGCTGAATCAATGATTCCAGCATGACCTCCGTATGGGAACGCTTCTCGGCCCGCCGTGCCTTAGGAGCCATGGCGCTAGCGCGCCCTTCCTACGTCTATCCGACCGCGGGAACCTGAACCACGTGACAGTTCCCACCAGGGGACCGTGTCCCTTCTTACCGTGCGATGCAGCGGCCCCAGCCAACCTGTGCAGTCACGCGACCAGAGCCAAGACCTACTGGCTAGCCCAGTAAGCTCAGGCGAGCCGCCCACTCAAGCCCTCTATGGCTCCCGGAAGCGATGTACTGCTGGTTAGCTGATGCCGCCTCTCCTTACTCCAGTACTCGCCAACCGACTGTCGCCCCGGAAGATACGTGATGTCCTCCCTGAGATGCGAGCTGGAGCTGTGAAGAAAAAAGGAAATATGCCGGTCTCGCAGTGCTGCGCCTGCTAATGTTTTCAACACAACCTTTCTAGTTGAGGCAAAGGACCGAAGCAGGAGATAATAAGCAGGCTTGACAGCCCCTAACCTTCGGCCACTTAACGAATGAACGTGGGCCCTGGGATGCGACACTGAGCTCCTCTACCCTTTTCACTAAAAAAGGGGGAAAAAACAGATGCCCCGAGAACACCCAGGCAGGGAAATCCCAACTCGCAAATTGTCACCCACCAGGCTCACTCGCAGCTGACTGTTTCCCTAGAGCTGCACCCGGGGAAACTTGGTCAGGTGGCTACTGTTTCTTTTAAGGAAACAATTTATCTGGGCGTTAAATCAACTGCACCTACGAACCTCAGCACACGCACGGCAAACACTAGCATTAGCTATGGCTCCAACTCCGAACGACTAGGGAGGCGATTGTTATTACAGCCCCCAACTATTATTCTCCACCTGTGGTTTAACAACGCTGCAGCAAGAGCGGGTCTCGTGTGCCGCTGAGGGGCTAATAGGCGTGGTGCCGGCCAATGTCCCCTCTCTCCCCCCCCCCGGAGGAATCAACTGGCTGAGATGGACGGGGCACCTGCTAAAATATATTCGCGCCCGCCACCGCTCCCTGTGCGCCGGATTCCGCTCCTTCTCCGCCCGCAACAGAACTTGCAACCTGCAAGGGAAAGACAAACAACACTGCTGACTCTGCCGTCCGATCCAAAACCGATGCAGTGAAATCGCGACGCCGCTCTCCCGCTCGACAAGCTCCGATGCTCCTTCGACGCTCGACCTGCATAAGAAACAAACAAAACGATTAATATGACTGGTGGGGGCCGGCCGGCCCGTGCGTGGCTGCTAAGGGGGAGGCAGCAGTGGAACCAAGAGGCTGCCTCCCCGCAGGCTCCCCCTTTTAAGGGATGAGGAGCCCTGGGGAGACTTCTGGGGATGAATCTGAACCGGAAGCATTAAAGTGCTTCCGGTTCACTGGCTGTGCGCGGCACCCATTGGCTGCCGGGTACGCGGGGGTCCGCATCACTGGTGACGCATCCCCCCCCTCTCCTGTGGGTCCCGGGGCTAGGGCGACCGCCATAATGGCGGCCCGTCCCATTCTGGTCCTGGCTCTGTCAATACGAGGCTGCATGTATGTTGTGCAGATTCTGAGGCGAATATGTATTTTTCAGCTACTGTGACCAGGTTCTCTCATTTATTTATCACTATGGGCCAGAGTTACAAAACGTTTGGCCACCCTGAGTCCTACCTAGGAGTGAATAAACATTGTTTAACAAATATAAAAGCCACATTGTCATTTAAAGAATGAGGAGTGGTAGAAATGTGGGGGCATATTATCAAGCACGGAGTTAAAATTATCGCCGCTTTAGAGGCAGAAAACTGCAGCTAAAGCGGCGATAATGGGCTTGATAATATGCCCTTGAGAATTTCAATAGAAGCCCATGTTCACACCAGAACATGGGCTTCTATTGGAATTCTCAAGGGCATATTATCAAGCCCAATATCGCCGCTTTAGCGGCAGTTGTAGATTTGTGAAGTTATCATACAAATGTAGGAAACTAACAGAATTAAATAATTAACATAGTTGGAAGGTTAGGGATAGGGGCACTGTTGTGCCACTCTGTGGGAAGGGCCTGCAAAATGAAGTGAACACCCACAAACCTTAAACGTTGTGAACACTGAGAACCATGATTTTGTATGCAGTTTTCCACCGTGGAAATGTACATAATATGTTCTCCTGTCAGAGGTAATGGTAGTGGCCTCCTGGGGAGGGAAGAGAATGGAGCCCCTCCATATCTGGGGGCGCAGTGGAAGGGGTTTACCTACAGGGAAAACGATTACCCTGCAGAGTAAAAAAGTTATACGTAAAAATGCACATTCGTGCATTCTTTTCTCACACAGACTTTTTCAAGAGGGGTTTGTGTTAATATGTTTTGTGGACACAAATACTCTGGGGAATCTACGAAGCCTACTAAAAAATTGCATTTTGTAGCTTTTTGGAACATGTAAACTAGCACTCTTTTAGTATATTTGTATATTCCTACTTGCCTTTGTGATTTAGCCACACAAAATCAAAAATGTGACCAAAATGAGAATAAAATTGGCAATGGAAATAAAATGGAAATAATCAGATACATTTTAAATAGAATAAAATTGGAATAATATTGGGACTGTGATTTTTTTTTAAATTCCACAAACAGTCGTGTACATTACAAATTGGAAGGTTGTGTCCTCTTTTCACCTTTTTTAATACCCAACAGGCTTTTCCCATCAATGCTTTCATCAATTAATCCCTATGATTCTTTGTGAACCCTTAGAAAGTCAGAAATCTACTCCAAATGTAAAACCCGGACCAGATTTCGCGTTTTCTCAAAGGGCTTGGTTAATCGGGCCCTATATCACACAGTTTATGTTTAACCCCTTCGATGCTGATGACGGAGCGGTTCCGTCATCAGCATCGGTTGGGCTGTGCTGATGACGGAACCGCTCCGTCATCAGTACAGCCCTCGGGGGGAGCGCTGTCGCTCCCCCCCTGGGGCTCCGATCGTGGTGGCAGTAGTGGGGGTGGCAGCGGGAGACGTCGCGCTGCTCCCCCCGCCCCCCGCACTTCCTGGTGACGTCAGCGGGCTGTCGCACACGCCGACGTCATCAGGAAGTGCCAGACGCGCTGGAAGCCATTTGCTTCCAGCGCGTCGAGCAGGTAGGTCTGTTTCCTGCTCTCCGGTGGGGTGGGAGGGCCATTACTCGGTGCCTTGAGGCATCAGGGGGGAGGAAACACTGTTTCCTCTCCCCTGATGTCCCAATGCAGGGCATTCCTGGTTCAGGATCGCGCACAGCGTCGCGATCCTGCACCAGTAATGCCCCACTAGACACCAGGGATGTTTTTTTGTTGAAAAGGAAGCGACCCCTTGGGCAAGGGTCGCTTCCTAGGGCCATAATATTGCAGGTCAGACTTTTCTGCCCCCCCCCGGGTCGAGATCGCTCGTTTTAGCGAGCGATCTCGACCCAGGAGGGGCAGAAAAGCCCACTAGACACCAGGGATTATTTTCTTTGATAAAAGGAAGCGACCCCTTGGGAAAGGGTCGCTTCCTGGGGCATTTATTATTTGTTTAGACTTTTCTGCCCCCCCTGGGGGCAGATCGACCGTTTTATTCGGGAATCTGGACCCAGGGGGGGCAGGAAAGCCCACTAGACAGCCAGGGATTGTGTTTTTATTAGTAAAGGAAGCGACCCCTTGGGCAAGGGTCGCTTCCAGGGCCATAAAAATGTAGTGTAGACTTTTCTGCCCCCCCCTGGGGGCAGATCGCCCATGTTAGCGCGTGATCTGGACCCAGGGGGGGGCAGAAAAGCCCACTAGACACAAGGGATTTGTTTATAATTGTAAAGGAAGGGACCCCTTGGGGAAGGGTCGCTTCCTAGTGGCCCATAATTTTTTTTAGACTTGTCTGCCCCCGCTGGGGGCAGATCAGCCGTTTTTTGGGCCACATCTGGACCCAGGGGGGGGGGGGGGTAGAAGAGCCCACTAGACACCAGGGATTTTAGTATATTTATAAAGGAAGCGACCCCTTGGGCAAGGGTAGCTTCCAGGGGGCATTATAAATATTGTAGACTATTCTGCCCCCCCCCCCCCGGGGGCGGAGTGGCTGTTTTTTTTACAGTTTCTGGTCCCAGGGGGGGGGGGAGGGGGGATAGAAAAGCCCACTATACTCCAGGTTTTTGTTTTTTATAGGGAGCGACCCCTTGGCCAAGGGTTGCTTCCTTGGGCCCATTTGTTTTCAGTATGTTCTGCCGTGTCTTTATTTGGCCTCTCAGCCCTCTGTAGGGTTGCTTCCAGGGGCCCCACGTTTATAATGATTTATAATCTTCCCCCCTTGGGGACAGACACCCCATTTGTGACATACCCTGTGACATAGCCTGTTGTAATGTGTGTTGTTTTTGTTTATTCTAATGTGTATTTTTTTTCTCTTTAGATTGTTGCAGTGTGCCGTTCCGTTACTGGTGGTTCTGTTGTTCTGCTGTTTCTGTAGTTGCATGTGTTTGGTAAGAGACCTTTTTTTGTTCAATTGTAATGTAATTGTTTATTTTGCAAAGTGTGTAGTAATACGAGTATGTTTGGTTTCTGTTTGTTGTGATTGTAAAACATGTTTTGCATTTGTTTTTGATGTGTCCTTCTGTAGATGTAAGTTTTTTTTTCTTCTTTCTAGTGGGATATCGTTGCATATTTGCTGTTTCTTTGCAGAGTAGGTGCTGGTGAGTGTAGTTGTGTCTTGTAAGTGAATTGTATATGTTTTCTAAATATAGTTTTTTGTGAAAAAGTCTTACATTTTTTATCTTACTTTGCGCAGTGTTGGGGTTGTTGAGTTGTTTGTGCAGACTCCTTTATTTGTAAGGATAATGGCTAGCCGCCGGATTACTGCTCAGCAAGTTGTTGGAATGCTTTTTGATTCTTCCTCTGACCATGGTCCAGAGTCTGACTCTGATTCTGAGCCAGAGGTGGGAGGTGAAGATTCAGGTAGTGAGTTTTCTCTACACATGGCTTCATCTGATGATGAAGACACTTTGAGTGCTGATGAAGCTACTTTTGGTGTGGATGATGTGCCTGTGGTTGGGGAGGACATTGCTGTGCTTGTGGTTGGGGAGGACATTGCTGTGCCTGTGGTTGCAGAGGACATTGCTGTGCCAATAGTGCGGCAAGAGACATCTGGGCTGCAGCCTGGGGCTGCTAGACTTCCAGTTGGTGTAGTGAGACAAGAGGCAGCTGGGCGGCAGCCTGCGGCTGCAAGACTTGACGATGAAAGTTCTGACCTCTGGGTTGCACCAGGCATGGTGCAGCCGGCATTGCCTGAATTTACTGGTGTTCCAGGGTGTAGGGTGAACACTGAAAACCTTTTGCCTATTGATTTTTTCAAGTTGTTTATGGATGATGTGTTTTTGGCAGAGATTGTAGAGCAGACTAATTTGTATGCTGAAATTTTTTTGAGGGTGAACAGTGCCAGCCTTAAGCCCCACGCTAGAGCTACCCGGTGGGCTCCCACAAATTTGGAGGAGATGAAAAAGTTTTTGGGTTTAACTTTTTTGATGGGCTTGCTTAGGAAACCATCAATGGCTTCATATTGGTCTACTAGTCCCTTGATGGCAACAGCTATATTTCCGGCAGTCATGAGTCGTGATAGGTATTTGCTTCTGCTGCGGATGATGCATTTTGTTGACAAAAGTCTTGCTTTGCCACGAGATCACCCTGATTGTGACTGTCTTTTCAAGATTCGGCCTGTCATTGATCATTTGGTTGATCGATTTTCTGAGATCTTTTATCCTGGGAAAGAAATTGCAGTGGATGAGTCTTTGCTGTTGTTCAAGGGCCGCTTGGTATTTCGGCAATACATTCCTAGTAAGAGGGCACGCTATGGAATCAAACTGTATATGCTGTGTGACAGTGAGACTGGATATGTCTCTAATTTCAGGGTGTACACTGGTAAGGGATCCAGGATTAACCCCCCTGGTTGTCCGTCGACTTTTGGAGTGACTGAGAAAATTGTGTGGGAACTTGGTCGTGGATTGTTTAACAAAGGCCATCATTTGTATGTCGATAACTTCTACACTGGTGTGCGGTTGTTCAGGGAATTGGCCAAAGTGGACACTGTTGCTTGTGGCACAATCCGCTCAAACCGTAAAGGTTTCCCAAAAGAACTTGTTTGTCGAAAGCTTGCTCGGGGACAGTGCAGTGCATTGCGTTGTGAGGAGCTTCTAGCTGTGAAGTTTTCAGACAGGAGAGATGTCTACATGTTGACTACAATACATGATGAAAGCACTGAACCGGTGACTGTTTGGGGTCAGGTTGCAGAAGTGCGCAAACCTGTGTGCATACTGCACTACAATAAGTACATGGGTGGTGTTGACAGAGTAGATCAGAGGTTGGAACCGTATGCTGCTCTTCGTAAGGCTTACATTTGGTACAAGAAGTTGGCTATCCATCTTTTCCACTTGGCAACCTTTAATGCTTTTGTTGTGTTCCAGAAATCTTGTCCCCAGTCAAAGATGACTTTTGTAAAGTTTCAGGAGTCTGTAATAGGCAGCCTTGTTTTAGTGGAACAGGCAAGTGTTCCTAGAGTTGGAGTGGTGGAGGATGTTGCCAGATTGAAAGATCGCCACTTTCCTGATACAATTCCTCCTACAACCTCAAAAGACTTTCCCAGTCGGAGATGTAGAGTCTGTTGCCGAAGAGGTTTGCGGAAGGAGGTTTGCATGTACTGCCCCGACTGCCCTTCAAACCCCGGGCTGTGTGTACCTGCTTGTTTTAGATTGTACCACACGCAAAATAATTTTTGGGAGTATCAATGAGTGGTAAAGTGAACTGGTCGGTCTTTATTCTGTAAAACTTATTGTTCAGTTTCAAAGTTTGTATTTGTGTAGTCTTTTTAGATTTAGTTGTCGAGTTAGTAGATTTGTATCAATTTGCAATTTGTTTTTGTTTCTCTTTTATTTAAAAAAAATAAATAAAGTATGATGTTGGTTTGCGTGTAGTGTCCATTGTCTGACTGTGTGCATGGTTTGGCGCTTGGCTGCCGGTGTCTGTGGACTGGTGCTTGTCTGGCGGTGTCTGCGGACTGGTGCTTGACTGGTGGTGTGCGTGGTCTGGTGTTTGGTTGGCGGTGTCGTGCTCTTGCGCTTGCCTGGTGTTGTGTTTGGATTTGTCTTTGGCTGGTGGTGTTCGTGGAGTGGTGCTTGGCTGGCGGTGTGCGTGGAGTGATGCTTGGCTGGTGGTGTGTGTGGAGTGGTACTTGGCTGTCGGTGTGCGCTGAGTGGTGTTTGGCTGGCGGTGTGCATGGTCTGGTGCTTGGATGGTGGTGTGCGTGGAGTGGCGCTTGGCTGGCGGTGTGTGTGGAGTGGCGCTTGGCTGGATGGTGTGCGTGGAGTGGTACTTGGCTGTCTGTGCACGGAGTGGTGCTTGGCTGGTGTGTTTGTGGAGTGGCGCTTGGCTGGTGGTGTGCGTGGAGTGATGCTTGGCTGGTGGTGTGTGTGGAGTGGTACTTGGCTGTCGGTGTGCGCTGAGTGGTGTTTGGCTGGCGGTGTGCATGGTCTGGTGCTTGGATGGTGGTGTGGGTGGACTGGCGCTTGGCAGGCGGTGTGTGAGTAGTTACTTTCTGTTGGTCACTACACACACTGCTAGTTGAGTGACACGCCACACAGTCCATCCTTTTGTGTAGTTGCAGTGTCAGAAATGTGGGCGTGTGAAAGTGATGGGCCCTTGAATGGCGCTGTTTGCTGGTGTGAGTGTTGAAATGTGATGGGTCCGCGGCTGGCGGTGTGAATGTTTTGTATGTGTCACGCGTATGAAAGGTGTATGAATGGCCTGTAAAGAGGTTGGTGCCTTGACGTGGCTTTACAGCTCACGAGCTGTGAGTCAGTGGTGCAGTTTATCATACTTTCAATTATACGCAGTGTATTTCATTTTTGTGAAATAACTTGCGGATACAATTGTATGTACTGAATCATCACTCACCCTCGTGCCAAATCCAACCAGTATGTGTGTGTGCTTGCGGATTAGATGGGTGTGCAGTAATAATTGTTTTTTTTCTCTTTCTGCAGTAGGGTGTACCTTGTCCCTTATTGTGATTGTTGTTATGTGTTGCTTTTCCATTCGGATGGTGTCAATGGTCTGGTTTGTATCAGGTAAGAAAGGTGCGTGAATGGCCTGTAAAACGGTTGGTGCCTTGTCGTGGCTTTACAGCTCACGAGTTGCAAGTCACTGGTTCGGTTTTTATGCATTTATTTATTGACAGAGCATTTCATTTTTTTGAAATATCTTGTTAATAAAATTTTATGTACTGAACCATCACTCGCCCTCGTGCCAAATCCAACCTGTATGTGTGTGTCTTTGAGGAATAGATAGCCGTGCTTGAATGTTTGACTTTTGAGTAACTCTGTTAAGGTGTGCTATCATTTTACTCGGGAGAACAAGGGGAACGCTGGGTGGTAGGACATTTTTGCCGGCACGGCGATCCCACGCCAAAAAGTTTGGAAAAAGTGCTATTTTTACCTAATTTTAAGGTTTGCAAGGAGTTCTGGGTAGGAAAACATTGGGGGACCCACGCATGCCATACCTCCCTGGACTCTCCCGGGTGTCTAGTTTTCAGAACTGTTTGGGTTTGCTACTTTCCAAAGAATACCACCCAGCCCCGGGCCAAAAACTCAGGTGTCCCCCCCCCCAAAAATCAAAGTTATATTGCTTCAGGGTATTTTAAATTCACCACCGTACGATTTGGACCTTTTCCTGTTGCAGCCACTATGGCTACCCACGCAAGTGAGGTACCGTTTTTATCGGGAGACCTGGGGGAACGCTGGGTGGGAGGTAATTTGTGTGAGCCCAGTGATGCCACGCTTTCCCACGCTAAAACGTGTGAAAAAATTGATTTTTTTCTGCTAAAATTGAGGTTTGCAAGGGATTCTGGGTAAAGGAACGTTGGAGGATCCATGCAAGCCATACCTCCTTGGAAGCCCCCGGGTGTCTACTTTTCAGAAATGTGTGGGTTTGGTAGGTTTCCATAGATGGCTGTCTCGCACGGGGCCAGAAACCCAGGTAACCCCTCTTGCAAAAGCTGGTGAATTTGACAATGGTGACAATGTCAAGTCCACCAGCTTTTGCAAGAGGGGCTACCTGGGTTTTTGGCCCCGTGCAAGACAGCCATCTAGGGAAACCTACCAAACCCACACATTTCTGAAAAGAAGACACCCGGGGGCTTCCAAGGAGGTATGGCTTGCGTGGATCCTCCAACATTCCTTTACCCAGAATTCCTTGCAAACCTCATTTTTAGCTGGAAAAAATCAGTTTTTTCACACGTTTTAGTGTGGGAAAGCGTGGCATCACTGGGCTCACACAAATTACCTCCCACCCAGCGTTTCCCAAGGACTCCCGATAAAAATGGTACCTCACTTGTGTGGGTAGGCATAGTGGCTGCTTTAGGAAAAGGCCCAATTCTTACTGTGGAGACCCAAAAATTACCTTTAGCCAAACAATCTTATTTTTTGAGGCGGTCACCTGAGCTTTTGGCCCGGGGCTTGGCGGGCATCTTTGGAAACTACCAAACCCAAACAGTTCTGAGAACTAGACACCCGGGAGAGTCCAGGGAGGTTTGGCATGCGTGGGTCCCCCAATGTTTTCCTACCCAGAAACCCCTGCAAACCTTAAATTTTGGTCAAAAAACCCACTTTTCCGTACTTTTTTGGGTGGGATCTCGCTGCCGGCACAAATGTCCTACCAGCCAGCATTTCCCTTGTTCTCCCGAGTAAAATGATACCTCACTTGTGTGGGTGGGCCCAAGGCATGTGACTCAGGCTGGGGGGCTTAATTTGTAAAACTTAAATAGTACTAAATACTACTTTTTTCAAAATTCATTTTTGGCGTGTTCTGCTTTGGGGCACCCAAACAAGTGAGGTATCCTTTTACTCGGGAGAACAAGGGGAACGCTGGGTGGTAGGACATTTTTGCCGGCACGGCGATCCCACGCCAAAAAGTTTGGAAAAGTGCTATTTTTACCTAATTTTAAGGTTTGCAAGGAGTTCTGGGTGGGAAAACATTGGGGGACCCACGCATGCCATACCTCCCTGGACTCTCCCAGGTGTCTAGTTTTCAGAACTGTTTGGGTTTGCTACTTTCCAAAGAATACCACCCAGCCCCGGGCCAAAAACTCAGGTGCCCCCCCCCCCAAAAATCAAAGTTATATTGCTTAAGGGTATTTTAAATTCACTACCGTACGATTTGGACCTTTTCCTGTTGCAGCTACTATGGCTACCCACGCAAGTGAGGTACCGTTTTTATCGGGAGACCTGGGGGAACGCTGGGTGGGAGGTAATTTGTGTGAGCCCAGTGATGCCACGCTTTCCCACACTAAAATGTGTGAAAAAATTGATTGTTTTCTGCTAAAATTGAGGTTTGCAAGGGATTCTGGGTAAAGGAACGTTGGAGGATCCACGCAAGCCATACCTCCTTGGAAGCCCCCCGGTGTCTACTTTTCAGAAATGTGTGGGTTTGGTAGGTTTCCATAGATGGCTGTCTCGCACGGGGCCAGAAACCCAGGTAACCCCTCTTGCAAAAGCTGGTGAATTTGACAATGGTGACACCCGGGGGCTTCCACGGAGGTATGGCTTGCGTGGATCCTCCAACGTTCCTTTACCCAGAATCCCTTGCAACCCTCATTTTTAGCTGGAAAAAAATCAGTTTTTTCACACGTTTTAGTGTGGGAAAGCGTGGCATCAATGGGCTCACACATATTACCTCCCACCCAGCGTTCCCCACGGTCTCCCGATAAAAATGGTACCTCACTTGCGTGGGTAGGCATAGTGGCTGCTTTAGGAAAAGGCCCAATTCTTACTGTGGAGACCAAAAAATTACCTTTAGCCAAACAATCCTATTTTTTGAGGCGGTCACCTGAGCTTTTGGCCCGGGGCTTGGCGGGCATCTTTGGAAACTACAAAACCCAAACAGTTCTGAGAACTAGACACACGGGGGAGTCCAGGGAGGTATGGCATGCGTGGGTCCCCCAATGTTTTCCTACCCAGAAACCCCTGCAAACCTTACATTTTAGTCACAAAAACCCACTTTTCCGTACTTTTTTGGGTGGGATCTCGCTGCCGGCACAAATGTCCTACCACCCAGCGTTTCCCTTGTTCTCCCGAGTAAAATGATACCTCACTTGTGTGGGTGGGCCCAAGGCATGTGACTCAGGCTGGGGGGCTTAATTTGTAAAACTCAAATACTACTAAATACTACTTTTTTCAAAATTCATTTTTGGCGTGTTCTGCTTTGGGGCACCCAAACAAGTGAGGTATCCTTTTACTCGGGAGAACAAGGGGAACGCTGGGTGGTGGGACATTTTTGCAGGCACGGCGATCCCGCGCCAAAAAGTTTGGAAAAGTGCTATTTTTACCTAATTTTAAGGTTTGCAAGGAGTTCTGGGTGGGAAAACATTGGGGGACCCACGCATGCCATACCTCCCTGGACTCTCCCAGGTGTCTAGTTTTCAGAACTGTTTGGGTTTGCTACTTTCCAAAGAATACCACCCAGCCCCGGGCCAAAAACTCAGGTGCCCCCCCCCAAAAAATCAAAGTTATGGGTAGGGGGGACAGTGGCAGTGTTTCCCGGACCCGCTGGCCTGCTTGGGACGCTCAGTCCATTGCATTGCTTCTGTAAAAGCGTGTTGCGCATAAATGAAATTTTAATACTTTAAATTTGTGAAAATTGATTTTAAAAATTTACCACATCTGTGACACTAGATTTAAATAGTGCACACACTCGCTGATAAATTACCTGAGCACTCGCTCGCTTCCCCGCCTCCCCGTGATTGTGTACCGGGGAGGGAGAACACCACTTCCGGGTTCGCTGAGCGGTTAGCGCTCTAGCGGACAGGGCTGACGGGGCTATTTAGGCTGAGCCTTGCTTTCCCGCTCTGCGGTAGGGAGGACATTGGCAGTGTTTCCCGGACCCGCTGGCCTGCTTAGGACGCTCAGTCCATTGCATTGCTTCTGTAATAGCGTGTTGCGCATAAATGAAATTTTAATACTTTAAATTTGTGAAAATTGATTTTAAAAATTTACCACATCTGTGACACTAGATTTAAATAGTGCACACACTCGCACACACACGCTGATAAATTACCTGAGCACTCGCTCGCTTCCCCGCCTCCCCGTGATTGTGTACCGGGGAGGGAGAACACCACTTCCGGGTTCGCTGAGCGGTTAGCGCTCTAGCGGACAGGGCTGACGGGGCTAATTAGGCTGAGCCTTGCTTTCCCGCGCTGCGGTAGGGGGGACAGTGGCAGTGTTTCCCGGACCCGCTGGCCTGCTTGGGACGCTCAGTCCATTGCATTGCTTCTGTAATAGCGTGTTGCGCATAAATGAAATTTTAATACTTTAAATTTGTGAAAATTGATTTAAAAAATTTACCACATCTGTGACACTAGATTTAAATAGTGCACACACTCGCACACACACGCTGATAAATTACCTGAGCACTCGCTCGCTTCCCCGCCTCCCCGTGATTGTGTACCGGGGAGGGAGAACACCACTTCCGGGTTCGCTGAGCAGTTAGCGCTCTAGCGGACAGGGCTGACGGGGCTATTTAGCCCTCGCCCCCTTCTGAGCGCGCAGCGATCGCGCGCAGGGGAGCCGAAGACAACGCCGAAGACTAGCCAAAGAGTGGCCCGTCTGCGCCCGTCCGCGACAGGACGGGGCCAGGGGCCACCCACTCTGCCCTGTTACTATGGCCTGCTCTATGCTCACCCCCTCGATCAGGTATGCTTCACATGCTCTTAGAGCACTGCAACCCCGGGAGAAATATAACTGTACCAACAAAACACTAAGTTGTCCTGAGGGTCCCTTTTCATGTTTTAAATGTGGTTTTCAAGCTATGGACTCCCATATTATTGCTGGCCGGCCTATTGACAGCATAGGTTCCCAGGGAGGCTTGAAAAGTTTTCTATTAAATCTCAGATCACTCCCTAAACATCACATACAATTATGGGATACTATCCATAGCATTCAGCCAGAGATCTGTTTCTTAACTGAAACATGGCTGAAACCTCATACCACCCCCACTATCACCCTGGGGATACCTACGGGATACAAAATTCTCCGTCTAGATCGCTCCGTGAAGGTAGGAGGTGGAATTGCCATCATATACAGAGACACTCTGAATATTAGAGTTTTAGAACAAGTGATGCTACCTACCATGGAAGTGTTAATTTTTCACCTAAAAATCAGTCCCAAGGTATACTGGAGAGGAGCATTAGTTTATCGCCCGCCTGGGCCCAATGCTGGGTTCTCTCTTGCCCTCACTGAATTGTTAGCCCCCCATATGAAAGCTAATGGAGATTTTATCTTATTGGGAGATTTTAATTTTCATATTGATATTGATGATCACCCGGATACTAATGTATTTCTGACGGACCTTGCTCTTTTAGGTCTATATCCAAGAAATAGTGAACCTACTCATTCAGGTGGTCACATCTTGGATCTGATTCTTACTTCCCATCCCAATGTCCACTGCTATCCCCCTAAGCATATTTTTTGGTCCGACCATAAATTGATAAACTTCTCCTTTTTACATATAATTAATCCCCTGAATCGCCTGGCTACTCAGTCCATCAAACGTAGACCATGGCACAAAATTACTTCTGCTAAGCTCATGCAAACATGGGAACAGCCGATTTTCTCCAACTTTGAAAACATCGACACTGCTCTCTCCAAGTTTAACTCTACTCTGATGACAGCTATTGACACTCTTGCCCCTCAGAAAAATGTAAAAAAATCTACCATGGCCAAAAGGGAAGCATGGTACACAGAGGCCCTAAAAATAGAAAAGCAGGGTTGCAGAAAACTAGAGAAACTTTGGAGACGGACAGGCAATGAGGAAGATAAGAATCATTACCTGGAAGTAATGACTTCCTATTACAAAAACATAAAAAAAGCTAGGAAAATAAGCCTTACAACCCAAATTGAAGAGGCAGGCAACTCTACAAGAGAGCTTTTTAAAATTATTCAGACCTTTACCAACCCCGAAGTGTGCGAGAGCCCGGACACTTTTATGTGATGATATATCTCAGTTCTTTGAGGACAAAATAGAAGGGATATATAAAAAAATCACTGCAGTCTCAGATCCTCTGGAAATTGAGGTCCCCGAAATGTCCCCTATGCTGACCTCTGGAAAAACTCTTCAGGCAATCCCAGAAATAACTATTAAGGACCTGATTATACTTACCAACCAAATAAAGACTGGTTCTCCTACTGACTTGATACCCGCCAAATTTATCTCCCCTTTAATTGAGATAGTAGGACTTCCCATCCAGAAATTGCTCAATCTCTCCTATGCTGAGGGTCTGCTTCCATCAGCCTGGAAGGAAGCGGTAGTGAATCCCATACGCAAAAATTCCACCTTGCCCTGGTCTGAACTCTCCAACCTCCGCCCGATTTCTCTCCTTCCGTACATCAGCAAACTGGCAGAGAAACACATAAATACCACTCTTTCCAGCTTTATCGAGGCGACAGGGGGCCTGGACCAATCACAATCTGGGTTCAGGCCCAACCACAGCACTGAATCAGCCCTTCTTTCTGTGACGGATCAGATCAAAATGTCACAGGATAGAGGTGGCTCTATGATTCTAGTGCTGTTGGACCTGTCTGCAGCCTTTGATACCGTGTCTCATAACATCCTTCTCAGCCGTTTGCAGGGAGTAGGAATTGGAGGCCTAGCATTATCATGGTTGGAGAGTTTTCTTTCCGGGAGATCACAATCTATCAGCTTGGGCCCCTTTCGTTCCATCTCCAGGGGGCTCACGAAGGGGGTGCCACAGGGCTCATGCCTTAGCCCTACATTGTTCAATGTATATGTGGCCCCCCTTGCTGAGATTGTGCGGAAGTATGGGTTCACACCGATCTCCTATGCTGATGACACCCAGCTCCTCTACCCTTTCAGCTCCCTTGACTCTAAAGTCAAGGAGAATTTTGCTGAGGGTATGAGGGCGGTGTCACGTTGGATGGCGATGAACTGCCTCCAATGTAATGTAACAAAAACAGAGGTCATGCTCTTTGGCAAAGCAAGTATTCTTTGGTCCCCTGACTGGTGGCCAATAGATCTCGGCCCAGCACCTACATCTAAACATCATGTAAAGAATCTTGGGGTGAAGTTGGACCAAAAGCTGACCCTGAAGGAACACACCAACTACATCGCAGGATTGTGCTTCCACACTATTGGCCTACTTAGACGTGTCTTTCCATATCTTCCTGCCACCTACAGAAAGACACTTGTGCAGGCATTAGTGACCAGTCGTCTGGACTACTGCAACGGCCTGCTGACATTAGCAAATACTGATGCGGTAGGTCGCTTGCAGGTGGTCCAGAACACGGCAGCAAGACTGGTCATGGGTGCACCAGCTAGGACTCCTTCTAAACCCTTGCTGAGGGAATTGCATTGGCTCCCTATACGGCAGCGCATCAACTTTAAGATCTGCTGCACGGTTCATAAATGCATTTATGGTGTAAGTCCTAAATACTTGTCTCAATCTCTGGTGCTATATCAGCCCAGTAGGTCCCTTCGCTCAAGCAACCAAGCCCTTTTAAAACCCCCGGCCACAAAGAAATCCAGACAAGGAGACCGGGCCTTCTCCTCAGTTGGACCTGCCTTGTGGAACAAACTTCCCCCCGATGTTAGAACAACTATCAATTACTTATCCTTCAGGAAAACATTAAAAACCCTTCTTTTTCAAGAAGCATTTCTGTCCACTTAATCTCTCTAAGATGTACTGCCTGAGAATCCTATAGCTGGCACAGCGCGGAGATACCCTTACGGGATTTATTCCAGCGCTATAGAAGAAATTAAAATAAAATAAAATAAATATTGCTTAAGGGTATTTTAAATTCACCACCGTACGATTTGGACCTTTTCCTGTTGCAGCCACTATGGCTACCCACGCAAGTGAGGTTCCGTTTTTATTGGGAGACCTGGGGGAACGCTGGGTGGGAGGTAATTTGTGTGAGCCCAGTGATGCCACGCTTTCCCACACTAAAATGTGTGAAAAAAGTGATTTTTTTCTGCTAAAATTGAGGTTTGCAAGGGATTCTGGGTAAAGGAACGTTGGAGGATCCACGCAAGCCATACCTCCTTGGAAGCCCCCGGGTGTCTACTTTTCAGAAATGTGTGGGTTTGGTAGGTTTCCATAGATGGCTGTCTGGCACGGGGCCAGAAACCCAGGTAACCCCTCTTGCAAAAGCTGGTGAATTTGACAATGGTGACAATGTCAAGTCCACCAGCTTTTGCAAGAGGGGTTACCTGGGTTTTTGGCCCCGTGCGAGACAGCCATCTAGGGAAACCTACCAAACCCACACATTTCTGAAAAGTAGACACCCGGGGGCTTCCAAGGAGGTATGGCTTGCGTGAATCCTCCAACGTTCCTTTACCCAGAATCCCTTGCAAACCTCATTTTTAGCTGGAAAAAATCAGTTTTTTCACACGTTTTAGTGTGGGAAAGCGTGGCATCACTGGGCTCACACAAATTACCTCCAACCCAGCGTTCCCCACGGTCTCCCGATAAAAATGGTACCTCACTTGCGTGGGTAGGCATAGTGGCTGCTTTAGGAAAAGGCCCAATTCTTACTGTGGAGACCAAAAAATTACCTTTAGCCAAACAATCTTATTTTTTGAGGCGGTCACCTGAGCTTTTGGCCCGGGGCTTGGCGGGCATCTTTGGAAACTACAAAACCCAAACAGTTCTGAGAACTAGACACACGGGGGAGTCCAGGGAGGTATGGCATGCGTGGGTCCCCCAATGTTTTCCTACCCAGAAACCCCTGCAAACCTTAAATATTGGTCACAAAACCCACTTTTCCGTACTTTTTTGGGTGGGATCTCGCTGCCGGCACAAATGTCCTACCACCCAGCGTTTCCCCTGTTCTCCCGAGTAAAATGATACCTCACTTGTGTGGGTGGGCCCAAGGCATGTGACTCAGGCTGGGGGGCTTAATTTGTAAAACTTAAATACTACTAAATACTACTTTTTTCAAAATTCATTTTTGGCGTGTTCTGCTTTGGGGCACCCACACAAGTGAGGTATGCTTTTACTCGGGAGAACAAGGGGAACCCTGGGTGGTAGGAAATTTTTGCCGGCACGGCGATCCCACACCAAAAAGTTTGGAGAAGTGCTATTTTTACCTAATTCTAAGGTTTGCAAGGAGTTCTGGGTAGGAAAACATTGGGGGACCCACGCATGCCATACCTCGCTGGACTCCCCCGGGTGTCTAGTTTTCAGAACTGTTTGGGTTTGCTACTTTGCAAAGAATACCACCCAGCCCCGGGCCACAAACTCAGATGCCCCCCCCCAAAAATCAAGGTAGTTTTGCAATAGGGTATTGTAAATTCAACACCGTACGATTTGATCCGTTTCCTGTTGCAGCCACTATGTCTATCCAAGCAAGTGAGGTATCATTTTTTTCAGGAGACCTAGGGGAACGCTGGGTGGGTGGAAATTTGTTGATCCACGCAGATTCCAGAACTTTCCACCACAGAAATGTGAGGAAAATGTGTTTTTTTGGTCAAATTTTTAGGTTTGCAAGGGACTCTGGGTAACAAAACCTGGGGGTAGGCAGACTAGTCACCCCATCCTGAATTCCCCTGGGTGTCTAGTTTTCAAAAATGTATAGGTTTGCTAAGTTTCCCTAGGTGCTGGCAGAGCTATGGCGCAAAAACAAAAGGTAGTCTTTTTGTCCAAAACGTGCTAGATTTCACTGGGAAATTGAGGTGCGACCACGTTGCGTTTTGCGCTGTTTCATGTCGCAGCCACTATGCCTACCCACGCAAGTGAGGTACCATTTTTTTCGGGAGACCTGGAGGAACGCTGGGTGGGTGGAAATTTGTTGATCCACGCAGATTCCAGAACTTTCCACCACAGAAATGTGAGGAAAATGTGTTTTTTTGTCAAATGTTTAGGTTTGCAAGGGACTCTGGGTAACAAAACCTGGGGGTAGGCAGACGAGTCACCCCATCCTGAATTCCCCTGGGTGTCTAGTTTTCAAAAATGTATAGGTTTGCTAGGTTTCCCTAGGTGCTGGCAGAGCTACAGCGCAAAAACAAAAGGTTGTCTTTTTGTCCAAAACGTGCTAGATTTCACTGGGAAATTGAGGTGCGACCATGTTGCGTTTTGCGCTGTTTCATGTCACAGCCACTATGCCTACCCACGCAAGTGAGGTACCATTTTTTTCGGGAGACCTGGGGGAACGCTGGGTGGGTGGAAATGTGTTGATCCACGCAGATTCCAGAACTTTCCACCACAGAAATGTGAGGAAAATGTGTTTTTTTGGTCATATTTTTAGGTTTGCAAGGGACTCTGGGTAACAAAACCTGGGGGTAGGCAGACGAGTCACCCCATCCTGAATTCCCCTGGGTGTCTAGTTTTCAAAAATGTATAGGTTTGCTAGGTTTCCCTAGGTGCTGGCAGAGCTACGGCGCAAAAACAAAAGGTAGTCTTTTTGTACAAAACGTGCTAGATTTCACTGGGAAATTGAGGTGCGACCATGTTGCGTTTTGCGCTGTTTCATGTCGCAGCCACTATGCCTACCCACGCAAGTGAGGTACCATTTTTTTCGGGAGACCTGGGGGAACGCTGGGTGGGTGGAAATTTGTTGATCCACGCAGATTCCAGAACTTTTCACCACAGAAATGTGAGGAAAATGTGTTTTTTTTGTCAAATTTTTAGGTTTTGCAAGGGACTCTGGGTAACAAAACCTGGGGGTAGGCAGACGAGTCACACCATCCTGAATTCCCCTGGGTGTCTAGTTTTCAAAAATGTATAGGTTTGCTGGGTTTCCCTAGGTGCTGGCAGAGCTACGGCGCAAAAACAAAAGGTAGTCTTTTTGGCAAAAACGTGCTAGATTTCACTGGGAAATTGAGGTGCAGCCATGTTGCGTATTGCGCTGTTTCATGTCTCAGCCACTATGCCTACCCACGCAAGCGAGGTACCATTTTTTTTTAGGAGACCTGGGGGAACGCTGGGTGGGTGAAAATTTGTTGATCCACGCAGATTCCAGAACTTTCCACCACAGAAATGTGAAGAAAATGTGGTTTTTTTGTCAAATTTTTAGGTTTGCAAGGGATTCTGGGTAACAAAACCTGGGGGTAGGCAGACGAGTCACCCCATCCTGAATTCCCCTGGGTGTCTAGTTTTCAAAAATGTATAGGTTTGCTAGGTTTCCCTAGGTGCTGGCAGAGCTACGGCGCAAAAACAAAAGGTAGTCTTTTTGTACAAAACGTGCTAGATTTCACTGGGAAATTGAGGTGCGACCATGTTGCGTTTTGCGCTGTTTCATGTCGCAGCCACTATGCCTACCCACGCAAGCGAGGTACCATTTTTTTTGGGAGACCTGGGGGAACGCTGGGTGGGTGAAAATTTGTTGATCCACGCAGATTCCAGAACTTTCCACCACAGAAATGTGAAGAAAATGTGTTTTTTTGGTCAAATTTGTAGGTTTGCAAGGGATTCTGGGTAACAAAACCTGGGGGTAGGCAGACGAGTCACCCAATCCTGAATTCCCCTGGGAGTATAGTTTTCAAAAATGTATAGGTTTGCTAGGTTTCCCTAGGTGCTGGCAGAGCTATGGTGCAAAAACAAAAGGTAGTCTTTTTGTCCAAAACGTGCTAGATTTCACTGGGAAATTGAGGTGCAGCCATGTTGCGTATTGCGCTGTTTCATGTCGCAGCCACTATGCCTACCCACCCAAGTGAGGTACCATTTTTTTCGGGAGACCTGGAGGAACGCTGGGTGGGTGGAAATTTGTTGATCCACGCAGATTCCAGAACTTTCCACCACAGAAATGTGAGGAAAATGTGTTTTTTTGTCAAATTTTTAGGTTTGCAAGGGACTCTGGGTAACAAAACCTGGGGGTAGGCAGACGAGTCACCCCATCCTGAATTCCCCTGGGTGTCTAGTTTTCAAAAATGTATAGGTTTGCTAGGTTTCCCTAGGTGCTGGCAGAGCTACAGCGCAAAAACAAAAGGTTGTCTTTTTGTCCAAAACGTGCTAGATTTCACTGGGAAATTGAGGTGCGACCATGTTGCGTTTTGCGCTGTTTCATGTCACAGCCACTATGCCTACCCACGCAAGTGAGGTACCATTTTTTTCGGGAGACCTGGGGGAACGCTGGGTGGGTGGAAATGTGTTGATCCACGCAGATTCCAGAACTTTCCACCACAGAAATGTGAGGAAAATGTGTTTTTTTGGTCAAATTTTTAGGTTTGCAAGGGATTCTGGGTAACAAAACCTGGGGGTAGGCAGACGAGTCACCCAATCCTGAATTCCCCTGGGAGTATAGTTTTCAAAAATGTATAGGTTTGCTAGGTTTCCCTAGGTGCTGGCAGAGCTATGGTGCAAAAACAAAAGGTAGTCTTTTTGTCCAAAACGTGCTAGATTTCACTGGGAAATTGAGGTGCAGCCATGTTGCGTATTGCGCTGTTTCATGTCGCAGCCACTATGCCTACCCACCCAAGTGAGGTACCATTTTTTTCGGGAGACCTGGAGGAACGCTGAGTGGGTGGAAATTTGTTGATCCACGCAGATTCCAGAACTTTCCACCACAGAAATGTGAGGAAAATGTGTTTTTTTGTCAAATTTTTAGGTTTGCAAGGGACTCTGGGTAACAAAACCTGGGGGTAGGCAGACGAGTCACCCCATCCTGAATTCCCCTGGGTGTCTAGTTTTCAAAAATGTATAGGTTTGCTAGGTTTCCCTAGGTGCTGGCAGAGCTACAGCGCAAAAACAAAAGGTTGTCTTTTTGTCCAAAACGTGCTAGATTTCACTGGGAAATTGAGGTGCGACCATGTTGCGTTTTGCGCTTTTTCATGTCACAGCCACTATGCCTACCCACGCAAGTGAGGTACCATTTTTTTCGGGAGACCTGGGGGAACGCTGGGTGGGTGGAAATGTGTTGATCCACGCAGATTCCAGAACTTTCCACCACAGAAATGTGAGGAAAATGTGTTTTTTTGGTCAAATTTTTAGGTTTGCAAGGGACTCTGGGTAACAAAACCTGGGGGTAGGCAGACGAGTCACCCCATCCTGAATTCCCCTGGGTGTCTAGTTTTCAAAAATGTATAGGTTTGCTAGGTTTCCCTAAGTGCTGGCAGAGCTACGGCGCAAAAACAAAAGGTAGTCTTTTTGTACAAAACGTGCTAGATTTCACTGGGAAATTGAGGTGTGACCATGTTGCGTTTTGCGCTGTTTCATGTCGCAGCCACTATGCCTACCCACGCAAGTGAGGTACCATTTTTTTCGGGAGACCTGGGGGAACGCTGGGTGGGTGGAAATTTGTTGATCCACGCAGATTCCAGAACTTTTCACCACAGAAATGTGAGGAAAATGTGTTTTTTTTGTCAAATTTTTAGGTTTTGCAAGGGACTCTGGGTAACAAAACCTGGGGGTAGGCAGACGAGTCACACCATCCTGAATTCCCCTGGGTGTCTAGTTTTCAAAAATGTATAGGTTTGCTGGGTTTCCCTAGGTGCTGGCAGAGCTACGGTGCAAAAACAAAAGGTAGTCTTTTTGGCAAAAACGTGCTAGATTTCACTGGGAAATTGAGGTGCAGCCATGTTGCGTATTGCGCTGTTTCATGTCTCAGCCACTATGCCTACCCACGCAAGCGAGGTACCATTTTTTTTAGGAGACCTGGGGGAACGCTGGGTGGGTGGAAATTTGTTGATCCACGCAGATTCCAGAACTTTCCACCACAGAAATGTGAAGAAAATGTGTTTTTTTTGTCAAATTTTTAGGTTTGCAAGGGATTCTGGGTAACAAAACCTGGGGGTAGGCAGACGAGTCACCCCATCCTGAATTCCCCTGGGTGTCTAGTTTTCAAAAATGTATAGGTTTGCTAGGTTTCCCTAGGTGCTGGCAGAGCTACGGCGCAAAAACAAAAGGTAGTCTTTTTGTACAAAACGTGCTAGATTTCACTGGGAAATTGAGGTGCGACCATGTTGCGTTTTGCGCTGTTTCATGTCGCAGCCACTATGCCTACCCACGCAAGCGAGGTACCATTTTTTTTGGGAGACCTGGGGGAACGCTGGGTGGGTGAAAATTTGTTGATCCACGCAGATTCCAGAACTTTCCACCACAGAAATGTGAAGAAAATGTGTTTTTTTGGTCAAATTTTTAGGTTTGCAAGGGATTCTGGGTAACAAAACCTGGGGGTAGGCAGACGAGTCACCCAATCCTGAATTCCCCTGGGAGTATAGTTTTCAAAAATGTATAGGTTTGCTAGGTTTCCCTAGGTGCTGGCAGAGCTATGGTGCAAAAACAAAAGGTAGTCTTTTTGTCCAAAACGTGCTAGATTTCACTGGGAAATTGAGGTGCAGCCATGTTGCGTATTGCGCTGTTTCATGTCGCAGCCACTATGCCTACCCACCCAAGTGAGGTACCATTTTTTTCGGGAGACCTGGGGGAACGCTGGGTGGGTGAAAATTTGTTGATCCACGCAGATTCCAGAACTTTCCACCACAGAAATGTGAAGAAAATGTGTTTTTTTTGTCAAATTTTTAGGTTTGCAAGGGATTCTGGGTAACAAAACCTGGGGGTAGGCAGACGAGTCACCCCATCCTGAATTCCCCTGGGTGTCTAGTTTTCAAAAATGTATAGGTTTGCTAGGTTTCCCTAGGTGCTGGCAGAGCTACGCTGCAAAAACAAAACATGCTAGATTTCACTGGGAAATTGAGGTGCAGCCATGTTGCGTATTGCGCTGTTTCATGTCGCAGCCACTATGCCTACCCACGCAAGTGAGATACCATTTTTTTCGGGAGACCTGGGGAAACGCTGGGTGGGTGAAAATTTGTTGATCCACGCAGATTCCAGAACTTTCCACCACAGAAATGTGAAGAAAATGTGTTTTTTTTGTCAGATTTTTAGGTTTGCAAGGGATTCTGGGTAACAAAACCTGGGGGTAGGCAGACGGGTCACCCCATCCTGAATTCCCCTGGGTGTCTAGTTTTCAAAAATGTATAGGTTTGCTAGGTTTCCCTAGGTGCTGGCAGAGCTACGGTGCAAAAACAAAAGGTAGTCTTTTTGTCCAAAACGTGCTAGATTTCACTGGGAAATTGAGGTGCGACCATGTTGCGTTTGCGCTGTTTCATGTCGCAGCCACTATGCCTACCCACGCAAGTGAGGTACCATTTTTTTCGGGAACCCTGGGTGCGTGGAAATTTGTTGAACCACGCAGATTCCAGAACTTTCCACCACAGAAATGTGAGGAAAATGTGTTTTATTTGTCACATTTTTAGGTTTGCAAGGGATTCAGGGTAACAAAACCTGGGGGTAGGCAGACGAGTCACCCCATCCGGAATTCCCCTGGGTGTCTAGTTTTCAAAAATGTATCGGTTTGCTAGGTTTCCCTAGGTGCTGGCAGAGCTACGGCGCAAAAACAAAAGATAGTTGTTTTTGTCCGAAAAGTGCAAGATTTTACTGGGAAATTGAGGTACGACAATGTTGCATTTTGCGCTGTTTCATGTCGCAGCCACTATGCCTACCCACGCAAGTGAGGTACCATTTTTAACGGGAGACCTAGGGGCAAGCTGGGTGGGTGGAAATTTGTTGATCCACGCAGATTCCAGAACTTTCCACCACAGAAATGTGAGGAAAATTTGTTTTGTTTGTCAAATTTTTAAGTTTGCAAGGGATTCTGGGTAACAGAACCTGGGGGTAGGCAGACGAGTCACCCCATCCTGAATTTCCCTGGGTGTCTAGTTTTCAAAAATGTATAGGTTTGCTAGGTTTCCCCAGGTGCTGGCAGTGCTACAGCGCAAAAACAAAAGGTAGTCTTTTTGTCCAAAAAGTGCTAGATTTCACTGCGAAATTGAGGTGCGACCATGTTGCGTTTTGCGCTGTTTCATGTCGCAGCCACTATGCCTAACCACGCAAGTGAGGTACCATTTTTTTCAGGAGACCTGGGGGCACGCTGGGTGGGTGGAAATGTGTTGATCCACGCAGATTCCAGAACTTTCCACCACATAAATGTGAGGAAAATGTGTTTTTTTGTCAAGTTTTTGGTTTGCAAGGGATTCTGGGTAACAAAACCTGGGGGTAGGCAGACGAGTCACCCCATCCTGAATTCCCCTGGGTGTCTAGTTTTCAAAAATGTATAGGTTTGCTAGGTTTCCCTAGGTGCTGGCAGAGCTACGGCGCAAAAACAAAAGGTAGTCTTTTTGTCCAAAACGTGCTAGATTTCACTGGGAAATTGAGGTGCGACCATGCTGCGTTTTGCGCTGTTTCATGTCGCAGCCACTATGCCTACCCACGCAAGTGAGGTACCATTTTTTTCGGGAGACCTGGGGGCACGCTGGGTGGGTGGAAATTTGTTGATCCACACAGATTCCAGAACTTTCCACCACATAAATGTGAGGAAAATGTGTTTTTTTTGTCAAATTTTTAGGTTTGCAAGGGATTCTGGGTAACAAAACCTGGGGGTAGGCAGACGAGTCACCCCATCCAGAATTCCCCTGGGTGTCTAGTTTTCAAAACTGTATAGGTGTGCTAGGTTTCCGTAGGTGCTGGCAGAGCTACGGCGCAAAAACAAAAGGTAGTCTTTTTGTCCAAAACGTGCTAGATTTCACTGGGAAATTGAGGTGCGACCATGTTGCGTTTTGCGCTGTTTCGTGTCGCAGCCACTATGCCTACCCACGCAAGTGAGGTACCGTTTTTATCGGAAGACCTGGGGCAACGATGGGTGGGTGGAAATTTGTTGATCCACGCATATTCCGGAACTTTCCACCACAGAAATGTGAGGAAAATGTGTTTTGTTCGTCAAATTCTTAGCTTTGCAAGGGATTCTGGGTGACAAAACCTGGTGATAGGCAGTCGAATCACCCCACCCTGAATTCCCCTGGGTGTCTACGTTTCAAAAATATATAGGTTTGCTAGGTTTCCCTAGGTGCCGGCAGAGCTAGGGCTCAAAAACAAAAGGTAGTCTCTTTGTCCAAAGAGCGCAAGATTTCACTGGGAAATTGAGGTGCGACCACGTTGCATTTTGCGCCGTTTCCTGTCGTAGGCACATGGCCGACTCACACAAGTGAGGTACCGTTTTTATCGGAAGACCTGGGGGAACGCGGGGTTGGTGGAAATTTGTTGATCCACGCAGATTCCAGAACTTTCCACCACAGAAATGTGAGGAAAATGTTTTTTTTTTGTCAAAATCTTAGCTTTGCAAGGGATTCTGGGTAACAAAACCTGGTGGTAGGCAGTCGAGTCACCCCATCCTGAATTCCCCTGGGTGTCTACTTTTCAAAAATGTATAGGTTTGCTAGGTTTCCCTATGTGCCGGCAGAGCTAGGGTGCAAAAACTACAGGTAGGCACTTTGCCAAAAAAGGGTCAATTTGTAACTGCAAAATTTAGGTGTGAGCACGTTGCATTTTGCGCCGTTGCCTGTCGCAGGCACAAGTGAGGTACTGTTTTTATCGGGACACTTGGGGTAATTCAGATTTGTAAATCAACTGTTATTACCAATTGAGCTTTCATGCATTTCTCCCTTTCAATGAAAGACATTGTGTAAAAAAAAATCTTTTTGAAAAATGACCAATAATTCTCATGCTAGTATGAGTATCCAATTTTGAAAATGTGCAATTATATACTGTTTCTGAACTCTACAATTTGTACCCAATTCAGAAATACATAGGTGTCTTCCATACAGATTATTCCATGTATACATTTTCCAAGAGAAAGTGCTCTATACCCAGTAAATGAAAAAATACCATTGCAAGTTGCTGCTCAGTTTTTGGATCTGGGTTCGTCGGGTTCTTGGTGAAACTACAAGTCCTATATATCCCCACAACCAGGAAGGTCTAACGGATGTAACGGTGTATTGCTTTCCAAGAGCTGTCAAAATTAGAAAAAGTTATAGGTGAAAACGTTGAGACAAAAGGCTGTTTTTTTCAACGGATTTTCAATTATTCCAATATCTAACTGTTAGTTTCTATAACGAAACCTTCATGGATTTAGACAAATGACCCCTTTCTGAATTCAGAATTTTGTCTACTTTTCGAAAATGTAAGGCTTTCCAGGATCCATTATTTCTTTCAAACTCATTTCTACCATTAACTGGAAGGAGGTGAAAAGCTCTAAAAATAGCAAAAATAGGCTATGTCCCAGAAAAAAGCCAAAACTGAGTGAAAAATTTCGGTTCTCTGACAAAAGACTGTCATTACCTAAAAGCTGAGAAAATCGAGATTTCAGCCCCACAAACCCTTTTTTGATAACATTTTCAGGGAAAAACCCAGAGGCTTTCATTTGCAGCCCGTTTTTCCCATTTTTTTGAAAAAAACAAAAAAAACACTATATTTTGGTTAATTTCTGGGACCCCTCCAAGGGAATCCACAAACCCTGGGCGCCTTTAGAATCCACATGATGTTGGAAGAAAAGGACACAAATTTGGCGTGGATACCTTATGTGGTCAAAAAGTTACAAGGGCCTAAGCGCGCACTACTCCAAAACGCCAAAAAAAGCCTTAGCACAGGAGGGGAAAAGGCCTAGCAGCGAAGGGGTTAAATAGGTGCAAATCCTTTCCTCTGACACACTCTTTTCTTGGAGGGCCCTTGTTCCAGCTTGGGAGCCGAGCATTGATAAGGAAGCCGCCTGCTTTAGAATCTTTAAATGCAAGTTAGAGTGTACAGCTCAGCTCAGCTCACATTAATATTAAGATCTCAATTGGAAACACTCCTAGCAGCATTTGAGAGGCATAAGTGGGACTCTTAGAGCACAGAGAGGTAACAAATCAGGATATCAGATTTGACGGATGAGAGTGGGAGAACTTCAGCAGCAGGAGCTCTGGTGAAGGATGGAGATGAATCAAGGACAATGGACAGTGATGGACGTTAATGCGGCGAAAGCAATGCAGCACATCGCATACTCCCACTCACTTGGCCACTGCTGGCTCCACAGGACCATGATGCACCTATCAGTGGGCACCAGATGTACTCAAGTATGGTGATAAAGTGCTAGAGCTGCAAGTAGTGGGGCTGGCTGCACCAAAGACAAGTGGGCTCTATGAAGAAAATATGAGATTTTGGAACATTTAAGTGGGCTTGTCCCAAGATACGTATGTCTAATGGCAGAAAATGCACTTCTGCCGATGAACATGGCATAGCCCGGGTAATATTTTTATGTTATGGATGGTGAGTGTCCAAAATCCTGCAGCAAACCGGCCAATGTACATGAATGGATGAATGAATGAATCATTTATAGAGCGTGCAGCTGTCCAACAGATGTCCCAGCACTACCTAGGCTGTAAAAAGGGGGAAGAAACCATGGCTAATTATCATGACTGGTGTAACCCGGTGTTCAGCTGTTCTTTGAAGGTCTGTTCATTGGGGGAAGTTCGAATTTTGAGTGGGAGGGCTTTCCGTAATCCAGGGCTGAGAAGGAAAAAGACCGTCCACCCAAGGGAACCCGTCGTTATGTAGGAACCCACAGCAACAACTGATTAGCAGATCCGTGAGAACTTGCAGAATAATATGCACCAACACTATCCCTCAGGTAGACCGGCTCGCTTATGAAATACCCTAAACGTTATAATAAGACATTTAAAGTGAATATGTAGTCGCACTTGAAACCAATGTCTTTTTTTTCTCTTTGATAACTTTATTTCGGTCGATGACCATAAAAGTGCAATAAAATATGTACAGGCAAGATGATAAAACATAAATACTTCAGAATTAAAAAGTAATTAAACATTGGTTATCAAAGGAATAGAAAAACATAAAAACAGTAGTCCATTATTCATTATGGATAAATACAGTTCTTCTTCGCCACATGCCGAATAAAAACCGGGAAACGGCAAAAACAATGGGAGGGGCAGTGTCATAGGTTAGGACTCTACAGGCGTGTACACAATGTCTAAAACACAGGTTTTTGCGTAATGGGGTAATCCAACACTTCCGGATTTTGCTGTATGCTGGGCAAAAAAAGAAGATATGTGTAATGTCTTCCCTGACGTGATTACAGGCAGGGCAATTAGCCTTCATCGTTTTTGTCCATCTGGATGTGAATGCCCCAACCGGTAAGGAGCCGTGCCTCAATTGGATATATAGTTTTCTTGCCAGTGGCGGCTGCACCAGGTCCAAAAATGCCTCCGTCCAGTATTCAACTTTTGTTATGAGGAACTCAGTGGACAATCTACCCAGGGAAGTAGAGCAGTGTAGCAGTTTGAGGTGATGGGATTTTACAGCTGCCACCAGTACAGTCCTCTGCATCCTCAAACAACTGACCTCCGGTGTATCCCAAAGTTGGGGAAGACCAATTTGGTAAAGGAGAGTCTTAACGTGTACCAGCCAAGGTATATTCTTGTTCCTTAACTGCCCCCAAATAGTATTGAATTCTGCCCTAAACGGTTCAAGCTCCGGCACAGACCAGAGCCTTCTCCAATAGAGCAGAGGTCGAGCTGCCACCAGATCAATGATAGGTTCCAGACCCAGGTCCAGGCGTAATGGTAGCAGGGGCGTGCTTTGTGGAAGACCAAACAAATGTCGCATGAAAGAGTGCTCGACTTTCATTAGATTACATACATTAGTGTGTCCCCAGAGTTCAGCAGCATATAAAGCAGCAGACCTGACCTGTGTTTTGTATAACTCTAGGGCAGGGGTAACTGGTTTAAAAGTTGAGGCACTATGGAATCTGCCTATGCCACCCATAATCTGTGCAAGTCTCAAGGAGGATTTAGAGACTTGTTGGTCCCATGTAAAATATTCAGTCAGAGTCACCCCCAGATATATAAAAGTCCTAACTCGCTCAAGTGGAGTTCCATTCAATGTGGGGTTTGGGCGGGTGTGTCTCGGGGGGTTGAAGACCATAAACTTGGTTTTCTCCAAGTTGATCTCCAAACCCCGTGAGGCACAGAAGGAAACAAACCTGTCCAAAACACGCTGGATGCCCGTAGATGTCCGCGACAACAAGGTGTCGTCCGCGAACATCAAAGCGGGCACCCTACCAGTGGCCAGGCGTGGAGCATCGTTATCCCTGACACAATTGAGTCTATCAATCAGGCCGTTAACATATAGGCTGAAGAGAGTAGGGGCCAGTACGCAACCCTGGCGTACTCCCCGAGTGACGGGGAAGCGATCGGATAGTTCCCCGTTTTTCCCACACCTCACCTGGGCATAGTTCCCCGTGTGAAGCCGTATTAGAGCATCTAGTAAATGAGGAGGGAGACCAAGTTCCTCCAACACCGACCAGAGTCTCTCCCTAGGGACCAGATCGAATGCGGCCCGCAGGTCCACAAAAACAAGGTAGAGGCTGCCACCCTCTACTCTTGCAGTTTTCCAGAATAGGACCTGGAGTCGGAAGATCTGAAACCAATGTAGATGTCTCAAGTGATCCGAAATGGATTCCCGTCTTAGGATACTCAGTAGAAGCCTGGCAGCTGCCCTGTATCAGCTGCAGGCGGTCTAGGAGATAGTCTGGAAGACCCAGATATAAAATGTTGGCATAGACCAAATGAAAGGTGATCAGGGAATGAACAATAGTTTTCCTAGTCAATTCAGGAACTATCCTAAGAAACTTTTGAGGCTTTTTACATCTTAATTTCCCATACTCCCGAGATGTCTAATGAAGTAGCAGTAGCGCTGGATTTGTTCCATATTTTGAGGAATTGCGTATTTAATGTAATGTAAAGCTATTTGTAGAGTATACGGATACCTTGAAGGTGTCCAGGCTTTAATGGATTGAATGGATTCCACAGTACGAAGCGACGCAAGGGGGTGAGGTGGAGAGCAACCAGGTTTTTTTAAGTTTGCGGAAAGAGAGGAGGTTGTTACATGTCTTTAGAAGGGTTGAAAGAGAGTTCTAGATTTTGACCAGGATCACTGAGAAAGTATGCTCTCCCTCCTGAGAGTGGAAAATGCTGGGGATCTTTAGAAAGTGTGCTTCAGAGGGAGGCAGGGGTTGAGTAGGACAATATTGATGGAACTTTGATCAGTACCAAGCAGAGTTTTCTCAAAGAAAAAGCCTAAGAAGCAGTTTTAGGAAGCTTCAGCGCCTGACGTGCCAGTGAATTTTAGATATGTTGGAGGCAGTGCAGAATAGAAGCAGGAGAACCCAGGAAAAGAGAATTGCAAAAATCTATCCGACTTAAAATTGAGGACTTGGATCACTCATTGACTATGCAAAGAGGAAGAAATGGCAGGCTTAATATAAGAAAGCAGGTGGAAGATAGTTTATTGACATGCTTTGGGAGTAAAAGAGTTTGCCCAGACTGTGGACTGAAGCAGCCGGGGTAGGAGAAAAGCTTAACTCAGGTACAAGAGGGACTGGAGAGTTATTGCCTAAAATCAAGAGAATGTTTTTTCTTTCTGTGTTCGGTTTAAGAAAATTTGGGGAATATTATCAAGAAACGGGGTTAACATTATCGCCGCTCTAGCGGCAGAAAGCTGCCGCGAAAGCGCCAATAATGGGCTTGATAATATGCCCTTGTGAATTTCCATAGAAGCCCATGTTCTGGTGTCAAGATGGGCTTCTTTGGGAATGCTCTATGGCGTATTATCAAGCCATTATCGTCGTTTTAGCGGCCGTTTTCTGCAGCTACAGTCGCGATAATGTTAACGCCCTGCTTGATAATATACCCCTTAGTTCTCATCCACCCTGTGACCTCAAGCATGCAGTTACAAAAGTCCTGATATTGCGTTGTCTTCGAATGACATTAAAAGTTGAGAATCAGCAGCGTAACTCATGAATCTCAAGCAAAAAGATCTGATAAACTGAACGAGAGGACAGACTTAAAGATTAAAGTGAGAAAAGAGCCATGTGGAAATCCTGATGAAAGAGCTTTAAGTTCAGGGCAGAAGGGAGATAAATAGACAGCTTGGGTTCTGTTGGTGAGATATTAAATAAAAAATACAATTGCCTAGACCATTTACGTAGTTAGTGCTTATCCTGAAAATCTTGCATGACCTTCTTTGGACAACCCACTTTTGATCAATGCACTCTTCATTTCCATGAGATTACCTCATTTGCTTCAATACCCCTTTCATCTCTCACTGGCAAACCTATTTGCAAAATGGTAATATAAAAGTTAGAACGTTGCCCCTGTAGTATTACATGGGGCTGGGATTGGGTGTGTGAATGGTTCTGTGGGTCCCTGAGTGGATGTGTGACTGATTGTATGGGTGTTTGACTGGTGTTCTGGGTCTCTGAGTGAATTGAGTGGCTGTATGGATGTGTGAGTGGTTGCCTGGGTGTATGAGTGAGGTTGTGTGAGTGGGTCAGTGAGTGGGTGTATTTTTTTTAATTGGGTTCTGGATCCACAGGTCCGTCAGGGATTCACATGGGTGTACACTGAAGGTCCCCAAAACATTTTCGGACAATTTTTTGCCCATGAGGGGTCCCTCACAGACCCCTCCAACAGACCCAGGGGGTCAAGACACCTCTATCCTGACCCCTTATATCCTATTTCTACTTTATTCCCCTCCCCTGGGAACCATGTCCCGATTCACGAAAGGTGGCTTTTCTCTCAGGTTGCGGCCAGCCAATCAACACATCACTATTGGTGGATGGATTCGTGGAGGATCTGCGTCTCTAGATAAACATAAAAGTTTTTTCTTTAATAACTTCAAAACTAGTGAACAGATTTACACCAAATTACAATGTGGTGATCATAAATTCCATATGTGCCCTTCGCCACAGCCACATGTTGAACCATGGCCACTCATCCGCAGGAGTCAGTCAAATGGCCTACTTCCCCCAGTTCAATAATTGACGCTCAATGTCGACTGGTGTGCCCTCCAAGGTTACACACGGCGGTTCAGACAAATATGTAACATTCCGTTTACAAGATTCCACCCTATCACTGTATTCGAAAAGCTCCGTTCATGTTTGTCTTTCAGCTGTGAGTAGGTATTGAAAAAGGCAAACGCCGAAACGCGTCTACCTGCAATAAACAATGTATTGTGGCCCCACGAGTGCTTTGTGTTGTCCTTCGGACTTTCTTTGCATGTTTTCGTGGTCTGTCTCAATGTAGCGGAGTAAGCACCCACCATGAGTTCGGCAAATATAAGATGGAATCTTGCAAACGGAATATATATATATATATATATGAAATAGCAATGATGCTCCTTGAGCTTCGGAAAGGCACACCACATTGCTCAGCTATCCCGCATATTTGTCCCCGATGCAGCTCTCATACCTTCTCTCCCTTTCATTCTTGCAAGTCCAACGCGTTTCGAGGCATAACGCCTCTTCATCATGGGAACTCACACAGGGGCCGCCAAGTCACTTTCACAAATCAAAAACTTATATTCCTTTGAAACTCTGCCTATAATGGGCGTGGCTGAGAGTCCCGTCCACCAGCATGCTGATAAACAGAGTACATGAAAGTGGATGCATACATCCTTAAGTAGGTGGTATGCCTCTGTGCGCTATTGAGAGTCAAGTAAACCCGCCTACTTACAGAGTCCTGTCCGCCCAAGATGCAAGGACGGTGGAAACCATATATATATATCAAACAGAGTCCTGTCCGCCCAAGATGCAAGGATGGTGGATACCAGGCAAGGACCTCGTGCTTACTCCCAATTCAATAAACGACCTCCACTTCTGTCTTCGTGGTAAGCAGTGCAAATTCTTTATTGATAAATAAGTCGGCGTAAAATTAACAGGGACTAGTGCCCTTCATGACGCAGATCGCTCCACATTGAAGCTTGATCACATGATGCGTCCATTCATAGTGACGTTATTTAAAGTCAATGCAGTGGAAAAAAGTGCACACAAACCATAGAAACAAGATTGAATGTTGATAAAAATCAACAGAAGACTGTGGCAGTTTTAGAAAAGGGAAAGAGAAACGCCAAACTCAACAGTACAAATACATGATTAAAATGTGGCGCTTATCAAACCAAACAGAGGTCAATTATTATTGTGAAAAAATTAGTTACAGACATATTATGTGAACGAATTAGGCCTAGTACGAAATAATAAATGTTACATCTATAAAATATAGGCAGCTGTAATAACTATTGGTCTAATATCTGCATAGTGCATAATAATAGTGCCTAATTTCCCAAATATACATCACTTTCGACTACACAACGTTCAAACAGTATCGAAACATATAGATTATGAACTTTGATCTCCTTATATAATGGGTTGATTGAATCAAGTAATGCGAATATAGCAAAACATGTTTTTGCTTAATCTTACCCCTATTATGCATCATTATACCCTGATGAAAGGACAGATAAAATCGACACTAATAGCGGAGATTAGTGTAAAAACGTTCCACATTGCATGTATCACGCTGATTGAAAAACAAAACAATTCATACTTTGAAAAAAGTAGAACTTCCAATTATGCTAAATAAAGTGCAAGTGCATTAATAGCAGGAAGTCTGCTCCCTGAATGGAACCTCAAACAACGATTGAAACTGTACAAAAATGGAAATAAGCACGGCGAAGTTCAGTGCACTTGTCCTCATAAAGTAGGTATAATGTAAGAATGAAACCATTGTGCCAAACAGTCGCGTCTATGTGATAAAGTGAAATGCAATAAAACAGTGCAAAGTGCAATCTTAATAAAAAATTGGATAGCAGCAGAAGACAACTCTATTTCATACTATGCTTAAGCCTAAGCAATCTTAATCTATCTTCGCAGGTCACTCCGTCATATTGTATGACATAAATAAACAGAACTAGAACAGAAAAATAAAGAACTAACACATTTAGACAGTATACTGAGAACCTCATAGTGGTGGACACATGAAAAATACTTAATTACAGAAAGTTGTGCAAATCTTCGTTCATATTTAATCCATTAGGTATACGAGTATCGAGAGCTAAAATAAAGTGGGACTCCTTTTGACGGAGTAACTTATCACGGTTTCCACCGGGGTTAGGAACTGATCCCAGAACAGTGTACTAAGTTTTTCAGTTTGTTTGCATGAATAGACTTGAAGTGTCTTGCCACAGGGTAATTGTGTTCGGAATTAACAATAGCGCTGACATGTTGGAGTATCCGTTTATGTACAGGGAGCTTGGTGCTACCTATATTCTCTAAATTGCATGTGCACCTAAGTTTGTAGATAGCATACTCGGTAAGACATGTCAGATGTTCCTTTATGGCAATTTTCTTATCACTGAAAGCGGTGGAATAATGGGTTGAATTACTGGCAAAGGTACAGGCCCGGCAGGAACTACATAAAAAAAAACTGGTTTCGAGAGCCATGTACTTTTAGCTTTAACCTCAGGCATCGTTTTAACTAGTGCCTCCCTCATAGAGGGTGCACGCCTGAATGTAATGGTTGGCTGAACCGGAAGAATGGGCCTCAGAATGTTATCAGTTAGGATTATTGGCCATTCAGAATAAATGATCCTGCACCTTATTCTCAGTAGTCGCTATGTCAGGTGTTATAGCTTTACTAGGCTGCAACAGAGTATCCCTGTGTTTGACATTGGCTTTATTCAAGGCTACAGATAGCTGTTTAGTAGTGTAGCCTCTATTAGCAAACCTCTTAAAAGCCTCTATTTGACATTTATCAGACATCACTTCAGAACTACATATACATCGTATGCCTATAAACTCACTATACGGTATGTTGTTAATAATATGGCGGGGGGGTGTGCTATGAGCGTGTAAGACGGAATTTCCAGCTGTAGCCTTATGGTGTAACATAGTCTGTAAAGCTCCCCCCTCCACATATACAAGTACATCTAGGAACTCAACCTTAGATTTATCGAAGGTAGCGGTAAATCTCAAATTTAGATCGTTGATGTTTATCTCTTCAATAAATTGCATTGCTTCATTCCTAGACCCTTTCCATATGATGCAGACGTCGTCAATATATCTCCAATATTGAACGATGAGACTCCACCAGCGTACGTGGGTTGTTCTGAGAACATGCCTCTCCCACCAGCCAACATGTAAACATGAATAACTGGGGGAGAAGCATGAACCCATTGCGACACCGCGCAACTGCTGGTAAATCTCACCGTTAAATTAGAAAAAATTGGTTGTCAAACATATGTCAATAATCTGCAACAACATCTCATTGTGTGCTCGCATGGAGATGTCTCGTTCATCCAGAAAATGACTAGCAGCTCTTATCCCGTGACAGTGATTGATACTCGTATATAACGACTCTATGTCCATCACTATGAGAAAATAATCAGAATTCCAAACAACATCATTAATTCCGTTAAGAAAATCAGTAGTGTCTTTTAAAAAAGATGGCAAACCATTAACAAAAGGCTGAAGAAAATAGTCAACATATTTAGACAGATTTTCGTTCATGCTTCCTTGGGCAGAGATGATGGGCCTCCCGGGCACTGGTTGGATTAGCTAGTGAACTTTGGGTAGTAAATAAAGTACTGGTGTTATTGGATGTTCATTATTTACAAAGTTCTTTTCATCCTTGGTAATGAGTTCCATCCGCCACCATTGATGGATTTTTCTGCGGGTGGACTCCTCTGCTTTCCTCATTTTTGCTTTTGATGATTTTTTATAGCATGACTGATCCTTAAGATGACGATCTGCCTCAATAAAATAATCCTTCTTAGACCAAAGAACTATGTTCCCGCCTTTGTCGGATTTGTAGATAATTAAATCCGATTTGCTTTGAAGTTTTTTAATAAACAAGTTGTATTGTTTATTACGATAGTCTCTCTTGCGGGTCTGTGTCAAAATTGTTCTATTCAGAGTTTTCAATTCAGTGACTACTCTGTCACTAAAAACATCGATGGAGTCCTTGGACATCATTGGAAGAAACGTTGATTTAGGGCGGAAAGGACTTGCTGCCGGTTTACACACATTGATCATTTGACTGACAGATGGAGTTTCAACAGCTTCATCTTCAAATGCAAGATCGTACAGAGTCTGAAGATTAGAATTATCCTTAACTTGTATAAGTTCACCACATGAGGATGCAATTTCTAGCGGTGCAGTTCTTTGACCCTGAAAAGAATTGAGTTGAAAATATTTGACATGTTCAATTTTCCTAATAAATTTAAATAAATCGATCCTGGTTTGATTATAGGAACATAAGGATTTGGGACATATATATATACACATACACACACATGTATATGTATATATATATATATATATATATATATATATATATATATATATATATATATATATATATATATATATATACACACACATCTACCTTTGAAATTGGGTTAATAGTTATGCAGAATGTGAGGCCTGCAAAAGTAATTTGTCCACAATCATCCCCTCACTTGGAACCAAGCGCGCATTGTAGCGCTTGACACTCTCAGGTTGGAAAAGCATAGCAATCCAGCCCTACTCAGGGGAGATGGAATTGGCTAGTAATCACCATTTGCTGGCCCACAATAACAACAATCAATAAATGATTGTCCACTCTGTGCTTTTTCTTTGAAAATGGAAAAGTACATTTATTACACACAGACTACTAAATACTACGCACCAATTTGCAACTACATACATAAGGTATGTGGAAGTACCTTTGGTGACATTCTGAAATCACATTTAACCCCTAGTGGTTCGCAACCCCCCAAATCACACTACCCCCGCCTACATAGGAGATGAAACATTCCATAATAAGGGAGTATCATTTTCAATAGTAGAGACCTATTGACGTTGTCAGGGAATCCTCACACCAGTACTGGATTTGTCAATGTCACTACATTAAAAATCTAATAACCACATGTTACAAATCACTATTTTATCCCTAAACCTGATGGAGCAAGGATTCGCACGTCAAGCGACTTGCTTGGATCAAGAACCTCGAATAACCTTAAGGAAATATAATCAACATGTTTGTGTTACTAATATTGCACATTTTTCACTACACGGGACGTCCCAGAGAAGCTTGCATATGTATGTATTAACCATAATACGCTTGCCACTAAAATGGCCGCTGCTTGGCGGGATTTTCGTCTGCGCATGCGTCGGTCACACTCACGTGACGTGACGTACTCGCAGTTCTGGTGGGAAATCTTTGCGCTTGCGCACTAGCTTTAAGATGGCCGCTTTGTGTTCTCACATGCCGAAGCTTGCCCTGCCGCTTTCTGCATTGCTGTTCGTTTTGCACTAATCTTAATGCTATAGTTAGTATAAAGTAAGGGGAGTCATATAGGGATTTCCTGGTATACAGTGTATTCATTTATTTCTATGTTCTAAATTGTTTTCCTTTACTTTTCATGTATCGTAAACCTTGGGCATGAGGGATGGGAATACTCCATATTGAACAGCCTTTCTGCGCATGACAGTCTTCCGCCAGAGGATGAACTCTGTGACATTGAACGTGCGCCAACCCAGAGGTCCCCGCCAAGATGCGCCTGGGAAGATGCACCTTCGCCTAGTAGAAGAAGCTGAACTGTCCTGCAAATGACACAATTGTATATATTCTTTGTACTCTCCATTGTATTCTGTAGAATATGTCATGGGAACCCCAAATTCAATAGGCGGTCCCAAAAAGATGCAAATTGGGGCTTGTAAAAATTAATCAATCAATCAATCAATCAATCAATCACAGCATTTATATAGCGCACTACTCACCCGGAGGGTCTCAAGGCGCTAGGGGGGGAGGGGGGGTCCGCTACTGCTCGAACAGCCAGGTCTTGAGCTGCTTCCTGAAGGCGAGGTGGTCCTGGGTCAGGCGGAGGTGGGTCGGGAGGGAGTTCCAAGTCTTGGCGGCCAGGTGGGAGAAGGATCTTCCTCCTGTGGTGGCTCTTCGGATCCGGGGGACGGCGGCGAGCGCGTGGCTGGTCGATCGAAGTTGGCGTGTGGGAGCGTAGAAGTTGAGGCGGCTGTTGAGGTATGCTGGTCCTTGGTTGTGCAGGGCTTTGTGTGCGTGGGTGAGGAGACGGAAGGTGATTTTCTTGTTGACCGGGAGCCAGTGCAGATCTCTCAGGTGTCTGGAGATGTGGCTGCGACGTGGGATGTCCAGGATGAGTCGTGCTGAGGCGTTCTGGATCCGCTGGAGTCTCTTCTGGAGTTTGGCGGTGGTTCCTGGTTGGTGTGTTGACCTGTCCTACTTGAGGACCAATCAAAATTGGGGATTCTTACACTTGCAACATTTGGGGGGTGGTACACTGACCCGAAAACAGTATAACTAGCCTAGGTTTAGCTAGAGAAATTGTCCGACTTGTCCGAATAGCTGACCTGTCACTGACCCAACGCACCCAATAGGTGACTGATACAGAGAGCTGCGGAGCACTCTGTCCGAAATTTCCACAGACCCAAGCGGGGTTTTAAGAACCTTAAAGTGCTGGCGGAGCACTTTGCTGGGGAATTTGATAACCCAATCGGGGTTCTGACTGATATCTGCAGAGAGGGTGTAGCGCAGGCATTGCTACTGAACTGCGGGTGCTGGTCTTTCCTTGATGGTCCTGTCCTGATCCTAATCTGGTTTTCCTGTCCTGTCCCGGGGTGTCCATTCTGCATCTGCTGGCCTACTGGCGACCGTCCTTCCTTGGGGTTTCTTCTGTCCTTGACTGACCCGTGGCCAGGGTTGGTCTTCACACCGTGCTAGGTAAATATAGTGCTGGGAAATCTATTCTGCATATTTCATTCTTCCCTTTGCTTTAATAAACGTGGTCTTGCATATTGATTTTCCATGCTTTCTTTGCACTGACAAATGAAAAGGTCATACATCATAGTTATTATACTAGCATGTTCCAATTTTTTCCCCATCCTATAAGTACAGTTCTATATACTGTTCATACAATATAGATGTTCCTTTTCTTTACCCATCCTTTAGTCGATTCAAGTAATTGCACCGTCTTATTAGTATGGTCCATTCTTGTTTTACCTATAGTTCCTTTTCATGGGGAAATATTTCACTGTGAAATTCTAGTATGTTCCCTAATTTTCCCATCCTTTATACACCACACTGAGTCAAAATGCTGAAACCTATATTAGTATGTTCCTTGTTCTTACCTTTCCTTTAGACTCATAAATGGTTGGTCTTATCTACTTCCTATATGGATATGTGCTGTTTATAATTTTAGTCATTGACAGTTCATTGGCTGTAAACCTTATGTTTAATGAAACTGATGAGCTTTAGATACAGGTTTTCAAAACTTCCTGAGTTTGTGGTTATTATACGAGTGCCAATAAGAATAAAATAGTATTATGTATTTTGGTGTCTGCCTTTCTTTTACAGCTAGCTCCCTGATCCATTGTGGTCATAGGTCCCCGTAGCGGTGGATTGGTAAGCCGGGTACACTGGAAAATACAATAGGAAGGAAACAGGGTTAGGTTACCCGATTAATAAATATGGTGAATTGAAATTATGTGGGCCCAATGCATATATTGTAAAATTATAGTCAGGAGACCTGCGCGCTCTATCAAACCCAGTAACCATGTTCAAATGGATTCACTGTTGTTAATAAAAGCATTGGATGCTCATCAGAATCACTGTCAGCAATATAATGTTAAATAAAGCATTTAAATTCAACATAACATATGTATGTGTCTTTCCTGAACCACTTTAGGCCACATAAAATGCAGCTATACTGTAAATAAAGGTAAACATCCTGGGCATCCTGGATCTCTTGATCCTGGAAAATTAGGGTCATTGAACAAAATCGCTTCTGTGGAGCTGCTGCAACTCTGTAGTCCCCCAAGATCCTCCTTATTTCGTTGATGGTGCCCCTACCATCCTTGAAGTCACCACAGAATGATAAACTTGTGAAATCATGCCCATTGTGCATTATAGGCAGGGCCGGACTGGCTACAGGGCGTTTTGGTGTGCTGCCAAGCTGGAGGCTGATTTCGTTGTTGGGGACCTGTGCTTAAAACCATTCATTTTGCTTTGTTATTTAGAAGCACACGCAGGTCCCGATCAATGAAATCAGCCCCCACCGCAGTGAAATCCACCCCGAGCTTGGCAGCACACCAAATCGCCCGGTAGCCAGTCAGGCCCTGATTATAGGATGCTCCCTCCGTAGAGCGATTACATTTTTATAAGCGGCGTCCGCCACAGTGGTCCATATTGACCGTGGCTTCCCTCTGCAATTGTTCTTGATTTCTGGGGTGCCGAGTCCTCTCAAACAAACTCTAATACATTTTTTAAAAAATGAATATAACTACAAAATGCCAAACGTCAGAATTTTTTTTTAATGTAATGTAATATATTATTTGCTCAAAACCCCTATATAAACCAAAACCCGAAAAGTAAATAACAATTCGATCTTGGATTTTATCCAAAAATAAACCTAACATTTAAATAATTTAAATTAGTAAACTACCCAACAAAAATCGGCACATAACGACCTACTGATAAAATAAATAACACTAATACATTTAAAAAATATTAAACATCTAAAAAATTTCAAATAGTTTATAAAATAATTTAAAAAATAATACGAGGTAATACACTACCAGCCCTAATTCCACACAATACCCAACTCCCCAAAAAATATAGACATTAACTATTCATATTAAAAAAGCACAAAGCAAGTTAAAATAAAATTCGATATTATTGAATAAAATACAAACACAATATACTTGCTAATGATAATACATACCTCAATATATTTGTACTCTCAATATTCTAGCTTCGATATTTGGTAGCATTGATATTCTCACTTCGATATTAAGGGTGCACACCGAATCTACCCTTTGTTGTGAAATGTGTGATTTCCCCAACTCACTGCGGACTATATTCACAAGAAGGTGTGATAGTTACCGCAAGAGGAGCGTAACGCAACTATTACCATCGCAGCCCATCGCGGGAAAATAACCCCGTGGCAACGTGGAATTCACAACACGGCTGTAGCATACGATAGACTGACGAAACCACGGACGACGTCCGCGATACATCCACCTCGATGGCGACAAAAACATAAACCACAACACCAAAAAACCTGCGATGGGCCAAAGCGCGATGAGGAAACCCGCAATAAGCAGCGCCAGGCTGCAACACACACCTGGCAGGTGGAAAAAATCAACATAAAAGTAGAAAAAAAACACAAACACAAACTGACCAACACCCTAGCACCATGGAGGCTGCGGGAGCAGGCGCAGAGGACGAGCGCAACCCCACACGCACCCCGGACGACAACCCCGGGACCTCGGGGACAGGGAAGGGCAAAGACAAGAAGAAGAGGAAGACAAAGTTCAATCCGCAGGCGAACGGGATGATGAAACAGGATGTTCCATCACTGAGGTGATCAAACACCATCAACAACTGTTCGTCATCTCCAACGTGTCATTGGGCACCAAAAGCGGAATATGGTGGGACATCGTGAACAAGGTGAATGCCGTCGGGGAGCACAAGAAGACAATGTCAAGAGGCGATGGAATGACATCAAGCGGAGGACCAAGGAGAAACTATCCGCCAACCGGAAGGCAGCAACGCAGACTGGAGTTGGGGGCCCAGCACCACAGCTCGTGCTGGATTACATGGAGGAGCTGGTGTCGACAGTCATCAGTGTGGAGACTGTGGCCGGAGTCAGGGGATCGGACACTGCTTGACAGGACATAACATAACTGCAACAGGGTGAGTGACCACCAGTTACTGGGGGGACGGGTGGAGATGGGCACAATGGCATACATGCACAACCAAGCACAGCACAGTGCACACCCACAATGACTCTGGGTCCTCGCCCAGATCTACAGACTGTCACAATGCACAATGTCATGCTGTCTGAATGTCAATATGTACCATGCGGCTACATACATGTGGACACATTGTAATACACCATCTCCCCTTCACATCACAGGGGCACATTCAACACCTCCTGCAGAGCAGTCCCAGCCACTCTTCACTGATGATGAGGAGGACAACACCAGCATCGATACACAAGCCATCCACAACATCATTGACCTCATCCAAAACTCACATCCAGGATTAGGGCAGGCCAGCTGCATCCAGGAGACCCCACCCATTACTCAAAGCACCCAGTAGGAGGCACCCATAGCCCGGCACCCCCCAAGACCCGCAGAAACAACATATGGCCTTCCAACTCTGTGTGCTGGAGGGCCAGAGGGAGACCGCAGAGCAGGTACGGGGGGGGTTCGGCCTCATGGCTACCAAACTTGATGCCATCCTTGGGTGTGTAGCCCCGCTTCATGGCCTCCAACGAGCCCTGACTGACATCACTGGAGTTATGACATGGAGAGAAGAACACCTGTCCGCTCAGAGTTGCTCCAGCGATACCAGCCGTGAGCTGGCACACATGCCGAGGCTCATGGAGGACAGGCTGCGGATGGAGGCGGAAAGGACGGCTGCCGCCGCTGAACATCAGCGGAATGTAGCAGGGATCTACCCTGCCCTGCAGATCCTCATCATGGCATTGCTGCCACAAGGTGTGGCGATGTTGAATGCTGCTGACCCCACACCATCCACATCTCCACCCCCTGGTGTGGCTATGCCTCCCTGTGCAGCAGGCCAAACCACTCCGGCCCCTGAAGTGTCATTGGTACACAGTGTGGCAGATAGGCCACCTCCGGCACCTGAGGTGAAAGTGCAACACAGTGCCGCAGCCGGTCCAGCAACACCCACAGGTGGGGCAGGGCACATATCCGGGGATGAGGACGTGGATGGGACTGTGATCAGAAGTGCTCAGTAGCATTCATTCCCGCCAGCTGGCCTGTTCCTGCCTGTCCCGCACATGGCCTCATGACCTTCCACTGGCCCCTGATCCATTCAGGTGCACTCACCTTGGACAGCGACATGGACCGCCACATCCTGTTTGATGACCAATGACACGGCGACCAGACTGCGGACTGCACCCCTTCTCTTGCGCAGTACTTGTCTTCCACGGATGAACTCTGGCTGGCCCTCCACGGGCCCATATAGTGTGGTGTATTTGGCAGTGCCCTGTACCGCACCTACAAACATAGACAGAGCACAACACAAAATAAGTAAACAGCTGATTGATCCCAACCAGCAAAGTTAATTTAATACAAAATTCAGTAGTAAGTTCTGTTCAGCATACAATCTTCATGACAGTTGTTCCATAAATGCAATTTTGATACAGCAACAGCCGACACGTGTTTCGTCGCCGTTCGCGACTTTTTCAAGCCTTTTAGGTAATTTCAGTTCCATAACTCGAGATCATCAAATTCAATCGGTCAAAACACCCGTGTTCTGAATACAATGGTCCGAAACGGGATAAGAGGTTCAACAAAGCACCTCTATATGTCGATTTTTCTTCAAATTCACTGTTTAGTGCTTTAGTCAAAATGGTTCATGGATGGCGTAAACCACGGTGGCCTCAAAGAACCAATCCATATGTATATAGTAACCAATAGAACACTTTATCTAGCATGAAATAATCGTCTATTCACATCCAATATCTATATTCAATGATCTGGCGGCAGGGTACAAAAAACATGAAAGCTTCAGGGTGTCGGTAGTGTTCAGACGAGATAAACAGGAGCAGTCCGGTCCCCACCACCCGAGGGAATCCAAGTGTTGTTCCGCACCAGCTGAGGACCAGCACTGGATGTGTAATAAATATCCAGTGACGCAAAGCTGTGTCATGTCTTTCATCATTCATGTATGTATGTGTGGATGAATGTAGGGACAGTGATTTCCCTTGCGTCAATGATGCACATCCTTAGGGATGCCAGTCAGAGGGTGCTACATGTTAAATTGGGTCACGGGTCCCGTGGAAACCACAACAGGGACACAAGCACCAGCCACTTTCTTGTCCGGACATGGACTGATCCACGCCCATTGCCCACGAGTCATTTTTGCAATCCCTGCCCTGTTCTGGCGTACGACAGGCCAGACCACTCCGCTCACGCTCCGTGGGGGGGGGCCTTATTGCTACCCGTCGCAGGCATACTCGCTGGTGGTGTGCAGGTCACTCGTCTAGTTGTAAGCATGTCACAGCCACTCCCTGAGGGCAGGTTTGCCCGCACACCACACCCACCCAGCACAGGCTATGTGACCCTGCAATTATAAGGGGCCGATGACATCACATACCCCTCTGCCACTGGGGACTGGATGACGGACCCGAGGCCTTGTGGCCGGCACGGGCCTAGCACCACATGGTGCTGACTGAGGTTGGACAGGGTTTGTGGCCAGACTCTGCATTGCGGCTGGCACAGGCACCCTGCCATGGGACGTTGACTGGGGTTGGACAGTGTTTGTGGCAGATGCTGTATTGCGGCTGGCACATGAACCCCAACACGGGACTGTGACTTAGGGTGCACTGAGTCATTTGCACCTTAAGCTGCTGAGCGGGTGTGCAGCCTGCGATGATGGCCCGTCCTGATGGTCCGGACTGCCCAGGATTTGTGTGCCTTGCTGGATAGCAGTGTAGGCCATGTCCGCATCGTGCGTGGGCCTCCCACAACATGGCCCCACTTCCGAGGTCACAGAGTTAGTGCCACCCATTGGGCTGAGCGGCTGTGCAGGCTGCGATGTTGTCGGGTGCCCTGGTATGTGCTATGCCGTTGTGTGATCAAGTTCCAGATCCAGACGTGTGACCTGGTGGCCTGCGCAGTGTGGATGTAAGGTGTGGAGGGTGCCGTGTCTGCGGACCCCAGGCTTGTGGCTTGCAGCAGCATGTGGTGGAAACTGCAGTCTACACGCCGGTGGCGGAAGGTGAGCAGTGTCGTCCGGGTGTGCATGGGCGGGCATGCTCCGATGGGCGGCGGGAGGGCCTGGGATGCCTCTGTCTGTGTGTGCATGGGCAGGCGGGCGACGTTGTTTTGTGCAAGTGTGTGTACTGTGGCAATCATGTCCCTGGAATCTGTTTCAGATGACTGCTCTGTCTCTGATGTGTGACCTGGTCAGCTGCTATATGTACCTGCAAGTGGTTGCAGACACACTGGTGGCAGCAGGTGAGCAGTTTGGCCTGGGTGCACTGGGTCGTCTCTCTCTCTCTCTCTCTCTCTCTCTCCCTCTCTTCTTCTCTCTCTTCTTCTCTCTCTCCCCCCTCTCTTCTACTCTCTCTCTCTCTCTCTCTCCCCCTCTCTTCTCCTCTCTCTCTCTCTCTGTCCTTTGATGTGCGCAGGACACACCTTCTCATCGTGTTTTTGTCTTGCAGGCTGTGACCTACGGATTGTGTCGAGGGAAGCCGCCATGTGTCTTCATTTAATTTCTGTGTTGTTTCAATGAAGTTTCATTGTTTGCTTCGAAAGTGAATGTGTGATGCTCATTTATGTGCCGACTTGGGTGTCCTGCCTGCATAATCAAGTGCTCCTTGGCATCTGTTGCCCTTCCGATGACACCCTGGCCAGGGCTCCCTACTGTGGTGCAGGCTGCCGTCCGACTTTAAACCCGGTCAGAGCAGGTGTTAAATTCCTGCATCTAACGCACCTTATCGTGTGTTTTGTGTTCTTATCACCGATCTGTATGGTCGTTGTGAATGTTGAGGTGTGGTGTTGATGCGGCTTTTGCCACGGGAACGCCTACTCTGCATCTTATTAGCGATAGTTGCGGGGGTCCTCTGTGGCGATGATTTTTGAGGCTGCTATCGCGGGAAAAGTGGTGCTGTGGGCTGTTAGCACCTGCTTGTGAATGGTGGGGTAAATTTATCATGACTCTGGCTTCGATAAAGTGCAGTTAATTCCACGACAGCTTCTTGTGAATATGCCCCTTAGTGTCCGCAATCACTCTGCACATATACAATTAAGCTACGTTTTGGAAAATTATGGAGCACCTGGGTTCCACTCAGGCGCAAAAAATGCTTTGTGAATCTGGCTTTAAATTAGTTGACACTGCAATTGCTGGACCAAATGAAAGGTATGCTGTATGTATATTGAATTTCAAATTCCTTCAGGACTTCCCTACATATGTCTTTCTATCTGTGGACAGAAAATACTGCATTATTTTAACTGGATGAAGTGTGCAGTGGAACTGATCCAGTGCTCCCGGCTCATCACACTCCATTAGCTTTCATGCAATCAATACTATAATCACATTTGGTTTTAATGATCAATGCAGTTCCTTGGCGAATGCAGATTTTCTTTGCTATTTTCTACCATGCCCAGGAAGCTTTGTGCAGAATTCTAGCTAAGACGCTCATGTTTGTATGGTATAATGGCTATTCACTTATTTACAACACTTGACAGATGTCTGGGGATGGGATGCCTTATTCTAATCTACATGTTTACCGAGACTAATCCCAAAGTAATTGTGCCCCATATACATTTTTAAAGGTTAGCAAAGTATCTGGCCAACCTCAAAGGATCTTTGGCCATATATTCAGATAAACCCACAGGATCAGTGAACTGTTGGACACAGATTTGATTGACTGGAGAACCGTCAGAGTCATTTTCCACCACTCCCACCAGTATCTGAAGTAAACAAAGAATCATAGCATAGACACCCAAACAAGGAAACCTGTTTAATCAATCGCTTTTAACATTGCATATTTCCAATCAATACCTATTCATACATCTACTTGTAAATTCCCCAGGTACGGTAAGCTAGGGAATAAAGGCAATCCCTGTGCACTCTTCATGGCTTCACATATTACAGCACAGATGACTTCACATTTGTCATCACAGAAGGGGCAGAACAATGTACATTCTTACAGTTCTTTTTATGTTAATTGAGATTCAGCCTGGTTTAATGTAGTCTCTGCAAGGACATCTGCTGGTTGAAAGTAGCACGGCAGCTAAGAAAGTAGATTTTATAGCTGTGAGGATTTCACAGAATTGCGAGTGTGACTGCAGCAGCATTTCCTATCTTTATAACCTATACAAAGACATCTATTTGCTGATACTAGAACAAAAGGCTTTTAACTTCATTTAGGATCAAAGACATCCATTAGTTGCATGAGCCTAATTCTCCATGTAATCTTTGCAATGAAATCTACATGCTAACAGTGATACATCAGATTTACATCTGTCTGTTAGGATATCTATTTGTGAAGAACTGGGCACTGAGAAGGTCTGTTAGATTTCCTTCTTTGTTGCCTGAATAAAAGGGTAACTCCTTCCTGGAGCTATACTGACATCCTTCACTTAGATGTAAGCATGAAAGGTGCCAAGCGTCTCTATTAGCGGGTCCCAGTTAGGAGGAATTACACACAAGAGCAGGGGCGGTTCCTCTGCAATGGCAGAGGAGCATCACCCCACTGGCTCAGAGCCACCAGGTGAAAAATAAAATAATATATTAGCATTGTTTTATTTTTCATTTGCCGCCTCTGAGCCAGCTTGTGCAGGGAGGGGCGGGGCCAAGCATTGGAAGGGGAGAAGTTGTACTGCGTGCACTTTTAAGTGCGTAGATGTGTTTTGCCGGCCGTCTCATGCCAGCCAAAAACACATGCCCATTTAGGTTTCTCCATCTCAGCTGCATTGAGCAGCCAGGCTGGAGAAACCCCACAGACTCCCAGACCTGAACGGAGCTTCTTATCAGTCCACTCAGGCCAATCCCCGTGATGTTCTCATATGAGAGCACCACGGTGATTGGATGGGAGTCTGATGCTTTCCCAGGGACTATACAACAAAAGGTGATGGAATGCACACCATGTTTTCATAATATGTCCAATGTGTAATCCGTAATTATGATTCATATGCGCGTGCTTACAGGGCGTGTGCCTTGCCCCGGTGGCGCGCTGACGATAATCCAACCCCAACCCCAGTCGAATAGCGAAGTCATAGTATTCAATGATACTCCAATTCAAAAATCATCCATTGTACTCCATTAAATGTTACTTTATTCCAGTCTTTAATGTTCTCTCTTTTTCAGTCCACATATAAGCATGTCACCTTATATGTGGACTGAAAAAGAGAAAACATTAAAGACTGGAGTATCATTGAATACTATGATTTTGCTGTGCGACTGGGGTTGGGGCACAATTACGCTCCACTTAATATGGCTTTCCCAGGGACTCCAGGAACTGCAACAGAGGAGCACAAGGAGGATGTCAGCACCAGGTAAAGTTAATTTTTATCCTTAACCCTGTCTCCCTCCCCCAGCCACGTGCTTTCCGCTGGCCCTCTCTCCCCCTCCCTGCTTCCCGCTGCCCCCTCACACCCCCCCCTGTGCCCACTTCACCCACCTCCTCCCCAGTATTTTATTGTGTCGGCCACCACTGCACAAACGTAGTCTTATAGGGCGTGATTATGATGGCGGTAGGACCGCTACCGTCACCCTGTCGATGGTGGCCCCACCGCCATCTGTGTCTGCATCACCGCCTGCCATATTACAATGGTGGGCGGCTCCCTGGTAGTTGAATAGACCGACCGACGTGCATCTAACGGGCTCCTTAAGCCTGCTGGTGCGGTGGAGGGGCTTGTAGGCCCTGCAATGCTGGCGATACCTACCAAGCACTGCAGTAGGGATTACGATGTCCCTTATCCGCCAGCCTTTCCATGGCAGTTCACCCGACATGGAAAAGCTGGCAGAAAGGGCCAATGGGGGCCCGTAGCGCCCCCCCCCCCTTCCCCACAGACATGGGATCAAGGAGGCACCTACATATCACTGCACTATGTGGCAGGCACTGCATGGTGAATGCCACGTAGTGCATAGATATGTAACATTTCTCTTTTTTACATTGTGGCGTGTGCTGCAGCCAGCAGCACATGCCACAATGTAAAAGATAGGCATTTTGGCCACCGTTGTGGCAGTCGCATTGTAATGCTTATGGTGAGACCGCCGCCTTCTAGGCGGGTGGTCACATTCCCCGATACGATTGGGGACGGACTGAGGTCAGTTCAACATCGTAATCACCCCCATAGTTTTTGTTTCAAGATGAAGGGTACTGCAGCATGTCTCTCCCTGACATCAGGGAAGAGAAAAGATCCAAAAGAAAAATCCAAACGGAAATCCAGCTTCAAAGAAGTTAATCATACTAGCAAGTGGGCCATCAATGTGGCAAAAATAATGTAAAGAATGCACTGTGATGCATCATACACTCACTAACACCTCCTTTATATATGATTCAATAATGAAATAGCATCACAGGGAAAGATTCAACTTCAGCCCGGTTTATGAACCTCAGACAGAATTCTACGATCAGACCACCTTTTTGGAAAGGGCCACTCTTAAGGCTTGACCACGCCCCTTTCCACTAACTCATGGCGTTGGCTTACTATGTGAAGAAAAACACAAGTGTGATATCTTTTGCCAAATGCAGAACTCAACTCAGTGCAGCATGTTCCAGGCCGCATAGATGCTGAGCCATGCTCATAGTAAGACATTAAAAAAAAACAAAGGTGATGATGGACGGAGCGTTGACAATACAAACACTCACCCCCAGTCAACTGATCTGGGTTTAATCCATCACCATTCTTTAGCTCACTCCGCCACCACAGTTAAGACATGGCCATATGCAAATCAGTCTGACCCTGTGCCTCATGGGAACAGTCCAGCCCGAACTGCCAAGTCATGTCTTCCCTGGACCGGAATCAAGCTTCCCAGGACCGGTTTAAGGCATTACAGCCGTCTTCAGCCGGGCTTGCTTGACTCCAGTGGCAAAGTGAGCAAGGGACTCACGTCTGAGCATACCCTTCCAACTTAGGGCGAACAAACAAAAACCAAAGGTGATGATGGACGGAGCGTTGACAATACAAACACTCACCCCCAGTCAACTGATCTGGGTTTAATCCATCACCGTTCTTTAGCTCACTCCGCCACCCCAGTTCAGACATGGCCATATGCAAATCAGTCTGACCCTGTGCCTCATGGGAACAGTCCAGCCCAAACTGCCAAGTCATGTCTTCCCTGGACCGGAATCAAGCTTCCCAGGACCGGTTTCTGGCATTACAGCCGTCTTCAGCCGGGCTTGCTTGACTCCAGTGACAAAGTGAGCAAGGGACTCACGCCTGAGCATACCCTGCCAACTTAGGGCGAACAGAGAAAAACCAAAGGTGATGATGGACGGAGCGTTGCCAATACCAACACTCACCCCCAGTCAACTGATCTGGGTTTAATCCATCACCATTCTTTAGCTCACTCCGCCACCCCAGTTCAGACATGGCCATATGCAAATCAGTCTGACCCTGTGCCTCATGGGAACAGTCCAGCCCGAACTGCCAAGTCATGTCTTCCCTGGACCAGAATCAAGCTTCCGAGGACCGGTTTCTGGCATTACAGCCGTCTTCAGCCGGGCTTGCTTGACTCCAGTGGCAAAGTGAGCAAGGGACTCACATCTGAGCATACCCTGCCAACTTAGAGCGAACAAAGAAAAACCAAAGGTGATGATGGACGGAGCGTTGCCAATACCAACACTCACCCCCAGTCAACTGATCTGGGTTTAATCCATCACCGTTCTTTAGCTCACTCCGCCACCCCAGTTCAGACATGGCCATATGCAAATCAATCTGACCCTGTGCCTCATGGGAACAGTCCAGCCCGAACTGCCAAGTCATGTCTTCCCTGGACCGGAATCAAGTTTCCCAGGACCGGTTTCTGGAATTACAGCCGTCTTCAGCCGAGCTTGCTTGACTCCAGTGGCAAAGTGAGCAAGGGACTCACGTCTGAGCATACTCTGCCAACTTAGGGCAAACAAAGAAAAACCAAAGGTGATGATGGACGGAGCGTTGACAATACAAACACTCACCCCCAGTCAACTGATCTGGGTTTAATCCATCACCATTCTTTAGCTCACTCCGCCACCACAGTTAAGACATGGCCATATGCAAATCAGTCTGACCCTGTGCCTCATGGGAACAGTCCAGCCCGAACTGCCAAGTCATGTCTTCCCTGGACCGGAATCAAGCTTCCCAGGACCGGTTTCAGGCATTACAGCCGTCTTCAGCCGGGCTTGCTTGACTCCAGTGGCAAAGTGAGCAAGGGACTCACGTCTGAGCATACCCTTCCAACTTAGGGCGAACAAAGAAAAACCAAAGGTGATGATGGACGGAGCGTTGACAATACAAACACTCACCCCCAGTCAACTGATCTGGGTTTAATCCATCACCGTTCTTTAGCTCACTCCGCCACCCCAGTTCAGACATGGCCATATGCAAATCAGTCTGACCCTGTGCCTCATGGGAACAGTCCAGCCCGAACTGCCAAGTCATGTCTTCCCTGGACCGGAATCAAGCTTCCCAGGACCGGTTTCTGGCATTACAGCCGTCTTCAGCCGGGCTTGCTTGACTCCAGTGACAAAGTGAGCAAGGGACTCACGTCTGAGCATACCCTGCCAACTTAGGGCGAACAGAGAAAAACCAAAGGTGATGATGGACGGAGCGTTGCCAATACCAACACTCACCCCCAGTCAACTGATCTGGGTTTAATCCATCACCGTTCTTTAGCTCACTCCGCCACCCCAGTTCAGACATGGCCATATGCAAATCAGTCTGACCCTGTGCCTCATGGGAACAGTCCAGCCCGAACTGCCAAGTCATGTCTTCCCTGGACCGGAATCAAGTTTCCCAGGACCGGTTTCTGGCATTACAGCCGTCTTCAGTCGGGCTTGCTTGACTCCAGTGGCAAAGTGAGCAAGGGACTCACATCTGAGCATACCCTGCCAACTTAGAGCGAACAAAGAAAAACCAAAGGTGATGATGGACGGAGCGTTGACAATACAAACACTCACCCCTGGTCAACTGATCTGGGTTTAATCCATCACCGTTCTTTAGCTCACTCCGCCACCCCAGTTCAGACATGGCCATATGCAAATCAATCGGACCCTGTGCCTCATGGGAACAGTCCAGCCCGAACTGCCAAGTCATGTCTTCCCTGGACCGGAATCAAGTTTCCCAGGACCGGTTTCTGGAATTACAGCCGTCTTCAGCCGAGCTTGCTTGACTCCAGTGGCAAAGTGAGCAAGGGACTCACGTCTGAGCATACTCTGCCAACTTAGGGCGAACAAAGAAAAATCAAAGGTGATGATGGACGGAGCGTTGACAATACAAACACTCACCCCAAGTCAACTGATCTGGGTTTAATCCATCACCGTTCTTTAGCTCACTCCGCCACCCCAGTTCAGACATGGCCATATGTAAATTAGTCTGACCCTGTGCCTCATGGGAACAGTCCAGCCCGAACTGCCAAGTCATGTCTTCCCTGGACCGGAATCAAGCTTCCCAGGACCGGTTTCTGGCATTACAGCCGTCCTCAGCCGGGCTTGTTTTATTTATTTATTTATTTATTTATGAAGTTTTCTATAGCGCTGTCAAGACCCAGAGGTAACAGAGCGCTTTACAGTAGAGAATAGCATATAATCAACGAAAGCAGCAAAAGCATGACATATGAAGGGTTTTCGCCAATATATGAGTGTCACATTGAGAGCTGCATAAGTGTACTACAGAGCTACTTTGGTGTCAAGGGTTCAATACACTTTACAGAATCGCATGTAATCCCCAAAGGTATGACATAGGAAAGGTAATGACAGTCTACGAGAAAAAGTAGGAGCTGTGTAAATGAACTGCAGAACTTCTTTGGTATCAGGGTTCCATGCGGGCACAAAGTTTTGGTGTTGCAGTCCGTTACATCTTATCCACAGCCAAGTGAACGGATGAGGAACAGGGACTTGAGTTGTGTTTTAAATTCCACAAAGGACGGGATGGTTCTGATGTGCGTGGGGATGGAGTTCCAAATTTTAGGGGCGTTTCCCGTGAAAGAGCAGTCCACTGTTCTTTTCTTTTTGGTTTTAGGTATGATGAGCAGGAGGGAGTTAGAGCTTCTCAGATTCCTGGCTTGACCAGCTTTTTTGAGTTTTTTTGCCAGGTATTCGGGTTTGCCGGTATGGAGGGCTTTGTGGGTTAGGCAGGCCGTCCTGAAGCTACTTCGCATTTCTACTGGTAGCCATTTGAGTTCTTTGAGTGCTGGAGAGATGTGATCAGATTTTTTGATGCCGGTGATCATTCTGGCTGCCGCATGTAATGTTCTTTTGATCGGTGCCAGGTGTGATTTAGGAATACCTGTTAGAATTGCGTTCCCATAGTCCAGTCTTGACAGTACCAGGGATTGAGTGGCCAGTTTGAGATCCTTGTTATGAATGTAGGGTTTGATTTTGTTCAGAAGTTTGAGGTTAAAGAATGCGCTTTTGGCAGAGCTCTTAATGTGTTTCATCATGTTTAGTTTTGGGTCCAGGGTGACGCCAAGAGATTTAACAGAGTCTGCTAGAGTAAGATTCCCTTTGAGCGCATCGATTGCCTTTAGCCATTCGGTGATTTGAGGGTTATCATCCTTGTTCGAGATGAGGAGTGTCTCAGTCTTGTCTGGATTTAGTTTCAGATGGTTGTTTGTTAGCCATTCTTGAACATCTTTCAGGACATCATTTAGTCTTTGGATGTCAGTGAGAGAGGAGGTTTCCAGGTAGATCTGCATGTCGTCCGCGTAGAGGTGGAAGCGGATGTTGGTTTTATTGAGTAGTTTGGCGAGCGGTTCCATATAGATGTTAAAAAGCTGTGGAGAGAGCACCGATCCTTGGGGGACGCCCTTGTTAACTTGCTGGGTTTCGGAGGTGAAGTTCTTGATTTTTATTAATTGGGTGCGGTTATGTATAAAGGATGAGAACCACTTGAGAACTACCTCGCCGAGGCCAGCTCTTTCTTGGAGAGCCTTGATGAGAAGTTTGTGGTCCACTGTGTCAAATGCTGCCGAGAGGTCAAGGAGAATGAGGAGGCAGCATTTGTCTGAGTCTAGAGAACCATGGATGTCATCTATGATGTTCAGCATCGCGGTTTCTGTGCTGCAGCCCTTTCTAAAGCCCGACTGGTGGGGGTCTAGAAGGTTGATGTTGTCCAGGTGCTGTGTCAGTTGATGAAGAACGCAGCGTTCAAGTGTTTTTGAGAGCAAGGGGAAGTTGCATATAGGTCTGAAATTGTTCAGATCTGTCGAGTCTAGACCGGGTTTTTTCAGCAGGGGGGTGACTTGTCCCATTTTTAGGCAATCAGGGACCACTCCATTCTTTAAGGAGCTGTTTATGATTTTTTGGATGCCTTCTCCATGTACTCAGCCATCCGGGAGCGGAGACCAAGTACATAGTCCACTATGTCTTGCTTGGGCTTTTTGAAAGGTAACTCCCATCCTTCCCTCACCAAACACAGGGGTCCTCTTACAGGGTGCCCAAATAACAATTCAAAGGGGCTGAAGCCAACCCCCTTTTGTGGGACCTCTCTGTAAGCAAACAGAAGGCAGGGTAGAAGGATGTCCCATCTTCGCCTGAGCTTTTCTGGTAATCCTTTGATCATACCCTTTAGGGTCTTGTTAAATCTTTCAACAAGCCCATTGCATTGTGGATGATAGGGACTGGTGAACTTGTAGTTGACACCACATTCCTTCCACATAGCTGTTAAGTATCCTGACATGAAGTTGGCACCTCTATCAGATACTACCTCCTTAGGAAACCCCACTCTGGAGAAAACTCCAAGTAAGGCCCTGGCCACAACAGGAGCTGTTGTAGTCCTAAGTGGAACTGCCTCTGGGTACCTGGTGGCATGGTCCACCACCACCAGTATGAATCTGTGCCCAGATGCTGTAGGGGGATCCATTGGTCCTACAATATCAATCCCCACTCTCTCAAAGGGCACCCCACAACAGGTAGTGGTATCAGGGGGGCCTTTGTGGTACCACCTGCTTTGCCACTGGCTTGGCAGGTTACACAGGAGCGACAAAACTCCTTGGTATCTTCAGACATGTGAGGCCAGTGAAAGTGAGAGACAAGCCTGTCCCAAGTCTTATTCTGGCCTATGTATCCTGCTAAGGGAATATCATGGGCCAAGGTAAGAAGGAAGCCCCTAAATTGTAGAGGTATGACCAACCTCCTGGTTGTACCAGGCTTGGGGTCTCTACCCTCTGAATAAAGGAGCCCATCATCCCAATATACTTTATGGGTACCTTGAGCATTCCCAGCAGCCTCAGCAGCAGCCTGCTGTCTGAGGGGTTCAAGGGAAGGACAGGATAACTGAGCCTGCCCCAAGTCTGCCCTAGAAGGTCCCCCTGTCCCCAGAAACTCAGCCTGATCAGGTTCAAGCTCTTCAGGGACAGTTCCTTCAGGGGTCTCAAGATCATCTTCCTGTGAAGACTGATCCTCACTTGTAGGCAGTTGGGAAGGCACAGCCTTTACCCTCCTGTTCTTCTTCTTGGAAGGTGCTTGGTCCATTGTTGTTCCAGGATCCAAGACCTGAGGTTCAGAGAGGCACTTTTTGGCATGTGACCTGGTCACAGCAAGGACATGTGATGATATCCCTAACATCTCTGCATGAGTCCTGTACTCAACTTCTGACCATAGAGAGTTCTCCAGGTCATTGCCCAACAAACATTCTACTGGGAGATCAGCACTAACCACAACTGTTTTTAGGCCAGTTACCCCTCCCCAGGAAAAGTTAACAAGTGCCACACTATGTGTAGTAGTGACATTGCTGCCATTGGTCACCAGGTAATTATCACGTGGTAGGTATTGTCCAGGGTCCACAAAGCTAGGTGTCACCATGGTGACACTGGCACGTGTGTCCCTTTATGCTTGAGCCACTTTGTCATTAATCAAAGGCGTCTGCCTGTACTGGCCCAGATTACTGGGACTGACAGTAGTGGACAAATCAATCTCCACATCACAAATCAGAACAGCCTGTGTAGGGGTTCTGACTAGGCCAGAAACTCCCTCAGTTCCCAAGGTGATACCTACTACCCCCTTAGTTTGTGGACCAACACTGCTAACTGTACTATTGGGTGCAGGTGCCTTAGGGGCTGCAGTGTTGGGGGCTCCACCCTTTTTACACTCACTGGTCCAGTGAGAGGTGTTTTTACAAGTACTACACCAGGGTTTTCTTTGACCTTCATTCTTCTTCTTCTTGGAAGTTTGGGACCCACCCTCAGTATTAGTTTGGGGCCCTGTTGAAGACTTCTGGTCTTTAGCTTTCTGCTCCCCACCCTTATGGTCTTTTTCTTTTGGTCACCACCCTGGTTCTGGTTCTGGTTCTTTTGCTTAACTCTGGTTCTAACCCATTTGTCTGCCCTCTTTCCCAATTCTTGGGGAGAGGTTAGATCTGAGTCAACCAAATGTTGATGCAACTGCTGGTTCTGACAATTATTTAAAATTTGTTCTCTCATAACCAAATTGTACAATCCTTCATAGTCTGTAACCTTACTTCCCAGCAACCAGCGCTCCAGAGCCTTAGTGGCACATTCAAGAAATTCAGACCAGTCCTGAATCTGTGTCTTCTGGGTGTCTCTGAACATTAACCTGTACTGTTCAGTGGTTAAGCCTAGCCCATCAATCAGAGCACTCTTCAGGACCAGGTAGTTTCTAGAATCCCCATCACTAACTGTGAGGAGTCTGTCTCGGCCTCTACCTTCAAAGGAGAGCCACACGATTGCTGCCCACTGCTCCTGAGTGATCTGCTGTACTCTGCAGGCTCTCTCAAGTGCAGTCATCCATTTGTGGATATCATCCCCAGCTTTGTAGGGGGGCACAATCTTACTCAGGTTTCTATTGTCATAGGACCTGTCTTTAGCCTTTTGGATAGTGCTGCCACCAGTGGATCCTAATCCACTCTCTCTAGGCTGTCTTGCTCTAGCAAGTTTCTCTTCGGCCAGGGCAACTTCTAATTCTTGCTTCTGGATCCTAAGCTCAGCCTCGCTCATTTTGGCCTCATGTTCCCTTCTTTGAGGGCTTGTCAACCCCCTTCTGGAGTGACCATGAGAACCTCTAGAAGCTTGGGAGGTATTGGACTCACCTGAGTGATTCCTCCTCCTCCTTTGCTCCTGGTTAAGTCCACTTGGGGGTCTGAATGGGTTCGACCCACTTTCAGTCCCAAATAGGCTTAAGTTAACCTGGTTAAGCCTGCTGACTAACACCTGGATATTTCTACCATCATCAGAATCACTTCCTTCCTCCTCCTCTTCCTCTTCTTCCTCATCCTCAGGCTGAGTATCTCCAGTGACCTGGTTTTCCTCATCTATCTGGATGACAGGGACAGGGGTGTCAGTGTTATCATCTTCAGTGGGAGAGCCTCCATCTCCATTCCCTGAGGGGCCTGGTTTGGAGGTCTTTAGAGCTTCAGACTTTTCTAACAGCTCTCTGAGGTGACCTGCTGTAGGGGTAGGACCCATTTTGATTCCTCTTAAGGAACACAGCTGCCTCAGTTCTTTAAAGTTGAATATAGCAAATTTGGATGGTGCCTTTGAAGGGTCACTCTCAACAGGGATAGGTCCAGTGGACCCCTCTGCTCCAGACATTGCTCTAGTGAGGGTGGATGTGTTGCAATCTACCTACACTGGTGTTTACCTACTAAACCTATCTGGTAGTTGTAGTCAGGGTGTGCTACTCCCTATCCTCTACAACAACTAAGTTCAGTAGAACTTAAGTATACTAGTCTTGTTTTTAATCTACCTATCAGGTACCTGTATGATCTTTCAAATGATACTCTCAAAGATTGTAATGGTAAAACAACAGCTTGCTTGACTCCAGTGGCTGAAGACGGCTGTAATGCCAGAAACCAGTCCTGGGAAGCTTGATTCCGGTCCAGGAAAGACATGGCTTGGCAGTTTGGGCTGGACTGTTCCCATGAGGCACAGGGTCAGACTGATTTACATATGGCCATGTCTGAACTGAGGTGGCGGAGTGAGCTAAAGAACGGTGATGGATTAAACCCAGCTCAGTTGACTGGGGGTGAGCGTCTGTATTGTCAACGCTCCGTCCATCATCACCTTTGGTTTTTCTTTGTTTGCCCTAAGTTGGCAGGGTAAGCTCAGACGTGAGTCCCTTGCTCACTTTGCCACTGGAGTCAAGCAAGCCCGGCTGAAGACGGCTGTAATGTCAGAAACCGGTCATGGGAAGCTTGATTCCGGTCCAGGGAAGACATGGCTTGGCAGTTCGGGCTGGACTGTTCCCATGAGGCACAGGGTCAGACTGATTTGCATATGGCCATGTCTGAACTGGGGTGGCGGAGTGAGCTAAAGAACGGTGATGGATTAAACCCAGATCAGTTGACTGGGGGTGAGCGTCTGTATTGTCAACGCTCCGTCCATCATCACCTTTGTTTTTTCTTTGTTCGCCCTAAGTTGGCAGGGTATGCTCAGACGTGAGTCCCTTGCTCACTTTGCCACTGGGGTCAAGCAAGCCCGGCTGAAGACGGCTGTAATGTCAGAAACCGGTCCTGGGAAGCTTGATTCCGGTCCAGGGAAGACATGGCTTGGCAGTTCGGGCTGGACTGTTCCCATGAGGCACAGGGTCAGACTGATTTGCATATGGCCATGTCTGAACTGGGGTGGCGGAGTGAGCTAAAGAACGGTGATGGATTAAACCCAGATCAGTTGACTGGGGGTGAGCGTCTGTATTGTCAACGCTCCGTCCATCATCACCTTTGTTTTTTCTTTGTTCGCCCTAAGTTGGCAGGGTATGCTCAGACGTGAGTCCCTTGCTCACTTTGCCACTGGAGTCAAGCAAGCCCGGCTGAAGACGGCTGTAATGCCAGAAACCGGTCCTGGGAAGCTTGATTCCGGTCCAGGGAAGACATGGCTTGGCAGTTCGGGCTGGACTGTTCCCATGAGGCACAGGGTCAGACTGATTTGCATATGGCCATGTCTGAACTGGGGTGGCGGAGTGAGCTAAAGAACGGTGATGGATTAAACCCAGATCAGTTGACTGGGGGTGAGCGTCTGTATTGTCAACGCTCCATCCATCATCACCTTTGTTTTTTCTTTGTTCGCCCTAAGTTGGCAGGGTATGCTCAGACGTGAGTCCCTTGCTCACTTTGCCACTGGAGTCAAGCAAGCCCAGCTGAAGACGGCTGTAATGCCAGAAACCGGTCCTGGGAAGCTTGATTCCGGTCCAGGGAAGACATGACTTGGCAGTTCGGGCTGGACTGTTCCCATGAGGCACAGGGTCAGACTGATTTGCATATGGCCATGTCTGAACTGGGGTGGCGGAGTGAGCTAAAGAACGGTGATGGATTAAACCCAGATCAGTTGACTGGGGGTGAGCATCTGTATTGTCAACGCTCCGTCCATCATCACCTTTGGTTTTTCCATAGTAAGACATTCTACATCCCAAATTCCACATGACTGTGCAGTAAGGGTAATGACTTTCTCTGAGATTTCACAACATCTAGTAAATGTTTGGCATGGATGTGACACTGTTATTTGTGAGAAACTACAGCAGCCTTTCCTGCCACCCGGTATATTGAGGTGCAATAAAGTGACTAAAACATTCTCTCACAGGGTCAAAAAAAGGGATCCTATATATACATACATACATACATACATACACACACACACACACACACACACACATATATATATATATATATATATATATATATATATATATATATATTAACTCCCAAATGCCTGAAGCTTCAGGAGGCACACGACAGTCCTCCGCCCTCCGGGTTGATTAGTCAGCGCCTTTCACCACCTCGCTTCATTCAATCTTGCCCGACGCGTTTCAGGGAACTCCTCCCATCATCAGGGGCTGCCTTCAAAAAACACTCGTGTTGGCATCACTGGTTTACGGCTCTTTTATGTTCAAATCACCTGGTAGGCGTCTGCTGGAGAGCTGCGTCATACTGTCGTTTCTGGGATTTGTAGTCCGCTTAGTGTGCTTTAATTTATTATCGCTTGTAAGTAAAGTCGAGTGTTTGTTGAAAATCAGGCACATTAGTTTGCCTATAGTAGGCTGCTTCCGTGGTTCAGTGCGCTGTGTCATTGACATGGAGTTCTGTGCTCAGCCTTCAATCGGTTTGAAAGCGTCCGCCTCACTCCGCTGTGAAGGGTCATGTTCGCAGCAGTTGATGGTGCTCTCCCCACGGCCCAGGCGGCCGTGTTGTAATATTAACTCCCAAATGCCTGAAGCTTCAGGAGGCACACGACAGTCCTCCGCCCTCCGGGTTGATTAGTCAGCGCCTTTCACCACCTCGCTTCATTCAATCTTGCCCGACGCGTTTCAGGGAACTCCACCCATCATCAGGGGCTGCCTTCAAAAAACACTCGTGTTGGCATCACTGGTTTACGGCTCTTTTATGTTCAAATCACCTGGTAGGCGTCTGCTGGAGAGCTGCGTCATACCGTCGTTTCTGGGATTTGTAGTCCGCTTAGTGTGCTTTAATTTATTATCGCTTGTAAGTAAAGTCGAGTGTTTGTTGAAAATCAGGCACATTAGTTTGCCTATAGTAGGCTGCTTCCGTGGTTCAGTGCGCTGTGTCATTGACATGGAGTTCTGTGCTCAGCCTTCAATCGGTTTGAAAGCGTCCGCCTCACTCCGCTGTGAAGGGTCATGTTCGCAGCAGTTGATGGTGCTCTCCCCACGGCCCAGGCGGCCGTGTTGTAATATTAACTCCCAAATGCCTGAAGCTTCAGGAGGCACACGACAGTCCTCCGCCCTCCGGGTTGATTAGTCAGCGCCTTTCACCACCTCGCTTCATTCAATCTTGCCCGACGCCCTACTATAGGCAAACTAATGTGCCTGATTTTCAACAAACACTCGACTTTACTTACAAGCGATAATAAATTAAAGCACACTAAGCGGACTACAAATCCCAGAAACGACGGTATGACGCAGCTCTCCAGCAGACGCCTACCAGGTGATTTGAACATAAAAGAGCCGTAAACCAGTGATGCCAACACGAGTGTTTTTTGAAGGCAGCCCCTGATGATGGGAGGAGTTCCCTGAAACGCGTCGGGCAAGATTGAATGAAGCGAGGTGGTGAAAGGCGCTGACTAATCAACCCGGAGGGCGGAGGACTGTCGTGTGCCTCCTGAAGCTTCAGGCATTTGGGAGTTAATATTACAACACGGCCGCCTGGGCCGTGGGGAGAGCACCATCAACTGCTGCGAACATGACCCTTCACAGCGGAGTGAGGCGGACGCTTTCAAACCGATTGAAGGCTGAGCACAGAACTCCATGTCAATGACACAGCGCACTGAACCACGGAAGCAGCCTACTATAGGCAAACTAATGTGACTGATTTTCAACAAACACTCGACTTTACTTACAAGCGATAATAAATTAAAGCACACTAAGCGGACTACAAATCCCAGAAACGACGGTATGACGCAGCTCTCCAGCAGACGCCTACCAGGTGATTTGAACATAAAAGAGCCGTAAACCAGTGATCCCAACACAAGTGTTTTTTGAAGGCAGCCCCTGATGATGGGAGGAGTTCCCTGAAACGCGTCGGGCAAGATTGAATGAAGCGAGGTGGTGAAAGGCGCTGACTAATCAACCCGGAGGGCGGAGGACTGTCGTGTGCCTCCTGAAGCTTCAGGCATTTGGGAGTTAATATATATATATATATATAGGCAGTATGATCTTTAGCACCTTCAGATCTTGGTTATTTTGAGTGAATAGACGCTCTTCGGACAAGTTTTGTATAGGGTACACACTATTCTTAGTAGATATATTTTAATACTCTGTGGTGTAGACAGAGTTTTACTGTCTGCAAACAGTGTGGTACCGAGTAAACACTCTCCATAGAGAAAACAGAGTTAACAACACCCACTTTTCTACTTAAATACACTTCATTTCTCAATGTAGGTTCAGTGACTGTCAGGGGTTTGTAACAGGTAAATACTGTCCATAGTAGGGCACTACTTACGTAACAGGGCTTCAGGGTCTGGAGGAACTTTGTTTTCCTTAAACAGTTGTATACAGATTGAATACTGTATGCAGGATAGGTTACCCTTTCATCTGTGGTTCATAGTCAACATGAACTCGGTCCCTTGATGTGCATGGTATAGGGTCAATGTTGCACATAACTCAAGCTTGCTTTACCTAGTGGGGTATCATAGCACACACATATATATATATATATATATGTCAGCTCCAACAATCCCTCCCCAAAATCCAGGGAATAGGAGGCAGCACTCCAAAGATAGATGCAAAGATTTTAATCTCGTTCACACAAGCGCTTGATGAATCCAAACCTAAATCCAAAATTGAACCTATGAAGGGTTTCTTTCCCTGCGGAAGATGCAAGGCATGCAAGGGAAGTAAACGAGTGACTCAATACAGCATCCCAGGGGTCAAAGAGCCTAAAAGAATTTTGAAATTCCTCACATGTTCCACGCCTTACGTGGTGTACTGTCTATCATGTCCTTGTGGGAGAAGGTATGTGGGCAGTACCACCAATCCAGTAAAATTGAGGATACTGGAGCACCAAAGAGCAATACAGAATGCAGATGCAACTTATCCAGTTGCGAGACATTTTGATAAGGAGCATGCTCGCAACAGGGAATTGCTGACATTTTTCTGCCTAGACTCTGTCCCGGTGAACGTAAGAGGTGGTGACAGACTCCAGAAACTAAGGCGTTTAGAATCTCGATATATAATTGATTTGTTAAGTAAAACGCCGGCCGGATTGAATATGCATGAGGACTTAGCCGTGCACCTGGGATGAATTGATTCACATTGACTGTACTTTGCTGCACGTTTATTCATTGTATATATAAGGATGTATGAATTTCTATGTAAATAACTGGATTCCATAAGGGTTGTGTACGTTGTGGATATCGTAATGGATTTATGCCCATTATGGGCTATATCACATAAAGATTAGAGAGAAACCTCTTATATGGAGTATGCCCATACAGGGCGTTAAGAGTGGCGTAAATGGTTGAATTTTGTGTAAATATATTGCGATATTGCTCCTTGAATTTATATGGGCAATACACATTGTTAACCTTTACAATATGGCGACCGCCAATTTATGTTTGAATCATCTTTTAAGGTTAGTCCTACCTTTATGTTGATTACCCGTTCAACGCGGGAGTTTAAATACAAACGACTGTTGATTTTCAGCGTCTCATACCTGACGAAGGCCGAGTGCCGAAAGCGCTTGTGTGAACGAGATTAAAATCTTTGCATCTATCTTTGGAGTGCTGCCTCCTATTCCCTGGATTTTGGGGAGGGATTGTTGGAGCTGACATTGTTGTCGGGTGCACCCCCGACTGGCAGGCACCCGCCTTGGAGTGCGACAGGCTGGTGCGAGGGAAGCTGTCATATATATATATATATATATATACACACACACACATATATATATATATATATATTTATATATATACACACACATATATATATATATATATACACATATATATATATACACATATATATACACACACACACATATATATATATATATACACATATATATGTGTATATATATATAAGTATATATATGTATATATATATATATATTCCAGCTCACACTCCCTTTGTCAAAAAGAAGTTACCGCACTCACAGGTCCTTTATACATCTGTTTATTCACAAATATATATATATATATTTGTGAGCAAGGGTTGCCTAACCCGAAACGCGTAGAGTAAAAATCGCCTAATCTGCAAAAAATAAAAAGGCTACCTGGAAGAAATTGTGTTCGTGCTTCACTGCCGCTTAAAGCGAAGGTTTCCTGATTTTATATATATATATATATATATATATATATATATATATATATATTGCTTACTGGCGGTTGCCAGTAGGTAGTTACAGTTAGGACCTATTATCCATAGGAAATCCCCAACATTCTATTTGGAATAACTTTGGTGCCGATTGACGAATCTCGTGAAATTTGCGGAACCTTTGGCCAGCCCCGGTCCGCTCCTATCCTGAAAATTTCACGATGATTCATCAAGCGGGGGCCGAGAAAAAAGGGGGGGTCCCAAAACACTTTTTCCCCATGCAATTTCCCATAGGACTTTTAGCCGCAGCTACAGCCCGAACTGCTGAACGGAATTACACCAAATTTGGCAAAGAGGGAGTCCTTGGTTCAGACTCATGCCTTTTGCTTTTTTGGAGTAAATCTGTTCAGTAGTTCCTGAGAACATGACAGTTAAAGTCATTTATATATCTATGGGCGCGGTGGATCCGCGTACCCTAAGCGCAGCCTACGTGCACCCTGCCATGCACGAGCTGTATTTTAATTGGCTGTCAACACTCCAAATCAGGAAGTGTTGGCAGCTATCTTGTGCCTCGGTAGAACTGAGGCACAAGAAACCCAAAACAAACATCGCAAAATGCGAAAAGGGGGCAGGATAAATTTTTTAATCGCGGGATGCGCGTAGGATCCGCGCATCCTACCAATATAAAAAAAGAAACGTGGTCTCCCACGCTAAATATGGTAATTTGCCCCCGGGGGGCCAAATCCCAGGGGCATTATGAAAAAAATAGTGTGGGGGGGTCCCGATAACTCACACACTGCCCCAGGGACCGCCACCCCCGGGGCTCTTACTTAATATATGCGGGGGGCTCACGGGGCCCCCCACAGCCCCGGGGACCGCCACCCAAATATATGAAGAAATCCCGCAATCCAAAATCCCGCATACCATCACTCCGCAATTTTTATAACGCGGGACTATTACTCCGCAAAGCCATCATTCCTACAACTTTTACAACGCATATGACTTTATCACGCATGTCATTATAACGCAAAAACATGTGTGGTAAAGTCATATACACTGTAAAAGTACATTATTAAAAAATTATATATATGTTTGTATATATGTTTTTCTATGTATGTTTTATTCTGTCATGGTAACTGTCTTTTATGATGTAAAAATCGAAATAAAGACCTATGAAACTGAAACTGAAACTGATATATATATATATATATACATATATATATATATATATATACACATATATACATATATATATACACACTTTTTTATTTAATAAAAACATTTATTCTTTTAAACTGCATTATTTAAATTATTATTATTATTTTTTTTTATTACCCTTTACACCCTAAAAACTAATCCCACCCTGGTCCCTTTAAATACCCCTGCACCCCATAATCATACCCCACCCTTACTCCTTAAAATACCCCAACACCCTTAAACACTAACCTATCTTAACCCTATAAATATATCCTGCACCCAAAAACCCAAACCTATCCCTGAACCCTTAAAATACCCCTGTACCCCAAAACCCAAACCTAGCCCTTAACCCTCAAATAGCCCTGTACCCCAAAACTCAAACCTAGCCCTGAACCCTAAAAATACCCCTGCACCCCAAAACCCAAACCTAGCCCTGAACCCTAAAAATACCCCTGTACACCAAAACCCAAACCTAGCCCTGAACACTAAAAACACCCCTGTACCCCAAAACTCAAACCTACCCGTGAACCCTAAAAATACCCCTGTACCCCAAAACCCAAACCTACTCATGAACCCTAAAAATACCCCTGTACCCCAAAACCCAAACCTACCCCTGAACCCTAAAATACCCCTGCACCCCAAAACCCAAACATACCCCTGAACCCTAAAAATATCCCTGCACCCCAAAACCCAAACATACTCCTGAACCCTAAAAATACCCCTGTACCCCAAAACCCAAACCTAGCCCTGAACCCTAAAAATACCCCTGTACCCCAAAAACCAAACCTAGCCCTGAACCCTAAAACACCCATGTACCCCAAAACTCAAACCTACCCCTGAACCCTAAAAACACCCCTGTACACCAAAACCCAAACCTACCCCTGAACCCTAAAATACCCCTATACCCCAAAACCCAAACCTGCCCTTGAACCCTAAAATACCCCTGCACCCCAAAACCCAAACATACCCCTGAACCCTAAAAATACCCCTGTACCCCAAACCTAGCCCTGAACCCTAAAAATACCCCTGTACCCCAAAACCCAAACCTAGCCCTGAAACCTAAAAATACCCCTGTACCCTAAAACCCAAACCTAGCCCTGAACCCTAAAAACACCCCGGTACCCCAAAACTCAAACCTAGCCCTGAACCCTAAAAACACCCCTGTATCCCAAAACTCAAACCTAGCCTTAAATCCTAAAAATAACCATGTACCCCAAAACCCAAACATACCCCTGAACCCTAAAAATACCCCTGTACCCCAAAACCCAAACCTAGCCCTGAACCCTAAAAATACCCCTGTACCCCAAAACCCAAACCTAACCCTGAACCCTAAAAACACCCCTTTACCCCAAAACTCAAACCTAGCCCTGAACCCTAAAAATACCCCTGTACCCCAAAACTCAAACCTACCCTGAACCCTAAAAATACCCCTGTACCCCAAAACCCAAACCTAGCCCTGAACCCTAAAAATACCCCTGTACCCCAAAAACCAAACCAAGCCCTGAACCCTAAAAACACACCTGTACCCCAAAACTCAAACCTAGCCCTGAACCCTAAAATACCCCTGTACCCCAAAACTCAAACCTAGCCCTGAACCCTAAAAATACCCCTGTACCCCAAAACATACCCCTGAACCCTAAAAATACCCCTGTACCCCAAAACCCAAACCTAGCCCTGAACCCTAAAAATACCCCTGTACCCCAAAACCCAAACCTAGCCCTGAACCCTAAAAACACCCCTTTACCCTAAAACTCAAACCTAGCCCTGAACCCTAAAAATACCCCTATACCCCAGAACCCAAACCAAGCCCTGTACCCTAAAAATACCTCTGTACCCCAAAACCCAAACCTAGCCCTGAAGCCTAAAAATACCCCTATACCCCAATACCCAAACCTATCCCTTAACCCTTAAATACCCCTGTACCCCATAACCCAAACCCACCCTTAAAATACCCCTGAACCCCTAAAACATATACCCCAACACCCCCAAACTAAAACCATATACTTACCTTAAACTTAAATTTAAAAAACATATGCTTTTACCATTCATGCATTTACAACGAATTTCATTGTAAAAGTATGTGTGGTAAAAGCATATAAAATGTAATGGTATGTGTGATAATAGTATTGCGGAGTAATGGTGCTTGCGTTGTAATAGTATTAGGAGTGAAGGTATGCGGAGTGAAAGTTGCGGAGTGAAGGTGTTTTACCCCACCACCCCCATGGCTTGTTTCAAATGGGTGGGGGGGCTCTCAGGCCCCCCCAGCCCCGGGGACCGCCACCCCCGGGGCTAATTCAAATTAGGTGTTAGGGGCTCTCAGGCCCCCCAGCCCCGGGGACCGCCACTCCACAGAGCTTCTTAGAAATGTGGGAGGGGGCAGTGCGGGCCCCCTCATGGAGCCTTGTACAGGCCCTGGGGACCGCCACCCCCCCCGGGCCGGCTCTTGCAGTGTCCCGGGATGCCCACCCTTGGGACACAGCTGTTTGCAATGACAGGGCGGGAGCCTTGCGGCATCCACCCTGTCATTGCAAACTGCTTTCCTATTTGGAAGAGAGAGCAGGAAACCTGCTCTTTCTTCCAAATAGGAAAGCAGATTGCTTTTCCACAGGGGGAGAAGCATGTTAGCTGCTCCCCATGTGGAAAAGCAATGCCAGCTCCCGCAGGACGCGGGGAGCCGGCTGGGACCGTGGGGGGATTGTGGACCCCCTGCAGCCCCCAACGAAGAGGGCCAGCCCCGGGGGATGGGGTCTCCGGGTCTAGTAGTGGCCCTGGAAAGGGGCCACGCGCCCCCCCTCCCCAAAACAATAAATAAATACATTTTTAAGAAAAGAATGGGCCCGGGGCTAGTTGGCCACCAGGGGACCTCAGGATTCAAAAGGACTTAATCCCCCAACTTAAAATGCGCCACGGGGCGCATTTGCACAGTGGTGAAGGTAAGGGGCGGGCCTGAGGTGATATGTGTGCAAACACGCCCTGATATGTGTGCAAACACACGCTGTGGCGCGTTGTAAGTTGGGGAATTGATTCCTCTTACATCCAGAGGTCCCCTGGGGGCCAACTAGCCCACCAGGTACCTCCACTAAGCTCCACGGAGCTGCGTTGCAGAGCGTTGTAAAAAGGGGCGTGGCCTATGAACACCTCTCTGCAACGCAGCCCCCTGGTGCATACTGGAGGTACCTGGTGGGCTAGTTGGCCCCCAGGGGACGTCAGGATTCAAGAGAACTTAATCCCGCAATCTTAAAACGCACCACAGGCAGTGTTTGCACACATGTCACCTCAGGCCCCGCCCCCTTCCTTCACCATTGTACAAATATTCCTCTAAAATCAGCCGAACTATGAATTCCGATTTACTCAGATGTTATGAGGAGAGAACCCAGTGCGGCATCTTTTAGCCCAGCACTGACCCTGAAAAGTAATTCTAAGCGTACTTACCAGTAACTTGTATTTCCTTGCATAGGAATCCATTGTGTGGTTTTCAGCAGAAAAGTTTCTAAGTGTCTATTTTCACAAACTAAAAATATTCCTTACAAATTGCCTGTATGACTTAAACGCATTCTTTCGACTGTTTACAGGAGATGCACCCGTGCTGGATCCAGGATCCACCACTGAGTATGAAAAAGTAACGTTAACACTACTTACCTGATCATTGAATTTCCTCCCACAGCATAACATTGGTGATTCTATGTGAAAAAGTTTCTGTCAACTTTTAAAATACAATAATATTCCTTAAAAATCACTACTATAACAAAAACGCTTTTACTCAACTGTTTACAGGAGATGTCCCAGGACTGAATCTAGAATCCAGTCTTGTGGTTAGAAAAGTAATCCAAAAAGTAACTAATTGCATTTAACTAGAAATTCACATTGACCTCAATGTTGCATTGTGTCTGAAATTGTGTTGCGCATTATAACAACTGTAACTACTATACTTAAAAGTCTATTGCCTATTTGCAAAGTATTTAAACTAAAGTAATTCATACTGAGAAAGCATAACAAAGAAAAATAACAATTAATACATTTACAAATTGTCATTTACAAAAACTTTGAAATTCACTGAAAAAAACATAGGTTTCAGACATGTTATAGTTAGGAATTAGCATTTATAAAACCTTTGAAATTCACTGAAAAAAACCAAGGTTTCAGACAAGTTATAGTTAGGAATTACCATTTAAAAAACCTTAGAAATTCACTGAAAAAACCATAGGTTTCATGGGTGTTATAGTTAGCAGGACATTTCCTCTGTTATAGTTAGTTCTACTAAATATAACTTGCGCGCCCGCAATCCACTGCTGATGATGTCACATATTACATCATTCATGACATGGTCAGTGACATCACTGATGACATCATTGATTACATCTCAAATGACATCACCATGACATGACTTATACCATGCACATCAAGGGACGAGTTCATGTTGACTATGAACCACAGATGAAAGGGTAACATATTCTGCACACAGTATTCAATCTGTATACAACTGTTTAGGGAAAACAAAGTTCCTCCAGACCATGAAGTCCTGTTACGTAAGTAATGCCCTACTATGGACAGTCTTTACCTGTTACAAACCCCTGACAGTCACTGAACCTAAATTGAGAAATGAAGTGTATTTAAGTAGAAAAGTGGGTGTTGATAACACTGTTTACTCTATGGAGAGTGTTTACCACACTGTTTGCAGACAGTAAAACTCTGTCTACACCACAGAGTATTAAAAAATATCTACTAAGAATAGTGTGCACCCTATACAAAACTTGTCCGAAGAGCGTCTATTCACTCAAAATAACCAAGATCTGAAGGTGCTGAAGATCATACTGCCTGTAGCCTTCACACTGAGGTGCAAAATTTACAGATAGCCCATCTTCTGAAGTAAAACAAGCACATGTACATATGTTAGCACCTAGTGCACAGTCTTCTATTTTAAGTAGAAATTGTCATGAAGAGATTGTTCTGTCTACTAATTCAAGGATGCTTACAATACTTAGGGGCCCATTAGGATCTTGGGCGTATCGCCACCACCCGCATGGCGGTGGTGATCCCCCCGAGATCAGTCCCCGCCCGCCACCCATTTCCTCCCCGCCATATTACTATGGCGGGGTGGACTGCGGTGGACAGAAAGACAGTCCACCGCTTTTCCGCCCGGTCAACAAGTCGACCGGGCGGAAAAAAGTTTAATATGGTGGCGATGTCTGTTAGACACCGCCAGCCATATTACTATGGTGGGGAAACATGCCTTTCCTGTGGCGGCATTGCCACCACGGAAAGGCATTCGGGAATTGCTTGTGGGGGCCCGTTCCGGGCCCCCAGGGACTCTGGGGGGTGGAGGGTGGGGTTGCACATGGTTCAATGCACAGCATGGCAGGCACCGCGCGATGCCTTCCTGGCATTGTGGCGAGCGGTGCTGAGTGCACCGCCCGCCACAATGTCAGGAATGCAGGATGCGCCCGCCACTGTAGCGGGTGCATCCTAATGGCCCCCACGGGACCCCAGTGCTTATGGTGGGCGGTCCCATTTCACGATAGGTCCGCCCGCCATCCTAATGACCCCCTTAGTCTGTGGTACGTAGAATTTTGGTCCTGCTGTAAACTTTTTCTGCAGTACCAAAAATACTTCAATTTCAGGGAGCCTTTAAGCATCCAACTGTAAGGTAATGAAAGAATCTCTACTGTTTTTCTTACTGAAGAAAAGGACCGTACTGTTTTGTTCAGTAATGAAAGGATCCCGCACTGTTTTGTTACGTACTGAATGAAACCTGCTCTGTTATCAGTAAGGAAAAGTCCTCGTACAGCTTAATTCCATAATGAAGGGAGACTGCACTGTTTGACTCAGTAATGAAGGGAGCCTGTACTGCTTGCTTTAGAAATGAAAGGAGCCTGCACTGTTTGATTTGGTAATGAAGGGAGCCTTCACGGTTTGGTTTGATAATGAAGGAAGCCAGCACTGTTTAATTTGGTAAAGAAGGGAGTCTGCACTATTTGATTTAGTAATGAAGGGAGCATGAACTGTTTGATTTGGTAATGAGGGGAGCCTGCACTGTTTGATTTATTAATGAAGGGAGCCAGCACTGTTTGATTCGGTAATAAAGGGTGCCTGCACAGTTTGATTTAGTAGCGAAGGGAGCCTGCACTGTTTGATTTGGTAATGAAGGGAGCCTGCACCACTTGATTTGGTAATCAAAGGAGACTGCACTGTTTAAATTGGTAATGAAGGGTGCCTGCACTGTTTGATTTGGTAATGAAGGGAGCCTGATTTGTTTGATTTAGTGATGAAGGGAGCCTGCACTGCTTGATGTAGTAATGAAGGGAGCCAGCACTATTTGATCTGGAAATGAAGGATCCTACACTGTTTGATTTAGTAATGAAGGGAGCCCGCACTGTTTGATTTAGTAATGAACGAAGCCTGCACTGTTTGATTTGGTAATGAATGGGAGCCTGCACTGTTTGATTTAATAACGAAGAGAGCCTGCAATGTTTGATTTATAATAAAGGGAGCCTTCCCCATTTGATTTAGTAAAGAAGGGAGCTTGCACTGTTTGATTTGGTAATGAAGGGAGACTGCACTGGTTCATTAGGTATTGAAGGGAGCCTGCACTGCTTGATGAAGTAATGAAGGGAGCCTACAGTGTTTGCTTCAGTAATAAACGGAGCCTGCCCTGTTTGATTCAGCAATGAAGAGAGCCTGCACTGTTTGATTTGGTAATGAAGGGAGCCTGCACTGTTGGATTTAATAATAAAGGGAGCCTGCACATTTGATTTAGTAATCAAGGGAGTCTGCACTGTTTGAATCAGTAACAAAGGGAGTCTGCACAGTTTGATTTAGTAATGAAGGGAGTCTGCACTGTTTGAATCAGTAATGAAGAGAGCCTGTACTGCTTGATGTAGTAATGAATGGAGCCTGCACTGTTTGATTTAGTAATAAAGGGAGCCTGCACGGTTTGATTTAGTAGCAAAGGGAGCCTGCACCGCTTAATGTACTAATGAAGGGACACTGCACTGTTTGATTTGGTAATGAGGGGAGCCTGAACTGTTTGATTTAGTAATGAAGGGAGCGTGCACTGTTTGATTCGGTAATAAAGGGTGCCTGCATAGTTTAATTTAGTAATGATGGGAGTCTGCGCTGTTTGATTTAGTAGCGACGAGAGCCTGCACTGCTTGATGCAGTGATGAAGGGAGCCTGCACTGTTTGATTTGGTAATCAAAGGAGACTGCACTGTTTGCTTTGGTAATGAAGGGTGCCTGCACTGTTTGATTTAGTAATGAAGGCAGCCTGCACCGCTTGATCTAGTATTGAAAGGAGTCTGCACTGTTTGATGTAGTAATGAAGGGAGCCTGCACTATTTTATCTGGAAATGAAGGATCCTGCAGTGTTTGATTTAGTAATGAAGAGAGCCTGCATTGTTTGATTTAGTAATGAAGGGGCCTGCGCTGTTTGATTTGGTAATGAAGGGTGCCTGCACTGTTTGATTTAGTAATGAAGGCAGCCTGCACCGCTTGATCTAGTATTGAAGGGAGTCTGCACTGTTTGATGTAGTAATGAAGGGAGCCTGCACTATTTTATCTGGAAATGAAGGATCCTGCAGTGTTTGATTTAGTAATGAAGAGAGCCTGCACTGTTTGATTTAGTAATAAAGGGAGCCTTTCCCATTTGATTTAGTAAAGAAGGGAGCCTGCACTGTTTCATTCGGTAATGAAGGGTGCCTGCACTGTTTGATTAGTAATGAAGGGAGTCTGCACCGCTTGATGTAGTAATGAAGGGAGCCTGTACTGCTTGATTTAGTAATGAAGGGAGACTGCACTGTTTGATTTTCTAATGAAGGGAGTCTGCTTTGTTTGATTTAGTAATGAAGAGAGCCTGCTTTGTTTGATTTAGTAATTAAGGGAGCAGGTGCTGTTTGATTTAGTAATGAAGGTAGCCTGCTTTGTTTTATGTAGTAATGAAGGAAGACTGCACTGTTTGATTTAGTAATAAAGGGAGACTGCACTGTTTGATTTGGTAACGAAGGGAGCCTGCACTGTTTGATCTAGTAATGAAGGGAGTCTGCATTGTTTTATTAATACGGAAGGGAGCCTGCTCTGTTTGATTTGGTAATGAAGGGAACCTGCACTGTTTGATTTAGTAATGAATGGAGTATGCACTGTTTGATTTAGTAATAAAGGGAGCCTGCACTGTTTGATTTAGTAGCAAAGGGAGCCTGCATCGCTTGATTTAGTAAGGAAGAGAGCCTGCCCTGTTTGATCTGGATATGAAGAATCCTACAGTGTTTGATTTAGTAATGAAGAGAGCCTGCATTGTTTGATTTAGTAATGAAGGGGCCTGCACTGTTTGATTTGGTCATGAAGGGCGCCTGCACTGTTTGATGTAATAACGAAGACAGCCTGCACTGTTTGATTTAGTAATAAAGGGAGCCTTTCCCATTTGATTTAGTAAAGAAGGGAGCCTGCACTGTTTCATTCGGTAAAGAAGGGTGCCTGCACTGTTTGATTAGTAATGAAGGGAGCCTGCTCCGCTTGATGTAGTAATGAAGGGAGCATGTACTGCTTGATTTAGTAATGAAGGGAGACTGCACTGTTTGATTTAGTAAGGAAGGGAGCCTGCACTGTTTGATTTAGTAAGGAAGGGAGCCTGCACTGTTTGATTTGGTGATGTAGGAAGCCTGCACTGTTTGATTTAGTAACGAAGGGAGCCTGCGCTGTTTGATTTGGTAATGAAGGGAGCCTGCTTTGTTTGATGTAGTAATGAAGGAAGACTGCACTGTTTGATTAAGTAATGAAGGGAGACTGCGCTGTTTGATTTGGTAACGAAGGAAGCCTGCACGGCTTGATGCAGTGATGAAGGGAGCCTGCACTGTTTGATCTAGTAATGAAGGGAGTCTGCACTGTTTGATTTAGTAATAATGGGAGCCTGCACTGTTTGATTTGGTAATGAAGGGAGCCGGCTTTGTTTGATGTAGTAATGAAGGAAGACTAAACTGTTTGATTTAGTAAGGAAGGGAGCCTGCACTGTTTGATTTGGTAACGACGAGAGCCTGCACTGTTTGATTTAGTAACGAAGGGAGCCTGCACTGTTTGATTTGCTAATGAAGGAGCCTGCTTTGTTTGATGTAGTAATGAAGGAAGACTGCGCTGTTTGATTTAGTAATTACCGCAGACTGCACTGTTTGATTTGGTAACGCAGGGAGCCTGCACTGCTTGATGCAGTGATAAAGGGAGCCTGCACTATTTGATCTAGTAATACAGGGAGCCTGCACTGTTTGATTTAGTAATGAAGGGAGCCTGCTCTGCTTGATGCAGTGATGAAGGGAGCCTGCACTGTTTGATTTGGTGAGGAATGGAGCCTGCTTTGTTTGATTTAGTAATGAAGGGAGCCTGCACTGCTTGATGCAGTGATGAAGGGAGCCTGCACTGTTTGATGTGGTGAGGAATGGAGCCTGCTTTGTTTGATTTAGTAATGAAGGGAGCCTGCACTGCTTGCTGCAGTAATGAAGGGATCCTGCACTGTTGGATTTAGTAATGAAGGAAGCCTACTTTGTTTGATTTAGTAATGAAGGGAGTCTGCTTTGTTTGATTTGGTAATGAAGGGAGCCTGTACTGCCTATTGCCGTGATGAAGGGAGCCTGCACTGTTTGCTTTTGTTCGGAATGGAGCCTGCTTGTTTTGATTTAGTAATGAAGGGAGCCTGCACTGCTTGATGCAGTGATGAAGGGCTCCTGCACTGTTTGATTTAGTAATGAAGGGAGCCTGCTTTGTTTGATTCAGTAATGAAGGGAGTCTGCTTTTGTTTGATTTAGTAATGAAGGGAGCCTGTACTGCTTGATGCAGTGATGAAGGGAGCCTGCACTGTTTGGTTCGGTGAGGAATGGTGCCTGCTTTGTTTGATTTAGTAATGAAGGGAGCCTGCACTGCTTGCTGCAGTAATGAAGGGATCCTGCACTGTTGGATTTAGTAATGAAGGAAGCCTACTTTGTTTGATTTAGTAATGAAGGGAGTCTGCTTTGTTTGATTTGGTAATGAAGGGAGCCTGTACTGCCTATTGCAGTGATGAAGGGAGCCTGCACTGTTTGATTTTGTTCGGAATGGAGCCTGCTTGTTTTGATTTAGTAATGAAGGGAGCCTGCACTGCTTGATGCAGTGATGAAGGGATCCTGCACTGTTTGATTTAGTAATGAAGGGAGTCTGCTTTGTTTGATTTAGTAATGAAGGGAGCCTGCACTGCTTGATTTGCTGAGGAATGGAGCCTGATTTGTTTGATTTAGTAATGAAGAGAGCCTGCACTGCTTGATTAAGTGATGAAGGGAGACGGTACTGTTTGATTTAGTAATGAAGGGTGCCTTCACTGTTTGATTAGTAAGGAAGGGAGCCTGCACTGTTTGATTTGGTAATGAAGGGAGCCTGTATTGTTGTTTTCGATAATGGAATAAATGTTGACTGTTTTTCTATCCAGCAGTGGAAAGATATTAGCACTATTTTATCCAATAACGGAACTCTAACAGAAAGAAACGAGCGCTGCTTCTTTCAGTTATCAAAAAGAGTGTGCATTGTTTTATTCAGTAATTAATCGGTATGTGTACCGTTCTGTTCTCTAATGGAAAGAAGAGAGCACTGTTTTATGCAGATTTGAAAGGAGTGAATACTATGGAGTCATTCCCCTGTCTCTTTCTCCCTGAGCACCAGTGTACAGCCTGTTTTATAAATGATTTGGAAACCTACTTGGGGTAGATCCTGTTTTCAAAGACATCTCTCTTTTGATATCAGAACCCCCTTTTACAAAATCCAGGCTTGCCAGTAATCTATGACCAAAATAATTCAAGCACCAAGCCTGCTAATTTGCATAATTCTGCTTTCTCAGAAAATTAACTCATGTACCATGTGACCTAAATCAGACCACAAGACGACTGTGCTTTGATCCAGGGACTTTCCCCAGGTCCCTCTGCTTGCTCCCCTTTCTCCTTTAAGCCACATATGATATTTTCTTAGGATACAATCCCCCCTAGACTATAATATCCAGTCTCTGGGTCAAGCCGCGTTCTTGGCCCCCAAAAGCAGACTACATCATCTGCTTGCCATTTTTTAGGGCAGGTGCATTAAGCAAAGCTTTGCTCACTCTGTTGAGCTGCGGTGCCCAGCCCATGTGCAGTCAGGTACTGAAAACAAATATTACACGAAATTACACCGCTTGTGAGTGCTGCTGCAATTCCACACCCACCTGCTGAGCTGTCATTTTATCAAAATAACATGTCAGGGAGAGTTTCTGGTCTGACTCGACGAGAAGGGGAAGGAGGAAGCAGGAAGGGGTGCCACGTGCCATCTACACATGATCCTTTCTACCTTCTGAAATAGTGTCTGTCACCCACAGCCGACAGCCGTCATGAAAAGGGGGGGCCCTCGGCCCCCCCGCACGCATGGCGGCGCGGCGACCGTCGCCCCCACTGTCTCCTTGGTCGCCATTCGGCGGTGGGGGCGTGCCCTGGGGGGCGCGGCCCACCGCCGATTGGCTGGCGGCCTCCTTGACCCGGATCCTGGGAAGTGGGTCCGGGTCAGGGGGGGCGGGCTATAGGAGGGGCCACCTGGCCCCTCGGGAATAAAGAGATAGGGAGCGCCCAGGAGACCCTCTTGTCCCTGGACGCTCCCCCGCCGAAACGGTGTGCCCCGCGCTCGGGGCTTCTTTGTTTTAGTAAAATTTTCCCCCCTTTCTTTTTCAGGTTACTCGAAGGGCCCGGGATCAGGAGCTGCGCGCCAACCGGTAGTGTGCACGTCGACCGCACAAGGTGTAGCAAGCTGTTTTCGGGAGCTAGCCGTGTGGAGCCAGCCGCTTCTGTGTTTTTTCCTTTACAGGTCAGGTTTGGCGGGACGACGCTGGGACAACGGAAGAGCATCGGAGCTCACCACGGACAGAGCCGGAACGACGATGGGTCGACGGAAACTCCAGCTCCGACGTTTGTTCTCCTGGTCCCGAGTCGTCAGCTGGGCAATCAATCCCACAGAGCCAAGGACGGGGATATCGGGACATGCGCACAGAGAGCGTCGGGACACGGTGAGGGGGCCCCCTTCATAGGGGCAGAGCAGTTGTGGGCAGTGGGTGGGGGTGCCTGTGGGGTGTGCAAGATCCTGAGTCGGATCGGAGGCGGAGTGGCCGTGCCACGTGTGCTTTTCTGCCCCAGGTACGGAACTAAGACTGTGGCTTGGTGGATGCGGCGCCATCCTGTGTCTGCCACAAGACGGGCCATTGAATGTGGGGACAGGTTTTCAATGTGCGAGTGATGTTGCCCGGGAGGGGGGCAGTACAGAGGCAGATGGGTCTTTCTTCCGTTCTTCTAACAGGGGACGCTCGATAACTACATCACCGCTTCAAAGAACTGGTAGCACGTATCACTTTGGCTATGAATGCACTAGCTTGATGGCAGGCCTATTACTTTGTTGAGACTTGTTCACTGCAGCTCATGTCTGGCCTGGGAACGTGGAGCACGCGCTGCATTAGTTTCACCCAGGAACTCTAGTCTTGGGACCCAATGTAATTTTTGGGGAGATATCAAATGCTCACAACTGCCTCAAAGGTGTTTTATTATGTCGGCAACCATAGGATCCCCCTTTAAAACGCCCTGACCCTCAACATAGGAGAATGATTCGGAACGGGCAAGTTTCGCGGAAGGCGTATTCTTTATGCCTTCATGGCACATCCGCTCTCGTCTGGGCCGGGGTAGTTCTAAGGGCGGTAGCCGGGTTTCAGGGGTCATGGCAGGGGGCTGGGATGTAACGTTTACATCTCATTTAGCCTTACCGATCATGCCTTCACAGCAAAAGTCCTTGGGAGCTGTTTGTTACGTACAGGTTGCACGGTAAAGGCACGTGTGGTAAATATGCAGTTGTTTTTGTTTATAACCGTGTTGTTAAGGCATTTTTGAAGTAATCGCATGCATGGTTCCGTCTTCAGTTTCAAAATTTGTCTTTTATATTGTTTGCTATCGCTATTCTAGTTTCAATATTCTGGCTGCATACCACTGCTTCGCCATTCCTTGACTTTCACTAGGATGTGTGCCACAGTTTCACCGGTTTGCCTGCATTACGTTCCGGTAAACCTGTAGCTGCACGGTATTGTGTACACTAGCGTGCCCCAGTTTCACCAGCATATATCTAGTATCTCTCCTCGGATTCACCAGGCTATACGAACAAGGATGCCTTCGAAATCGTATGGGCACTATAACAGTCTGCCACATGGCGATGCTGTGTGTGTGATTTAGAGATGAGCAGAACCACAGCTGTTTATTAATTCAATACACATTAAACACTATTAATCCTGACACCCAAGCCATTCGTTTAATTTTAGGTCCTGGAATAATCTGAATATTCAGATTTATAGGAATGTTAGGGTTGGTAGTTGCATAGGTGTGGTTAAAACTGCAGTGGCTTCCTGGCAAGGGCTCTGGCAGATATTTGTACAAATTAAGCACCGAATGCTGGAAATGTGTTTATGTCCAGTCCCTTCCTATGATCCTTAAAGGATGTTTTTAGTTCATCTTCTGTTGTACCCTGCACTTTATTTCACACTTTTATCCTGTGAAAGTATCATGTTGCTGTATATTGCCCTTCCTGGTTGGGAAAATAACTCTGCTTGTTGTCTATATCTTTAAAGATATGCACCATAATTTAAACTTTTATCAATTTACAGGAATTGAACGTACGAATAGTGCAGGTTTGCCTGACGGTGTAATGTAAATATGGTGCCCGGGTGAAGCGCTCCAACACCTTCTGGTTGATTCTGCGCGATATAATGATGCCAAAATTAAGTAATTAGATTAGGAAATAGATAAAGTATCGTCTCTGAGGTGTGGGTGACCGAGTGGGACTTGTTCGACAGGTGTCCTCATAGCTGCCAAAGTTTGTTGAACTTGCAACTTGACTGTCATTACAGTTTGTTAAATTGGAGACAACTGGTGTTAGCATCTACAATCTGTGGCTGTGGATTTCTCTCATGGTAATTTAGGCATAACTAATAGTTTTCAAATTTGATACTGCGGAGGCTGAACTTATCCTGACTTAAGCTAAATAGCAGTATAGGGATGGATAAGGAGGGAGCTTGAGTTCAAAGTAGGGTCAGTGCCTTTCTTGAGTTGCTTCAGATATATAACAGTTTTATAACTCTATTTCCTACGTACATTCTTTATGTGGGTTCCCTTAGCTTCTCATTCCATGCACGATTGGGAGATGGAAACCAATGTTAGTGACAGTGGGAAGTGGGAAATGCCTAGAAGTAGTCGGTGTGAGCGACTTAGCATCAGGAAGGCATGAAAACATAAAAGGTGTTTTCACTCCATATCACCATGATCTGACTGTGTCCTGTATTTGGGGTGAAGCTTGACTAGCAACACGTAATGCTATTGGCGTTTGTTTTGAGTGGGGACTGGCTAAATTAGAAATCTTCATGCCATTTTTTCACAGCTTTTTAAGGGCAAATGCCCAGTAATCCAGGCAGGTGCAATTTTCTGAACCATAGCATATACCGGACATTTGACTCTTCTCAACTCTGCCCACCTTTCGACATGTGTCAGGGGTTAGGGCTTATTATCCGACGGAGAGTGTAGAGCAGGCTGTCCCAGTTCCATGGTACTCAGTGGGGCACAGACACAGAGCCTGAAAGTAAATGTTAGTAGTAACATGGGATCAGGTCTCTCCAATAGATCACTGCACCGCAGGGGGGACTAAAGCTATTTAGTTATAATACGACATCTCCACACCAGTGACACGTCAGATTGCAGCACTGCTTCACTTAGGAGCCAGATGGGGATGGGAGAGTCCAAGCAATATTCCAGAATTCACGTCCAGGGATCTCAACAGACCTCTACAGCAGTAGTGCACAGTGGAGGACGAGGTACTGACAAGAATGGTCAATGCCAATAAAGATGCAATGGGTCACGATGCAAAGGTTAATCTACATCTGAGGTGCTGTTCATTATCCTAGGGGGGGACATTGCACCAGTCCAAACGACTCTTCATTGAGGATAGGTTAAAGCCAACTTTATTGGACAGCCATCCTAGTGGTAGCTGTATTGCGGGCAGCCTCCAGGCTAAGTCTTGAAGGAATGTAGAGCAGCTGGCTTTACCAGTCTATATTGGCATGGATGAGTAAAGGAGAAGGGAACAGGTGGATAACAATATATGTATTTGTTTTAAACGCATTCCTTTAGTTCCTTTACAAGGCTCTAGTCAAGAAATTACGGTCGGTAAACTTATTCTAACACACAAGTAAATGGGCACAATATACGTCGAGCTTATGTTGAGATTATAGGCGAGTAATTACAGTCTGTAGGCCTATATAGATACGTGGAGCTATAGGGGTGTCCCAAGGCCAGATATCAATAAAGTGTAGGGGAACGACGAATGGCATAGAGACAGGGCATAGAGCCAGTAGAAAGACTACCGGGGGGGTCCTGATAATGCTACACACCCTTATGTCACACCTATAAGGTGCCCAAGAGCCTAGTGACAACATCACATGGTTCTGGGGAGGCGTCTGGCCATGTCCGGTTGGCGAGGATGATGTTTACCAGAAGCCGAAGTGGCGAGCGAACAGGGCCTTTGGGCCAGCTTACAGGGGGAGCTATGGCTTTCATTGGAGCCACAGGCTTATTCTTAGCCAGGGTTATGTTAATAGGCACCACACGGTAGCAAGAAGTTTAAATGCGCTACGGGTGTCACAAATTGAGGCTGCTGACCACTCGCAACGGAGAGTAAGGTGGGGAGTGCTCCTGGGGTTCATCTCAGCTCAAGCCTGGTATCGGAGGGCATTGAATACAGACGGGTGGGTCAGCTTTCGTTAAGAAGCCAGAAACATTACCTAAATATACAATAGTATGGCACGGCATGTCACAACGTGGATTGTCCTAAGGTAACAATAGACGGGCCATTACATTCACGGGGGACCACAGGTCGACGCTTTCATGTAGGTCATATTACCAGACACCCTTAGGTAGCCCTAATGTAAATGTCAGCAAGTGGCATAAAGCCTAGCATCTGAGTACGTGGAATGCAGGCATGTGTGGATCAACGTGGGGTGTGAAGTCAGGAACATTACCTAAATATACAGTACGATTCTATGGCATTCCACACCGTGTATGGTCCTGAAGTAACAGTGGTTGGGCTATCGCATTCGTTAAGGACCACAGGTCTAAGCTTACATGAAGGGCTTTCCACCAGGCACCCGTAGGCAGCCATAACGTGGATGTTCGCAAGTGGCACAAGCTGTCACTTTACTCAATACGAATGAGTAGTCATCTGGCGCTAAGGTTATCAAAAAACTTACTTAGCAAGTAAGTGAGGCTAATGTAAGACTAGCGCGTGTACAGCAGTTATCGCCAGAAACACTAATGGTTTGTGTTTATCTTTTCCACTTATGTATGGCCGGGTCCATGGGGGGACATCTGGAGTGCTCCACATCACAACAGCTGCAACAGGTGGACAGCTCAGGGGATGCTGGCGTCAGTCACGGCCGGGTCCAGGGCGGATATTGGAGGGGTGCTCCACACCGCAACATCAGCAGCGGGTGGACGTCAAAAGGGAAGCATACGTCGAGAAAGAGGACACCAAGGGCCCAAGTGTTGCTGGCAGGTGTAAGTGCTACCCATTCCCTAAGGTGGAAGTGGGAATTGTCACCCAGGTTTTCTTGATCTTTTCCTGGTTCCGGCAGTTTCTCCAACCTGTGACGCAGGGGAGGAACTCATCACCTGAAAGGGAGGTGCTACAATGTGCCAGCGCAAGCAACAGGCTGGACGCGGGACAGGGAAGAGTTGGTTTGGGGGACTGTGCCTCGGTCAGTTCAGTAACTTCTTTCAGGGACTCTTAGCTCAGCAGCCCGACCCCCCGTCAATGGTGATACTTCACCTAGGGGGGACTGACTTGGCAAAATTGGGAGGTTAATACTCATTGATGGGTTCATCTCCACTGTGGGTGGGTCTTCAGGACTTGCCCGGGTGGCACAGTAGTAGGTTCTCAACCTATCCCGTGGTGGCAGGGGCGAGGGGCGGACGCGGTCAGGGCGTTGAATCACTCGATAGAGAGGATCAACACACAGTGAAAAAATAAAAATTAGTTCAAGCCCACCCTCGGATGCAGATGATCCACTATGGGTGTATTTGAGGTGCATAATTCTACCTGGTGAGGGGAGTCCATTTGTCGGAGAAGGGAAGGGTCCTGTGATCTGATAATATCAGGGCCTAGTTGAAAGGTTTTGATAGAGTGAGAACTTGCTAGGATAGGTCAAGGCAGGGGGAGGCCAGATCGTCGGTTAACAATGCTGGCCTGTGGCGGTAAGGTCATTATCGGTGAGCACATATTTGAGGTCTGAGGGGGCGGGCATCATCCTATGGAGGTTCCCGCCCAGGGGGAGGGGCCTGCGGGCCACTCCCACAACTCCAGGGGCAAGGTAATAGATGCTGCAAAGCAAAGGAGCGCGGGTAGGAGTAGTTCACGCTTTCCTTAGGCTGGTAGCCACCCCGCGCGCGTGGACTCATGACGCCACCGGCGCAGAGTAAGGGCCCTCCTTTAGTGGGTAAATGGAGTTCAGGGCGTAGACCGGGCAATTCCCGGGGTAACACTGCGCATGCGCACATCCAGAGAGGAGGCGCAGCTTGTAGGACCTGACACTGGTAGTGACCCTGCCATATGGCCAGAAATGTACAAAAATTCTAGATAAGGATGTTTAGTCTAAGTTAGGAAACAACATGTATTAGAGTTTTGTTAAAGTCAGGCTCTCAAACTTGTTGCTAAGAAGTATGTACCTAAATGTCCTGCTGAATTTTTGTATACATTGTTGATTATGCAATTAAAACCTTTTTAATTTCATACTTTAATAAATACGGCCGGGCGACTAGCGCCCGCCTTCCAAAAAGTAAAGACGTCTCGTGTCCACGTTCCTGGGTATTGGGTGCCGGATTGGGGGGGAGGCGGCAGCTAGTCGCTGACCATGTGAAAAGGGGGGGCCCTCGGCCCCCCCGCACGCATGGCGGCGCGGCGACCGTCGCCCCCACTGTCTCCTTGGTCGCCATTCGGCGGTGGGGGCGTGCCCTGGGGGGCGCGGCCCACCGCCGATTGGCTGGCGGCCTCCTTGACCCGGATCCTGGGAAGTGGGTCCGGGTCAGGGGGGGCGGGCTATAGGAGGGGCCACCTGGCCCCTCGGGAATAAAGAGATAGGGAGCGCCCAGGAGACCCTCTTGTCCCTGGACGCTCCCCCGCCGAAACGGTGTGCCCCGCGCTCGGGGCTTCTTTGTTTTCCCACCCACCATCCCTTGGAACAAAAAGTTTTGTAGCAATTCTTATGTCTGGTTGAATGGTAAGTTTTGAAGGTACGGTCCACGGGTCTCACAGGGTAATAGAGATGGAATTGTTGGTATATTTTGTTGATGCTTTTGTCTAGGAATTTTTCCCCTTTTAGCAAGTCATGTGTGAAGTGAATTGTATGTGATGCTAAGTGTCTTTAGGCCTTTTTTCCCTTTTGTAGCTATACGCGGGTCTCACAGGGTAATGGAGATGGAATTGTTGGTATATTTTGTTGATGCTTTTGTCTAGGAATTTTTTCCCTTTTAGCAAGTCATGTGTGAAGTGAATTGTATGTGATGCTAAGTGTCTTTAGGCCTTTTTTCCCTTTGTAGCTATACGTTGATACTGTTATTTAGTAGCCAGTGTAGCTGTCCTTTAGAATTTTTCCCATAGGTCGTCGTATTTATTAGGTATGGGGCATGCGGTAAGGTCATTATCGGTGAGCACATATTTGAGGTCTGAGGGGGCGGGCATCATCCTATGGAGGTTCCCGCCCAGGGGGAGGGGCCTGCGGGCCACTCCCACAACTCCAGGGGCAAGGTAATAGATGCTGCAAAGCAAAGGAGCGCGGGTAGGAGTAGTTCACGCTTTCCTTAGGCTGGTAGCCACCCCGCGCGCGTGGACTCATGACGCCACCGGCGCAGAGTAAGGGCCCTCCTTTAGTGGGTAAATGGAGTTCAGGGCGTAGACCGGGCAATTCCCGGGGTAACACTGCGCATGCGCACATCCAGAGGGGAGGCGCAGCTTGTAGGACCTGACACCGGTAGTGACCCTGCCATATGGCCAGAAATGTACAAAAATTCTAGATAAGGATGTTTAGTCTAAGTTAGGAAACAACATGTATTAGAGTTTTGTTAAAGTCAGGCTCTCAAACTTGTTGCTAAGAAGTATGTACCTAAATGTCCTGCTGAATTTTTGTATACATTGTTGATTATGCAATTAAAACCTTTTTAATTTCATACTTTAATAAATACGGCCGGGCGACTAGCGCCCGCCTTCCAAAAAGTAAAAACGTCTCGTGTCCACGTTCCTGGGTATTGGGTGCCGGATTGGGGGGGAGGCGGCAGCTAGTCGCTGACCATGTTATAAACAGACCGACAGAGCGCGTGTCTGGACTGCGCGGCCACGTGTCAGACATCTCACGTGCGGAATGATTTTCAGAGTGGCATCAGATTTGCCAGAGATAGGGTTGCCACGTGATGAAAGTGAAACATGGAGATGAGTTCTAACACCCCATTTGCAACACCCCTTTGAATGACAAGAGTAGGTGCATGTGTAGGCACTGAGGGGCGCCTACCATTACTTTTGTTTTTACCACCACCTGCACCTACAGAACTGCAGTGTAAAAGTACTGTCAGGAGGAGGTCTTGTAAGGAACAGAGATACTGGGGTCCAGCTCAGTGGCGCCTCTTTCATTCACCCTCGAAACATGACATCCTGAGCGGGAGAAAACAAGATTCAAAGCTGCCATCTCCTGGCTGCTCGCAGATAACCACAAAAGGAGGGAGCAGTGACTGCAGGGGTGCCTTAGCAGCTGGATCTGTTGCCTCAGTGTGTTTAGTAGGTTAAGACACCTGCTGCAGAGAGGACCTGTGCACCCCAGCTCCTCTTAGTATAATGCATCCATTAGAGCTCAGGTTGCTAATGCAATGTTAAAGTGTTCTGTGTAATATTCTGCCTGCAAACTTAAATCATGAAATGTCTATCTGTGCCAGTGAAAAGCACTGTGTATAACCTTCGGATCACATATTTCAATACTAGTAGGAGAGAGCAGTCGCCTTAGAGGACTGAGATCCCCACTAGAGGTGGAAAAGAGCAGCTGTCCTAGAAGGCTGAATATCACACTAACGGTGGAAAAGAACAGTCACCTTAGAGTATTGATATTCACACTAAAGGTGGAAAAGAGCCGTCACCTTAGAGGACTGAGATCCACACTAGAGGTGGTAAAGAGGGACAAGGAGACAGGAAAGGAGGGAGAAAGGACAGAATGAGGAATGTGCTTTGTGAATGATGGTATATCCTCCAAGGCAGTGTTGACAAAGCAATAGAATATTGTGATTAAAAAGCAAGGATACTTTAATGTGTTTATCTTTTAGAAAGGGAAGGAGCTTAGTGAAGTTTACTATGGTATTTCCCTACCACAAGCACTGCCTGCTGCAGACGCCCCTTCATCGCCCACTTAGACAACATGTCTTAAAACAGGGAAACAACCTTTACAACGCAACTTTTACAACACACTACCATTACAACGAAACTTTTACAACGCAACATCCATTACAACGCATGCCATTACAACGCAACCATTACACCGCATGACACTACAACGCACACCACTACAACGCATGTCTTTACAACACAGTCATTACAACGCATACCATTACAACGCATAACATTACCATCCAACACTTACCCTACTGTTGCACCCCCTGGAGTTAGAATAGTAATTTTTCCCCCTACACTATCCAACACTTACCCTACTGTTGCACCCCCTGGAGTTAGAATAGTAAATTTTACCCCTACACTATCCAATACTTACCTAAACATGCAATGTAATGTCATGCGTTGTAATGGTATGCGTTGTAAAGGTATTATGCGTTGTAATGGAATGCGTTGTAAATGTAGTTTTTTAATTTTCGTTGTAATGGTATGCGTTGTAATGGAATGCGTTGTAATGCATGTTGCATTGTAAAAAATGCGTTGTAAAGGTATGCATTTTAAAAGTGTGCATTGTAGTGACAGGCATCCCTTAAAACAAGCAGAGTAGCTTGAATTGCAAATGTGGAACACCAATATTACTATTTGTTTTGCAAATGGGGGCTACTTTATTTTGGTCCCTGGGCCTTTTTTTACGTCCCAGTCCAACAGTATGCCTGTGTTCTTTTTTTTCTATTTTCCCAATGAAGCTGGTGCATTGTGGTCCGTACAGTAAAGAAGAGAGTCAACAGGCTAATTCAGCCCTGCTCACACTGTCACTAGACTCCTTTCTGCAAGAACCTGAAGGTTAGGTAACACACAGCTGTGCTTTTTCACTGCATCAGCACAAGAGTTGCCTGGCTTGCCCTGGCCTAATAGAAACCAGCAGGATTGCAGACTTAACTTGCTAGGTGATACAACTGTCGAAGAAGAGGTAACCTACCATCGAAATCAATAGGATTGGCAAGTATGTTGGTTCTGAATAGGCCTGGGTGGGGAACTCTGCTCTGTTCGCTGAGTTTTCCATACTCCGTGGAGCTCGCATTGCGAAAAACTCCGCTCTGTGAAGTGGAGCAGAGATTTTTCCTCGCTCTAACACTGGCAGCACGAGCGAAGAAAATCCAAGGCTAAACAACCTCCCAGTGAGATTTCTCAACACAAACGGCCGCAGATGGCCGCGACCGCTCGCGTTGAGAAACCTTCTGTTTGAGTTGAGGAAGCTGCCACTCCACTAGTGTGGATCTCTACTCGAGTGGCACAAAGAAGCAGCGCCATCTTGTGCTGCGCATGGTGCCATTCACGCTGATTTTCCAGCGAGGGAGAAACACCTGGTGCTAAAAATCAGTGCAAACGACGCAACCTAACACAGTCCACAGCTTGGGGAACTCCCCATAGCGCGAAAAACAAAGCACAATGTGGCATGGTTCTTGTGCGCAAAAAATTCTTTCTAATAATCCCCATAGCGCAGCAGAGTTTTTTGGTCACTTCGCGGAGTTCTGCATAGCGGAACTCCCCAAACTCCCCCAGGCCTATTTCTGAACCACCCCCTTGTTTTAAGGGGTATTTACTTTTTCCCAATTTATTTTGTGGGGAGTTTCATCAGCTTCTGTAGCACTAACGGCAGGCAGAGCAGTCCCTCTGCTGGGGACAGAAGCAGGTGTCCTGTTGTAAGGAGTAGTGTTACTCTAAGCTGGTTGTGCAGCCAGTAATACATTAGGATTTGATTGGATTGGATTGGATGTGCATTTGTAGAGCGCGAATTGCTGCCCGGAGGCGTCCAAGCGCTAGGAATACCATGACCCCACACAATGGCCCAGGAGGGGGGAGAAGTGGGAGTTAATTAGACTGGATGAAATAAAAAGGTTTTCAGCTGCTTGCAGAAAGCCAAGAGATTGGGGTTGGCTCTGAGGTGCAGCGGAAGGGCGTTCCATGCCCTGGCGGCATTATAGGAAAACGTCCTGCCTCCGGATCTGGATCTTTTTATTCTGGGAGCCATTGCACGGAAAGTCTGACTAGAGCGTAGGCTTCTATTGGGCGTGTAGTGGGTAATTAGGTCCCGCGTAATCCTGGGGCCAGTGTTCCAGAAGGCCTGGTGTGCTATGCACATAGCTTTAAACATAACTCTCTAGCGCACCGGTAGCCAGTGGAGGGTTACCAATCCGGCCCTTACTGACTGTCTGCAGGGGAGGTCGAGTAAAATACGTGCTGCGCAGTTCTGGACTATCTGAAGCCTTCTCAGAGTGGATTCAGGGGCGCCAAGGTAGAGTACATTGTTAAAATCAAGGCGTGACTGAATTAGACCTTGTACGGCTGCTTGTTTGGCTTCCAAGGGGAGGAGAGGGAGAATTTTTTTTAGCATCCTCATGATGCCAAAGCATGTGGCTGAGAGTTTTGTGGCTTGTACGTTAAAGGACAGGGATCTGTCCAGCCAAACTCCGAGACTCTTGATACTGTTTTTGGGAGTTGGCGGGGGACCCAGACTGGGCAGCCACAGGGAGGCGGGGATGCTGAGGTCTGGGGGCCTAGGAGCATCAGCTCGGTTTTGTCCCCATTCAGTTTTAAAGACTATAGGGACATCCAGGTCTTCACTTCCTCTAGGCACTCTCTAAGCCCGCCCAGTGCAGATGGGTTGGCTTCCTGCATCAGGGAGACCACCAGCTGCGTATCGTCCGCATAGGAGATGATCTTATTCCCAAATGGGCGGACGACATCAGCCAGCGGCCTCATGTACAGGTTAAAGAGTGCAGGGCTTAGAGATGAGCCCTGGGGGACTCCGCATTTCAATGGTCTGCTGGTGGACACAGACTCGCCTTCAAACACGCGGAAGGATCTATCCTCTAAGAAGGACTGGAACCAAGACCAGGCTTTGTCCTTAATCCCGACATGGGACATACGGTGCAGCAGAGTGTCATGGCTAACCGTATCGAAGGCCGCGCTGAGATCAAGGAGGATCACTGCCACTGATCCTCCTTGATCCAGGATTTTTCTAGCTTCCTCGGTAACCATGAGGAGGGCGGTCTCGGTCCCATGTTTCGGTCTAAAGCCCGTCTGGGTGGGGTCCAGTAGGTGGTGATCTTCCAGGAAGTTTATTAGTTGTTGATTTATATATTTCTCCAGGATCTTACTTGCCCATGGGAGCAGGGATATGGGGCGATAGTTGCTCAGGTCAGTAGAGTCCAGATTAGGCTTTTTCAATAAGGCTCTGACCATGGCCTGCTTCCATACGGTCGGGACCATGCCAGAAGAGATGGAGGCATTTAAAACCTCCCTTATGATGGGCAGGCTGGTCTGCGATGCTGCCATTATTATGTCTGGCGGGGCAGGGTCATCGGGGGATCCGGATTTTACTTTGCGTGCTAAGGGTTCAAGGGTAGCGAGGTCCAAAGGAAGGAAGTGAGTCAGCGTGGGTAGGTGTTGACTGGAGGGGGAGGCTGTGGGATAGAGAGGGGGGGCTGAGGGAGTGGGGTTTTTCGGGGGAAAGGCAGAGTAGATGGAGCTTATTTTCTGATGAAAGAATTCTGCGACATTATTGCAGTGGGTGGTGGACTTCTCCGCCTGCAAGCTGGGGGGCTGTTTTGTTAATTTTTTAATAATTTGGAACATTTCCTTGGGTTTAGATTTAGCAAGCAAAATTTTCTCAGAGAAGTATGTGGCCTGGGCTGCTTTTATCAGTGTTTTATATTCACTGATGGCTTCTCTGTAAAGGGTTTTGTTGTCTGTGGAGTAATCAGATCGCCAGCATCTTTCAGATTGCCTGCAGAGTCCTTTCTTGTCCCTAAGATCCTCTGTGTACCACGGGGCAGTTTTGTGGGAGCGTTTGAATGTGATTTTTTTTTGGGAAGAGCGACGTCTAGAGATTGAGTGATCCAGTTAACATATGCCTGGTTTGCTAGGCCGGGGTTGTCTTTAATCAGGGGTGGATTCTCAGCAAGTTTGCTAGTCCAATTATCAACTGCTAGGTGGGACCAGGCTCTCATGAGTCTCGTGGTAGGTGTTGGTTCAGGGGGTTTAAGCGCAGTCCAGCTGATGGGGATCAGAAAATGGTCCGTCCAGGGCAGGGGGATGGGTGGACTGGTTAGAAGATCAGGGCAGTTGCTGAAAACCGGGTCCAGCAGATGACCCTTAACGTGGGTGGGAGAAATAACCCGTTGGGTAAGTTGCAAAGCTGCTAGATCATCTACTAAGGTCACGGCTATGTGATCTGAGGATGAGTCGAAATGAAAATTAAAATCGCCTAGCAGGGTGAAGTTAGATGTGATATTGAGACGTTCAGCCACGCTTGAGGGTAGACTGACGTGGAACTGCTTCGGGGGGCCAGGGGGGCGGTAAATAAGAGTGCAGGAGAGGCATCTATTAGGTGAGAGTTCAATGTTAAAGGTAAGGCTTTCACAGTCCGGGATGGTTTCGGGAACCACTCGGCAGTGAAGCTGTTCTTTATGAATTATCGCCAAGCCTCCTCCTCTCCCTTTAGGCCGGTCTTGTCGAGAGATTTGGAAACCTGGTGGGAGGGCGTCTATGACCGCTGGATCAGCGTCAGGGGAAAGCCAGGTTTCTGTTAGGAACAATATGTCTGGTGTGTGTTCCTCTATTAAAAGCGCAATTTCAGCCCTATGTTTAGGGAGAGAGCGGCAGTTCAATAAGAACATGCGGAAGTCGTGTAGCAGTTCGGTAGTTATTTTGGGTTTGAGGGGGATATGGAATTTAGGACAGGCAGGCGGCAGAGTGTCAGCTTGGTTAGCGCAGCATGCAGCTGTAGCCCCATCAATACTAGTCCACCGTCTTATCTTATGCTCACCATATTTACTAGGTAACATGGAGATCAACTGGGGGTGGGGTGGGGGGTACTAGAGCAGCAGCTACCCCTGCTTGTTCTTCATTACTGCTTGCACTACTCTTGCTAACAAGGGCTCTTAAACCGTGTTTATTTTAAGTTCCTGTCAGAGCCCTGTTTATTCTCTGTCCCTCAGACAGCTGTTTATTTTCTGTTTCTCTCAGAGCTAGAGCTTTGGGTTTTTTCTGTCCCTGTCAGAACTTTATGTATTTATGTCCCTCTAAGAACCCCAATTGTTGAGGTTTTTGGTCACTACGCGGAACTCCGACCAGGCCTAGACTTTTTGTCCCTCGCAGAACTCTTGTTTACTTTCTGTCCCCCTCAGAGTTAGAGCTCTGTTTAATGTCTCTTCCTCTTGTGCCCTGTTTATTTTATTTTCCTCTCAGAGCCGGAGACCTCCTTGCCCTTTCCTTAGCTCCTCAGCAGCAGACAGGAAGCCAGAAAGGGCTATGGGTGGGACAAAGGGCCATTTCTCTGATGTCAAAGGGGGGCAGAGAGTGTGTAATGCCACCTCTGCAAACCAGACAAATGTCGCTTCTGCTCTGAGCCTTGATTTACTAGACACGGTGAATAGGGCTTATAAGCTCTGGGGTAGACGTTACACTCAACAAACTCTCCTACTCTTGGCATACCTAATACAAAGAAGCCTCCAACTTCAAAGTGCATATCCCTTTAAACTAGAAGGCAGTGGCTTATTGAATAAAATACATTATTTTAGAAGAAAAAATAAGATGCATTAATGTATCTGGTCTGTTCCCATACAAACCTTCGCACCTATTAACATTATTAAAGTGTTCCTGTTACCAAAATGTATTCCACTGAGGCGTTTCCGGGACAGATCATGGCACAAGTAACTAGAACAGTAGTTGTGCAGCAGAGCCCTCCAGGGTGGCTTCAGGGCGCACTGCTATCTTGTGCTAGCTGGGGAAACAGAGACCGGCGTTCTTGGTGTAATTCATACTGCACAGCCTGGAAAGGACTGTGAGCTACTCTGCAAATAACTGGAATTCTATCTTTAGGGTGCTGTCCCCTGAAGGCAGGAAACTTATATTGTGTGCATTTTTCTTCAATTTTTTCTTCACTAACGTTAAGTAATTATGATAATATGATATTCTATTGGTTCCACATAGTGCCTCATATCACATTCTTCATGTTTCTAAGCACAATATTTTTTTTTTACATTTCCAATTTAATGGTAATCAATTTTACCAACCTCAGAAGGCTGGCAGGCTGCGATAGCTTTGCCAGGATTTGAACTTCTGACCTTCAGATCAATGGCGAACATTAACTCACTGAGCTATCTTTACAGCATTTTAAAAGAAAATTGCAAATCGATGTAGAGACTCCAGGGGGGCCTTTTCCTGGTCTTTTTCTCTTGTTTTCAGTTATCTCCCATGTATATCCTCTGCACCATGTAAATATAATTTTCAATAAAAAATTACTGAAATAAAAAAAAAAAAAAAAGAATGTAGGCCCATGAGGTGAGGACATTCGACAAGATGTAAGTAAATTGTGCTTTTAGGCATATATTTGGTGTTCAGGAAAATGTTTGAAGGATGAATTGTTTATGTTTATTATGCTTGGCTTATACAGCTTGCAATCTGTTCATAGGTATGCCCTCTTTCTCAATTTTAGATTACATTGCTGTATTTTATGAAAAGATGATAAAATGTATTGTATGCATTGTGTGGGACTGCCAAAGCTTTGATGCTATGGTTTATGTTTTAATAGAAATAAAACCAACAATAAAATAGAACCGCTTAGTAGCACTGGCCAGAATTAATATTTACTGTAACTGTTGTTCATGAAGTGTGATCTGGGTACTAAATAAAAACCTAATGCAAATCAGGAAGTCCAGAAAAATGCACAAAATAGTTGTGAGCAATACAGTAAGTGCAGGTCCGGCTTTAGAGCTGGTGGTGCCCTGTGCGACAATCTTTTTTGATGCCCCCAGTTACCTCCTTTTCCACGGATTCCTCACTACCACTCTCCAACAGTGCCCCTCGTCTCTCCATATGCCATCTAGTGCCCGTATTTCATTTTGTTTTATAGCACTACTCATACCAGTGTAGGTCGCCAGAGCACTTTCCATCACACACACATTATACAGAGACCATAAATCATACGTATGTAAGTCTGTGCATGGGAAATGTTACACAGGACAATTAGGATTACAAGGTGTAGGAATCACGTCATCCATACCAGTAGGCATTTTTTAAGAATGCTTTGTCTGGTAAAGCAAGCACTCAGGATTTAAAATGTAACACAGTAGTTGGGTTGGCTTTATTAATAAGAATTTCCCTTTTAGCAACATTAAGATAATGAAAGACTGGGGAAAAACATAACGTTCTAATTCATACCTGGCTGTTTGCATGCAGCTCTTTGATGACCGTTCTTAGCTCACTGTACTATATCAGGATTGTAACATTTGAACTGTAACAAAAGGATCTCTGTGACAAAAGCTGGAATCCAGTGAGATATACATCATGTACAATTCTGAGATCTGCATGGTGCACATTGTCTGCTGCAGGCATATTAACCCTCTGCGCTACTGTATGATAAGTCAAAACTGCCACTAGAAGAAATTCTGACCTGTCTTGCAAGCCCATTAATCACCAGAGTTATCTTGACATTTTTATTGTTGCCTGAAAACTGCTGGACACACAAGGAGCTCTGCAGCATCTGCTAAACCCATAATATATTTAAAAAACCAGCACCCTCGAGCTTGACGCCCAGTGCAGGGTGTGAGGATGGAGATGAGGTTCCAAATCTCTTTTGTCTGAATAGTGAGCGTGTGTTGAGAAGGAGGCATGCAAGGTAGTATTTTTTTTCAGTTGGTGTCTGTGGTGTGTTCGAGGTGGGGCTGGTCAGTGGTTGGTGTGTGTGCTATGGTAGATGAAGTGGCAGTGAGTGCAGATGAAAGATTCTACTGTGGAGCATGGGTCGATGCAGCATGTGGAGCATGGGTCGATGCAGTGGCAGTGTTTGTTGAGGGTGTAGAGCTCGGTGACAGTGTATCTGGAGGTGCATGAGGGCCAGGAATCGTGGCACTGGGAGCACAGGCTTGACTTCGACGTGCAAGCAGGCTGGTCACGCTGTGGCATGTTCTGAGTAGGGTCTGGTGTGGGCGGGGCTTGTGTTGGAGTGAAGAACAGTGAGCAAGGAAAACCTGCGCAGGAAAACCCAGGCAGCGCTGGTGGTACTGGATCAGGCTGGAACGAGCAGGAGCTGGATGTAGGAGAGTAGGATCTGTTTCTTATAGTTACCCCCACTTTTTGCTGATGCTCCAGACATGCCCTGACTCTCCATTGCTTGATAAGTCACCAAGACCATGCTGGTCCACACCGAAGCCTTTTTACTCTCACAACGTGGGCTGTTGTTGTCAAGGCTTGTTGGTCTCCGATTCGGACACGACCCCGCAGCACTTGACATCCTTCGTGGGACAGCTCGTCTGCGGACTCTGGTCATCCTCAACATCTCCTGGTCCCCGTGGCAGAGGAGTCAAGCTTCACCTCATCGCACCTGAAACCCCGACATTGGTGGACATTGGTCTATCGTGCCCCTGGTCACCCTGAAGTGACCCAGACTCCGTCCCATCTACTTTCAGGTTCTTCCCATCTTCGATCCAGGCTTGGATCACACCGGACACTTTTAACTCTCACCGTGTGGGTTGCTGTTGCCAAGGCTTGTTAGTCTCCAATCCGGACACTGACCCCCCCCCCCCAGCACTCGACATCCTTCGTGGGACAGCTTGCCTGTGGACTCAGGTCATTATCGACGTCTCCTGGTCCCCGTGGCAGCAGAGTCAAGCTTCACCTCATCGCACCTGAAACACCCAACATTGGTCTATCGTGCCCCTGGTCACCCTGAAGTGATCCAGACTCTGTCCCCTCTGCTTTCAGGTTCTTCACATCTTCGATCCAGGCTTGGATCACACTGGACACTTTTCATTTCCATGGCAGCAGCACTTTGCAGCAACTCACCATTGAAAACAGCGACAAGTCCCGACACCATTTGACACCTATGCACCCGGATTCCCTGGGTGAGGTAACAAGAGCACTCCAGTGCTCACATGAGTGCTGGCCTTAGAACCTTCTAAGTCTAAAAGGGTTTGCTCCAAGTCCTCTCCGAAGTGTCCTTAATCTTTAAAATACCAACCCTGACTTTCTCATAGGATTGTACGGAGCTTGCAGCTCAGTTCTCACACTGCAAGCATCCCCCGTGGGTCCCCTGTGTCACTACCTTGGGGTCCCAGCTATTCTACGTGCTCTAGGCACTGTCTAGTCAAGTCATGGTTCTTATATCACTTTCTTAATAAATGGTTTGGTTTTCCCCTGGGGCCCATTGTATATTGTGCTATTTACTTACGTTCTAGTGTGTTGATATTGTGTATCTTGCGCTCTAATCTCATGAAGAGGTTAGTAGAGAGTGTTTAGTAATACATACATATATTTTATATATACCTTGTGTGGTTCCCCTTTCATTTGGTCATTCAAGAGGTTATAATCTGGTAAACCAAGCTGCTTTACACTCCTTCAAAACTTAGCCTGAAGGCTGTTCTCCATAGCTACCACTAGGATAGCTTTCAATAAAGGTTGTCTTAAACCTAATCATCAATAAGGGTTGTTTAGACTAGTGCAAGGTGCCCACTATAACTAGTGGACGTCATATGCCAAGCCAACTTCTCACCCTGGAGGCCACAGGCAAGTGGCAAGATAAATGCCCAGGTGCCTTCCGATCACTTTCAGAACATGTAAAAAACTCATCAAACAGTTACAAGACGGCGAAAAAAAAATAATTCCCATCTCCAGTTTGCTCCAGATGACTGAACACCTCCCACTCCAGTCTCTTTGCCTTTGTTCTCTCCCCAACTCTGTCCCCCTTACCCCCATGAACAAGATCTTCTGTGCTGTGTTATGTTCCTCTGTAAGAAACAGCTGCCTTTGTCAACTTCTCAACACAGAGGGTGTGCTAAAGTGAACTCCTCAGTCACCTGCTCAACTGCCAGAGGAGGTGGATATGGGATTTCCCAGGGGTAATGAGGGGACCCTTCAAAAGACATTCTAGCTACGGCCCACTCATTCTTCTTACATTCCATTCATTCCATCACTGAGGAGGAAGCGACCGGGATACAAAATGCACCTACTTGACTCAACACATGCATTATTTGTGGTATTTCATACGGTGATCCAGGCTCAATGAGTAACAAGGTGCTTGCCAAGTGGCCAATAATCCAAAGGGAAGGGAACAGAGTAAAGGGAACAAAGCAATGTAACAAAGCAAAATCTAAGGAGTCAGGAAAGCAGCAAAAATCAGGCGTCTGAAAAGGAGGAATATAACAAAGGTGAGGGACAAGATGGTGGACAAACACTATGGCAAGCGGAGAGTCAATGTAACGTGGAAAGTTGCCAGATAGGAACTATTGCCTAATTGGTTGTAAAATAGTGTTGCTGCCAGTCTTAATCTGGAAGTCGCACCCCTTAACCATAGTGTCTTTGTAACTCACTGTCCCACAACCTCCAAAGGCCGTTTCGCCATAGTCTTAAAGGAGAACCCCTCCAAAGTTTTCCAACAACAAGTCTCAACCTCCCTGTCCCTTGCTGATTCCTGGGAGTACCCATCTGCCCCTGTGCGGCCAACCTTCCATGGTGTTGGCTTCTCCAGAAACCTTTTAGTCACTAATTTGCGGGCATGGACAGACTGAGCAGATTCTCACCAGCATATCCCTTACATGCCACCAAATACTGAAATTAATATTTTACTCTTCCAATGTCTACTATGGCTATCACTTCAAACTCAGGAGATCCGTATCTCATAACTAGGGATTAGGAACTGCTGGTATGGAGAATGCCGGTTTCACCCTAGAAGTGTAAAATATTGGATATTTTGACACCTTTTAGGAAGTGTTAAAGAAACTGCTCCTTGGCTTACCAGTCCAGTTACTAAAAATGGACCTACAAAGCATGGCGGGAATTTGGAATGAAAGCCAGGCAATACCAGGAAACGTGCGGTAAATCAGACTAACTCCATTCTTTTTTGTTTTTGGGTGCCTCTTGACGTAGTCAATCTGAAAACTGTTTATAGTCTGCCTTGACCTGTTGTAAATGCAGGTTTGTACTAGGCTGCACTGCCAAGACTGCTGAAAGTAACGCTGTAACTTAAGATAAATGCAAAAAATTATTATATGGTAGTTCCACCAACTGCAACTAAATATGCCATTGCTCTTGTTAATTTTGTGTGTGACATCGTAAATACTCTTCTAATGATTGATTAATTGACCCTGTCGATCTAACCATCCGTCTGTCTCTGTTGACAAATAGACTTGAAATTTACTGTCCCCAGATAGTGCATTCATGTATTAAAACATTCTGAAATGAACTGCGAGCTCCTGTTAGTTATAATCTTGGATGGTTACCTATATAATCTAACACTTATTTTATAAAGACCATGGCCAATTAAAGAGCAGTGAATATTTATTATAAGAGAATGAAATGATTGTATTTTGTGAAAAGGCCAATACAAAATTAAATTGCAGTGTATTTCTTGGATAGGAGCAAATCAGTAATAAAGTATTTGGATATCTTTTTTATAGTTTGTATGGTGTGGACAACAGAATCAAAAAATCTGATGGCTCTGTGTGAGAAGGCTTCATTTGAGAACAGGTGGAGCATTGTCTCGCATATAATTTCACATCTTTCGTTAAGATAGGCCATCAATAATTTCTCTTTACCAAATCCTGTTTCCCTTTAAAAAAAAAAAAAGGTTCCGCCATAGGAGCCATGAAATCAATGCAAGGGTTTTTTTTACAGTTTTTTGCGGGGTTTAACAGGTCGCCCTTGTGAAAAAATATTTTATCTAGAGAATGTTTACCTTGTGAATCTTCTTGTATTCAATCCATGGTTTTCCGTGTGTTCATCTCTGTCATGACCGAATTTAAGAATCTTTCCCATGCTGAGATATTCATTTCTGAATGACCGAAATGTGAGGAGCCTTTGTTACAGTCTTTGCTGTTTTTATGTTTCAGAAAAGCTGGATTCTTTACTATCTTTTTCCTAATCTATATGTTATTTGATATTGGAATCTGGGGAAAACCAAATGTCAGCGGGTGTGTCAAGAATTGGAGTATTTTTTTTTTAAATACCATATTCTTATGATCAGTCCATTCAAGTACCAGTACACACTGCTGCTTCCAAATAAGAGAGGGCTTCTTGAACAGCCAATTGTTCCTTGTTGTAGATGGTGTAATTCTGTCCAGTGTGTATTAACGTTCGAGAAATGAATGCCACAGGGTTGACTGCTTCAGTGACAGGATCTCTTTGTGATAGACACTGGCTATATGCTAATCAGCTCTGACCCTGTGCCTCATACATTCACCCCAGTACAAGGATCCCAGGGTGGTGTGGAGTGCAAAAAAACGATGGATTTAGGCCCAGATCCTTGTACTGGGGTGAATGTATGACATTGTTCTACATTCTGTCCATCAACTGTGTTTTTTGCAATTTTCCCCCCGAGTGGGCTGGGTATGCTCAGACGTGAGTCCCAGGCTCTCCACACCACTGGAGTCAAGCTATCCAGGCTGAAGAAGGCTGATAGCCAGAAACCGGTCCTTGGATGCTTGATTCCGGTCTGGGAAAGACATGGCTTGGTAGTTCGGACTGGACTGTTCCCATGAGGCACAGGGTCAGAGCTGATTTGCATATAGCCAGTGTCTAACCCAGAGTGGTGTGGAGTGCAAAAAAATGATGAATTTAGGCCCAGATCCTTGTACTGGGGTGAATGTATGACATTGTTCTACATTCTGTCCATCAACTGTGTTTTTTGCAATTTTCACCCCGAGTGGGCTGTGTATGCTCAGACGTGAGTCCCAGGCTCTCCACACAACTGGAGTCAAGCTATCCAGGTTGAAGAAGGCTGATAGCCAGAAACCGGTCCTTGGATGCTTGATTCCGGTCTGGGAAAGACATGGCTTGGTAGTTCGGACTGGACTGTTCCCATGAGGCACAGGGTCAGAGCTGATTTGCATATAGCCAGTGTCTAACCCAGGGTGGTGTGGAGTGCAAAAAAACGATGGATTTAGGCCCAGATCCTTGTACTGGGGTGAATGTATGACATTGTTCTACATTCTGTCCATCAACTGTGTTTTTTGCAATTTTCACCCCGAGTGGGCTGGGTATGCTCAGACGTGAGTCCCAGGCTCTCCACACCACTGGAGTCAAGCTATCCAGGCTGAAGAAGGCTGATAGCCAGAAACCGGTCCTTGTGTGCCTGATTCCGGTCTGGGAAAGACATGGCTTGGTAGTTCGGACTGGACTGTTCCCATGAGGCACAGGGTCAGAGCTGATTTGCATATAGCCAGTGTCTAACCCAGGGTGGTGTGGAGTGCAAAAAATCGATGGATTTAGGCCCAGATCCTTGTACTGGGGTGAATGTATGACATTGTTCTACATTCTGTCCATCAACTGTGTTTTTTGCAATTTTCACCCCGAGTGGGCTGGGTATGCTCAGACGTGAGTCCCAGGCTCTCCACACCACTGGAGTCAAGCTATCCAGGCTGAAGAAGGCTGATAGCCAGAAACCGGTCCTTGGATGCTTGTGCCTGGGAAAGACATGGCTTGGTAGTTCGGGCTGGACTGTTCCCATGAGGCACAGGGTCAGAGCTGATTTGCATATAGCCAGTGTTTAACCCAGCGTGGTGAGGAGTGCAAAAAAACGATGGATTTAGGCCCAGATCCTTGTACTGGGGTGAATGTATGACATTGTTCTACATTCTGTCCATCAACTGTGTTTTTTGCAATTTTCACCCCGAGTGGGCTGGGTATGCTCAGATGTGAGTCCGAGGCTCTCCACACCACTGGAGTCAAGCTATCCAGGCTGAAGAAGGCTGATAGCCAGAAACCGGTTCTTGGATGCTTGATTCCGGTCTGGGAAAGACATGGCTTGGTAGTTCGGACTGGACTGTTCCCATGAGGCACAGGGTCAGAGCTTATTTGCATATAGCCAGCCAGTGTCTAACCCAGGGTGGTGTGGAGTGCAAAAAAACGATGGATTTAGGCCCAGATCCTTGTACTGGGGTGAATGTATGACATTGTTCTACATTCTGTCCATCAACTGTGTTTTTTGCAGCTTAGAAAATATTTGACAGTGCAAACTTGATTTAAAATGACAGAAATCAAAGGTTGTGGATATTGATTGTTCACAATAATAGAATTGAATCCTCTATTGTTGACACATGGACTATACTCTATGATCTCCATTAGCTTCTGGGGAAAAGAAAATAGGTGCTCAAGTCTCAAGTCAGAGAAGGAGAATGTGTAATAAAACCTTTAGCCAAGTTTCAAAAATATTTTTTCTTGTTAGTGGTTAAATCTGACCATTTGGAATCTTTGAAACAGGGATTAGGTCTATAGTACAATCATATTTTCTAGGTGAGATACTGTATCTGCACACATCTCAAAAGATTTCATAAGCTTCAGCAACCTTATCCTTACTTTTCAATTTGTGTAACACAGAGCATGCCAGCACAGGCTGTGTTGGAACAGGGCTATGTGAAAGAATGTGATTTCGTTTGCAGTGTTTGAAGTTGAATTGTAACTGAGATGTCTTCCAGTCATACAAAGGGTTATGTTGGTGTCACCACAATGTACCCAAAACAATAATAAAAGGTTGGGGTATCAACCAGATCAAAGTGGATAGTTTCACAATGCAATAAGCCTGTGGAAATATTTAAGTCTTCTGTCTCTTTACACACTTCCCACAAACTAAGCGGAGTGTCATCAATCCCTTTATTAGTTTCTGGTGTGTCTTTAGACCACGTTGGGATTTGATATGCATCAGTAACCTTAATATTCATGAAACAACCAGCAGCCCCAGAGTTTAACAAAGCTCAACATTCTAATCGGTCCAATGAGATGGTAGAGTCACTTTCACCAAGAACCTAACCCTGCTCTCCGCAGACCCTTGAATAATTATTTCACCTTATAGTGGTCTGCTGACCTTATCTTGGTCTTCTGATTAAGACCAGGATTGCTCGTTTCCCCGCAGCTGTGGACAATTTCTTACAAAATACCAGTTTTGTCCACCGTGCATACATAGATCCATTTTCCTTCTCCTGTCCTTTTCTTCTTTTGTAAAGGCTTTTTATACAATGGCTATTTGCACAGGCACTTCCAAGGGCAGCATCTGAGGAGAATCTAATGCTATGCTTGATGTCCACAAAGACTGCAGAGGCAGCACACGGACTCGGCATGCCACGACTATGGCGGTTGCACCGGTCCCCACCATAAAGTGGGTGGGGCTGATGACGGGGCAGATGATACTGCTGGCACCAGTCCCAACCTCAGCCATTGATTGCTCAATTGTGGGGATGCCCCGGAAGTGCTTCAAGCACTTCCGGGGCAATTAAAGCAGGTACAGCTGGTTCCTTTGTTTTGTATGCCCCCTTTAAAGGGGGCATCGAAGCGGTGGGAAGGTCTTTTCCTCGCCGCTCCTGACCATCGCCAGCATCATCCTGCCGGTCTCCTGCCACAGCGAGGGGTCACTCCAAGCGTGCCCCTTTCGTTCTTTGGGCATCGGAATACTGTGCTGTTCTTTTTAGCAGTGGGAAGATTAGTGACTAATGATAAAGAATACTTGAAATCTTCCTATAGCCCATAGTAATATGCTGCGGGAGATACTTCAGCTGTCCATGTTGCCTCTGATTTCAGGGTTTGTTTCAAATCAGTGGAGTTGCCCATTCTAGTGTCGCTTTAGTTAAATATGAAATTATGTATGCTGTTTTTGCTGACATAGTTGAAAGCTGTCAAGGATGTGTAATAAAATGCAAACTACAATGGACCAATAACAATTGACAGTACAGGGGATCCTCAATACAATTTTTTGGAGGTGCCAAACTTGTGGTGGGACTCCCACAACTTGTCTTAGCAAAGGGTGCCATAAGATCACATCTGGATTCTATACCGAGTGGGCAAGAGGTTAAATTACGTTAATCACCCACAAGATAGTTAGTTGGTTTAGGTGATATAATAGGTAAGCCCCCTTACTACAAGAAATGTTAAGATCTATCAGAATGTCTGTGATGGCGTGTACCATAACCTGCAGCAGATTGGGATCAGAATTCACACCAATGTGTATTCTAAGGAGCATTTTAAAACAGTTTTGTGGGGGTGTCAAGTTGATGTGTGTATTGACAATAAATCACTGGTGCTTTTGCTGACTGAAAAAGAAATAGATAAAGCAAGTCTTATGTTATTATGGTAATCGTCAAAGTTACAGGAATTTCATTTTGAAGTGCCTTATGTTTCAGGAAAGAAAATTCTCAGGCAGATGCCTCATTTAGATTTCCTGCGTGCGAGGATATGGAGTGTAAGGACGATGAAGAGGAAATAGAATGTGTGCTAGAAATTTTGGATGCTACCGAAATGTGTGCTGACACACTTACAAAAGAAGAGTGGGGGTCAACAAGTAAGGAGGATTCTGAATTATGTCCCTTAAGAGAGTTAAATGAGGGTTGGCCAAGAGTGAGAAACGTTCTTGAAGGTTTAGTTATTTTTCACTGCTCAGGATGAATTAGACAGGGGTAAGCTACTGTACTAAGAGGTCACATGATAGTATCTCCTGTTAGGATTACAGAAGCTCGCTCATTAAGGACATTTAAGGTAGGTGTGTGGATTTGGTCATTGGGGCTTGCATTGTATGTAATATGAATTTAGTGGTACAGAAAACAACCCTAGTTCCAGTAGAAATCCTAAATCACCTTGGGATAAACTGGTATTTGACTTCATGGTTTCTTTGATTATCTTGCTTAATAAAGAAAGATTTTTGATAGTCTTGGTCAACTTTTTTAAAGTGATTCACTACCAGTTTACAGATACCGTTACTTCTCAGAAAGTTACTGAGTTTCTGGTATTTTCTCTTTAGAAGGTTTTCCTAATTGCATTGTGTTGGATAACAAATGAATTTTTTTGTGGGGAGAGTTTAATAACTACTTGCAAAATTCTGGCATAAAACATCTCATCATTGCATTGTACAATCCCCAATAAAACAGTCTAGTGGAAAGGGTCAATCATAAATTTAAGGATAGCATACAGTTAGCTGCTCACTCTGGATCTGACATTATAAAGACCTTAAAATTGAGACTTTGGAGCTACCATTTAATTCCACTTAGAACCAAAGGGCTTTCTCTGTTTAGATTATTGAGGAATTTCAAAGCTTTTAGTAAACTCAGTCCGGTGTGGCAGGAAGGTGGTTTTTCTGCAAGTCCCACTGTGAATTTACATAAAGTAAGGATCCATGTCAAAGAAAAACAGAGAAAGTGTAAAGAGTATTATGGTCAAAAAGTAGCATAAGAAGAGTGGAATTCATTGTTGGAAATAGAGTAAGAATTAAACAGCCTGTATTGCATTGTAATTGCATTTATATAGCGCTTATTACCCCTGACGAGGTGTCAAAGTGCTTTTTTGGCAAGTAGCATGCTACTCCGGAACCTATAAAAGATTAGTGGTGAATTAGTATAGTGAAATATGAAAGTAATTTGAGTGGTGGATATGTTAGTTATTTGGATTGAGAATGATAGTGGAGGGATAGAAGATGGAAAAAGGTTTGCATTTATATACCGCTTGCTACACCCTGATGCGGTGTTGAAGCACTTTTTCAATGAGTAGCACGATCCTCCATAACCTATAAAGTATTAGTGGGAAATTAGTATAGGGAAATATGAAAGTAATTTGAGTGGTGGATATGTTAGTCAGTTATTTGGATTGAGAAGGATAGTGGAGGGATAGAAGCGGGAAAAGGTTTGCATTTATATAGTGCTTGCTACCCCTGATTAGGTGTTGAAGCGCTTTTCAGTGAGTAGCACGCTACTCCAGAACCCAAACAGGATTAGTGGGAAATTAGTATAGGGAAATATGAAATGTATTTGAGTGGTGGACATGTTAGTCTGTTATTTGGATTGAAAAAGGAATAGTAGAGGGATAGAAGAGGGAAGGGTCTAGATATATTTTTGGGGCGGGGGTTTATAGCAGTAGGAGGGGTTTTGGGATGAGCAAAGGGGAGGTGGAGGGGAGGGAGAGTCAGAGGGAGGTTAGAAAGGCTTGTTTTGAAAGAACTGAATAGTAAAAGAGGTATGAGGTGATGCAAGGAGGCATGCATAGACCTTCACCTCTTACATACAGTCTCAGAAAATCAAAACCTATTTCCATACCTCAGTTTATCTCTTAGCAACTTGTGAAATGAGAGCTGAGTGTCTTTGTTTCCTCTGATGGGCGTGTTTCTGAGTCTACAGCAGTGTCTTATGTTTTGGCTATGATGCTTTAACACACAACAGTCCCCAGCCAGCTTATGACTCAGGAATTGCTGACTTTCCCTTAAGTGAAGCGTTTGCACCAGTCTTGATCTGGTAAAAAGTAGGAGCCTCCCTCATCCAATGCAATCCAGATGGATTTGTGGAGCGTGGCTGATCACCCATGAGGGTATCCAGTCGCTGTTAGCTGCTGCTGCCTGGCTGATTCGAATAACCAGGTCTTGAGTCCTCTCCTGAATTCCAGTTAGGAGGAGGAGGTCGTAGGTGAAAAGGCAGGATGTTCCATGCTTTTGCGGCAAGGTAGGAGAAGGTGCGTCCTCCTCTGTTGCTACGACATATGCAGGGAGTGTGGATGATGAAGAGGGATGTGGAGTGCAGCTGTCTGGACAGGAGGTGGAAATTCAGTCGGTGGTTGATGTACTTTGATCCTAGGTGGCGGAGGGCTTTGAAGGCGTGGATCAACATCTTGAACTGGCATCTTTTTTGCACGGGGAGCAAGTGGAACTTCTTGAGGTGGGGGCTGATGTGGGCCCACTTGTTGAGGTCAAGTATGATCATGGCTGCTGAGTTCTGCATAGTCTGTAGAATCTTGAGGAGTCGCGTGGTGATGATCCCTGCATAGAGTGTGCTGCCGTAGTCTAGTCGGCTGGTGATCAGGACTTGTGTGACAGTGCGTCCGATGTCCATGGGGAGCCACTGAAAATCTTTTGGAGCATGCGAAGGGTGAAAAAGCAGGAGGAAGAGATTGCGCTGATCCCTTGCAGGATGCTACTTCAGATACAAAGCCCACTATATGCACGGGCACAGAAGCATGTATTCAACTCTCTGGAAGCTGCACTGGAGCATAGGTACAATTCAACTGTGCCGATACAGCTCAATAATAGACAACAGATCCTGAATACAACCTGCAACTCCTCTATTCCAGCACTATGACAGCAGAGAAACTCAACCATGGCTGGTTGCAAGATGAGTTGCCTCACTGCTTAAGAGTAGGCATTGGGCACTTATGGGAGCTATGCCAAAATAGGGGCAAAGAGGTGTTCATGCCACCAATGGTGCAGATGGGATGTTACCTTAATATTGTATTTGTGGGCTATGAGGGCATCTCTGCAAAGTGATTGTTTTTGTGTCTGGATTTATCCAGTATTTTACATGTCTCCCTTCTGCAACATTGCTGCTATAAATAATCCCTCTGAGCAGGTGCGTCCCGTGCAGGTAAGAGCGGTTGGACATTAGGGCCGGGTTGGGGGGGGACTCGACAGACGATGATGAGGGGAAATTAATTATTCATTTAATTTTCCCTCGCCGTCATCTGTCGAGCTCCCCCCCCCCCCAACCTGGCCCCACTGTTCTTACCTGCACAGGTCGCTCCTGCCTCAGAGTATGGCTCGATCCTGCCTGTATGGTTTATTAGGGAGATGGGCATGAATGTTTTTGGACCCACAACCGAAATGGAGGCTCTCACACTGTTGAATACACCTTGTAGTGTACATAAAGAACAGATTAGGAAGTATGCCCTCCACTTTACAGGTATGTGCCAACCAGACCCACACATAGGGGTGCTGCCCAAGGGTTGCGTATAATGCACCAATCGGAAAATCAGTGCTGCACCATTATAGGCTGTACCAGGAGAAATCAGGTCTCCTTACCCGACCTCATCCAACCACTCCGAATGCCTATTATTGAACGCTCCCGGCCACAGGCCTATTATCATGCATTCCATTACTCAGAAGGAAGGCCTGATAGCACTGCCACCTACAGAGAAATCATATTACATTCAATAGAAGTTGGAAATGTAGTATATATAATCCCACCATAGGGTTCTGCTTCTTCGTCATAGGCCTTCCTGACAATGCTCACTTTACAATGTGTACAATGGGGCACGCAGGTCTTTTATACGAAATCTTTCTTTTGTACCACCTTCTTAGGAAACTCCATGTCTTATCAGACCATCTGCAGAGTCTAAATGGTTTTAGAATGTGCTCTTTTTTAGTCAGTAAACACCTCTTCAGGATATTCCACTTTCCGTTCACTTGAGAGTGTCATGTTACCCGCTCAGTGGTGTGCTTTGCATTAGTGTAACTGTTAACGTAACATAACAAGGTACCTTGACACACTCTCACACAAACACTTCCACAATTGTTTTTCATTGTTCTAAAATTAAGCAAACCATCTCTAACAACACTAGAGATCTGTGGTCTCACTGTAAATTCTGCCAAACTGGTTACACCCCGTTTTCACCTGGCCTACAGTAGTTAAAAATATTGTTACTTGTGACGGTCAGATATTGACAGACCTGAGCTTCTCACCACTATGATTTCAGTCTTGGTTGTCAATCCTGCACACCACACAGAAATGTTGTGAATAAACGTAATTTCGAGTGTATATCTTTAGTTGTTTCAGTAAGTTTTCTTGAAAAGTAGAAAAGTGCTTAACTGACACATTTTTCGCACTAGTGATGTTATAGTCTTATCTATTGACTGATGGCAACAGCACATGCTGGAAACAATACCACACCTCTGAAATGATGGACAAGATAGTGAGCATGAATTTAGTATCATCAGCATAGTTTAAAAAAAAGGTGCTCCAAAAATAATGACTCATCTTGATTAGTGGTACAATATAAAGAGTAAATATTCACAAGTGATTTGGAAATTCAGTGTGGGGAAATTTCATAATCAATGCAGTTCATAATTTTCAATGTAGCCAGGTCATCAGGTTTTCTTACAGATCAACCTTACTTCTAGCGAATGAAGGATGACCTTTGACATAGCACAAGTCAGCCACCCTCTCCTTCTTCGAAAACTATGCAGAGATCAGGCTCAGTCACACTTCACAGGAGTTTAACTGGTATATTCTTTTACCCCATGAGGTGCAGATAGGTTGCTGAACTTTGCCACAGAGATAATCTGTTGCCCACACTGGCCAAGTTCGGAGTTTTAGGGAGAGTCTGTTTTTTTGCAGAGATAATAAATGTTTCAATTACCCAACCACTTCCAAAATATTCTGATACTTAAATGACCTCACTGGGAGAGGGAAAAAGCTCTTTAGTGTTGACACCAAATCTCCCGCTTTAACAATATCGAAGTTTATCAGGGATGTTTATGGGACCGCCTTTACTTATGTCCTTGTCAGCTTTCACCATGCTATTCTCCTTCATGGGAACAAAACCAGTGTAAAAGTTGGCCCGGGGAAGAGGGGAAGATGGATTGAGTGTGTGTAGGGGGTGGAGAAGTTGCATGTAAGTGCCCCTCAAAATCCCCGATTTTTTCTTGGTCGGATATCCGATGCAGGCCAGCACCATCCTGACAGCTCCTGCACGCCTGGTCACTTGGGTGTCTTTGGGTGGCAGGAGGCAGGCAGCGACCACTCGGATATAAGGCGAAAAACCCAATAGGAGGAGAAGCTCAGCAGCCCCTCCCCTCTTGTAATGTCCTTACCAAGTCCCAGAGAGCAGTTTATGCAGAGCACATTTAATGGAATATAGTCATATATTTCTGTGGAAACTCAGGCCTGCTGAGTGCAGGTTTTCCAAGACCCACGCCCTGCCAGCCACACTTGTCCTGCTTCCCTTAATTCAGAAATAATAAACCAATCTCTGCCTTCATCTTTTCTGTAATAATGTAGTATATTCAAAATGAAGATCTGCAGCCTGGCCTGCTGGCCCCTGTTCCTTCTTGCTATATTTCACTCCTAACACCCCCTCCCCTCCACCAGCGCGCGTCCCCTGCCGGGATAAATCATTTATTGGCAATGAAATCGATTTCACAGTTAAGCACTTCTGGAAGTCTCTCCCACTCTCCCCCATCCCTGCCCTGCTTATCTGCTTGCTGGCTTTCTCGGGGACCCGGCCGCCTAGCTGCAGCAGGCAGGGCCGATTCATCACCCTGTCAGCCCCGCGGAAGCCCTTCATAAATACACCGCAGTAAGCGGCAGCGGCCCTCATCCCGCCAATTTAGCATAGCGGGGAACATCTGAGGAGCCGAATTCCGGCAATCCGCAGGCCGAAATTGGGAAATTCGTTCTACCTTTGGCAGTATGTTATATCTATATATCTGAGGCTCCCCCCTTCCGCCATGTTAAGACGTATATATAGATATGTATTGACTTTTTAAGGCTTTTTTCACTTAAGTCTTTGGCACTCGTGCTCGGACGCTGGCGTCCGGCCTGTATCTCGCGAGCGAGATGATTGCAGGTCTTATTTGTAAAATATGCTGAGCTGCAAAGCTGCCAGCCTCAGCAGATGGAGTTCGTAAACAAGACATGACGGCCAGGCGGTGCTGCGCCCATCCCCGCACCCTCCGCTACACGGAGCTGCAGGCAGTGTTCCGACAGGACCTCTCTGTCATCCAGGTGACACCAGGATGGCTCATTCAGGCCTCTCTGCCCTGCCAAGTGACATCAGGATGGCTCATTCCGGCCTCTCTGCCAGCCAGGTAACACCAAGATGGTTTATTCTGGCCTCTCTGTGATGGCTCATTCTGCCAGGCTAGCTTGAATCCAGTGGCACCGTGAGCAAGCGACCCATGTCTGGGCATGTGGGTCTGCCCAGACGTGGGTTGCTTGCTCACGGTGCCACTGGATTCAAGCTAGAATCCAGTGGCACAGTGAGGAAGGGACCCACGTCTGGGCATATCCATCCCACTGTGGGACAGATAGGCCCAGAAGGGGGGTCACTTGCTCAACGTGCCACTGGATTCAAGCTAGCCTTAATGAAGAAGGGTGACATACCCTGAAACCGGTCCCAGGATGCTTGTTTCCGGTACAGGGAGGACCTGACTTGGCAGTTCGGTTTGGACTGTTCCCATGAGGCACAGGGTCAAGACTGATTGCATATGGCTGGGTCCAAACTGGGGTGGCGTAGTGGGCAAAAGAACGATGGATTTAACCCAGATCTCTTGACTGGGGGAGAATGTTTGAATCATTCGGCATTCCGTCCATCATTTGTTGGAGTTACACTTATATTGTAGGCAACATTTATTTAGTGCTTGTTACCCTTATGTGGGAAGCTGAAGCGCTTGCCTACATGGGTAGCACGCTACATTGTGTAGGATGTGTGGTTGGAGCGGTGTTGTCTTTGTTTTGATCCTATGTGGGAAGTGTTTCCATGCCCTGCATGAAGACCACCAAGGTGCAGTTATTGTGTTAAGGGATGCAGCGCTTAGCAGTGTGATGGATGAAGAAGTGTGAGGACAGGCACCCAGTTTATGGGTTTTAGTAAGCTGGCAGCTTTGAGGCACCTTTATGTTATTTCGTACTGTCATGGTCCATTTAGCTGGATTGTCCATTCTGAGACAGCTTGTGTAAAGTTTAAAGCTTATGGCCCTAAGCAGGCGAAGGTTGGAAGAAGACATGGGTCAGATATTGGCTGGGATGGACTTTGTTACTGTCATCTCATATCTGACTGCCATTGGAGATGTCAAAAGCGCTCATGGGTATAGCTCATTGGAACACGCAGTGGTGGACTATATTAAAGTCCTCTCTTGGCCATTGGCACATGGCAGATCTCTTCAGTTACTCCATGCCTGTTCAGTTGGTGATATGTATTGCTGTGGACTGGTACAGCACTGGGTCATGGACGTGACCCATAGTAGTTTTGTCTTATGTGAGTGTGAGAGAGTCAAGCAGTATAAGGAAGTTATTATGCACTCTGTATGAACTCCAATGGACTGCTCGAATGCTGAGTGTTATGGATTTAGTATTCAATCAATCAATCATTGAGGTTTGTATAGCGCGGCTTGTCACCCAGGGGGTAGTATGAGGCAGGAGGATTATAGACTTATGTATTGTAAATCAATCAGGTTACTTGTAAAGCACGACTTCCACCCTTAAGTGTCTCAAGGCGCTGGGTGGGGGGGCTGGTGGCCCGTTGAAAGCGCTGTGGTTCAGTCGAAGAGCCAGGTCTTAAGGTCCTCCCTGAATTGAGGCAATGACGGTGATTGCCTGCGGTCGAGAGGCAGGTTGTTCTAGGTCTTTGTTGCCAGGTAGGGGAAGGATCTCCCTCCGGCCATGGCCCTGCAGATACATGAGACGATAGACAGGGCCAGTTGGGTAGGGCGGAGGTTTCTGGTGGGTGCGTGGAATGCACGGCGGTGGTTAAGGTACACAAGTCTATGTTGTGTAGAGCTTTGTAGGAGTGCATGAGGAGCTTGAAGGTGATTCTTTTGTTGACTGGTAGCTAGTGGAGGTCTCTCAGGTGGCAGATGATGTGGCTGTGGTGGGGGGTGTTGAGAATGAGTCTGGCGGAGGCATTCTGAATGTTCTTCAGTTTCTTAAAGAATTTCTGGGTGATGCCGGCATAGAGTGCGCTGCCGTAGTCGATTCTGCTGCGGATGAGTGCTTGGGTGACCATCTTTCTAGACTCGGTGGGGATCCACTTGAAGATCTTTAGGAGCAGGAGTAGCGTGTGGAAGCAGGATGATGAGACAGTGTTGATCAGGCAGGTCATGGTGAGCGAGGAGTCCAGGATGACATCTAGGTTTTGTGCTTGGTCTGTGGTGGGGTTTCCAAATGGTGCGAGCCACCAGAGGGTCGTCCCGGCCAGAGGGGGTGGAGCTCATGATGAGGACATCGATTTTCTCTGAGCTGAGCTTGAGGCAGCTGTTCTTCATCCAGGTGGCGACAGCCTTCACCCCATTGTGGAAGTTGGTCTTAGAGACGGTGGGCTTGGTGAAGGAGAGCCTCAGCTGGGTGTCATCAGCATTGGAGACAATGTTAAGTCCGTGGTTCCTGACGATGGCTGCAAGCGGGGCCATGTAGATGTTGAAGAGAGTAGGGCTCAGAGAGGAGCCCTGAGGGACACAGCTGCAACTGATCTCTGTGGGTTCGGAGTGGAACTGTGGTAGTCTGACTTTGTGTTCGGCTGGTGTGGAAGGAGCGGATCCTTTCCAGGGCTTTGTCGCAGATACTGACGTTGTGGACTCTTGTGCATAAGGTGTGGTAAGAGATGGTATAAAAGGCAGAAGAGGTCCAGGAGGATGAGGGGTTGCAGTTTTCCCTTGACCGAAGAAGGAGAAGACGTGGCGGCCAGGAGGACGGTCTTGTGCTGTGGTTGCTGTGGAAGCCAGATTGGGAGAGGTCCAGGATGTGATTTGCTTCCATAATCTCAGAATGCTGATGGCCTTCTCGATGACCTTGGCTGGGAAGGGGAGAAGAGAGCTGGGTCTGAAGTTCTCGAGGTCCGTCGGGTCGGCAGAGTGTTTCTTCAGCAAGGGGTTGATCTCTGTGTATTTCCAGTTTTCTGGGAAGGTGGTGGAGGTGATGGAGCAGTTCATGGTGCGACAGAGCTCGGGGGCGATGGTGGTGCCGGCTCTGTTAAAGATATGGTGCGGGCAGGAGCCTGAGGGTTCCCCAAAGCGGATGCTCTTCATGATCAGGAGGGTGTCGTCCGTGGTGAGTCCAGCTGAGGAGGGTCTGCTGGGGTCCGGTGTCCTTGGGTGCGGTGGTTCCAGGTGGGGTGGGAGGGTCCTGGGTATAGAGGCTGTCGAAGCTGTCATATATCTCCTTAATCTCGCGGTGGAAGACCAGGTTATTGCAGAGGTCTTGGGAGGAAGGGATATCTCCTGTCTCTGTGCTGGGTCTGGTGAATTCTTTGACCACAGAGAAGAGTTCTTTCTTGTTGAGAGCGCTGGCGTTGATCTTTTCTTGTAGGGCTGCCTTCTTTGTTGTTCTAATGAGGTGGTGGTGTGCGGTGACGGCGGTTTTGAAGGCTGAGTGGTCTCCAGCGGTCTTGCTGCTTCTCCATATCTCCTCCAGCTGTCTACAGGTGTGTCTGGACTCATAAAGGGTGGGAGAGAACCAACTGGATTTCTTGGGGTGTCGCTTGCCTAAGGCTTTCTTCAGGAAAGCCAGGGTGTCGGCACAGTTGAAGATACTTCGGTGGAGGAGGTATGCTTGAGGTATTGGCATTCGTGGATGTCGGTGGGGGGTTTTGCTGAGGCAGGTGGTCAGCTGTTCTTCTGTGACCTTGTTCCAACATCTGTGAGTGTGGTGGTGTATGATGGGTTTGGTGAAGGAGAAGTGGACAAAGTGGTGTTCGGTCCACAGGATCTTGGTGGTGTGGCTGAAGGTGATGTTGTCACTGGTGCACAGACATAATATCGACTCCAAAATATCGTTTGGACAGAATATCGAGTTTGAAATATCGTTTGGACAAAATATCGACAGGACAGAATATAGACAGCCAAAATATCGTTTTTAAGGTAAGTGAAGTAATATCGACTGCTAATAATATAGAAAGTGAAAATATCCAAGTATATAATCTAGATAGTAAAAAATATTGTTTTTTAAATAATATTTAATTATTTATACTGTTTTTTATGTTATAATATATGTGAAAAGTGTCATTTTATGTTATAATTATTTTTAATTAATGATTTTTTTTTATTATTGTGTAATTTTATTCTGTAGCGGGTTGTGGGTTTATAGGGGAATAGGGTGGGAAGTAATTTAATTATAATGAATTAAATATGTAAATTTATTAATTGGTAGTAATAATTAATTAATTGGTAATTAAATAATATTTGTTAATTATTTAAAATTTAATTGGTAATTAATTTAATTTAATTGGTTAATTGCTAATTATGTAAATTAAAATAATTTATTTCCTGTAGCGGGTTGTGGGTTTATAGGGGAATAGGGTGGGAAGTAATTTAATTATAATTAATTAAATATGTAAATGTAATAATTGGTAGTAATATTTAATTGTTAATTAAAAAATATTTGTTAATTAATTAAAATGTAATTGGTAATTAATTTAATTTAATTGATTAATTGCTAATTATGTTAAATTAAAGGGGTATTTTTAGGGTTCAGGGTCAGTTTTTGGTTTTTGGGTAAAGGGGTATTTTTAGGGTTCAGGGTCAGTTTTTAGTTTTTGGGTAAAGGGGTATTTTTAGGGTTCAGGGTCAGTTTTTAGTTTTTGGGTAAAGGGGTATTTTTAGGGTTCAGGGTCAGTTTTGGGGTAAAGGGTTTTTTTTAGGGTTCAGGGTCAGTTTTGGGTTTTTGGGGTACAGGGGTACAGTGTAAAAATAAAGTAAAATTAAAATTACATTAAATTAATTTAATGAAATTAAATTAAATTAAATTATATTAAATTAATTTTAAATAATTTAAATTAAAAAAATTATTATATACTTACCAATACTTACGTTGTAATGGTAGTGCGTTGTAAAAGTTGCGTTGTAACGTCATATATCCACTGTTGCACTCTTTGGAGTGGGAATAGTAATTTTAACCCCTACGCTATCCAACGCTTTCCCTACTGTTGCACCCACTGGAGTGGGAATAGTAATTTTTACTCTTTTGTATTTGTACGTTAATAATATTGGCTATTATTTAATTAAATTTTGTTACTATATATATATATGTTTTAAGAAATATGATTAAAAAAATATTATTTTTTTACTTTCATTAATTATTTAATTAATAAAAGTTATTTTAAGTATTGTTAAGTATATTTTAGTAATTAATTTTTTATATTAATGTAATTAAACATTGTTTTTATTAAAGTCGATATTTTTTACAACTATATTTTTGGAAACGATATTTTTAACTCGATATTTTTGTACTTACCTCTTTGTAGATAGAAACTCGATATTTTGTCTCTCGATATTTTGTCAACGATATTTTTGTTGGTCGATATTCTGTCCCTCGATATTATTTCAGTGATCCGTTGTCACTGGCGTACAAGATGAGGTTGAGCATATGTCTGACTTAGTGGGTATGGGGAGGTGACCCATTTTTTGAGTCAGACGGTGGCAAGGTTATCCAGCAGAGACAAGGTCTTTTTGTCATTGGAGTTGTGCAGGTAAAAGTTGATGTCCCCAATGAGGATGTAGTCTGGGGAGGCGAGAGCGGGGGGTGCGATGTAGTCGATGATGGAATCGTTGAAGTATGGGAAGGGTCCAGAGGGTCTGTATATGAGGGTGTCATGGAGGGTGGTGTTCGGGTTGGTCTGGACCAGGAAATGGAGGTGCTCCATGATGGACAAGTGATCATCCTTGTGGGTGGTGAGGCAGAGGGTGCTTTGTGTACGATGGCGATGCCTCTTCCCCCGGTTTGTTAATGCAGTCCTTTTGGATGATCTTGTAGCCGTCCAGGATGGCGGTGGTAATGTCCGGGGCTGAGTTGGAGTTCATCCAGGTTTCCTTGAGGAAGGCGATTTCGGGGTTGACGGAATTGAGCAGGTCCCAGATCTCCATGGCATTTTTGTGGAGGGAGCATGTGTTGAGCAGGATGCAGTTGAGGCGGTTGGGTCTGTTATCTGGCGGTCTTGTGGTGAGAGGGGCTGGTGTGCAGTGGCAGGCGAAGGTGCAGCTACAGTTCCAGCAAGAAAACGGGCCCTGGGTGTCGTTCGGTGATGCCTGGAGGTAGGCGGTGTGGCTTCCAGTGTTGAGGACGTGGAGGGTGCTGGCGTCGTAGTGGTAGATAGTCCGAGAACCAGGGTCTGTGGCGCTGGGTGCGGACATACGCAGATGGCTTTGTCTTTGGCACAGCCACCATAAGTAGTGTGAGAGGGTGGGCTGGACAGCTGAGAGGCAGGAAAGTGGGAAGCGGCACTGGTAGGGCGGGAGGTAAGAGCAGAGAGACAGGGAAAAAAGGCGCAAAAGAGGAAAGAGGCAAGAGAGCAGAAAGCAGAAAAAGTGCAGAGCAGAAAAAGGGAAAAAAGAAACGAAAAAGAGAAGGAAAAAGAGATCAGAAGGCAGAGAGACATAGGGCAGAGCAGCGCCAGAGCACTAGACCACCAGGGATGAGGCGCTGGCATGTGCCTGTGGGTGGAGGAAGGCCTCTGACCCAGCAAGGGTCAGGTGCAGCAGCTACCTAGCTGGAGCTGTGCGGGAAGAGGAGCGGTTCACCGGCAAGGTCAGTAAATGCATTTATATAACATTTATTATCCCTGAAGAAGTATTGTAGCAATTAACGCTGGGCAGTATGCAGCTCCAGAACGCAGGGTTAGTCATTTCATTTACAATTTTTAATTTTATTTTATCTTATTGTTTGGGGGTAGTGGTTATTGGTGGTTATTAAAAATAGTCTTGCATTTTTAGGGAAACCATGCCATGCCTTTACTCGAGTTTCTATGTGGCAGATTAAATTAATACGAATTAGGTGATGTTTCGAGGGATGTGGATATGTGAATTCATGCACTCGTTGGCAGCATTAATAGATGAGCTACAGGAGATTAGGCATTGTTAGGTTGCAAGGGATGACTTTTAAAAGAGAAGTCGTGATCTTTGAAACGCGGTGTGTGCACTTTGCAGCCATACAATAATAGGCAAACATGCTTGAGACTTAGAGTAGGCTGTGCTCAGAGAAAGGAGGCATGCCGGGGATGGAAAGGAAGGAGTCATTCGAAAGGAAAAGGAGAGTTGACAATTGGGCGTTTTTATGTCAAAATCAATACTGCTAAGTGTCTCATAAATACAAAGGACGGTTCTAGCACCATTCACCACAGTCGAAACAACTTACAAAAGTACTGGAAAACGTTGTCTCCGAAGATAAACCTTAATATGTGCAAAATTGTGTCATTTCAGAGAAAAAATATAAAGAACAGAAGAAAGTTAAAATTGGTCCTTAAGGAAACAGATCAAGCACATCAGTGGCTACAGTTACCTGACGCTCAAGTTACTAAAGTACAATATCTTTAAACTGGTGAGAACTTGTGAGGAAGACGCTCTAAGAAGATCCCCCGTGCTCGCTAAACCTCCAGGAAACAACCTGTATATGTCAGGCATTAGTAAAGTGAATGCTAGCACTGTTTAACTCAGCCTTTCATCCTTCTGAGGTCGATAAATGAGTACCATCGAGTTGGGTAATAATAAACATCTGTTATCCAGCACGAAGATACCCTTCTGGGTGAATGTGCATGGTCTGTTATTTTATGTTATGCTATGCCACGTTTAACAGCATCAGCATCAACAGCAGAGTAATTTTACTGTATAGAAATTAAGGGGCCCATTATGATGTCAGGCGGATTGCCCCCGCCAGGCTGGCGGGGGCAATCTGCCCGACATCCACACTCGTTTCCCCACCCGCCATATCAGTATGGCGGGGGGGACCTCGGCGGACGGAAAGATCGTCCGCCGCTTTTCCGCTCCGGTCGCCTTGCGGCCGGGGCGGAAAAGGAATAATATGGTGGCGGTGTCTATCAGACACCGCCAGCCATATTATGATGGGCATTTTTCAATGCCTTTCCGTGGCGGCATTGCCGCCACGGAAAGGCATGCGGTCTTCACTTTGGGGCCCCCTGCGGGCCCCCAAAGTGAAGGAGGGGTGGGGGCTGCACACGGGGGTACCTGTGGTACCCCCCTGCATTTGCATATACAATGCGGTAGGCACTGCACGGTGCCTGCCGCATTGTGTATGCAAATGCATACATGCATTTATGGCATTGTGGCGGGCGGTGCAGAGAGCACCGCCCACAACAATGTTATAAATGCAGGATGCGGCGGCCACTGTGGCGGCCGCATCTTAATACCACCCACGGGACCCCCGTCCTTATGGCGGGCGGTCCCTCGTCCCTATAGGATGGCAGGCGGACTATGTCCGTCCGTCATCCTAATGACCCCCTAAGTGTTAAGATAAAGCATGCAAAGTGGGAAAAACCCCGGATACAAAGTCCCCCAGATGTGCATGAAGGTTCAGTGTTAACAGAAACAAACAGTGGCTGCACGTTAGCACTAGGAGCTTTCAACAGTCCCGCAACATCCAGCAGAAGCAGGGATGACCCAAATGCCCTTCAGTGCCACCAATGTCTGATTAATGAAACAAAAGGTTAACATTGCAAATATGTTGATATGAATGAGGATTCGGAAACGTTTTTGTTCATGGAAAAACCCTTCCTTCTACACCTCCTTGGTTATCGGGGGTACTCTTCCCTTTCACCCACCGGAAGCACAATTACTCTAACTTTTATTTGAGTATTGTATGTGTGTTCCAAAGTTCGAAATGGCTTGAAAAATGTTTGTGGGTACCCACAAATATGTAACTTTGTAAGTGTTCCAAGCATTTGTAGTCACACCCCCTTTCTCGCCCTTCAAACTACACTAAGTAATGTAGAAAACCTGTCATAAAAGCAGACCATAAGCAGATGTGGTAAAGCCACTGAAACTTCGAGCCAGATACATGGCTCTGACTCAGCTCAAGTTCCTCTTGGAGCTTCGAGCTCAAAACGAGCAGAACCTTGAAGTGGCTTCTGCCCGCATCCCTCCACCCCACACCTTCTGTGCCTCCATCAGCCCACACAGTGCCTTTATCTCTAGCAAAGTTCTCTCTCATTCAAGCATTCCATCCATCACTTTTTGTAGATGTTAATGTGTCACCCCAAGTGGGACGGGTATGCCTTGATGTGGGTCCCGTGCACACTGTGTCACTGGAACCAAGCTATACCCGGCTGATGAGCTCTAAACCCCCTGGATTTTTAATGTGTGACTCCAGAAGGTGTCTCACTCTGCCGAGACTAAGACCCTGTAGCAATCACTAGTTAGGGTAAGGAGCAGTACCCTGTGTTTGTTGTCACCTACTCTCACTAAGACCACGTGTGCAGTGTGTGTTTGCTGTGCAGTCCCACCGTTTGCCATAAAACAGTTTGCAACAACTGGGGCTGTGGTTATATCATTATCCATGTATCCTTATACCTTTTTGAAGCTTTATCCACAATATGCATATATACATTTTAGTTTTTTTGTGTCTCTTAGGTGTTTGTATACCCTTTTGTGGAGATAGGAAATTCCTTGTCCCAAAAGTGAATCCTGTATACAGCACTAGTTTTAGGGATCCATTACCATTTTTGGCTGTGGAATGGGCTGAAACATGTTGGCACCATCAAGGGCCATTATACCAATCCTTCATCCGTCTTTACTATGTCTTTTAATCATACATGAGTTACCCACAAATAAAGCTATTTCCTTCAGGTTTGCCAACCTGCTGTCTCACAAACTGAGATCTATTTTCTCACACCTACCTCTCACTAAATCTTTTCCTCTCTCACACTCACATTATCTACCTCCTCTCATATCAAGCTTTCCTTATTAATCCTAATCATGCACCGTCTTCCTCCCTCCTCTCTCACAGGCCTTAACCTCCCACAAACCCAGCCTTTTTTCGTTCATACTCTCTCTTTTTCTCATCCGGTTCCTCATCTGCACTTTCACTTTCTCACCCTGTCAGACATACTTTTCGAGAATGGATCTGTTTCTTATGCTGTCTATCACTTTGGAAAGTGGGGAATTACAATTTTAGAAACAGAGAAGGTGAAAAATCTGTGCTTCACCATTAGGCAATATTGACTAATATCGGCTTAGATACCTTGCTGTTCTTGTTAGTCGGTAAATCACTCGCAGGACTTTAGAGGTAAATCAATGCAGATGATTCATGGTTATTTGAAGTGCTTCATTTGAGCCAGTGGTTTCCGGTGCTCAGCACTGGCACCTAATTGTCAAAACCGACACTTATGACAGCTGCCACATGGTAGCGCTGTTTGTATCATTTAGAAATGAGCAGAAGAAACATTGTTTATTAATTCAGTATACAAAACAACTAGTAACAGCCACCTAAGCCATTTTTATAGCTTTGGGGGCCTGGAATAGTCTGAATTGTCACACTTGTAGAAGTGAGCTGATTAGTAGTTGTGTAGCTACTGGCATTGGCAACGCTGGCAGGGACAATGTGTGGAGCAAGCTGCGGAGGCCCCCTGACTAGAGCCCTGGAACATTTTTTTAAAACAAATTAAGCACTGGTTATTTGGGTGCACCAAAAGAAGTATAAAGGTTTGAGCCACTTTGAAATTTCGTCCATGTGTGAATTCTTTAGTTTATCAGGTGGTAAAGAGTTTTGCTTTTACATTTGTAGCTATGTGGGATAGTATTGTTTGGAGCAGCGCAACCACCTCCCAAATAGTTACCTTCAAATCAGGCAAATATCTGCCAATTATTTAAAAACGGTTTTGAATACACATGCACCTGACAATCCCATCATTGATGTTATACCGCTTCAGATTGTTGGGAAGCACCACTGATATCACAGGCTTCGCCTCAATGATTCTTGGATAAATGTCAAAATAGGTGGCCGGTGCAAGCAAGGAAGAGAAGTATAGTCCATTCCCTTTAAATAGAGCGATCAGATAGATTGGTGCCATCCCTTCCTATGACATCACTGTGCTTTGCTTATGCTAATTCGCCCCCGACTATTTTCTCTAGGACTTGTGCCCTGATGTTTTCCCAATTAACATTGTCAAACAAAAACTTCAAACAGTATTTTATTTGTGTAATGGCAAGGCTACCATGGGTCCTAATGTGAGCAAAGGAAACGAGCCCCCATCTCTTGGTTTAGAAGTAAGTAAGAGCTAAATTTGGGGTGCAATGGGGCCCTTGAATCTCTGGGCCTTGGTGCCACTGCGCATGCTGCACTATTGATAGCTCCACCCCTGTCTATGACAGTGCAGCAACTGGTCTGTCAGAAAGGAATAATCTACATGGACCTGTAGGCTGTTTGTGTGTCCCATCAACCGCCTCGCACACTAAAATCTCAGTGGAAATCAGTGGTGCGCGCCTAGACTCGGCCTCGGTATAAATCTTCATGCGTTTTGTAGAGGGTGAAGTTGAATTATGCTGTATGCTATTGCTTTGGCATTTTAAATGTATTGCATTTCATGGCGCGTAACTCAAAATGTCCTCCAGAGCACAAAATTGCAGCCGCTTGCGAAGCAGGGCGTCAGTGCGCGCAGCATCGCTGCCTCTGGTTTCCACAGAATGAATGGGCGAGTGGCAGCCGGCCAGCAGTTCTGCCTGGTGCTTCCAGACAGATCCTGAGGAACCACTAAAAGCCCCCAATCTTTTTGTTATGCATTCCGAATTTACTGAGGAGACCAGTAAAAGGTTAACTCCTAGTTTAGGTTTCACATTTAGAACATATGTTAATGAGGGGTCAAAGTAGGCTTACTAAAGCGTTTTTATTTTCATCAAAACAGGTCTGTTAGCCCTGCTATCTTTTGGCGTGGGGTTCTCTGTCTTTTTGCCTCTGACCTCCTGTTTTTGGCGGTGTGCTGCATTTGGTTTTTGCTCATTTTAGGACTCTGTGCACTTTACCACTGCTGACCCAGTGCTAAAGTGCAAGTGCTCCCTGTCTAAAATTTAATGGTATTTGGTTTCTCCACGATTGGCCTAGCACAGTGCACCAGGTGTACCCAGGGCCTGTAAGTCAGATGCTACTAGTAGGCCTATAGCACTGATTGTGCCGCCCACATAAATAGCCCTGCAAACCAGTCTCAGGCCTGCCACTGCAGGGCCTGTGTGTGCAGTTTTAAACTGCCATGTCGACCTGGTAAGCATGCCCACTTGCCAGACCCAAACCTTCCTTTTTATTACATTTAAGGCACCCCTAAGGTAGGCCAAAGGTAGCCCCATGAGCAGGCGGCAGTGTATTTAAAAGGTAGGACATGTACTGTTGTGTGGAAAACCCAAAGGAATTTCAAGGGGTAATACTTCCACTTATTAACCCCTTCCGCGCTAATGACAAAGCCAGCTCGTCATGGGCGTTACCTGCGCTACGCGCATGACGAGCTGGCTTTGTCACAAACCGCTCGTTTTTCAAAAGTCAGCGCACAGCGGGAAAACGCGGTAGCACGGAAGCGGTTAAACTCTGCTTTCAATGAACATCGCAGGCTTTAAAAAAAACACTTGTTGAGTCAGAACTCAGCTCGTACTTAAAAGAATTTGACATCATATGCATCCAAGAGACATGGAAAGAGGAGGAACAACCACTGGGAGGATACACGGAAATCTTTACCCCCTCTCAAAAGTCAAGGAAGCATGGTCATCCAAAAGGGGACCTATCCATATATGTAGCCCTAAACAAAAACTTCTCCCTTTCCAGTCTCCCAAGCAATGTCTCATTTATACAAAGCATTAAAAAAACCAATTGGAATTAAGACAAGGCCTGTCATAATTTTTAATATTTCAGCCACCCAAAGTCAACCCAAAAACGGAGAAAGGTAAAAATAATAAAAAATTATCTTCTGTCCTTAGAAATTCTACATCAAGGTATCCCCTGCATAGTTACAGGTGATTTTAATATAAACATGGCTAACCACCAAGAAAGAAGAGGAGGGAACGGACAGACATTGGGGCATTCCAATCCAAATATCTAAATTTAGTTCTATCAACAAACCAGAATGAATTATTACAAACAATGGAAGCCTTGGGCCTTCGAGCACTAAATGACCACACTCAAGGAGACATTCCAATGAGCGCCACAAGGAAAACTAACAAATCAAATTTGTTTCTGGATTATACTTTTGTATCCCTTAAACTCTTTCACAAAATCTCATGTTTTAAAATCTGCGATAGGTGTGAAAGCGACCATTCGGTACAAACCTTTAGCATTATAAACTATAACACAAAGAGACAAATGTATAAATCTATCGGCACACAAGAGTGAGACACAAACTTGAAAAAAATCAGATGGAACGCATAGTCCTCATCCCGATATGAGTCCTGGAAAAAGTCTGGCTCAACACTTACCTGGGATCCTAAAAATCCAATCTTGGCCTCGAGCCAATCACAAGAAGAACTCAAGGCTGCTCTGGCAACATCTAATAATTCTATAGCCCCTTATCGTCAGCATAAGCGCAACAACACCTGGTATTTCAGCTCACTGAGACAACAACGAAGAACACTAGACAGAGAAATTAAAGCCATTAATCTCCAGTTAAACCCACAGGGCCAAACAAAGCTCAGAGAATTACAAAAGTCTTATAAAAAGGCAATTTGGGAAGCAAAGAGAGCAAAATCCGAGAAAGACTGGATTTATATGGTTCAAGACTGTAAAACCCACTCAAAGTTACTATGGTCAATAATAAATCAATCAGATAGTCACTGCATGGGATCAGTGGGAAATAATGTCACTGAAGAAGTTTGGAAAGTTCATATATCTGCCTTATATGACAGGAAAGGCCATCGGCCTATAAACGTAACGAATATTTCATGTGAAACAGCGTTGGCGTTTACACAAAGCGAAATTTCAAAAAGAATTGAGAAAAGCATTGGGAATTGTGCACCTAGCCCAAATGGCCTCCCAGGGGTCATATACAAAGAAGACCGGGATTTTTGGAGCAGCCGTTTCCAAACTTTATTCAACTATTGTCTAACCACAGAAATTATCCCGGACACTTGGCACGGCTCAATTTTACAGCCAATTTATAAGAAGGGTCCTTATAGTTCCCCGTAAAGCTATAGAATGATAGCCTTATTAGACACTGATTCCAAAATATTTGCAGGTTTCATTTTGACAGAACTCAAAGAATGGGCTGACAACTTAATTCCATATAATTAGACTGGCTTTCAATCAAGAGCTAGTACTTTAGATAATCTGGTAGCTCTAAGCATGATTGTCGACAAATGCGTGTGAAAAGAAACAATTATTATTTAAATGGTTTGTGAATTTCTCAAAAGCCTTTGACCATGTAATTGCAATTTGTTATGGAAAAAGCTGTGCAGTTGAGAAATTCCACCAATATTACTGCGTGCAATTCAAATTCTATACTCCAATAATTGGACCTAGGCAAACTCTGTCAAAACACCAACTGGACAGAAAAAATAGTCATAAAGAGAGGTCTGAAGCAAGGCTGTGTCTTGGTGCTATACTTTTTGAATCTGTTTCTGGAGGATCTCAGCGCTTATTTAGTGACAACTAATTCTTATCCACCAAAACTGGCAACCAGGAATGTAGCATCACTACAATACGCTGATGATATTGTTCTTATGAATCTAACTGGGGTGGGCCTACAGAGACTACTCAACCAACTAAATATCTATTTCACTGAGAACGAGATGGCTATTAGTTTCACAAAAACGTGGGTGGTGATTTTTGGCAGGCAAATATATAAGAAAGGCAGCTGGTCATTGAGGGGGAAAACAATTCTACGAGCAACGTCATACAAATATCTTGGACTATGGTTACAAGAACGGCAGTCACACAACTTACATCAGAGTGCATTAAAACTGAGAATTGCTTCCCTAATCTCAAGCTTTCCAGTGAATTCACCTGAAATTACAAAGCCCGACATTTCAGCCATTACTAACTGCAATACAAGCCAAGTTTATTCAAACTCTCTGCTACGGCATCTCCCTCTCAGATTCGACCAGAATTGTGACTAATAAACCAAAATTTAGCAAAACAGGTGCATTGATCAATTACATGTCATTAGTATGATCCTTGGATGGAAACACATTACGAGCTTTGATATGGAATGAAATTCAAAATCCTATGCACCCAAATTCGAAAAACTGGGCCGGAACTTTCAACATAGCATTAACAACGCTGAGAGCTAAAGAGCTATGGGACATGGCACTTACGCACGACTCCTTTAAAAAATTAATCAACAACCAAATAAGGAAGTGTTTATAGTTTGAAGATAAAGAAGAGTTTAGGAAATGAAGGCATGCATGGATAACGATTGACACTTACAGGGATCCGTATCCCCAGAAATATTTCGCAACATTACTCGGATTCTATGTCAGGACCGGAGGCTTCGGATTATGCTATTTCTCTCTTCGCTTTATTACAAATCAAACATCCATCAGCCATAAAAATAACACATTTGGTAACGAAAAACTACAACTCCCTACAACCTGGGAGGAGCAATAGAGCCATAGTCCTTCCACTGTTTCCAGCATTTGCCGTAGATAGTCCCATTTTTGTCTCTCCTCCGCCTCTTTCTTCGCTGCTTCGCAGCCAGCTAAGTGCATTTTTTCCTTTCTTTCTGTGTATGGTTATATTGGCGATTTTGAGGTGTTTGCGGGTTTTTTTATGCGGCTGTTTGTTTCCGCTACTGTTGGCAGCAGTGTTTCTTATTTTTTTCAGATTCCCTTTGCCACGGGAACGTTTTATTCCGCTCCCTTCGCGGCTGTGTCCCTGAGAGTGCGGTGTGTATTTTGACCGCTAGAGGGACTCGGCCCTCTTGTTGCTCCCGCGGCACCGCTCCTTTCATTCGGGCGTGGCGCGGCAAGAGCGAGGAGCGAGAGCCTTGTCCCCCTGCCTCACTGAGACGCCTGTGTGTGTTCGGGCTGTATTACCCACAGCATAATTATTATTTACGCCCCGGTGGGAGTCCGTACTTGGGTTCTAACCCGGCTTGTGACGCGCTCGGTGGAGCGTTGTATTTGGCATTAGTCCCGCTGAGCTTTCGGCGCGTTTTCGCGCCCCTAATTTCCTCACGCATTTTGCAGTGCACGCGCCAGGAGGCAGGCAGCCCGGTCACTTCGTGAGGGCTGTGCGCGCTCGGGGGTTCCGTGATGCCCCTAGTTGTGATCCTTTGGGTCACCCATATACTTTGCAGACTCTCCTGGCCTACCATAAAATGATTAGGGTTCCTACCCCACTTAATTGCGGTGTTCACCACCTACCTGTAATTTTCCCTACTTCAGGGTCCTTGCATCATCCCACAGTTCTTTGGGAGTGACAGTTGGAGTTTGTTTTGGGTTTCTGTTAGGATGGAGAATCACTCTGAATATTATGAGGAGGTCCAGGGTTACATGCCCTGGGGTGATGATTTATTTGAGGCGGTGGACTCCTCCATGTATAGGGTAGTTAATGAGGTTGTGGGCCCTATGGAGCAACGCCTCTCGGAAAAGATAGTCCAAGAATGCGCAAAGTTGGCAGCGGCACGTCCGCATCCTCCTGTAGATTCAGCCCAACAACCTGAAGAGGCTCTCCCACCGGCTAAAATGCATTGTTCTGATGAGGTGGACGTGGAAGCTTTTGCACACCTTAAATCGGCCTTTGCGGCGTCGGGGCGCCTTCTGCCCCTCCGCCTCCGCTGGTGGGCGACTCACAGGCCCCTCTAGATCCCCCATCTCCTGCGACAGATGATGATGGCATGCAAGGGGATACCGATGACGAGGCGGGGTCTTCCCGGCCTTGGCTTCCGTCGGCAACTCCGTCAATTTCTGCCTCCACGGCCCAGGAGGATTCCGATATGCTCAACCACGACCAAATCATGCACCCTCGTTCGGCGGCTTGGGTTCCCGGCGACAAGGTGGACAGGTTTGTAGCAAGTAGGCTCCGGAAGCCTCTGAAAAGGAGGCTTGGGGTTGTCTTCGGGCAGAGTGTCCTAGGCCCTCGTTGGAGAATAAGATTGCCTTCACGCCGGAGCTGGAACCTAAGATGGCCACATTTATGGCTAAATACATGAAGGATCCCAGGAAAGGTATTGACAGGTCCTGGTGATCCTGTCAAGATAAGTTGCTGGATGCCATCGGTCCCATGACAAAAATACTTGATATGGCGGAGGAGGCAAAGGTCTCGGGATCCCCCATTTCCCCTGAGGTACTTTCAAATTGGGCCCAACGTGCTATCATCTTTATGGGCAATGCTAATTGTGCTTTGTCCACCGAGCATCACCGTTCGCTTTTGATCAAGCTAGACCCCAAGCTAGGAGATTTAGCCTCCTCGGAGGCAGGTGCTGTGGCGCAGGTGGGCCTCTTCGGCGACCCCTTCGTAAAAGAACTTGGAAAGTTTGTTGCAACTTTCACTTCCTTAGATAAAGCACAATCCAGTATTAGGAAGGTCTTTAACCAGCGGGTTTTCCACGGAGACGGGCAAGGGAGGGGCCGCTCGCCCGGCCGCGGCTTCCAGCAAAACTCCGTAAGGGGACAAGGCTCCGGTCGCGGACAATATAACACCTCGGCGAACTATACCAATTTCTATCCAACGCGAGGACAACGCTTCCAAGGACGTGGTGGCTTCAAGCCCAACTCTGGAGGCAATTCCAATGGTAAGTGTACTCCCGGCTTCTCTAGCTCACATAGGCGGCCAGTTAGCGGCCTTTCGAGACGCTTGAGTAGATATCACCTCAGACGCATGGGTTCTCCAGACTGTTCAAGGTTTTCATATAGAGTTCCAAGGTTTCCCTTGGCAAGAGGCGCCTCCTCTGCCAATTTCTTTCAGTGCCCTAGATTCTCAGTTTATGGACGAAGAGGTCTCCGAGCTGCTCTACAAAGGAGCCATTTCCGATCAACACTGCACCCACACGGGTTTCTCAGCAAAAAATTTTGGGTGGACAAAACCTACGGTGGCCGGCGTCCAGTGAGCAATCTCAGGGACTTCAACGGCCGGTTAGTTTATCGTCATTTCAAGATGGATGGAATCCATCTGCTCCGAGACGTCCTCCAGCCGTCAGATTGGATGGTGCTTGGAATTGAAGGATGCTTATCTGGTGGGTACCATCCATCCGCCGCATCGTTGGTTTCTTCAGTTCGGCTGGAAGAGTCAGGTGTTCGAGTTCACCACCATTCCGTTCGGTCTTTCTTCAGCCTCTTGGTGTTTCACCAAGGTGCTCCATCCGGAGGTAGAATTCCTCCGTGCCCAGGGCATTCGCCTGATCGTCTATTTAGACGATATCTTCCTCCTGGCACAGTGCCCTCGGACCCTGGTCTCTCAGTTCCAACAGACGGTGTCCCTTTTGCAGGGCCTGGGGTTCGTGATAAATGAGACCAAATCGGTCCTTCAACCCTCCCAAAAGGTGACATTTTTGGGTTTTGTGATAGATTCAGTTCAGGCAACCCTGAGTCTTCCATCTCGGAAGATGGCGAAGATTCGCCACGAGTTGCATCAGACGATTTCCAGGACCCACTTGTTTTTGCGTCATGTGGCACAGGTGGTGGGTCTCCTTTCCTCGTCGATTCAGGCGATCTTTCCGGGACCCTTGCACTACATGGCGCTCCAGCGCCTCAAGGCGTTTCATCTCAGGAGGGGGAGTTCTTACAATCACGTAGTTCCCCTATCGGAGGAAGCCAGGGAGGAAATAATGTGGTGGTTGGCGCACATGGAGGCCTGGAACGGCCAGGCGATTTTCGGCTCAATGCCGGATCTTGTCATAGAGTCCGACGGCAGCATATCAGGCAGGATGTGGAGAGTTTTCCACCGGAGGAGTGTGGTCTGTGGACAAACAGAATCTCCATATCAATTGTCTGGAGCTCTGAGCAGGGTCCTTTGCGGTCGGATGTTGGACCAAGAACAAGGTGCAATCCTGTGTTCTGTTGAAAATGGACAACGTCTCCGCGGTCCGTTACATCAACCGGCTGGGAGGATCCCGTTCTCGAGCACTGGCGAACTTAGCAAAGGATTTTTGGGGATTTTGTTTGGATCACCACATTTCGGTGACGGCGGAGTACCTTCCGGGCCGGACCGACCAGGTCGCGGATTGGCACTCTCGGAACCTGCTCGACACCAGTCTCTGGCAGTTGGATCCCCACATTTTTCAATGATTCCAGTCCTTATGGGGTCCGCTCTCGGTGGACCTCTTTGCCTCACGGTTGGACAATCAAGTTCCACGCTTCTTCAGTTGGAGGCCGGATCCGATGACGGCTGCCACGGATGCATTCCTTCAGGACTGGACCACAGAAAGCGGGTATGCGTTCCCTCCGTTCTCAATGATAACCACAGCAGCGGCCCAAATCTGCCGGCAAGGGGCGGATGTGTGCATGATCACGCCTTGCTGGAGGTCTCAAGTATGGTTTCCAGTTCTTCTGGAACTTTCCTGGGATTTTCCAATCCTACCCCCCTGTCTCCTCTCCTGCTTCGGAACCCGGAGGGGATGCCGCATCATCTGGTCACGCAGGGACGTTTTCGCCTCATGGCGTGGCGGCTTCCAGGCGACGGTGGTCGCTGCCAGGCCTTTTGAAGCCAGCTGCGTCCCTCTTGTCAAAGGCTTGGGCGGACAGTACCACGAAGCGTTACAGATCCGCTCGGACACGATGTGTTCGCTGGTGTCTTCGACGGGATTTGGATCCCGTGGTCGCGGATGTCGTTCATGTCTTGAATTTTCTGGCAGATCTGGTGTCAGACGGGCTAGCATATCGCTCAATTAACGCGATTCGTTCTGCGATTTCCGCGGGTCATATTCCGCTGGAGGGCAAGCCTGTTGGGGAACATCCCTTGGTCTGTAGGCTTTTGCGCGGTATCAGGTTGTTTTTGCCGCCAGAACCTCTGTACTCAAGTCTTTTGCTACGTCAATCTAGTCCTAAATCTCTTTTTGTCTTGGCAACCCAACAAATACCTCTCCTTGAAGGAGTTGTCCTCTAAGTTAGCTATGCTACTATGTTTGGTCTCCTGTAGGAGAGTTTCGGATGTTAGGGCTTTGGACATTTCGTCAAGAACGTTTTCCCCTGATGGGGTGGTCTTTACAATTGGGCGTTTTACCAAATCTCATACCCGAACAGTGATATATCCAGCGTTTCGGGACACCCCAATTTGTGTGTAGTCGATTGCCTAAAAGCATATGAGGATTTGACCCTTGATATTCGCCCTCCGGGTGAACAGCAACTTTTGATCGCACTAAGGAAACCGCATAAAGCTGTGTCTTCACCTACTATTGCTAGGTGGGTGCGTTGGGTCATGCAAGAAGCGGGCATTGATACTAAGCAGTTTGATGTTCATTCTACTAGAGGGGCCATGGCCTCTAAGGCGTTCATGTAGGGGGCACGCCTTGAGGACCTAATGCGTGCAGCGGACTGGTCTACGGACTCTACGTTCAAACGGTTTTATTTTAAATTGGTCCTGGATGTGGCTCAGTTGGTGGTAAGTAAGCTTTAAACTAGCATAATCTGAAGCCTCCGGTCCTGACATAGAATCGGAATTTGCCAAGCAGGGTGAGGGTAAGTTCCAATTCTATTAAGGACACGGAGGCGAGGATTATAACACCCGAGGCACAATGGTGCGAACCCCCTTATTGGAGTAAGTAACCGTCTTGGTTCTTTTGGATTGCTCATGAGGTTATGTACTTTCATTTGGTGCAGTGCCATTGCTCATGCGCTATGTTGACTGTCTTGGATTTTGTTTCTCTGATGTTATCTTTGTCCTTTCAGGGAACGATGGGTCGAAGCAGGACCAGTAAAGAAATTGTGTAACACGCGCGAAGAAAGAGGAGGAGGAGAGACAAACATGGGACTATCTATGGCAAATGCTGGAAACAGTGGAAGGACTATGGTTCTATTGCTCCTCCCGGGTTGTAGGGAGTTGTAGTTTTTCGTTACCAAATGTGTTATTTTTATGGCTGCTGGATGTTTGATTTGTAATAAAGCGAAGAGAGAAATAGCATAATCCTCCCCTCCGTGTCCTTAATAGAATTGAAACTTACCCTCACACTGCTTGGCAAATTCCAATTCATTTATAAAAAATAAGCTACTGTAGTTACGTTTTGGACTATGCCAAACACTAGAATATATCCCCAAATGGCAACCACAACCCTTGAATACAAAATGCCGACTTTGCTTACTACATGAAGGAAGTTTGCCTCATATTTTATCAATTTTCCCAATCTTATTAATAGAAAGAACAAGCTTATTGAAAAGATTTTTTAATATGTACAACATTAGATCATGTCGGCATGCTCTACTATTCTGTATGAAGCACAAAATATAGCTGCTTTCTTAAGATTTTTATCTCACAGTTGAACGATTATTGACCACAAATAGCCAGATGTAATGCAATGTAAGGATGCCTCCACCGTGACTTTATTCAATGTAAGGATGGCTTCACAGTGACTTTATTTAAAAAGGGCACAATATGAACTTCAGTGATGATCAAGGAAATCGTTAAAATCTGTTTTTAATTTCAGCAGAACACGTTCTTTTTAACGTTATTATCCGTGCAATATTTTATGGTTTTTATTAACTGAAATAAAAAAAATAAAAGATTACCATTACTGTTGTGTTTTACATGCCCTGGTAATAAAATACTGGTAATTTTGTTTTCAACTACAGCAAAACCCATCTCTCCCATAGGTTAGCATTGGAGCTACCGTGTAACATCTTAGAAGTGTATCTGCCAATTGACAGATGATAGAAAATTGGAGTTTGGTGTATCTGGACTCACAATTAAAAAATACATCTTTTAGTGAATTTGGTTTTTAAACTGCAGGTCTGAAAATGCCACTTTTAGAAAGTTGAATTTTCTTACTTTAACCATTCGGTGCCTCTGCCTGTCACTGTTACCATGTCTGGGTCAGGGTAACAGTTGGACTCATGTGCATTCACTCTAGACAATCACACAAAGGGAGCTGAGATGTGCCCTGCATATCCTGAAGGCCCATCACTAGGCGGATGGGCCTTCCTGAGCTAGAGTGGTGGGAGGAGTTGAAACTGACACTTAAATAAGGCTGTGCCTGCCCTCACACAAAGAAGTCTTCACCCCCTGTAGTGTGTCTGGAGCCAGGGCAAGGAAGGGCACGGTCTTGCGCACTACAAATACTTTTCTTTGAAGTTTGCCAACTTTAAAGCCTGAAATGAGTATAAGTACTGGATCTGTGACACCATATACTCAGGACACTTCTGGAATGAGGACATTCTGCCCGGAAGAAGAGCTGTGCTGCTGTCAGTAGGGGCTGCCACTTTGCTGTTTGCTTTGCTGTGTTGGCCTGCTGCTTCTGTACTGGAAGTGCTTTCTACATGCTGCTTTCTAAGGTTCTCCAAGGGCTTGTGTTGAGCTATCCTCCTGTTGGAAGCCTCATGGCCATCAAAGACGTCACCTGCCAGCACCTCGACTCTTCTGAGAGCCCTACTCTGCCAAGTGGTACCAAATCCAGTGCCTGGGCCCTTGGAAGTGAGTTCTGGTGCAACAAGAAGAAAATTCAATGCATGGACTCCAAGCGGCGTTCGGAACTGGCACATCATCGCCAGAACTCGATTCAACGTCGCTGCCTGCACCGAAGCGTGGTCCCCGCTTAATGCAATGACCATGGCTTACAGAGCAGGCCCGACTTTTTGCTGCAGAGTGTCCATAGAATAGCCACGGCGTGAGTCTCAAGCGCCGCATCACCGAAGTCTGTGATGCCCCACGCGGACTTTGATGCAGGGCCTGCTACAACACAGTGGAATCGACACATCAATGCACGAGCGCTGGGTGCCAGTTTAATCTTCTACACCGAACCTCAGTCAGAAACCTAGGTATCATGCCCAAAAACTATGCATTACCTCCCATGTGCCACGCATGTTCCCGGACGTGGCCTGCTCAACGACTCTGCACCGCCTTAAGGAACTGACGCATCTCTTGCTACCAGACACGCATCACTTCCTCGGTGCAATGCGCTGTCCAGAAGTGTCACAGTGCCAACGACCTGTATAGCAGTAAGGAACCAAAACATCAACTGCTCTTTCAACCCTTCCCCTCCCCTGCGCCAAGCATCGTCTTTGATTTTTAACGCTGCTAAGGTACTTTGTCCTGGTCAAGCGCAACCATTGATTTCTAAGAGCTGTAACTTCATTTAACGTTTGAAATTTCATATCTTGAATTGTGCATGTAGGATTTTTGTCGCTTTGGTCTTGTTTGAATCAGATTAAGATTGGCTATTTTTCAAAACTGGTGTAGAGTCCTTTTGTGGTGTTTTGCCTGTGTGTGTGTGTGTGTATACAAATTCTTTACACATTGCCTCTGATATAAGCCTGACTGTTCTTGCCAACCTACCAAGGGGGTGAGCACAGGTTATTCTGATGGTGTAACTTACTTACCCTGACTGGAGTGAGGGTCCTTACTTGGACAGGTTCCAAACCACTGCCAACTACACACCCCATATGTAACAAGTTCTCATACTTTATATGGTCCGGCTTGACAGTGCAGTTGTTGCCAGACAAGTATGTGTGCCTCACTAGAGAAGGGCTTTGGTTCCGCCCACATGTTGGGAGTCTGAAGTATATGCTTTGAGTGGGCAGACATTGTGTGCTCCAACAAACAAGTGCTTGCCATCATGGACCTCATTTGGCGGCAGTCAGGGGTCGCAGCTGTGACCTCTAGTTTGCTCCCTGCTACTCATGGCATTTCCTTTGTGACCCCTGGCCTTGAAGGTGGCAGATGTATTGCCCCCTCTGACGCCAGGGATCGCAAAGGAAGTGCTAGGAGTATCAGGAAGCAAGCTCGAGGTCACAGCTGGGACCCCTGACTACCCCCAAATTACATCCATGCTTTCGCTCCACACAGCTGTGATCACTCTATGTATCCAACTGCCTTAGGTAAACTTCCAGGTGCATACACATGACAGTGCAATGCTATTAAAGTGCCTTGGATAACTAGATAATTCATTGTGGTTTTCTGTGGGGGCAGCACAGATGGGAGGAGGGCAGGCATTAACCTACAGGGAGTTTTAGGTCTGGTTTGACAGTGCAGTCATAAGCCAGACCTATTGGCATTGCCAATGCGTGTTGTTAGCTGTTCCTGCACAGTTGAGAACCTTGCCTTGAGTTGCCTTAAGCTGAAAGGCAAAGGGGAGCGGGTCTCCTGTACTGTGAAGATTAGCTTAATTTGTGTTCGTTTTACATTTAAGGTGTGTGCTTTATTTCTATACACTTAACTCTAGGTGAAAGTCCAATAGTATAGTTATAGATAATTTTGTGTAAAATGTCTTATGGTCTGACCCCACCCTTACGCTCATTGACCTCTACCTCATTGTGGTCACTATCACAGTTCCCATACTTTTTTAAGCACTTTGACAACTTATTCTAAATAAATGTATGTGTCAAGAAAGAATTCCTAAATTGAAGGACTGTCGAGGAGACTTCAGGTCTCTTACCGATTGCCCTCACACACCCCGGAGGTTGTCATGCTTCATCATAAGGTGTTTTGCTCCTCGTCGGGCTGGCGCTGCAATGTCCGACGGGCACCCACGCAGGCGCTCTTTGCCAGAGATCTTTTTAGATGAAGCCGTTAAGTGTGTGAGGGTATGTGGACAAGGTAGTGAGTGAGTGTTGTGAATTAAAATAGGTCTGGTACTCTCCTCAGATTGGATTTTATTCTGAGGATGTACTAGCCTAACTAAACATGAGTGTGCCCTGTCTGGAAGTAATGATCCTACAGGGCCTATCTAGAGAGGGTGGTCAACATGTTTCTTGTCTTATAGCCCCTAACGGGTCTAGCGGCAATTCGTCAGGACCGCTGTATTAAAAGTGAAAGAGAGGGTACTCTTGACTCTTACAATACCGCAGCGCTGGCATAGTGCATCATTGTGTAACCAACGGTGCTGCCTGGAGTCAGGATAAATAGCCTGAACTTTGGAGACCCAGGTATGGTGGGAACAGTGCTGACAGGGTCAAAATGACAGAGCACTTCGTTGCTCGGTCAAAAGGGTGGCGTAGCAACTAGCTCACGTCGTACCCCTGCTCTGAGACCCGTAAAACAGTCTGTACTGCCCTCATACAGCAAATTTGTGGCAGGTCTGATGGGCTTCGGGGGCTGCCCCCCAATCCTTCCACATACTCGGGATTCCATAACATTGGCCCCAGCACCAAGGTGGGGCTTCGAGGGGCTGAGAATCGTGCCTACTGTGCTGCTCTCAAACGTGCCAACTTTCCAAGACAAAACTGAGGATGATATTTTGGGCTGCGATTTAAGCACCCTGAGCCGGTCGTGGAGGTACAGAGGGCTTATCCCAGGGTGTGAATTGGGAAAGATGGCAGCAGCACAGACCACTGACGCCAGATTTATGAGGAAAAGGCTGCTTTATTGAAACAGGTGTACATCACAAAAACAACCTTGCCCTTTAGCCTTACAAAACTCCAACCTCACTATACTAAAATAATCCTATGTTAATCTGGCCCCACCCATGAGGTATTGCTCCCCCTTTATAACAACCTAACACCTCAATATTGTATATTTTCCAGGGCCGGTCTAATGTAACTGAGACCCCCTAACAACCTTTCCCTCTTTCCTACATCAATTAACATCTTAGCCCATTAAACTTCCTACCTAACCTTAAGCTCCCTGTCTCGTCCAGTCATGGACCTGCCTACCAGTTCCACATCCTCATACCAGAGGTCTGAATGATCAATCCTACTCATACCGAGGTCCCTACAAAAAAAACACATTTCATTATTCAGCATCCTACTATACCTATCGATAGCTGCTGGCTTCACTGTTTCTGCCACCCTCTCCCAGGTACAAACTCAGTCAATTCACGAGGCATCCGGCCCTCCAACCTTGGCTCTCATTCAAATCTGCCTTCATGCTTTTTATCAAGGCTAACCCCTTCTGGACCACTATATTGTTCTCTCCTAAGTGGATCAAGATGATATCTGAACAATTTACCCCCACCATAGCTCTGTTCAAACGAGGAAGAAGCCCCCCTCGTCTCATCCCACCTTTACCATACCAACTAATATGTTATATGTCAGCACTAAAACCTGGATTGACCCTGTATCCTGTGGAGCTCTGCCCACTTAACCAAGGAGTGGCCCACAATCCATATCTTCAAACCTGCGGCCTGAGGCCCGGGAACGGAACCAAATACAGAAACAAAAGTTGGCAACCTACCCTATTGAATTAGCAAGAACTCTCCCACCCGAACGTATCTCCTAAAGCAGTTTGACAACCACCCACCCACCTCCATGATGCGCCTCTGCCCCCAACCCCGCCTACCTCCTTCTGTGGCCATACCGATCCTAAAAGAACGAGTGCCGAATGCCCATTGTATCCAAACCGACCATCTCCAATGCCCTGCGCATGATAGCTAACAATTGTATAGTCAAATCCGTATTCCTTCCTCCTGCTGCCTGACTTCTTCCTATATAACCCCCAAGACCCCATACCCCCTAGCAGTTCAGAAACCCTGAATGTCCCAAAAAACTCCCAAGACATAGGGGCCAAGAAAAGAGCAAACTCATTACCCGCTATACAAACTCTGGGAAAGACGCTCATTACTGCACTATGACTATCCAAATCCAGCTGCCTCCTTTTAGGGATGCGCGATCCAGCTTCATGGCCCAATCATTCAAACTCCTCTTACCAAGCTGGCCAGCTGATTGTGCATAACCCCAAATAAGCTTGGCACATAAATGCAATGCCCGCTAATTAAATGATTAATGGTCACGCACAACTGCCTTTTTCTATGAGGGACATTATGAATTGAACTACATTTTCTATCCTATTCCAGCCCTCTGGCCTCCTTCTGGCCCCACTCGCTAGGAATTCAGCCCAGGCTTGGTTATAAGCTGTCCTTGTCAATATGGCTAAAGAACCTGCTACCAACTGAATTATCCTCTCTATCCCATTGACCAGAGGTCCTGAGGCATCCGTGTTCGAACTCTGTCCGCTTCCGTGGCCAGCCCATGGAATCGCTTCCACTGTGAATGAGACAAAGCAGCAGCAATATCATTGTCCACACCTGGCACATACCTGGCTCTAAAAATGATACAGAGGTGTAGGCATTTTATAACAAAAACTTTTAGCAACTTCAACAGCTGTGTGACCCTTGATGACTGCCTATTCACCACCTGCACTGTTGCCATGTTGTCAATTCTGAAGAGAACTCTCTTGTGAGACAACTGGTCACCCCACAGTGCCAAGGCTACAAACAGGGGAAAGAAACTCCAGAAATGCAAAGCAAATACCACCCAGGGGCCATTCCTCGGCACACCAATGCCGTTGCCAAAAAGGGTCAAAACATAAACCCCCTGCTGCATCTGAAAATACCTGAGTGTCCCCGTCTATGTCAGTCAGTGCGGTTATGGGAATCACATTAAAGGCCTTAAGGAAGGATCTCCACATTCGCAAGTCTTCTTGTACCCCAGAAGAGAGCCTGATATGATGATGCAGCAAAGGGAACCCTACAAAGGAAATGCCCACCCATCGATAGACTGTCCTCCCTACTCTCACCACCCTGCAGGTAAAGTTCAAATGGACCAATAAGAAGTGCACCTCTTTTACCTTGACTTACGCTTAGCTTGCCCATACAAGAGGGGTATAGCCTGCTCCTCAGTATCTTCCCTGGCACAAACACCAGTGCCTGCTTGGGGGCCCGCCACTTTGCCATCCTTTCCTGTCACCAGGTTCTGCCTCGAACTAAGTGCTGCTCCCATGCCCCCGTGTCCTGAGAAACAATAGCGGCATCACAGTTAAAAAAGCCTCCCTGCGGCCTCCTGCCACCAATTGGAATCTTCTGCCTGGACTTTATCCTTTTCCCTCAACTCCCATTCTCCAAACTCTTTACCTTATAGTCAAAGGCAGACCTTTCCCCGATGATCTTACCATTCGCTTTCTGGGCCCCTTTGCCCACCCAACTAAGCAATCTTGTGCCCAATTAGTCTGCTGTTTCAGAAAACAACAAAAGTGGGGAGGGGAAGCAGTACCCCCCCCCACTACTCCACTGATGCAGGACCAGCTATCCTGTGGGATCCAGCGCTGGAGGTTGCTCCAAAGCCTTCGGCATGGTGCACCACAGAGGCCACATCGGACCTTCTCGGGTGATGATCTTGAGGTCCCTCGCCACTGTCCAGGAAGCCTCACGGGGCCACGCCTTCTCTTCACCTCAGGGTCTATGAGCCGCACTAAGGTTTTCTGAGTCAGCCTGCCCTGAATCCAGCTTCAACTTGTAGAAAAGAAGAACAGAGGCCTAGTGTGCTGGTAAAACTGCTAGTCTGCTGCGCTATCTTAACTGTTCCCTTTTCTATCCCATCATTCAACTCACTTTCCGCTAGGGTCCTCTCGACACGCTCCCAAGGGTATCAAGCCCTCTCCTGACCTTTTTCTCTGCTGGCCTCCCAACCCTGCGTGCCTTACCCTACTATAGACGTTCACAGGTGGCTTGACTGCCAATGAACCTGCTGTGCTCTCCCCCTGGGCTGGAAAGGCTCCAGCCCATCGACTCCTATACCATCCCCTTCCTCTTCACTCCATTTAAAACATGCTGCTGATACTGCCGAGTGAGACCCCTGTCATAAGTACCCCCTCCAACCTCCCGCGACGTCATATCATGATGTAATTGGGCACCCCCTGTCGCTGAACTGTGTGCTAAGATTTCTTCCTTTTCCCCTTCCTCTGCAGCACATTGGTCCCTCACCCCCAATGGCCCCATCTCCAGCCAACTCACACAATCTATTGGACTCCACCTCTCATTCGGGTCCCTCCTTCTTGATCCCTATAGCCAAAAACCTCATCCTCTGCCAAGGCCTGAGCATAGACCTTCCTAAAATCCACTAAATCCAGCCTGCCAGTGAATTCACTATGCACACAACCTCCTCACTCCCCCACACAGCCCTTACCACCTCTCCGGGGTCTTGCTGCCACAGGGAAACCTGCTTGCGATCGCCTCCCATGTATCATACTCTCCCCTTCCCTTTCTAAGAGGCTGCACGTATGCCTGCGATGGCCCTGCCCCATCCCAATAACCACGATGCCTCTTGCCTATTGGAGGCCTCACACAAAATCTCAAAGGTCGGGCCAAGATGCGCTCTGCGGGGCGCTCCCGTATCTCCTCATCGCGGCCCACTGCTATCCCCCTACCTGGGACTGCTCTCCTAGTCCGAGAATGGCTCCGCCTGCTCAGCTGAGTACCCAAATGGTGTTCTAGGATCCATCGCGGCGGTGAACAAGCAAACACCACAGCTGCGACTCCTCCTGCTGTCTTCTGGGAAAGGGCGACTGCTGGAATGAGGCGCACCTTCCACCTATAAATCAAGGCTTCACTGCTTGGGCCATGAGGTCCGTATGGGGACTGCTTGTTGCCGCCATTGTTTCTAAGTCTGCTAACCAATATCACTATCCCTGCCCTAATGCTACTCTAACCAAGCAACATGCTACAACTACTTCACAAAAACCTGCTACCAGGGCAAAAATCTGCTATCATATACCATCCACCGTGTCACCAGACAAAATGGTGGCTGGTACAGCAAAATGTCTGATTTTATACCCCCAAAAATAGCCCAAATCCCGAGCAGTCGTCAGACTGCTCCACTTCTCTCCACAGATCTTCCTCTGGTTGTCTGGCCACCAAATTCCCACTGTGGGTACGTTCAATGATCAACCAGAACATGTCCAAACTGGATATAGTGTAGAAACCATTTTACAATGTGGTCTTCCCAGGATATCTTTGTAAATAATGAGAAGTGGTCAATCCTGAAAACGGAGCATCAAACACGTCAAACAGCGACATCGCCTGAAGAGCAGTTCTTCATACTCCAGCATGGCTCGAGCAGGGGTGTAACTTCAATCGTGCAGTAGGTGCAGTGGCACTGGGGTGCAAGGCAGTGAGGGGTCTTTTCTACCCTAAATATTGACATCCAACATGCCAGCACTCCAGACCAAACTTACGGCGACGGTTCTCAATTTATTAAGGAATATATAATGTCATGTAAGTTTTCTGCTGTCTAAAACTTCCTTCACTTCAACAAAAATTACTGGGCAAAGTACATTTCTCTGACTGTCTGACTCGGGGAGCGCAAGGTAAGTGGTTTAATTAATTGTTTTATTTCATTTTACCTATCCAGTCATCTGTCATTTGCCCCCCCCCCCCCCAACCTGCCCCGCCCCAGAGCTTGTACCTGTGCCGGCCACGCCTGGATTCTTTACCTTCCATTTAAAGTATTCATTTGTCTCCTGAGGGGAAAAGTATGTCTGGATGCAAAACCTGACTTGTTTACATTTTTGGGTGGAATGGGGAAAGGGTTATGTTTCAATACACTTGCACTAGTAGACTTTCAAAATGCGGGAGGCGTTCCCTTTTAGGAAAAACTATTAAAACAATGTATGTTTGTTTATATGGGCCATTAGCAGGTTTCAAGCTTAGAACCTGCTTTTGGTTCGTCATAGGACAAGCTAAAGTAGACTAGAGCTGCCAGGAGGGGCACTTTTAGCGGCATGGTAGGGTGAGCCACTCTCACTACTTCAGCTCTTCATGAGCAGTACATCAGGCTCATATCTATGGCTGTGAAGGAGGAGCTGCAGCACAGGCAGGGTCCTCTACAATGTCCATCAAATGTTCACATATTGTCAGATTAGAAGACAGAGTCACAGGCTGAATATGATTTGCCTAGGGTCAAACATTTTCAGATCAGAATAACATTTTTTAAGTTTATTGATACCAGTGGGCTTTAAACCCGATAAATAATACCTGTACTTGAAAAAAATCATGCACAAACAGTTCACAAATTACTCGCTTAAAATAGAAATTGTATACATTCTTTGTTGTCTTAAATCCTATACAATACCTCCTAGAGTTAAAACCACGACACAGAGATATATTAGCGCTCCAAGTTTAAAAATATTAACTAGTAAAATCTATTTATAAATTCAGGTCACGTCCAAAAAATGAATTCCTATTAGCAAATCTGATGCTGATTTATGATAAAAAATCCGATGTTCAACAAAAACTGGTTTCAACAACTTTTTACATATTATAGGAAACCTTAGACAGTCTAATAAAACAGGGAGACAATTGCACTTAGTATTATACCTGCAAGTACACTTCCCCTTATTGTCTATGATTGACAATCTTGCAACCTTATATTCAAAACGGAGATATAATCCAACTCTAAACTTCAAAAGCGCACTTCTAAGCCCTGGGTTTGGCAATGTGTCCACATCACCTCCCCTTAATCTACCAAACCAAAACCCCATCTTCCCTGCATAAACCATACAGCTCCAGGCTGGAAACTGTATTCACATCCTTATCGCTTGTATTACAAATGATGTAGGTAGGGATAGCAATATCTTTAAGCATTTCCCTTCCTCATAGTTCCAATCGAATTTCTCACTTAAACGCAGAAGCTCGCTCCACACTGAAATCGGAGAAGAATCATGACTAGGTTAGCTGAAAGAATTGGGTGTAAGGAGGGACCAATATGATCTCTATTACATTTCTCAACCCACGGCTGAGGTTAAGTCACTTGCTCTTAAAGCTTCGATGTGGTCTTTCCAATTCAACCTGTCATTAAAAAACATTCCCAAATATTTATACTTTTTGAACACTTCTACTTTGATTTGTTCCAGTAACCACTTGATAATTTGCTTCGGACTTCCCAAAAAACAGCACTTTGGTCTTATCAATATTAACTGGCAATTTCTTCCTTGAGAAATAATCATAGAACATGTTAAGTTTTCTCACTAGTCCTACCTTTGTCATATCCATTAAAACCAAATCATCAGCATATAGGAGGCATGGCCCATGAACGCCATCCATTTAAGGACAAAAACCCAATACCCCTTTTAAAACTGATGGTAGTAAAGCCAAGAATATGGAAAATAACAGGGGGGCCAATGCACAGCCTTGCCGGTGACCATTTCCTATCTTTATCTTCCGTGTTGGTGTTCCTTCCTTATTTAGTATAACCTGCGCCCAGTTCTGTCTATGCAGTTCCTGAAGTATTAGTAAAAGGTCATTTGGGATTCCACAGTTGGTTACCATCTCCCATAGCAGGTTAGGATCTACCCTATCAAATGCAGCACAAAATTCCACAAAGCAACAAATCACTCTCCCCCTTTGATCTATGGATTTCCTTCCCAGCGCCCACAAGCTCAAACAATGATCTAAGTTTGAATTTCCCTCTTTGAAACCTCCTTGCTCCTGTGGGATTACTTTATTGGTTTCCACCCAGGATTTCAACTGTTGCAGCAAAGTCTTTAAAATCTTTTTTTCCCTACATCTAAGAGACTAAATCAAGCGAGACTATTTTGCAAGCTGTGGGTCGTTTTTTTATGGCTTGGTCTTATAAGACTCTTTTCAATGTCAGGAGTAGAATTTTGCCCACCAGTCTGTTTTTGATCACTGCCGGAAGGTTATGGGGTCTTGCTGCTTTTGTTAATTTTAGAGAATTTATTGTTTTTTTGACCTTTTTATAGGAATATAACCAGTGAAGTACCTTGCTTATTACAAAATGTGACTCCTGGAAAACCTCAATACCTTCACTGCCATAGAGTTTGTTTAGGTAGCTAAACCAGGTATCTTCACCGACCATAAATCCCTAATAAGAGTGTAATGGAGGTCCTACCTCAAGTATGTCCTCTGATGCAGCACAGGAAACATACTTGAGGTTGTTGTTTTGCCAGCTCTATCCTATTTGGTTTACTGACTACTCCTAGATGTGGGTCATCAAAAGATTTTTCAGAGGTCGTCTCACCCTCAACTGACGACATCTCACACCATGGTAGGAGCAATGCCGCCCGGCAGACTCAACCAGGGAAAGCTTGTCTATCTCTGGGAGTTCTTGTAAGTCTCAGTTCAGGACAGTACACTAGGTCCTGCTTTGTTGGAGGGACAAGAGTGAGTATAAAATAAAATATACCTAGGGTCCTCTTCAGAGTAGAACAACTATAGGGCAATAGTGTACATTCAAACCATGCAAAAAAGTGAAAATGTGTACCCTACCGCAGCAGTGGACCGGGGGTAAGGATAGGTGACGACATCGCGCCGATCGCCTGACTAATGTGTGACTATGGAGGAGGCGCCTCCACACTTACCTACAGAGCCTGCAGTTTAATCTGACTGGGGTATTCTCTGAACCGTTAAGAGGGCCGGTAAGGTGCACATTTTCACCTTTTTGCATGGTTTGAATGTACACCATTGCCCTATAGTTATCCTACCCTGAAGAAGGCCCTTGACCTCTTTGGCTAATATAAAGGTCGAAACATGTTGGTAACACATAGATACTAGGTTAGGTGATCCATTATATTTCACCTAACAAACGTTTTGTTTAGTGTTTTTAAACATACCAGAGGTACTTATTAAATAAATAACATTTTTAGTATATCTCTAGGAATATTTTATTTTATACTCAGTCTTGTCCCTCCAAAAAGACAGGTCTTAGTGTACTGCCCTGAGCTGAGAATTATAAGAACTCCCAATGGGAAACATCCTTTACAACGCAACTTTTACCACGCAGTGCCTTTACGACGCAACTATTACAACGCATGTCATTACAACGCATTGCGCTGGGGGCGCTCTAGGATAGGGAATGGATTTAATTTACTATCCAACACCTTCCCTACTAACCACGGGGACTGGAGTTGGAATAGTAAATTAAACTATTCACTATCCAGCACCCCTAAGCGCTATGCGTTGTAACAGCATGCGTTGTGAAAACTGCATTATAACAGCATGCGTGGTAAAAGCATGTGTTGTGATGTCATACATCCACTCCCAATGATAGACTAGCTTTCCCTGGTTGAGTCCACCGGGTGGCATTGCTCCTACCCTGATGTGAGAGGTCGTCAAACGATGAAGCATGCCTCGATAAGTTGAGGGTGAGACGACTTCTCAAAAATCTTTTGATGACCCACATCTAGGAGTAGTCAGTAAATCAAAAAGATAGAGCTGACAAAACAATACCCTCAAATATATTTCTTGTGTTGCATCTTCACAGACCATACATTTCATTTTTCCTTGTACCTTACAAGAACCATCCATCATTACATGTCAGAATGCTCTTACTTTTTTTTTCAATAACTTCAATCATATATTTCCAGCATTTGTCAAGGTAATCTTTTTTCTTCCCATTCAATAGGTTTTTATAAATCTTTTTATCCCTCCACTGGATGTTTTACTGCTCTAATCATACTTTTTCTTAAGGTTCCTTTCCTTTTTACGTATTTATTGCTTTAAACTTCTACATTGTCTAGCAAACCAATAATTTTTTTCCTTAACCCCTTTTGCTCCATTTTCTTCATTTGCCTTTGTGTTGTAACGTCGGCCTGCAGACGGTCTATCACTTGGACTATTATATCCCTATACCAAGATAATTAATCCTCTGTTACATCTTTTCCCATAGTTAATACATGTTGCTGCTGAAAAGCACTCGAGCATTAGATGTTTATCTAATATCCTAGTAGTTTGTCACCTGGGATAGTCTATTTGCATTATGACAACCTTTTCCCTATGCTCCTGCACCCCCACTTTTAATACAACATGAATAGGCCAACGATCACTACCATCTAATTTTAAAACCATAAAATCAAACACTCTAGAAAGAAACACCATGCCTGAATATAATTTTTATCTATCGGGAACCTGGGGTAGCAATAGCTAATGGCTTGCCTTGCAGGGAAATCCGAACAAAATTGACCATTTAAACTAAGAAGCCTGGTTGATTCCAAAAATTCTTGACGTGCTGTATACCAGGCTATGTGCCCATTCATTGGGAAGGTTGCAGGGCTTATTTTATAACAGGATAACATATTGTTATACAATAGGTCACCTTTTTGATGATCAAGTTTATGATTGAAGTCTCCAAACAATAATATCATTAGTAACGCATACTTTGTTGATAAACTTTCTGCACCCTCTTTCATAAGCTTTAACTGAGACCCATACTCATTCATATTTGCAGGCTGGATGTAGAAATTAATAACAATTAACTAAATCAACTTTTCATCCCAACTATACATTTTTACCAAACAAAAGGAGATACAATTACTGGACACCTTCAGTGCTATCACTTTTTTTTGCCACTTTAGTGTATATCAAGGTCATCAATCCCCCCCAGAGGGCGACCCTGACCTGCTCTCTCTGCTCTTTTAGAGGTCACGAAAAACCCTTGACCGGAGTAGACTCTTCGCACAGCCGTGTTTCGAGTAGGAAAAAGATTTCATTTTTTACTACTAATTCTTTGAATACTTCTAGCAATGAGATTTTTCTCAAACCACCTATATTCCAAGAAAGAACACCCAGGCTGTGCGAAGTACCTTTCTGCTGGTCCAAATCGGTCATGCAGCCCTCTCTTGCTCAAGGTACATGTAGAATGTATATGATAGACACTAGCAGTGGTTCCCTAGACAGATTCCCTCCCCACCTATCCTACCATCTCTTTTATGATTGGCTAATGGCATAGTGACTTGAATGCTACCTTTATTACTATCATCATTTTTTCTTCTATTGCAGCACTCTTGGGAGTATATCTTTAGTTGGTTTTGGCAGAGCCCAGAGTGATGCTTCAAAAGGTTTCCCCCTCCAGGGATCTTTCATTTCAATCTCCTGTTGCTGTTCTAGTTTTAATCCTTTCCTTCAACATTTCACCTTCTGCTTTCATCAAGGTCATTTTCACAATCTCAGAATAGAATACCCCTTTGTCGCCTCTTTACCTTCCTTGCTTGAGAAAAGCCTACTTGCTTTAAGTCCTCTGAGGATACTTTTGATAGGCTTGGGCAATTACCAAGTGAAAACAGGAGCTGCGAGCGATTTAACTGAAACAATGTACTTATTCTTTTCCTGTTTTTATTTGGATGTAAGGGTTCCAGATAGACCCACAAATTACTGTTCTCCTCATACAAATGCCTACAGAAGTTACCCTTTTGTCTCCTCCTAAGAACTCATTCCCCTCCTGCAAGAGGCAACTCTCTATTCTCCCCAACCAGGGATCTACAACCAACTTCTCTCATTTCCATCTGCTCGAGGTATCCCTGTCCACTTGATCTAATATTGGGCATGTTTTTATGAAAGGCTAACTTCCTTTGTGGCTGATCCCCACAATTATGCGCACTCCGCTTGACATCCTCCGCATATCAACATCTTTCTGCTTTATCTTCCTGGCAAATCTTACTTTATTTTACTGATTACTTGTCCTGACAATGAACTTCCTTCTTACTGATAATCACCCCATCCTCCTTCTCTCTGTATTGCCTATTTTCCTTTCATCTTTACATACTCTCCTCCAACAGGAGGACTAGGGAGACCTGGCGTGTCTCCCTAGTTTCCTGATCAGCATTGGACATTTCAATATATAAACCGGCTGGGGCCCTTCACACCCTTGTGTAACATCTACTCCATTTTTGGTTTTAACACCTTTTCTTGTAGCCTTGTGGTCTACTACTAGCCGAAGTAACAATGGTATACAATTATGTATCTGCTTTAACACCACTACCCTATCCTGCAAGTACACTTCCTGTTTTTTATCAACGCATTGTTTGCCATCATCAGTTCCAGAATTCCTCTCTTTAACAAGGTTAAACAGGGTTATATTGGGCTGGACTTGAATGGGCTCACCTGGGGTAACAAGTTCCACAGACTTCACTTCCTGGAACTATTTACCCAGTTGCTCCGTCCCACACAAAGACCCTTAGAGGTGCAAATGTCACAAGATTCAAAGAGAAGAGCACTCCACTCATCTCCTCCCTTCGCATCTGAGCGCAAAAGCAACCCTCTCTTCCACTACTCCGCTGCCTCTGCCACCTCCTGATACTGCTTTAGAGTAGGTTTTGGTTCCTTACCCAGGTCCCTAGTTCTCTCAGTAGGTTAGCCTGCCTCCGCCCTGTTGCATGTCCGACTCATCTTGGCTTCCCAGCGAGAGCCAACACAGTAGCAGGGTGGCCAATCCCCTGCCACCAGGCACCACCAAATGATTCAGCCCCGTGAGGGAACCACAGAGCCACAGTACCGCAGAAAAACCAAACTCCAGCCTCAGACCCAGGCCAGGTGGCCGCGCCGAGCCCAGGCGCCGAACACCGCTCTGCAAGCAGGCTGTGATCGAAGGAAAGCAGATTGGCACGAACATGGCAGGGTGCCCATCTGAAGCGCGATGACATGCTGAAGATGCGGCCGAAGGTACAATCAAGGTGAGGGAGGCATCTGGAGTCAGCAATTGCCAGCAAATTCAGCATTTAAACAGTTTATTTAAATGGGACACCGAAGACTGCAGCACTCTGCAATTTACTTCAAATGCTATAAATTTAACACCATATTGCACTTACGCAACCAAATCACGAGACACACTGTTGCCCCTCCCCTGGTATAGCCAGTGCAGTATTTTTAACCATAAACTTAATAACAACTTTTACATCGATTTTAAATACTCTCAATCTCACCAAAAGGGAGCAGAGGAATAGAGGAATACATTCAAAATGTAATTGCCCAAGAGCATTCCTTTTAGCAAAATGGGGAAACCTGAATTTAAAGCCATGTCTCCTAGGTTCACAGTTTGCAACTAGACAATTACTGGTACTTATTCCTATGGCAAGGCAGGGAAATGTCACTGTGTCATGGGCCATGGCCATATTTAGAATACAGTGTTCATTTCCTGCATATTTAGGTGAAGCAGCAAAGCTGATGTCATGTGTCCTAGTTCCATAGCTATAACATGCTCACTGAACCCTCTCTAGGTCTATTGTCTGCCCACGCCAGTGACTTGCCCACCTTGTTAGGGTTGAGTCGAGGTTTTTATATAGCACTTACCACCTGTATTGAGGCTGTTTGTAAGCTCCGCAATATTTCATATAATGGGAAAAGGCATGAGTCGATTGCGAGACCTCCGCTTTACAACCTGTAGTAACAAATGGTTACTGGGCAGTAACCGTGGAGAATAATTATATTGTCATGAGTTCCCTTTGGGTCCACTTAGTACTTCCTTATTTTAGCCTAACTGCATGATGTATGCCACTGTATTTTGCATGTTATACACAGCACGTTTGTTTTTGTGCCACAATATTATTTTAGAAATACACTGCACATGTTGGAGAGGGGCAGGGTGGGGGGGTAGTAAACTCCGGCATACGGCTGTATGGAGGTAAGTGAAGAAATAAATAAATAAAACAAATTACATTGCGCACGCTGCAAAGTCAAATGGCGCTGCAGCGCACGCAATGTAATTTGTTTTATTTATTTATTTACGTACCTCTATTCAGCCGTATGCCGGAGTTTACTACCCCCACCTTCCCCCTCCCCTGCAGCACTCAATCGAGGAGCCACTATTGAGCTTTTTATTGTGCACAGTGTACTTGTAATGCTGATTACATTGCTCAGTTGCATGTATTTTCTAACTGTAGCACAGTTGCTTCATAATAGAGCACGATAGTTTTAATAAATATTGTAAACTTATCTCTTGTCTTTCTTTGCTTAATATGGACTTGCATGAGTGAGAGAACAAAAGGTTATGATGATCTGTTTCCACAGTTCCCTGGGAACCAGGAAGTTGTGTTCTGGTGTGCCAATTTACCTGTTACTCTGGAAAGGTTAAGAGGGCAGGTAAGACACTATGAGCTAGTCGGATTTTGTCCCATAGGTACTGATGTGGTATTGCGACTCAGTCCCTACATTCTGATTTCTTGTGGTCCCAGGCATAGTTCTGTTTCCAAACAGAATCCCTGCAACAATATTTACTATTGGTGTTCTAGGGTTTAGAATATGTATTATTCCATTTGGATATTAAATTTGTTCATTTTGTAAACTTGTCCATCAAAAGTGGCAAGGCTTAACCCAGGATGTGGTAAAAAAAGAGTTGAACTGTCACACTCTCAAAAGCCGTCTGAGTTATATTTTCAAAGATGGCCTGATTTAGAGGAAGGGGATATAGAATGAAAGACCAAAAATGTGCTACATGGCTCACAGTCCACCATTTTACAATGTGGTCTTTCGGGTTTTCTTTGTAAATAATGAGAACTGGTCCATTCTGAAAACTGAGAATCAAACACATCAAACAGCAACATCACCTGAAGAGCAGTTCTTCATACTACAGCATCACTGGAGCAGCGGCGTAGCTTCAATCGTGCAGTCGATGCAGTGGCACTGGGGTCTCTACCGCAAATGCTGACATCCTAATTACCAACACTCCAAACCAGATTTAGGGCAGCAGTTCCCAATTTTTTAAGCAAATAATTGTTATGTTAGTTTTGTGCTGTCTAAAACTTCCTTCCTTCCTTCCTTCCTTCACTTCTTCTGATGCCACAGCAAACAGTGTCTCCTTCTTCTGATGCCACCCCACGCAAAGTCTCAACACACGAAAAGTATGCTGCAATGTCATAATGGATAGTTGGCCAATTCATGTGTCAGAAGCTAAAACATAGTGGTTGTGAATCACATATATTTCCACGTTCCAACTGCTTTTGTGATCCTACAATTGCAAGAATTCAGTTCAGCTGACAGATTTTCTGCAGCTGCAAGGTCCATCCTCCAGCCAAAATATATATATTTTTCGTTTTCGCAGTAGCAATTTGACCTAAAAGTATTGGAGCGCTTTACATGAGCACCCGCTACATTACAAAATGACAAATTTATTTTTAGTAGTCTGGGGGATATTAAGTGGTTTGCCCAGAATCACAGAATGTTGAGCCAAGACTTGAACCTTGTTCTCCCGCTCCAAAGTCGGCAGTTCTGGCCATTAGGCCACATCCTCACCCTAATACCTGCAGATCTTGATTCTGTGAGTTTGATCCGTCATTTGTTGAAGTGTTTTACCCACACCTACCTTCTGTGGATCTGGCCTGCAGTATTTTTGGATCAAAGACTTTTACACTATGAAAAGCTAGTAGCCGAGTGGCACAGTGTTTCTGTTTTAAGAGCAGTGTTCTGTGCCACGTTTTGACACGCAGCTTGGATGTGAGGGCATACCTGAAAACTCAGCCTCATTCGGCGGGAGTGTAGTTACCCGCTATTTAAGTCTCGCCTGTCAATTCGCTTGCGCATTGAGCTTGCGAGAATATAGGGGCTTATCCAGAGCTTAACTATCGGGCGATTTCATGCAGTGCCCGTGAAAAGCAAGCTCAATGCGCAAGCGCATTGACATAAAATGCGCATGCACATGAAAGCCAGCCATCTGCCGCCAGCAGCTTCACCGCCCCCTGCTGCATCAAAGGCTTTTCGGCCGTGTCGCATTTCTCCTCCCCCCTTCCCGCCTCCCCACAGCAATGAAAGAGCTTGTTGTCTTAATTAACTCCCACGAGTTTTATTATGTGCCGCATGGTATTTACTTTGTTTTTCTTCGCTTTTGTTGCCTCAGCACACAACAGCGCCGTATTCGGTTCCCTATGCCCCGCACTCTGTCCTGCCACCTATCCTCAAGTTATTACCTGGCCCTGCCTTTCACTCTGCCACGCACTCGCTCCTGACACTTAAACATATGCACACACCGCTTTTGTTGCCTCAACACACAACAGTGCCGTATTCGGTTCCCTCTGCCCCACACTCAGTCCTGCCACTGATCCTTATATTTTAGCATCCCCGTGCCTGTTCCTGTACCCCGCACTCTGTCCTGCCACCTATCCTCATGTTTTTACCTGGCCCTGCCTTTCACTCTGCCACGCACTTGCTCCTGACACTTAAACATATGCACACGCTCTACCTTTGATTGCGCCTGGTTGCTCGCTCCCTTTTTGTCTTAATTAACTCCCTCCAGCTCAACCAACTAGAGCACAAATGTCTCAAAAGCGCATGTACACTGGTAATATTTGCCGTATCGGTGATTTCACCTTTATTTGGACCCTCTGTGCACGTGTTTCTTCGATCTTCTGCCTTATCTTTTCTCGTCTGTAATCTTCAAAAGCAAACGGATTAACCATTGCCTTCACCTTTAAACACAAACAAGAGGGAAATGTGGATGAGCTGCAGCATGAAGTTACATCCCCTCACTGCACAGTTACTGCAACAAGGTGACAGACCAGGCAGGCTTTATTTGCCTTTTCCCTTACTTTATGATACAATCGTATGTCAATAAAAAAGCCATTCATGTATGCCTTGAGCATCGGCGATCCAATCAGATGAGCCAGTCCTGAAAACAGAAATACAGCTTGAGCAGGGATTATTTTGTTTGCACTCATGTCCTTTCGCAGTTGAAGGCCCAACAAGTCATTGCACCGCACTGTGTTAGATACGTTTATACAAGAATACCTGAACAGCATTTGGATCGTAAGTCACGTACATACAAAACATGTTGCATTACAAATGCTATAGGTGTCACATTTAAAAAAGTTAAAAGTATTGGCATTGTAAATGACAAAGCTATTAATTTTGCTTTATTCAAGACCAACACATAAAAAAATAAATTGTCATTTACAAAACCAATAGCTCCAACTTTTCTAATGCGAGACCTATTGCATTTCCAATGCTTCTTTGCTTCTTTTCTTCCATCGGCCAAACAAAATGTCTCCATAAACATTGATGGAATCACCCTCTTCTCAAAACTGTATCACCCTGAAAAAATAATACATTCCCAATTGATCTTAATTGGCTCCTAAATACCTGACTTCACCTGAAGTGTTGAGCCAACGGGTTGACAGACCTGCGTGCCATCCAGGAACAATACAAGAATTTTCTCTGTCCACTAATGTACAGGCCTTTTTTTAGGTCTCGCGACCTATCGATGCGCGCATGCGCATCGTGCGGAGCGAGAATTCAAGCGGCGAAAACATCATGAAACCACCAGCTTTTTGCTGGCGTTTTCGTGAAGTTCATGTGAACCACGTGTTCAAACATGAACGCGCATCAGCCTCCCTCCATTTGCCGCACAGCACATCAAAGGGCTTCGCCCAGCGTGCGCTCTGTGGCTTCTCGGCTTCTCCTCCCCTAATTACGCCGCACACAGCCTTCCTTTCATTTCTCCTCCCCCTCCCCAGCCAGCTTCCCCCAGGCCGTGTTCCCTCAGATATGCTATTGCATATCGTTTGCTACCTCTTGTACTTTGTTGCTCTTGATACTTGCACAACTGTCACTATTGCCTCATGTAACGTAACGTTTGCTTTTGTAACATGCTCACTTGTAATTTTTGCTTGACACCTAAAAACGCCTCCCTCGCTCTTATGCTGCCGCCGCCATTGCCTTGGGCTCTCGCGCTCCTTTCTCCCTCTCTCCCGCTGCCTAGTCCTCCCACCCCCTCCCTCTCCAATGCGCGCTCCACTCGCATCTGCCTGCTGCTCCGACCCAGCAATGCGAGAAGCTTGTTTCCTCTAGTAACATATCGTTTGCTACCTCTTGTATTTTGTTGCTCTTGATACTTGCACAACTGTCACTATTGCCTCATGTAACGTAACGTTTGCTTTTGTAACATGCTCACATGTAATTTTTGCTTGAGACCTAAAAACGCCTCCCTCGCTCTTCTGCTGCTGCCATTGCCTTGGGCTCTCGCGCTCCTTTCTCCCTCTCTCCCGCTGCCTAGTCCTCCCACCCCCTCCCTCTCCAGTGCGCGCTCCACTCGCATCTGCCTGCTGCTCCGACCCAGCAATGCCGAGAAGCTTGTTTCCTCCAGTAACATATCGTTTGCTACCTCTTGTATTTTGTTGCTCTTGATACTTGCACAACTGTCACTATTGCCTCATGTAACGTAACGTTTGCTTTTGTAACATGCTCACTTGTAATTAGACCTAATAAGAAATATTTGCGGGATTGAAGTATTAGAACCGAGATTAGATAGTGGGTATTTCCATAATTAAAATAAAATTCTTTTAACGGGCAACTTTGTACAGCTCTGATATAGAGGACACTGATGCGCTTTCATCTCTTATTTTTCAGAATACTGCTTCCCCTATATACTAGGGACGATTTGAATACTTTGTCCGACATCTCCTTTCAGGGTGCTGTTGTAAATTCCCTCAAGGTTCATGTTTTTTCTTGTAAAGTGATTAAAGCACTAGGCGTATGTGTTTGGTAATTTGAACACTTGAATTAATATCAGCAATTGATAATTAATTTGATCCAAGACCATCGTTTTTTATTTATTTATCTGGCTTGATGCACCCCTGTAGACAAGGAACAACAATGTGCAAATCAGTTTTGGCATTGCTGCCATTTAAACCGTCCAGGCCGAAATGCCAGGGTAAGTCCCTTTTTGACAGCACATACTCAACATCAGACTCACCAATCCAAACAGCACAGCAAGCCCAGTCCTACTTGTGGCACTTAAGACGTTCGGCCAGGAGAGGAGGCAAAGGTTGAATGTTTGAATTAATCCAAAGAACGATGACATAGGCAGAAAACTGCTGAAGTGCAGTTCAAAAATCTAACCTACCAAAAATAAATATGTAGTGCCTGCACGACTGATGTAAGACAACTTACAGTCGAAATATACAGTAGTTTTCTTATCAATAACAGTAAAAGACTGTATTCTCATCAGGAAAATAAATAAATATATTTGCATCCATTTATAACAAGCAAGCTAGACAAGCATTGGCATTGCCAATAGGTCTCGCTTGGGGGACCTTATAAGTATTTAGTTTTGCAGCACAATATCCGATTATGCAACAAGGATATTGTGCTGCAAAACTAAATACTTATAAGGTCCCACAAGCGAGACCTATTGGCAATGCCAATGCTTGTCTTGTAATATGTTGCCATCTAAGGGCGGTGGCATCGCAGAGCTGCCGCCTTACCTCCATTTAGGACGCACCAGTCCTTAAGGGGTGCTTCCTACTTGCCTCACGGCCTGCAGGCCGAGCAAGTCCCGCCTCCGTCGCCCGCAGGTCCGATCCCACAGGCAGCCGCACCGGATGATTAGACCAGGAGTGAGTGCGAGTGGCGGGCACGGATAATAACTCCTCGTTTCCTCCGTATTAAAAACGAGCTCCTCTTTAAGTAGATAATGGAGTTTGGGAGTGCTGCGCCGTTTGTTAAGCAGACGCGTGGCGTGGCAGCGGCGCGCGGCCCGGAGCCGTCCTCTCCCCGCGCTCGGCGGTTTTTATTTGAATTAATGAGGCGCGCGCGAGAGGCATTTGTTACAGCGGGTTTTCCCGCCAATGCCGCCGGGCCTGGTGCTACAGGTTCCCAGCCACACAGAGTCGAGGCCAGAGGGAAAGGGAGGCCTTTCGCCGGTCCTTTTCAGGAACTGGAGATAAATCTGGTCATGTTTGCCGACTGATGGAAGCCCTGCCTCTCCACCGCACCCTGCCTCTCATGCTGCGCTCCATTACCTCGTGTTTTTTTACGTTGTGTATTATGAAAAGGGGTTCTCTTGTGTGAAAACTCATTGACAGCTGTTACCTTCTTGAATAATAAGAGATTAACTTTATTTCAAAGGACAGCCTTACCTCAGGACGAAAACTGGAGAAAAATGAATCGTGCAACTTTAAGTATGTACTACTTTTTTTTTTACCATGGCTAGTAATGATACTATCACCGTTTCATAATGCATTTTATTGGTTTTCGTGATAAGAAATAAAATGTGCACAAAAGTATTCTTCTAAGGCACCAGAGAAGGAAATCGTGTAGGTACGGGATCAACACGACAACCTCATTATATGAGCTCAATATCGTATAGAACTAACACATGGCTCCCAGAGACCTTAAAGATAACTATACACAGTGCCACTGGAATTATGTGGCAGGGGAGGGCCACTAGAATTATGTGGCAGTATTGACATAATTATGTGGCAAGAAAATCCCAATTATGTGGCGTAATGTGCACATTGTATGACACTACACTATGCCAAGACGCAAGTTCCTGGTGGGGATCCTGAAAGAGCTAAAAATTAAACATGCAAGACGGGCCTTGAGATCCCTACAGGAAGCGGAGGACGCTTACACCCTGTTCTGTATGATAAATTTTATCCGAATAGCAATAAGACTGAGGAATACTAGAGAAATTGGCCCCTAACTTGCTTCGAACTTTTAAAAAAACCTTTTCCCTGGCCCATTCCTTGATGACAGATAACCTTAATATTTAACATTTATACTTTTTATACTGAAAATTATTGGCTGTTTTAAAAAATTATTTAGTGTGTGTATTTTGTATCTGTGCTTTTATGGTGTCTTTTTAAGAACCGAATAAAGATTATAAATTGAATTGAAATTGTATGATAGTATTACTTCATTATTCTGTCATTTTTTTTACTCATAACAACATTGTATGGGCAATTATTTCAGTTTATTAGTGCCAGGTTAACAACCAGATACACCAATCAACTTTTTCAACGGGTGTTCCACTGTGCGGGAACCTATGTTGCAATGTTTTTAGTATTTATTTATAACGTTTTACATAGCGCGAACAAGATCCCGAAGGATATCGGAGCGCTGTACAAAAATAGAAGGAAGGACATAAAAGCAATGACGACATCGAGTAAGAATGCCAAAAAAACTTTTGATGTGTTTGAGCTTGAAACAATTTTTTGTTAAAGTCTGCAGATTATGCAGCAACTGATTATGCAACAGTTCAGGAAGGACCTCACCACCTGGATGTTCAACCAATAGAAACAGGCAGCGTGATCCTGCAGCATGACCCCACAACGCCTCGAGACCCGCACGGGTAAAGCAGCTGTGCTATACAAATCCTGATTGATTAATGGATTATGTCACAAGTGCACCAAATCCATAATTATGCAGCAAGTGCCACAACTGCAGAATTGCATATTAGCAGTGCCCCTGACTGTACAGCTACCTGAAAGTGGTCGCCCCACAAACCCCAGGTCTTGGTGCGTATGTGTGGGCACTCCCTTGCCTGATAAATTAATCTTTTCAATAAGGAGTCATTCTTGAACTGGGGGGACAGACCTAGATTAATTTGTAATGTCTCTTAAGTGCTAAAAATCAAAGGCCCATAAAATACACCCCCCCCCCCCACTTGTGTAAACCCCTCTTCTTCGTTTATACCAAGTTGACCGAGCTTCAGAGATAGCCCAGTAGGAACAGCAGGAACATTTGCCAATATGAGTGAATTACTCACTCTTCTGTACAAGACCATATATGAGAAGTCTCCCCTGTGAGTGCAACATTGAAGACAGGTTGGGGAGGAAGTCCCACCCATTTCCCAAAGACTTTGTATTGTGATGTATACACTCTGAAAGTATTTAAATTGAATCAGACAAGCTTGAAAAATATCACCAACACCCTGCTTTCCACATTTGCCTTTTGCCTTTCATCGTCAACTAAGGACTCTGGATCCCTTACCTCTGTACACCTCAACCCTACTGACCTGCCAGAGGCGATGCCCACCAGAAGAGTACAGGATACCTGAGATATTTTCTTTGCTTTCAATGCTTCGTGGGCTAATTTTGCTTGTAGAGGGCTAAACTCAGGGAGAGCAGCCAGTCCCACCTTTTAGGCTTCAAGGCATGTATAGGCTGGTGGTAATTTAAAAATTATGAGTTGGTCGAAGTAAATTCTGTGCTTGAGGTCGAAAAGGATTTCATATAGTCCTGATCCCACTCGCCTCCCAACCATAGAGCTGCTTTGGCTGTCTAAACATCAGGAGCTTGACAGTCTGAACAAGCCACGTACTTTACCAAGGCGAGGTGTCCCTGGTTAGCTACTGGTCCCCTCATGTCCAGCACAATCTGTTGCATCAGCAGTATACCATAACCCTTGTAACAGGCAGAGGAGTGAGAGGTATGCAGTTGCCATACATCATAGCCATCAGGCCTGTCATATTTAAGGCTACCATTTGTATGATTGTATGAAGGGACAAATGTCTAGATCTCTCCTCAGCCCAAGCAAACATTAAGTGCAGACCTGCCTATTCACAAACTGTATTTTGCATTATGCTTAGTGGTACTAAATCAGTACTACTACTGTACTACAAAAATGCTATTCACAAACCTACATGCAGAGGTCAATGCCTCTGCCTCGCCTGTCTTTTATATGTGGAGAGCTCCGTCTCTAGCGTGACGCTCTCTGAACACATAGTTACTCGTTTTAGAATTAAATGTGGGAGGGGCATCAGGGGATTGCTGGAAAATGAAAAATACTTTCTATTAAATGGGAAGGGTTTTGGGAGGATTAAGAGGGGTTAAGGGTGGGGTTTAATGAGAGACATGCACCCACCCACAAAAAGTAAGACCATTGCCCTTCACAGATTGCACTTCTGAAGTTACTACAGCCAAAAAGGACCGAAACAGTACTAAATTTACTCCAGCTCACACCTAGAGTAAGTTCAGCACCACACATAGCCAACCACTGGTACTGTAATACCCTCCCATAGAAAATAATGGAGGTAAAGACTTATAATAGAATCCCATAGGAAATAATGTTAAAATAAATTAATTGATATTCAAATTTTAAATATATGTATATACATATTCACTGTAAAAACCAAAGGTTAAAGTAACATTATAGTTAGGTGAATTTGTCAATGACAACATTAACGTTTTGAACTAAAAAAACACAGAAATTCACCAGGTCTAGTTAGCACTGCTAACTTGTGCCCCCGCTATGCCCTGCTTATGACCTTACATATTACATCACTCATGACATGTTCTATGACCTCATTTATGACATCACTCATGACATTTCAAATGACATCATTTGTTGGCATCACTGATGCCATCATTCAATGAGTGTGTTTGTTTTATAGTTTGCATAGTGGCAGGTAGTTACCATATTACCTTTCTACCTTATTTTGTACATCCTGTCTCCAGCTAATTGGTGTAAGGGTTTATAAAACACGTGCTCCTAATGCATCAAAGGTGTTAAGCAGTATTCAACATGTTTTAAAACTTTGCTTTGAAGACTAGCTCTGTGTGGAGGTGATAGTTGATGACGTTTGTTCAGCATGTTCCACAGACATTCCATACTACATACTAAGTATTGTAAGCAGCCTTGAATTTTTAGATAAAATCATCTCAGCATGATAATTTCTATGTAACATAGAATACTGTGTGCATCAGGTAATAACTTCTTCGATGCTCATGACGGAACGGTTCCGTCATGAGCATCGGTCGCGCTGTGCTCGTGACGGAACCGTTCCGTCATGACCACACCCGCGATTGGAATGTTCAGCACCGGGGGAGAATCAGCGCCGCAGGCAAGGTGTTAACTTATGTACATGTGCATCTTTGTCCTCAGAAGATGGGCTATCTGTAAAGGTTTCACCACAGTGTGAAACCTGCAAGTATTATGATCTTTAGCACCTTCAGACCTTGGTTATTTTAAGTGACTGGTGCCTTTTTCCCCAAGAATTGTATAGACTGTACACTGTTCTTAGTAGGTACTTTATAATACCCTGTAGTGTATTTCTCATGAGAGTTTCACTGTCTACAAACAGCGTGGTACAGAGGAACCTCTCTCTATAGAGTAAGCACTGTATATAGTACCCACTTTTCTACTCATAACAACGTAATCTCTCAATGTAGGTTCAGTGACTGTCAGGGGTTTAATACAGATAAAGCTGTCCATATGTTGAGGAACTTGGCTTTCTCTGAACATTTGTATACATATTGTACACCGTGTGCAATGAGGGTTTCCCACATATCTGTGATTGATTGTTATTGTGAACTCGGCTACCCTTGAAGTGTTTGTTATAGTGTCAATGCTGTACATAAGACATGCTTGCTACACCTAAGTGAGTTGTATCTGTGATGGCATTATTGATGCTCCATATTATTCTGACCTATTTTTGCAGTTACTTTCATTGATCTAAGGCCATACCTGATTATAGAGAAATGTGTGCAAAAGAAATGTGGATGATGTCCTCAGTGACGTCATAAATTATGCCAAAGAACATGTCATGAGTGATGCAGTATGTGAGGTCATAAGCAGTGCATGGCTGGGGTGCAGGTTATAGTTGGCACTGCTAGCTATAATTGGGAAATTTCTGTGGTTTTTATAGTTCAAAACGGTAATGTTGTCACTGACAAACTCACCTATCTATAACATTACTTTAGCCTTTAGTTTTATGAGTGAATTTCTAGGGTTTGTTTTATATATGAAAACAGATGATTTTATCACACCTAACTAACGTTACTTTACCCTTTGTTTTTTCAGTGATTTCTAGTTTTTTTTAGACATAAGGTAATTTTTTATAACCGTACGTAAAGCCACCCCCCCACCCACTGGTGTGCGTAGGAGGGTGTGGGGAGGGACTGGCCTCTCTGCTGAGACCTCTCTCTGGAATGACGGAAGTGCACAGTAGGGTGTAGAGAGATACTGACCTCTTCGCTAAGACCTTTCTCTAGGGGGGAGGAGCTACGCCAGCAACCAAGATGGCCGCTTAGGCTCCCGGCTCCGCCGACCTCCGTCTCCTGCCAGATGATCCTGGCATACATCCTGTGTCTACGCCCAACCTCCGTGTGGATGAACCGGTGTACAATCCGAAGGTGCAATCCCGAGACTTTTACCGGCTTGGTAGACGGAGTTACGTCGTGTTTCAATCTGCGGCCTAGCCCAACTGGAAAGCCGGGGCCTCGAGTACTGGCCCAGCCGGGTTACAGTTGAACAACATCGGCCGTGGGAGTCAGTCAAGTCTATCGCTGTGGAGGTTGTTTTTGCCCGATTTGATGGCGGTCATTCTGGTTGGCTAACATCGAAGGAGTGGCGACGTGACACGATTGAGGCTGTGGGCGGAGGTCCCTGTCCCTTAGACCCGGTTTGCCCCCCGCCGGTGTCCGGTGGGTCGGGGTCTTCGCTCGCGGTAGTGGAAAGCAGATGGCTGCCGTGACTAATGATAAGTCGCCCTCCGCTGCCTTCCGTTCCGCTCTCCCCTGTTCCCCCGGAGAGACCGGGCTCTCCGAGGGAAGTGAACATGATCGATACTGAGCGAGGAGAACTGGGCCGGACGGAGTTTGAGCCGTCGCTGAGGACTGTACTGGCAGCCATCGGAGCCCTTCATTCACATGTGGATGCCCTTGTTCACAAAATGATAGCAGCTACACTTGAGACTGGGCGAGTGAGACCGGACTCTGCTTCATCGCAAGAGCTGACAATAGCTAAGATTCCCACGATGGTCATTTTGACTGCGGACGAGGACCCTGTGCAGCAAGTGGTCTTGGAAGCCTCGGTCAGCGTATTGGATGATCGCGAGCCTTGTGCCTCAAATGGAATGCTAAGCCTGACATCGCTGCTGACTGTGGGTGAATTGATCGGTGTTCCCTTCCCGGAGACCCCTGTTGATGACTGTATTCTGATTGAGACGACATCCTTTCCCTCCCTGGCGGTTACATTGCTGGCTTGGTGGAAACAATCCTGGAACTATACGTCGGTGAGAGAGACTTTTCGTTCGGAAGCGGTTCTCAAAGACTTACTATATTTGCATTGTTTCGGACCGAAGTTTTCTGAACTCTTTCCGAACTTTGACTATCCTGTTGCTGTGGTGTTTCGACCGGGAGGGGTTCGCACGTTAGATCGGAAGGGCCAAGGCTGAGACTGATTGACCGGATTTGATATTGTGGCCTTACTAGATGAGGGATTTGCTATCGATGTCTTTACGGCAGGTTGGGCGGTGTTTTATAACTTCCCCTGATTTGTTTTACTGATTTTTCTGTAAAGAATCTTGCTACCATCGTAGGGGTCGTTTGTTTCTGGCGGGGGGGCAGGGGGGACCGGGAGCCCATTTGGAAATGCCCTCCTCCATTTTCTACTTTTAGAATTAGTTAGATGGGGCGACAGGCACACTGCTAGTTGGGGTTAGGCGGAAGCCATATGCAGGGGTGCAGGGTGGGGGAGGTGCTTTTATTCTGTTGTATTGTCTTTGTTTTAGTTTCTATGTTAACATCCTGTCCATATCCTGATAATGGGTGCCTTCCTGATGGGTTATTTGCTTGGTGGGTAGACGGGTCCTGGGGGTGGTATCATCTGTACGGATTTCAACAATGTTTTGCTTTTTAACTGCTGCATACGAGTCGCGGTCATAGTTTTGTCCACTGCTTTACTGTACTACACTCTCCTGCCACTCAAAATTGCTCTACTCATGATAATCCTGTTCTTATGGGTGGTGGGCCTGTGATCAGTGTCGATTGGATTGGACTTCTATTTGTCGTATTTTATGCGGCTGCGCGCCAGTAATATCTCCTGATTCAATTTTTGCCCTGGGGGAAATCCGTCTATTTTGCTATATATGTGTATATTTGCGGTTGTTTATTCCGAAATGTAAGGCACCTGTTGTTGGTTTTTTCTTGTTTTTTCAATTAATTAAAAGATTTATAAAAATAAAATAAAAATAAAAGACCTTTCTCTAGGATAACTGGTGTGCATAGAAGGGTGTGTGGAGGAACCGGCTTCTCCTCTATCAGCTTTCCCCAGGGTGTTGAGTGTACATACTAGGGTTTAGAGAGGTAGTAGCAAATCTACTAACACCCCACAGTGTGATAAGCATATTTACTCGTGTGTGGAAAGGGACCAGTCTTCTTACTGAGACCCTTCTTTTGGATGACAGGTGTGCATAGAAGGGAGTGAAGAGGGACTGACTCATTTTTCACACCTCTCTCAGATGATGTGTGCACGTGTTAGTGTGTTTGGAGGGACTGGCCTCTCCAATGAGACCCCTCTCTTGGATGATGGTAGTCAATGCCCATCAACGCCAGGACTCGTAGCCCTTTCACCCCACGACTAAATATCACCGGTGACCTCTGAGCCCAGGACACACCAACAAACACTGCTCAGCACATCACCACACACCACCAGAGGACCGTTCTTCTGCTGACACTGCTGCCTCACCTTCAGCACCGAAGCAGTGAACGACACCAGCAACACTGCAAACACGGTTGCACCCCCTACACCAACCAAGACCACCACGTCACAACTCCAGTGCATCCTACTCAACATACATTCACTCAGGCAACATGCCACAGAGGTTTGGGACACGATCTCCTACCTCACCCCAGACATCATCTTCCTCAAAGAAACCTGGCTTAACCCCACCTCTGCACCAGACATTGCCACTGGCACCCCCCAAGGTTTCAAAATAACACACCAGGATCGAACCAACAAGTATGGAGGCGTTATAGCCATCATCTAAAGGGACACCATTCGCTGCACGACATCCCCTGAAGGCCCAACACCAGTAATGCAACGCCTCAATTCTAACTCAACACAAACTCAAAAAACACCATCAGATGTACCCTTGCCTACAGACCACCAGGACCACGCCCCAGCCTCTGCGACGCCATCCCACAACTCATTACCCTCACTACATCTTCCTAGGGACCTCAACTCCCATCTCAACGACCCCATCAACGCCAACTCCACCGCCCTCCTGTAAAGTATGAGCAACAGGAGCCTCACACAGCTCATCACCGACCCTACCCACATCACAGGACACACTGTCAATCCCATCTTCATCTCCAGCGCAGAGTCAGGTACATCCATACCACACTACTCACCTGGTCTGACAACCACAGTCTACACTTCACCATCCCAGGACCCACCCACCCCTCGGATCCACATGAAGAGACTGGAAAAAGGTATCAGATGGTAAGTAGAATGACACTCTCCGATCCCAACTCCCAGACTACACACAACCATGAACAAGCAGCTAAGAGCTTCTCCAAGTGGATCACAGACTGTGCAGATGCCATCTCCCCCGCCAATTCAGCCAAGATAAAAAAACAAAGCAAAAGAGCAAGCTGGTTTACAGCGGAATGGGAAACAACCTTTACAACGCAACTTTTACAACGCACTACCATTACAACGAAACTTTTACAACGCAACCATTACAACGCATACCATTACAACGCATATCATTACCATCCAACACCTACCCTACTGTTGCACCCCCTGGAGTTAGAATAGTAATTTTTACCCCTACACTATCCAATACTTACCATACATGCAATGTAATGTTATGCGTTGTAATGGTATGTATTGTAAAGGTAGTATGCGTTGTAATGGAATGCGTTGTAAAGGTAGTTTTTAAAAATTCGTTGTAATGGCATGTGTTGTAATGGATGTTGCGTTGTAAAAAAAGCGTTGTAAAGGTGTGCGTTGTAAAAGTATGCGTTGTAACGTCATACAACCCAGCGGAACTGCACTCCACCAAATGCAATTGCCGATAACTTGACAGGAAGTGGCGCATTGGCAAAAAGACAGATGGTCACACCGCCATCTGGTCCGCTCTGAACCAGTACCACCGTCTCCTGAAAAAAAACAAGCAGAACGCCCTAGCAGACTGCATCAAAGCCAGTGCAAACCACAGCAAAGAACTCTACGCCATCGTGACGGAGGACACCAATCCCTCAGCCACCAAGAACAACATCACTCCCTCCCAGGAACTGTGTGACAATCTCGCAGACTTCTTCCATGACAAGATCCTTGCCATCCATGAAAACTTTAAACACCAACCCTTCGCCACATACAGCATATATCCAGCTCACACCCATGAACCCTGAAAACTCCTCATCGCGCAATACACTATCTCCATCATGAACCCTCTCCACTCTGGAGCACCCACGGACCCATGCCCCCCACCACATCTTCAACCTCGGAAGCAGGACAATCAGTGATGAGCTCAGGAAGATCCCAAACACCTCCATCACCCTTCCGTGAGGACGGGAAACACGCTGAAGTGAGGCACCTCCTGAAAACAAACATCCGCAGACCATGTCGAAATGAAGAACCATCACTCTGATCCCCTATCCAGCTAAAGTTCTTGAGAAAGCAATCAACCAGCAACTCACCTAACACCTAAAAGCCAACAACCTCCAAGAGCCCTCCCAATCACGGTTTAGAGCTAACTGAAGCACTGAGACAGCCCTGATCACAGCCACAGACGACATCAGAGCCCTCCTGGACAGCAGGAAATTAGCATCTCTCATCCTCCTAGACCTGTCTGCCACGTTTGATACTGTCTCCCACCACATCCTGATCAAAAGACTTCACAACATTGGGATTCAAGGAAACTCTGTCAAATGGGTTGCCTCGTACGTCACCGGCAGAACCCAAAGGATCCGCCTCCCACCGTTCATCACTGACCCCAAGAAGATCATCTGCGGAGTCCCCCAAGGATCATCACTCTCCATTGAGAAGCAAGTCAACGCAGTCTCTTCCACCTGCTTCCACAACCTACGGATGCTCCACAAGATCTTTAGGTGCCTCCTGGCAGACACCAGAACCAACATCACACATATCCTTATCACCAGTAGACTGGACTATGGAAACACGCTCTTGTAGGAATCACTGCACGCCTCCTGAAGAGTCTCCAGACAATACAGGACACAGTTGCAAGACTCATACTCGACCTCCCCAGAAGGACTACCATCAAACCACATCTCAAGAAACTACACTGGCTCCCGATTCAGAAGAGATGCCAGATCAAGATGCTGACCCGCACCTACCAGGCCATGCACAACGAAGTACCAGCATACATAAACAAACACACCCAAATATTTTTTTGTTAACGCAACAAAGCAGCACACAATTCTTTTTTAAAAGGTTCTGTTAACAAGAGTTCAAGCAATGATCCACAGAAGTTGATGTATCAGGTTACTCCATTTTATTCCATTCATAGAAAAAGTAGACGGCAGCCGACGCACGTTTTGTCCACCTGGACTTTTTCAAGGTTTCTTTCAGAATTTGAAGGACAATCCTTCCAAAATGTCGCAAGAGGGAGTTTCACGTTAACAAGTTCCAACAAAGAAGTCCTAAATCAGTCTCATTTGATTCAATGGCAATAAAAACACAGCTCTTCAAGCTGTGTTAAATTCCTTAGTTATAATTTCATCACTCCTTCTCACAACTGGCAGCCAAGGCTTGGAACAACCTCTCCTGCACCTCAGGACCGAACTGCTGCTCCAGCAATTCAGAAGCGAACTAAAGCCATGGATGTTTGAATGATCAAACCTCCACGCAGCAGCAAACAGCTCCATCGCCTCAAGACCATCACGGGTGATATGCCGGCTCTATAAATCTTTGATTGATTGATTGATAGTAGGGTGTGTAGTGGGACTGGCCTCTATGCTGAGACCTCTCTCTCAGATGATGGGTGTGCATAGTAGGGTGTGGGGAGGTATTCACCTCTCCGTTTAGACCTCACTCTGGAATGACATCTGTGCTTAGTAGGGTGAGCAGAGAAAGTACCCTCTCCACTGAGACGTCTCTCTTGCATGACAAGTGTGCATTGTAGGGTGTGTGGAGGACCTGGCCTCTTCTCTGAGACCTCTCTCTCTCAAATGACAGGTCTGCGTAGTAGGGTGTGTGGAGAGACTGGCTTTTGCGCTGAGACCCATCTATTGTATGATGGCTGTGCATAGTAGGGTGCGGGGAGAGTCTTAACTCTTTACTCAGAACTCTTCCCAAGCCAATTGGCGTAAATAGTAGACTCTGATCAACATCGTCTCCAGTAAGACTCCTTCCTACATTTACAAGTGTGGATACCAAAGTGTATTCAAAGATTACCTACTCCTTTTTAGTTTCATTTTCATAACTAAGCAAGAGTAGTGTGAGATTGTAACGTTTAAAAAAAAACATTCTATTTATCACAGTATTTATGTCTTACACACCTCCTCTCGATAATATAGGGCACAATATGCATTTCTCCTAGCAGAATGTATTAACAACTAACCAACTCCTTTCAGTATTTATAATCCCACAAGAGTTCTGAAAGATCATAATAAAAAAAAACATTTTACATTTACTTTCACCTGACATACCTTCTCTCAAAATTTAGGGGGACAGAAAGCCTTTCTGCTGCCCACTTATATAACTTTTTTACTTAATTTTCACAACACCTGGAATTTTCCACAGTAAACAATAATGGCGGACATTTCATTTCTAAAGCTCCAACAGTCAGCCAATCAGAACTCTCTTGGGACTTGCGGTAGGCTCACTCCCACAAGAGCTTGAAGGCTCAAGGGAAAACTGGCTTCTTGACCACAGGGCACCATTTTTGAATTTGTGCTCTCGCTGGACCCTCACAGATCTAACTGCCAAAATATACAATTATTTTTTACCCTAAAGTTCTCAAAAACTACTAAATGTATTTGCACCAATTCACAAAAAAGCACAATCTCTGGCCAAGATCTAGCTTCCTGCCAAAATTGGTATGCTTCTGTTTAGCAGTTTTTACTGTAGCCCATCCTAAAGAAGTCTATGGAAATGCATGGGGATTTTGTGGTTTGAGACTCCACTTTTTTCTTGCCTCCCCCTCGCCCCCTCCTCCTTGATGGATCACCTTGAAACTTTCCAGCCGGAATTGAGGTGAATGAACATTATTTTGGGAAGTTTTATGAAGATTGGTCAAATGGGGCCAAAGCTATTAGCAAACCAAAACAACACTCTTTCTATATATTTATATATAAAACAAGGTTAGCAATTGAGAGGATGCAGAGTTACCAATTGTCAGGAATCATCGAGGCTTCCCTTCTTCCACCCAAAATCACCACTGCAGCTCAGTACGTTTTATTTTTTTAATCTGTGGTGCATGTGTTTGTGTATGTATGTGTATTTATGAATTTGTGCTGTGAACGTGTGTGTGTGCTTCTGAATGCACTGGTTTGAGTGAGCCCTCCCGCCACTCCGCCTACTCAAATTACCAACCACCATTGCCTAAATACCTTGTCCCTACCTCCAATGTGATATAACCACCCTGCTTCATAAATGCTGCAACTTATACCCTCCCGCCTTAGACCTTAGAAACAAGCCCATATTACCCAGGACTGAGATGAGATCATTTTGACGAATACCCAAAAACATTTGTCAATCTAGAATTGTGCCAAATCCAGGGGTGGATGCACAGGAACACCCATGCACCACCCATGAAATGCCTACCAGCTTTAAATGTAAGCAAACTCAGCATAAGCTGCTCCGTTGCATTACATTTCTATACAAATTCACGCAAGGCAGCACAATTTGCCCATTGCATGGCTTTGTAAATCTAAATGAAGCCTTTGCATTGTCCTTGCATGGCCTTGATCAACACAAGCACAACCCAAGTGCTTAGTAAATCTAGGCCAATATCTTGTGTTCATTGTATGAGAGAAGCTAAACGCTGGGATAATATTGGTGTTCAAGAGAGTAAGGCTACACTTCTGTATTTGGAGGATGGGACAGGAGCACCTGATTATTGTTTTTAATGAATGATGTGGGAGGCCAAGGGGACATTGTAGAGGACAGGAGCAGTAGGTTGTTGGATTTCTTGTCTAAGGCAGGACGCGCCACACTCTGGGGCTTATTTATGAGCCTGTGCGTCATTTTTGCACTGCTGGTGTTCACTTTCTGTGACGCACCAGCAGGGTAAAAAAATGCAGCATGTTGCGTCATATTTACAAAGTGGCGAATCTAGGTAGATGCGTCACTTTGTAAACCCCTGCGCCACATTATACCTGCGCCAGGTATAATGTATGCAGGGGGGCGTTCTGACGCAAGTAAGCCTCGTAGAAGTGATGCAATGAAATCTATGAGATTTCACTGCGTCACTTCTAGGACCCAAATGCATCAAGATCTTACGCCTGCCTCACAGCAGGCGTAAGAATGACGCAGGCACATTTGAAATGGAACTTGCCCATTTGAAATGACCCATTGATGGAGTTGCGTTACTTTCGTGACACACTCCAGCAATGTGTCATTTTTGCACCTACAGATATGTCAGAAATACTGACGTATCTGTAACTCCTTGCGACATGATGCGTCATTCTGTAAATATGACACATAAAGCATGTCGCAAGGAGGGCGCAATGAAAAGTGATGCATCACTGTTTTCCCGCAGCAATGCGTCACTTTTCATAGATGAGACCCACTATATTTATTTCATGATAGGAGCACCAAGCGGTTGTATTTAGGTTATGAGACAGGAACACTAGACTGCTCTAGTTAATGTAAGAGAAGGGCAACCGGGCTGATGGATTTCGCATATAAGTGAGAAGGTTCACCAATCTGCTGTATGTATTTAATGAGAGGGCACTAAGTGTTTGTATTTAGTTTATGAGATGTTAGCAGCAGGCGTCTGCAATTATAGGAGAGGAACACGAGAATGTTGTACTTAGTGTAAGTAAAAGGAGCACCAGGCTGCTACATTTATTGTAGAAAAGGAGCACGATGTTGTATTTAGCTTACCAGACAGGAGCTCTAGTTTCTGTATTTATTATATGAATGGATAACGCAGCTATGGTACGTATTGTTAGAAAAGAACAACAAGCGGGTATTTACTGCATAACAGGTGCACCAGGTTCTTCTATTTAGTGTAGGAAACAGGAGCACTGAGCGAGTGTGTGTATTGCATAGGAGCAGTGAACCAGGCTTTAGTGTTTCTTGTATGAGAGAAGTGAGACAACATTGTCATTACTGTATGGGATGAGCGCCAGGTAAGTGTACATGCGATGCGAGAACCAGGCTGATGTATGGGATGGGAGCCCCTGGATGTTGAAATGTATATGTGGAGCTGACTAACAGTCATTAACAGATCTCAATAGGTAGTCTAACTAAGAATACAGTAATCCGGGGGTTATAATGCATTTTTTAATTTATTTCTGTTATCGAGTTCGACCCTGGCTGCAGGCTTTCCTTAAAACATTGTATATAGAAATGAGGTTTCATCCAGGTGTTTGGTAAAGAAGTAAAGAGCTTCGAAGGCAACTCCAGACTTTACTGCTTGGGTTGCAGGTCTACGCCTGTCATGCTAGGTGCGGGCAATCTACGCTGCAGGATTCAAATAATGTCGAAAATTGAATTTGCATTTTTTCATCTCCCTTCAGCTGTTTACCAGCTGTCGATGCAAGAAAGTTGCATATGCAGGAGCGTAATTCTATAGAGTATAGGCGAGGAGCAAGCCTTCTTGAACTGTTCCCTCATTGCTGATGACAGCCAATAACCTCTCAGCAATCTCAGGGCCATTATTGAACCGGAGATGCCACCACCCTGGCTTCTCTTCACTGCTAGTGAGAACCAAGGTTCAACATATCATCATGCGGTGTAAATTGGCAGCATTTTATGCAAGTGAGCTGGCTGCTCTCCTTATTGCTTTCAATATCTAATGTATAACAACATAGGTCGAGATTTAGATCCGAGTACAGAACAAAGTTTCGAAAAACTGCCTGAAATGTAGATAAGACACACAGCACCGGGTCCCTGCCGCTAGTTCAAGTTCTTAGTGATAGGTTAAGGCAATGCTTGTTGCATATACTTTTTACCACAGTATTATGAAAACAGGTTTCTGGAGATGTCAATGTGTGACAAGAATGTGCATAATTGTGTCTTGTGTGACATTTTATTTTTGTGATGATAATGTATTCCATTGTGTTTTGTGCTGCTGTAATTATTGAAATGCAATACTGTTGCATTCCACTGTTTTTTTTTTTTTTTTTTTTTTGTCCTCATTTGCCACTTAATCGATCCAGGGGCATTCCTCCACGGGACCCAGTAGCCTTTTTAAGGTACCGTCAATTTTCCCTGGAAGGCGGTCTGGTGTCGAAGCTGAGAAATAAAGCCCCACACGATGTAGCTCCAATACACACCCAATATGGGTTGATCGTCCAATTTAGCTATGGCTTGGGGCGCCTCCCATTGGACATGGAGACAGAGGCATAATCATCGGACCCGGGGAAGAAAAAAAAAAAAAAAAAAAAAAAAACCCCGGGGTCCTAACTGTTCCGACTCCACTCAATTAAGAAATTCCAAAATCTCACTGTACGGGGACTACATGTTCTGGCCAAATCTGCTTTTGATGTGATGTAAAGTGAAGACAACCAGTCTGCATGAGTTGGTGGGTTGATGTTAACCCAATTTTTGCATATTTGTCTTCTAGCTAATAATATAGCGTAGTATAGGAACTCTCTTTCTAATCCTTTGATGTTATCACTCAGTCCAAATATTACCAAGGACCAAGAGAGGGGGATAGAGATTTTAAGGATTGAATCAAGCGATGTCTTTACTTCCTGCCAGAAATTAGTAACATTCGGGCATTCCCAGAACATATGTAGATCTGAGGCAGCTGGCAGGGAACATTTACTACAGCATTTCCCCGGTTGAAACTTAGAAAGCCTTTTTGGGGAATAGTACGCCCGATGTAGTGTAAACAATTGATTACGCCTCAGCCAGACTGGTTTTATGATCTTGTAAAGAAGCGTAAAGGACTCAATCCATTTCCCTTCTGCCTGGGGTTCACCCTCTTCACCCCATAGCTTTGTCGGAAGATTAAGCTCATCCTCTCTTTCTTCCAAGATGCTCCAGTAATGTGCAGCAACCTCCTTTCCCTTGTATGATTTTTCCATTAGATTCCTCTCTAATAAACTGTCTCCTCCGAATTTGTTTTTTTTAGTTGTTTGAGAACGAAGCCAGCTTGAAAGCTGACTATAGACAAACCAAGATAATGGTGAGGTTGCCTTGTCTGAGAATATTTCCCAGTCAATAAGAGAGCCATCTTCTACTAGTTCTCCCCATCGTATAATTCCTGCTACTTGTAGGACTGTTTTTATCGTCTGTGTGGTATTCGATGAAAGCCCGGGAAAGTCCCATATCGGTGCATAGTTAGAAAAGTATGCAATCCCCAACTTCGATTTAATTTGAGACCATTCTTTTATGGGGCAGGCTAATGTCTTCAGTCTGACTTTTTTAAAAAACCTCTGATGCCCGAATTTAAATAAAAATCCGTCCGATGGAAGGTCTGAACCCAATAGCATAGCTTTAAACATGTAGCCATTAGAGTTGTCTAATGGGGACTTTAATAGCATCCTGGAGTGAGTCAGGTGAAAGGCCCACGCATAGTATTCCAGGTCTGGTAGAGCAAGGCCTCCTTTTTCCCTTCTCCTTCTCAGTTTCTTCCACGCCAGCCTAGATGTTTTGTAACACCAAACAAATGAATTTATGTTTTGTTGGGATGTTTTTAGTAGGGTCGTGTCGAATATTAAAGGAATTGTATTGAAGAGAAATGTGTATTTCGGGAGAATGGACATTTTTACTAAGCTGGTCCTTCCATAGATGGTGAGAGGTAAGAATGACCAGGACTTCATCAATATTTCCGCTTCGTGTGAAACGCGATCTAAGTTGTTCTGAGCCAAAAGGTTAAGATCTTTGGTGATTCTTATACCCAGGTAGCGCATTGAAGATTTTAAGGGAAGCTGAATATTGGTGATGTTCCAGGCCATTATCTCCGTCTTCCCTGCGTTAATTTCATAGCCTGAGTGCTTTCCAAATTCCTCTGCGCTATGGATTACGACAGGGAAGGCCTGTGTCGGGTCTGTGGTATAAATAAGAATGTCATCAGCATACATCCCGACTTTCTTTTCCCACCCTGAGAACGAAAAGGGAGGGATGTTAGGGTTTTCTCTTATGGAGTGAGCAAATGGTTCCAGATAAATGTTAAATAATAGGGGGGAAAGAGGGCACCCCTGTCTTGTTCCTCTGGAAATTTGGAAGGGATTTGTGCGTGTACCGTTTATTATCAAACTAGCCTTAGGGTTTTTGTACAATAGGCCTATCGTTCTACGGAATTTAGGACCTATTTTAAACTTTGCCATAGCAGCATGTAAATAAGACCAGTTAACTCTATCGAATGCTTTTGTAGCATCGAGAGTCATGATTGCAAGAGGTAAAGCAAATGTTGAGGCGATGTCTATAGCTCCAACTAGATTGTACGTTAAGTCAGCAAGTTGTCGGCCTCTAATAAACCCCTTTTGGTCCTGATGTATGATACCTCCAATCTCGCTTCCCAAACGAGCAGCCAAAATTGATGAAAAGATCTTGTAGTCATTGTTTAGAAGCGAGATTGGACGATATGAACCACAATCCGTTGGATCTTTGCCTGGTTTTAGGATTAAGGCAATGTTTGCTTCTCCCCAGGAGCTAGGTGGTGTCTCTCCTTTTAATAGTATATCATTAAATAACTTCGTCATTATCGGGGTAAGTGTGGAGATAAGGACCCGATATAATTCACCCGGAATCCCATCCGGTCCTGTGGCTTTTCCCTGTTTTAGCTTCTTAATGGAACTTTCGACTTCCCCCTGGGTTATCTCCCTGTCTAGATTCTCGCTCTGGTACTCTTTTAGCTCGGGAAGGTCTATCTTTACCAGCCAATTGTTTCCTTCCTCGATGTTGTCAGTATTATCAGTTATTTCGTCAGTATAAATTTTATGGAAGAAGGTGCTGAAGGCTTCGCCAATCTCTGTATCAGTTTTCCTAGTATTTGATTCTCCAACCACTCTCACTTCTTTTATATGTTTCCTAACCTGGTCAGCTTTTATTTTCCAGGCTAATAGCTTTCCTGCTGACTCACCATATTCAAAGTGGGAGAGTTTACTAGCCTGCCAACGTTTATTAATTCTCTCCTGTAATAGTGTGTCTAATTTGTCCTTTAGCTCTTTTTTCTTATCTAGGTTGGTTGAAGGTACTTGATCTATTAAATCCAGTTTTGCCAGATCTTGCTCTATCGACCATATTTCCTCTCTGTACTTCTTTTTCCTGTAAGATGCCCTATTGGTGATGCATCCCCTAATATACGCTTTCCACGTCTCCCACACACTAACCAATGGGGCCGAGTCTAAATTCAACTCTAAGAATGCAGTGGTCTCGGTTATAAGATAATCTCTTTCCGTTTCCTCTAATAGAAGAGTACGGTCGAAGGACCAAGAGGCAAAGCTGTGTTCGCGGTCTAGTGTTAGCGAGAAAATGATAGCAGAGTGATCCGATAAGTGCCATGGTAGATATGTGATGTTCCTTATCATGTCTTTTAGAGAGAAGCTAAATAAGGCATAATCAATTCGGGATTTATGCCTATACTTATGGTTATGATAAGAGACCCCCAATGTTTTCCCAGCTCTCTGTCTCCAGAAGTCTTCAACTCCCAAATTAGACATACAGCGCAATAATGTTTCTCTTGATTTAGTGTGGCTTATTGCCCTAGAACTGTGGGATTTATCTAACTTTGGATCTAATATTAAGTTAAAATCACCCGACCATATTATTGGATTGGTGATGGTTATCAGGTGATTTTGTATTGTGTTTATATAAGAGGGGTCATCTTGGTTAGGTCCGTAATAAACTACTAGGGTAAATCTCCTAAGATCTAACTGGACATTGACTATTATCCATCTCCCGTTTGGATCTGCCTTCAAATCTTCAATCTGGGCTCTAGCGCCTTTTTTAAAGATGATAGCTAAACCACGGATGCTGGCATTGTGGTCCGTGGTAACGAAATTATCAACCCATCTTAATTTTTTTTAAATATCTGAAATTTCTTTTTTATTTAAGTGTGTCTCCTGGATCATTATGATCTGCGCGGGCGAGTCTCTGAGGTACTGCATGATTATATTTCTTCTCCCTCGTACGCGCAGTCCGTTTACGTTCCAGGAGAGAAAGTCAATGTCTCTCATTTCTCTATAACCTTCCCTTGCCTCTCTTTACCCATTCCCCCTTTAATAGTTTTTGACATTCTCTTTACTCGACCATCTAGTATACATCCTTCCTTGGTTTGGATCTTGACCAATCTTATACTGTAGACCCTGGAATCGATAGGTTTTCGGTTTTTGAGGTTTTGGTTCTGAGGACTTTTTTGTGCTTTTACCCCCACTACCACCCCCCTCCCTCCCCTGGAAAACCCCGCCCTACTTACTCTGGCCGGATGGCTGGCCAGGTTTTCGCCACCGACATACTCCTGCCTGGAGCCCAATTTATCTAGACTGTCAGTCATTCGATCCTTGGCCATATTGGAAGATGTGCAAGAACAAGAGTAGAAGGAGGAAGGTACTTCCCCTTAATTTTTATTTTTTATTTTTTATTTTTTGTGGCTATTTAATTTCCCCCCCCCTTTTTTTTTTCCTTTATATATTTTTTTTTTGTGTTATGTGCTGATCTAAGTGCCTCCCCCTTTTATTTTATTTTGGCTATTGTGCATAATCCTTCTATATGTGTATATTGATAGATACATCTATAACCTTGTGTACACATATATACATACATACACATATCTATATATATATATATATATATATTTATACACAATATATATTTTTTTATATTTTCTTTTTATTTATTTATTATTTATTATTTTTATTTTCATATCTGACATTGTTTTATTTTAATTTTTTTTTTTTCCTTTGGTGCAGGGAACAACATTGCTATTTATTTATTTGTTGCATTCCACTGTTATGTTGCGTTCTATTATGACTGTTTTGTTATGATTTCATTTTATTCTTATGTTGATTTGTGCATGCTATTGTCTTACGTTCTGTTGTTTACTTAAAATATGTCAACAAATGCTGCTGTATTTGAATCCCAACACGACACACTCCTTTAAAGTTCCGTTGACAAGCAACCATATACCACTGACTAAGGTAGTAAAATAGCACTGCTTAAGCTCTTCAACTATTTAATAAACCATTCGGCCCGAAACTGTGGCAGAGATAGTCTCTTGAATTGCAGTGCACACTTATGTACTATGGTGCAAGATGTGACACTATTCTAACCATAATGGACTCAAATTTCAGTTATTCACACACATTATGTTTTGCTTATGTTATGTGTGTTTGTAAAGCTCACTATCACCCCAAGGATATCATGGTGCTGAGGAGGTGTGTTTGTCTAATCCTGCCTATGGTAGGTTGGTTATTTGAAAAGTCAGGTCTTCAGCTTTTTTTGGAATTCAACAAGAGAGGAGGAGGGGCTGATGTGGATTTAAGAGTGCTGTATTGAGAGCCACTGGAGCTCCCTGAAGTGTGGTGTGATGTGAGTTCTGTTTGGGAGGTTGAGGATGAGTCTGGCAGCCAGGTTTTGGATGGTATGTAGTCTTCCATTGAGTTGCTTGGTGATCCCAGAGGAGAGGGCTTCCTGTAGTCTAACTTGCTGGTGAATAGGACACGAGTGACAGTTTTTCTAGTGTTATTTGAGAGCAATTTGGAGATCTTCTCCAGCATCTTCAGGGTGTGGAAGCAGGAAGTAATAACAGTTTACTTCTGTGATCATGTCCATTTTGCTGTTGTTGATTATTCCAAGGATCCTAGCATGGGTGCTGGATGTGGAGTGTGGGTCCGAGTTTGACCGGCCACCGTTTGGAGCCCTGTAGTATAGTGTTCTTGCTGAAGATCATTACTGCTGTTTTGTCGGAGTTGAACTTGAGACAGTTGGCCTTCATCCAGTTAGTAACTTTAGTCATGTAGGTGGTGAACTTGTTTCGTGTGTTGGGGGTCTTATCCAAGAGGGACAGTATGAGTAGCACGTGATCAGCTTAGGAGAGAAGGTTGATGTCTTGTGTGCAGATGATGTTGGACAGGGAGATTGTGTGTGCATTAAAGAGGGTGGGGCTGAGCAATGATCCTTTAAAAATGAGGTAAATGAGTTTGTGGGCTTCTGAGGAGTAAAGTACCAGGCTGACAGCTTGTGGTCAATCCATTATGAAGGATCAGGTCCAGTGGAGAGAGGTTCCCCGGATGCCAATCTTGTGCAGGCACCCGAGTATGGGATTTGATACTGTGTCAAACACTACAGAGTGGTCCTGCAAAATGAGGTCTGCGAGGTCTCCTGTGTTAAGGATCATGCGGATGCTTACAGGACAAATTCACAGAATGTCTTGATTCACAGAATGTCATTTTGCACTCATAAATAGATTTGCTCACAGTGAGCATTCTACCACATGGGTAGGTTGTGGATGCTCAGTTTGAAGACACCCACAAACCTATAAGTACATTGCTGATGTCAAAATGGTCATAGATGTAATCCTGTCATGGGCATTAGTAAATCCCTAATCAGCATTGGAATAGGACCCACTGTTGTGAGCTGATAAATGTCTTAAAAAGTGCAAGACCTGGAGTAGTGCTATTTTACCACCTTCAACAATGGTAAATGGTTGCTTCCCACTGAAACTTTAAAGGCATGTATTGTGTTTGGCTTGAAATATAGCAGTATTTGTTGACATATCTATGTGACGCATCACATTGCAAAAAATAATGCAGCACAAAATAAAACTAGAAACATATTACCACTACAACGAAATGCTAAACAAGACACATCAATTATGCACTTGCACTCCAGCATGCACAGTAATGTTATCAATTATGTCATAGAAGATGTCATGTGTGATGTAATATGTGATATGGAATGTGTGGGGTAATTAGCAGCACACAGCGAGGGCATGATTTATACTTACTTTAAGGCATGAGTTACATGAGACAATTGTATGATGGGTGATTTCAGTGGTTTTGTTAGTTTAAAACTGTATATTTTAACTGATATTTTCACCTAACTTTAATGGATCACTGACACAATATAGACAGAAAAAATATCGACCTACACAAATATCGAAGTTAAAAATATCGTAATTAAGAATATCGTTTTTTTTATTAAAAAAAAGTGTAAAATAATGTAAATAATAATTATAAACCAAATAAACACAGTTAAAAATATTTAATAATGTTTAAAATTGGGGAGGAGCCAAGATGGCGTCCGGGACGGGCGCCTAGTCCCTCGGCTCCGAAGACCGTCTCCTCCTGTGCGCATATCCTGCCGGCGATCCTGCACTGAAACGGCATATTGAGGAAAATGCCAACTTCCGACGACCCGCGGAGAAATCCTGAGGCTCGAGCCCACTCGCAAACGGGAGAAACGCTCAGCTAGAGTTTGCGGCCCGTAGCAGCCCTGTGACCGGGGCATCGAGTAGATATCGGGGCTGGCCACCAAGTGAACAACAACGGGCGTCTGCGACTGAGAGGCGCCGGTCGGATCATTTCTGGCGAGAAACGGCCGACTTTCGAAACACATATCCTGCTGGACTGCAGGCACGACTCCTAGGCGTGCCTGACGATTTGTTTGGGGTGAATCGCACGATCGCAGGTACTTTGATCATTTGCTGCCGAGTAAACTGCTGATGCATTGTCCCGCTGTCGGCGGGAGGCTCCCGAATTTCTGCTTACTTAACATCGAGCGGGGCTGCCCCCCCCTTTTATAGATAGTGGATTATCGCACCATATTGGTTTTGTCTGTCACTATTGCGCTACGCAGATATCTGCTGCCCCTTTGTGTGTTGCCTGACCCGAATCAGTGGGTCTCTGCCAATGAACGCAACGTGCACTATGGAGTGCAACCTCGAGGAGACTGAGTCACGAGGGGGACGTGTACGTATGGAGCAGAGAAACATGATGGAGAGGGGGCACGGAAGAGACGGGTACTATGGCGGTCTTATGGCAGCTATTGTCGCCCTTCGCCACGACCTGATGCATTATGTCCGAACCCTGACCAGCAAGGTGGATGATATCGTGTGTGCACTGGGGCGATCGAGAATGGCTGCTCCACGGGTACATAGCGACATGCCTCCCTCTATGCCCGTCTACAACAAGATGGCGGCACTATGCGGCACTGACAGATTTGAGACCCCTAGCCCCGAAACGTCCCTTGCTGAAAATATTGCTTGCCCGGGTCGACATGTGGTCTTCGGATTGGAATCGCGACGTGAGTGCTCGCCCCAAGTCGTGCTCCCGGTCCCCCGGGGGCCACTTCAGCTTTTGTTTGACACTGAGACTTTCCTCTCTGGCCCAGCTCCGCTGCATATCATGTGGAAGGTGTACTTTGGGCCCTGGCCGGGATCACTGGATCAGCGTGAGAAGGGTATGGCCGTGGTGTGGTTGAATCAAATTGACGCTTTTGGGCTGCTGTTCACGCTCGCTTGGGACACTCTGGTACGCAGTGGCAGAAAAGATAAGACGGGATAGGGATGAACACTGCCCACTACAATCCTACAGTTTCTTCGTTGCTGACCGTGATAGATGTACGACGTGCTGATTTCCCTGATTGCGCCATATGCCGAACTTGTGCTATGAAACTTGTTTGCTAGTGATGGTTCTTGTTACCGGACTTTACACTCTGTGCTGTTATTGACTTACGGGAGGGCGACGCCGAGGGACTGGTGGAAGGCTCCTCCCCGCTTCCCACTACTCTTATTGTAGTTATAGGTTAGGACCTTTTTCTTACTTTCTATACTTCGGGACTCCTTTTTTGGGGCGACAGGCACACTGCTAGGGGGGTAGGCCGTAGCCAACTGCAGGGGTGCGGGTGGGGGGTGGGATGGAAGGTTTTTCGTTTATTTCTTTTTGTTCTATGGGCCTTCTATTCTTTTTTCTTTCTTCTTATGAGCTACATAGTGGACTGACTTCCCGATTATTGAAGTTTAATTGGTGTGTACTACTGATCATTCATATGCTTCCTCCTATGAGGATAGTTGCAGTATTTGTATAACAAACGAAACGTGTACTTATTTCTCCTGATCTTAGCGGCTGAAATCAATGTTCTGATTTAAATTGTCCTGATACTACTTCTCCTTCCGAACTGAAATTTGAAATTTGACCTCTGTAAATCTATAACTAATCCTCTATACACTGACGTATTGCTGTGTACTGTACTACTAAGCCTTCGGGCTCTATGTTGGGCTTTGTGTACCACCGTTATAAATAAAGGTCTTCAAAAAAAAAAAAAAAATAATGTTTAAAATTAATAAATAATACATATACAATAATATAACATTAATTAAACATATACATGAAAAATATAATATACTAGCAGCCCGTCCCGACCTTGTCCAGGAGCTTTCAGGCTTCCCGCCTACCCGACATTGCCCAGCATCCCGTGCCCTCGCCCGCCCCGTCCCCCGCCTGCCGCCTGGCCCGACCCTCGCGTGGCCTGAGTCAATGGAGGTGTTAGTCCCCGTCCCCCGCCTTCCCTGACCCCCGCCTGCCTCGACATTGCCTTTTGTAACTCCCCGTCCCCCGCCTGGCCCGACACCCGCCTGCTTACCTCAGCCGGCGCTCCTGAGTTGACAGCTCCTCGCCGCTCTGCTCCTCACCGCTTGTCCGCTGCTGCTCCTCCCCCGCGCCATGTCCGCCTCTCCGCTGGTCGCACCGCCGCTGGCCTGTCTGCTGCTCCTCACGTGACCGCTCCTCCCCCGCGCCATGTCCGCCGCTCCTCTGACGCCGCTCTGACGCCGCTCCTCGACGTGAGCACGCACGTCGCGGCCGGCGCTACTTTGGGAGGACTACTTTTTTTTTTTATATAATTTTTTAAATAAGGTTTATTTTTAAACTTTATATAGCCTATAACCATCTACACACCCTGACGATTTCTACGGTGTATCGGGTGTGTAGATTGGCGCAGTGGTTCCAGAGTTTATCTGCCTCAAAGCCTGAAAGTTTCTCCTTTATTATAGTAGTATAGATATTTACCTAATAATAAGTTTTAATAATTATTTTAATAAATTATTTAAAAGTATTATAAATTACAATTACATCTAAACACATCAAAAAATAGCATACATCAAAAGTAAATAATTATATTTGATACATTTAATAAATTAAAAAAATTAAATATACTTTCAATATTTTTAAAATTAATAATATACTACATTATCAAAAATAATAATAAAAATATTAAATAGATAAATAAATGAAACTACTATTCAAAGTCCCCAACAAACTACAGTAATGATAACATTAGATAGCGTAACACTTAAAATTACTATTCCAACTTCAGAAAATGCAACAGTGGGGAAAGCGTTGGATAGCGTAGGGATAAAAATTACTATTCCAACTCCAGAGGGGGCAACAGTAGGGAAAGCGTTGGATAGCGTAGGGGTAAAAATTACTATTCCAACTCCAGAGGGGGCAAGTAGGGAAAGCGTTGGATAGCATGGAGGTAAAAATTACTATTCCAACTCCAGAGGGGGCAACAGTAGGGAAAGCGTTGGATAGCGTAGGGGTAAAAATTACTATTCCAACTCCAGAGGGGGCAACAGTAGGGAAAATGTTGGATAGTGTAGGGGTAAAAATTACTATTCCAACTCCAGAGGGGGCAACGGTAGGGAAAACGTTAGATAGCGTAGGGGTAAAAATTACTATTCCAACTCCAGAGGGTGCTACAGTAGGGAAAGCGTTGGATAGCGTAGGGGTAAAAATTATTATTCCAACTTCAGAGGGCGCTACAGTAGGGAAAGCGTTGGATAGCGTAGGGGTAAAAATTACTATTCCAACTCCAGAGGTTGCAACATTAGGGAAAGCATTCGATAGCGTAGGGGTAAAAAGTAATATTCCAACTCCAGAGGGCGCTACAGTAGGGAAAGCATTGGATAGCGTAGGGGTAAAAATTACTATTCCAACTCCAAAGGGTGCTACAGTAGGGAAAGCATTGGATAGCGTAGGGGTAAAAATTTATATTCCAACTCCAGAGGGCGCTACAGTACAGAAAGCGGTGGATAGCGTAGGGTTAAAATTACTATTCCAACTCCAAAAGGTGCAACAGTAGGCAAAGCATTGGATAGCGTAGGGGTTAGAATTACTATTCCAACTCCACAGACTGCAACAGTAGGAAAAGCGTTGGATAGCGTAGGGGTAAAAATTACTATTCCAACTCCTGAGAGTGAAACAGTAGGGAAACCATTGGATAGCGTAGAATTTAAATATAACATTCTTATAAACAAAATTTGTATTTAAAATAATAAATAATTGCATTTTTTAATAACTCTACATCTTTTACAAATACCCATTAATAATTATTAAAAACATAATTACAATTGAATTAATTAACAATAAATTAACAATAAATACCAATAAATATTAATTAATACCTATTAGTCACCAAATAATAAATATTGAATAAAAAAATTCTATACAAAAACAATTGAATTATCTAATATTAATTCACAATTAAAAAATATTAAACAATAAAATTATTTTTCATTCCAAATAATACTTTTTATGAAACATTGATTACCAATTGATTAAAAATATTTTCCAATGAATAAAAAAATAATTACCAATTAAAAACATTAATTACCAATTACCAAAATTAATTACCCCAAAAAAATGAATTACCAATTAAAATAATTATTTGCCAATGAAAAAATTAATTATCAATTAAAACAATTAATTACCAATTACAATTAATTACCAATTAAAGCAATGATTTACCAATTAAAAACATTAATCACCTATTCAAAAAATTCATTATCGAATAAAAGAATTAATTACCAATTAATAATTAAATAAAAATAAAATATTTACCCATTCCAATAAATACAAATAAATCATTATTTAATTATAATTAAATTACTTCCCACCCAATTCCCCTACAAACTCACAACCCGCTAAAGAAATAAACACAAACATTAATTAAAATTAATTTATAATTCCTAAAAATTAATAATTAATTTAGTATATTTAAATTACTTCCCACCCTATTCCCCTATAAACCCACAACCCGCTCCGGTACTAAAACATAAATTTTACTTAAAATTCACATTATTAATAAATAGAAATAATACACATATCATTTAAAACAAGTAAAATACTTAACCAAAAAAATATTACTCATACATAATAAAATACATAACAATAATACAAACATCGATATTAGTAACTTCGATATTACTTACATCGATATAAAAAAAATCGATATTACTTACCTTAGGGTCGATATTCTGTCCAACGATATTCTTGACCTCGATATTATGTACCTTTGATATTTCCAACACAATATTTTTGTAGGTCGATATTTCAAACTCGATATTTTGACTGTGCACCAACTTTAATATCGTTGGATTAGAAGTATGGCCTGGCAGCTACCACGCACATCTGACTTTGTCATGTAAGAACATAAAGGGTGTTATTTTAAGTAAGGTAGACCTACTGACTTTTTTCAAAAGGTCAGAACATGAAAATATAAAAAGTGGGCCAATTGGCTTTATGAAGGGGCCAGCCTATCAACATATATAAAGTAAACCTATAGTATTTGCCAAAATGTCACTGATAACTATAACCAAATGTATATTTTTATAAATCTACACATTACAATGTTTAATACTAGTGAAATATTTTCGATCAAGCATTTAAAAAAGTACATGTATTTGAGTGTTTTTTCACCCTTTTTTGGGGGCACCAAATGCAGCCATAGAACCAATCACAAGGCGTTCCCACACTGCAGCTGAACAGCATACAGCTCCAGCTTGGAGTGCTTTAAATATATGGTAATCTCCCTTGCGTTCATGGATTCAATAACTCTGGAGACTTACTGCATTGTTAAAAAATTGTTTAGGGGGGCTGCTGTGATCCCTGCTGTCCCCACATTAAAAATAAAATGGGTGTTGACCCTACCCTTTCTATGGGCGCCATGAGAACAAAAAGGATTAATAACAAATGTTTTTCAAGATATTATGAGGCGCACCCCTGCTAGAGCTGTGAATGTGAAATGCTGCTATTTAATCATTGATTTTTTGTTTATGGGGAGGGGGGTTTGTGGCCCCTTCCCTGTGCCATTTCATGGCCCTGAGGACCGCGTTCCCTGGGGCCTGATCACTTTTTAAGAGGGAGGGGAGTGTGGCCCTCCCTTATCAGTGCCAATATTTTTTGAATTGGGAGGGGGCATGCAACCCACCTCCTGGGCCCTTTCAAGGGCCCAAAGTGCCCCATCACCCATGGCTGGTTTTCGTTGGGGGTATAGGTGGGGTTCCTCCCCTTTCCCCCACTGCGAGCCTGGTAAATTCCCTGAAAATCACATACCCTGGGGGCTGAAGCTTCTTTTTGGGGAGGAGGCACGGTGCTTTCCTTCCTGATGCATGGAAGGGCCCGTAGACCCCATTCCCTGGGTCAAATTAGTTTTTGTAGGGAGGCAGGTAGGGTCCCCTTCCCCAAGCCATCTGGTGGGTCTGGGGACTCCATCCATAGAGACTCGATGGTGACGGTGTCCCAGGGACTCCATCCCCTGGGACACTACTGTTTCCATCCCCACATGAGCTTGGGCCGGGGGGACTTCTACTCCCCACCCACACTGATGTGGGAAAGGGACCACAGGTTAGCTCCTGCCTGGCAAGAGCTGGGAAAAAGGGTATCCTTACCCTGCCCCCCTTTATTTGATTTTGATACTTTTTACTTTTATGCCTATTACAGGACAGGGGGCTGAGTCCACAACTTCTAAAATGGCTGCTGTTACATTCTTGTTGATATGGTGGCAGCCAATCAGATCATATCTTTAGATCTGTTGGATCTGTGAAGAATCCGCTTCCCTCTGTATACATTCTTTTTTAACCTTAATTACTGAAAATCTACCGAACAGTTTTTCACCATATCACAAAAAGCACACTTTCTCAACCAACATCCAGCTTTCTGCCAAATTTGGTGTAAATCTGTTTAGACATTTTTGCTGTATCACTGTTCAATTTCCTCATGGAAAATTGCATGGGGAATATGTGTTTTGGCACTCATATTTTTCTCGGCCCCTGCTTGACGGATCACCACCAAACATTTCAGGAAGAATCTGAGATGGATGAACTTTCTTATTTGGAAAGATTCATCAAACGGCGCCAAAACAATAAGCAAACCCAAAAATAAATTTCTTATGGAAACGTGGACCACCACTGAGTGGTATCTATCTATCTATCTACTTATCTATCTATCTATCTATCTATCTATCTATCTATCTATCTATCTATCTATCTATCTATCTATCTATCTGTCTGCCTTTCTGTCTGTGTATTTATATATATATTGTCAAGGTACTTGGAAGTGGTCATAAATAAAGTAAACCAAAGCTTACCTATGTCCACCTATCGTCGATATTTTGGCCCTTGATATTTTTAGCACAATATTTCCATAGCATGATATGCTGGAGTCGATATTAAGGTAGAATACCATGCCAAGATCAGGACGTATGGCTCTTTGACTTATAGCCTCCTTAGTCACTAATTGGTGTTGCAGGATAAATGTGCAATGTGTGCAATGTGTGTGCTTTTGTGATATGTATAGGATCCCATAAGTATATACGTGGATGCATGTGTTTTTTTTGTGCCTGTGCATGAACATTTGATGTATTCTCAAAACATACACACAACACCGACCCTTTGTTAAACTGTTGATCTTGGGAAATTGCAGATCTAGGTGGATGTTCAGCCCAGCCAGGCCCGGACTGACCGATGCGGGCACCGGGCAATCCCCCGGTGCACCGCACGGGTGGGGGCCGTTTTTGTTACAGGGCCGTTTTTGCAGCATAGCATGGCAAAAAGCGCGGTCGCACCCCCAAGCCCCCTCCTGGGGGTGGGGGGGGGGGGGGGGCGGCCGAGCACTTTGCCAGGGCCGGTTTTGGTTCCCAGTCCGGCCCTGAGCCCAGCCTAGACTAGGAGAGTTCTGGACCCCTTACCCTAAGGCTTGTGGGATCTTGCAGCAGTCAGCCACCTCCACAGCCTGCTCCTGGTGGGAATCTTTAATAGGTGTAATTCACTAAAGAGGATCATTCTTTGCAGAATATTACCAGTATGTTCTGCAGCAATGTTAACATTCACGGCCATAAAAGGACTCGCGGATACATAATCGCCTGCCACCCCAGGTGTGAGTTATGTCCTACAATGGGCTGAAAATATGGGATTTTAGCATTCTCAGGCAGCAGGGAGGAAGCAGGCATTGATTGAAGATCTTTTTAACCTCATGGATTTTTCTCTCCATATGAGTCATAGTTCTTCCAATTGACAATCGTACATTCACGGAACACAAAGGGAGGCGGGGAGATTCCGATTAGCTTAATTCTGGCAGCCATTTTTTTGCCTTCTATTTTGCCTGCAACAATCTGTTTGTGAAAAGAGACAGGACACTGCACCCAGTCCGATTTCAGTAGTATACACAGATCTCTGCTGTTATACTGTTATATAGGCACATTCTTCTTAATTTATAAATCACACCCATGCCTAATTTGTGCCAGTGGTTGCACACTAGCACCCAGTTTTGGGTACTAGGTCAATTTTGTTTTCACCATACTTTTACACACCGCAAGAGCATTAGAAAGGAAGAAATGGTAGAAAGTAGAAGGAAGAGAAAGACAGCGAAGCATTGTCAAATGCAGGAAGCAGGAATGAAAAAGTACCTGCAAGAGTGATCAATCAATCAATCAAGGTTTATAGAGTGCAACTGCATCACCCGTGAGGGTCTTGAGGCGCTGGGAGAGTATGCTCCCTGAGTGTGAGAAAGAGACAGGACCTGTGGGGCTGAAAGAGGAATGAGGTGGGATCAAGACTATTCAGCCTTGATGTTTGGCATCCTGCTGGAGATGGGCCTTCGAAGGATAGCTTTCAACCAGTGCACCTGGTTTATACATTAAACAATTAATCACATCAGCAGCAGATCATGCTGGTAAACCACTGGCCGCAGAGCCTGGCCTCTCCTGGTCTGTTTCTTTTCAAGGTACCCGTAGAGAAACACCATTGCTTACTTTCTGACCGCCATGTTAAAGTCTTCATCTGGTTATTGGATGGGACTTGCTGAGTTCATGCTTAGAGTTTAAGGCTGTTATCCTTATCTCATAATGCAAGCTCAACGCGGGACACCTCTATACATTAAGCACGTACCAAGTGTGTCTGTTAGCGCAGTCCTGGGATGCTTCAAGGTCCAAGCGGAACTACAATCCCTATACAGCAAGCAAGAGAGGTTGATCTGTAAAAACTATTGTGGGAAGTACAGGCAATTTTTGGAAACATTATAGCCCTAGTAGAAACTCTCAAACAGTAATCAAAACCATAGTCAGGCAACAGGGCAACCAAGAATGGTTGAAGACACTGGCCTCCTATTTCGAACTAGACAAGTGAACTGAGGCTCACTAACTCAAGAATGTCATAGACCCCCTCATTGATAAATCTTTTTATACGAAATGATAGTTCTCTTTACCCGCTCCCGATGACATGCTTCATAATCGAGTTCCTCCGTGTTACAACCTTAATTTTGCTACACAGTGAGCTCCTTGAGAGCCCTCAGTGGGCTTTCTCTCAGAAATAGTCTATTAGTGAGTATACACAAGAGAGGACTTCCAAATCTGACTCCAGCGTGTGCATTGGAAAGTGTGGTCCAAGAACAACTCCGTTGCCACCAGACAGGTGATAGAGTCTGTAAAACAAGATCACAGTACTTAAAAATACATGAATGGTGGTTGGGATAATTAGGATTTTTATTATTAATTAGCATTAACATAGGTAAAAACAATGCCATATTGGGGCTGTTTTGAAATTCCCTAGTGTGTCTACATGTTTCTGCCTATTGAAAATCCCAACAATCTGTCAGCGGCATTCATCAGAATTGGTTCATATCCTACTCTGACCCTATTACATCCCACTAGGAGCAATATCTAAAGAGTGAGTGCCAGGCAATGAAAAGGGCACACCCGTGTAACCATGGAGGTATCTTTGGTCATAGAAGCTTTATCCAAGGTAAAAGCAAGAACATGTTGTTAACCAGCAACCATCAGCCACTCGTCATGAGTGTTGTCATCTACTCATCGCTTCATCCATTCGTAACAGCAGACACTGTTTGTGCATCATATTGAAGAGACCATAATATTGCACAATTTGGGATTGAAAACTTGTGTTCAAGCTGCAGTCCTCAGCAGAAAAAGTGAGGCACCATCCATGCAACGCAACACCTAGCGTTAACACCATTGTACACCCTGAAGCACAAAAGTCATCTCACCAAAATATGCTTATTGTAAGGCCATCTAGCGAGACCAACAATCTCCACTGTACAACTGTAAGGGAAAATAAGCACTATGAACACAGTGTTTGTGTATCTATGGCCATTACTTTTTTCAGGCTATAAAGTGGATTGTGTAGATTCTGTGTGGTTAGATTTTGGCCTTGTGTGCACCAGATGACCCCTCAAATTCCTACAAGAAGTCACATATTGAGAAGCCCCCTGTTCTTATTTTATACTCGTTTTAAGTTGATTGGAGACACTCAAGTCATTCTTTCCGTTTTCTCTCTTTGGTTCTCTTCCAAAAGGACCTCCCTGTTGTTCCTGAACCTTTCCTACAGTGCCTCAGAATCTTGTTTGAATAACTTCTGGCAGAAAGGCTATCAGTTAAGATTTCAGACTCTTTGTCAAACTTGTGAACATCAGTACAGTTGCTTCTAGGGAGTTAATAATACAATCCTAATTATCCGACCACCTTTTATGCATTTTAAGCATTTTGATCCCATTTTCCAGATGCCCTCATCTCTCTGGACTATACTTTCCATTTCACTCTCTGTAGGTGCATTTGCAGTTCCTCCATGGTGTATACTTAATGACACACTACTTTGAGAAAATTCCACAAAGGGAGTACACTATGTAACAAAGTGAATTCATATGAGGAGATACCCTATGATGAAGCATGCCACTAAATGTGGGTGAGGGTAACCATCCTTTTTTTTTAGATACAGATTTATTGTTGAGGTGTGTGTAATATTTGAGAAAATGTGCCTCGGCACACTTGTCGGGTTCTAAATACGAGCCTGGCATCCTTGGTTGCCCTGTTACATGGTTTTATTTGTCTGAACCTCAATGAAGCATTGCTGGTTGATAAGTTGTAGAACTGCACAGTATCCATGAATGAGGAGTAAACTTTATGAATTCATGTTCTGTGGACCCTAAACGAATACTCGTGCTTGGCAACACTCTTGAAGAGGCTCAGGCACAAGGCAAAGCTTGTCTTATTTTGAGAATGGAGGTACACCTATTCATTTTTAAAGCTATGGTATGACAAAACATGAAGTTGCGACCCAAGGTACAGGCCTTTACTCGTCTCGGTATGCCTGTATGTATATTGTACATGTGTAGCACAAACCTAGAAGAAAAGCAGCAGAGCATTGTGCAGGATCAAAGGCAAAGATACGAGTGATTGGAGAGGTAGCTGGGTGCAGAGAATGGAAGTGTAATATGTCTGCACCATGATGTAATGTTCCTTAAAGATTGCATTTTCAGCACTTTCCTAAATTGGAGCAGAGTTGGGAAGTCCTTATGAATATGGAGACGTTGTTCCAGAACCTGCATGTGAAGATGGGCTAGGTCTGTTGCCTTTATTCTTTTTTGCACTTCTTTGTGTCTAGTCTGATTATGTCTTGGCTGCGTGTGTGCTGAGAGCTACAGCAGATGGTGGGTTAGTCAGCCAGATAGGCGGGGATGCAGTTCATGATGGCTTTTTTAGAGGATGCAGCTGGTTTTGAAGATGGTGCAGGTTGGCAATGGGAGACAGTCTTCGTAGTTTTCCAGGCCCTTGATGACTCAAGCTATGGTGCGTGGGGCTCAGTTAAGAATGGTCTTTATGTAGTATGAGAGGCCCTGGATCACAGCATTGCTGTCACCCATTCTCTTATCCTTAGGCTGTCCTGGATGTTGGTGCATGGTTGCACTGCAGAACCAGTGGTAGAGAGTTAAACTTGCTAAAGACACCACTGTTATTACAGCAGTAGACACTACGGATGGCAGCACAATGTACAGCAAAAGTTGGAGCACGTTGTTAAGTGGACCATGATTTGCGAGAAATTACACATTTATATATGAGTAACCCGTCCCTACCCTTGCGTCCTGTTTGCAAAAATACTAGTTTAAGGCATGTGCAGGCTCAGGGATGGACTGGGACAAAAAGTAGGCCCAGGCACCAAAATAAAAGTGGCACCCATTAGCGAAGCAGATAACTAGAAAAGTGGTTACTTAAGGGAAATCAACCATAAAAACCAGCCAACCAGGCCATAAAATGGTCCCACCACTGCTAAAAATCATTCTCACGCTGATCTGTCAGACCAGCCCATCGGGCACTGCCTGAGTGCCCTTAAGGGCAGGTCCGGCCCTGCAGGATTTTCAGAAGGGTTTGAGAGGAATGGGGCCAAAGCGGGGAGAGGATGTAGCCTTATGGCTAGAGCGGTCGACCTCAAAGCTGGGGAACCGGGTTTGAGTCCCAGCAACGACGTTGAACATCCTGTGATTCTGGGCAAATCACTTAATCTCCCTGTGTCTAACAATCGTTTTTTTTTTAATTAATGTGTCCTTCTGTAACGAAACTGGTGCTGAAGTAAAGCGCTCTGATACCCCATGTCTCTGGTCTAGTTTGCGCTATATAAAACTCTCTCTAAAAAACAAAAAAGCAAAGTTGGGTCCTCCGGGTGCTTCTCCCATTTTTGCAGGTGTCAAAAGTATCTGTTTCTATGCATTCATAAAGAGAAAACATGTCATCTGGCTCTATCCTGTGGTATGACCACATAAGCTGCCATATTATTCACAGAGATGGCGTGTAATTACAAATTTAGGAATTCATTTAACTTAAGGACCTGGGGCCTCATTTATGAGGCCTTGCGTGAGTTTTGCGCTTCCGATGCGTCACTTTTGTGACGCATCGGCGGCGTAAAACTTGCCTCCTGATGCGCACTATTTACAAAGTGACGCATCTAAGCAGATGCGTCACTTTGTAAACCCCTGCGCTACATTATACTTGCGTCAGGTATAATGTATGCAGAGGGGGCGTTTACCCGCAAAAAGCCTCGTAATAGTGACGCAGTGAAATCTATGAGATTTCACTGCGTCACTTTTAGGATGCTGTTGCGTCAAAATCTTGCGCCTGCCTCACAGCAGGCGTAAGACTGACGCAAGCCCTTTCACATGGGGCTTTCCCCATGTGAAAGGAAGCATTGCTGGAGTTGCGTCACTTTTGTGACACACTCCAGCAATGCGTCACTTTTGCGCCTACAGATACGTCAGAAATACTGACGTATCTGTAACTCCTTGCGACATGATGCATCATATTATAAATATGACGCATCAATCATGTCGCAGGGAGAGCGCAGTGAAAAGTGACGCATCGCTGTTTTCACGCAGCGATGCGTCACTTTTCATAAATGAGGGCCCAAGGGTCTTTGAAGAGCGCAGGGCCCGGGGCATAATGGCCTCTTTGCACCCCTTCCACATGCACATACCACTCTATTGTGAGGAGCCTGGGGATGCAGCAGTGGATAAAAGAATTCCCCCAACACCAGCCTGTTCCTCCAGTTTGCAATGCGATGTGCACGGTGTGTGATCCTAAATAGCAGCAGTGCACTTGTACTCTTCATTTTGCCAACAGCCTGGCCTGCGGTACAATTCAAGTCTCAACTAAAATCTGGTGTTAAGTGAGGTGAGTAGCGCAGTGATAGCTTCTCAGGCCCACACTGAAGCGCTGCATTCAACTAAGAATCACTTAACAGCCCAAAGGCGTTTAAAACACTATTCATTGACTTATAAAAAAAACATAACATAATGTAGGTAGCAGTGGTGGCTGATAACATGAATAATTGGTGGTCCACACCAAAGCTCTCAATCACGAACCACGACTAGGAACTCTGGCACTGAGGCTGAAGCCAGTGTGAGTTTCTTACAGTGGTTGTCAGTGAGTCATTAATATAAAAATAAAATGTGTGCTTACCTACTGCAATGCACTGGTTTACCTCCTCCGGTCCTCGTGCTTCCACTCTGTCGGCACTGGTCTGAACCAATTTCCCTAGCCAATCCAGACGCTGCTCTAATACTGCTGATAATGTTAAGCAGCATGAGAGCACCACCAGGATTGGTTGGAGGGGGCTGGCTTGCCGCTCCCTCAGAAACTGGGGGCCTGTGCTTGCTCTCCACCTAACTGTCAGGTTGGTAGAGAGGTTTAAAGTGCGCATGTCAGGCTGACCGTTGCAAGACAGCCAGCCAAAGTGACATGCACACTCTAAATTGGAGTGAGGACCACTCCCTGCTTCCAGTCAGAACAGTGGCCCCGCCTCGCCCTCACAAACGTCTCGGACTAGGAGCAGTGAAAAATATAATGGTAATAAATTAATTTTCTTACCATTTTTTTTCACCTTTGCAGCGCTTGCAGTAATGGGCCGACTCTCCTTCACCCTAATGGAGGGGCCGCCGCTGGTAGGTCAATAAAGAATTTCAATAGCTCCCAATAAAACTAAATAAGCGCAGAATTAACCTATGGAGCCCGCGAGACAGAACAAACGTACAATTTAAGCACACAGAGCTTCAGTTTTCCTTTGCAGTAGTCAAGGTTAGCTTTGCACATAGACTGAGAGGAAGGTATTTCCAAAGAGAAGCCTATAGCGATCGACACATCACCTGCACCCTGTCGACCCCCCACCCCACAGTGAAGCGGAAATTAAAGGAAAGGTGGACAGCCACATTTACATTTGTTTTCCTGGGGATGTAAGGCTTTTGTAGGGTGATAGGGTGGAATAATATAGCATCATTGCCCGCTGCTGATGCCTACACTGGTTGTTAAAGGCCCTGCATCCAAGATAGAGGCTCAAGCCTAAGGCAAGACCCTCTAACTAGGGAGAGAGCCTTAAACAACCAGTATGATTCAAGACCGCAGGATAGCGCTATTAAAATAGTCTGCTACAGAGGGTAGCATGTTCAAAATGAAAAATGCAGAAACAGACAGACAAATATTGGAATGTTGGAGGAGGAGGTCTGTAGCAGCCATTATTGATCCCGAGCCACTCCATTGTCTTCAATTTTATTCTCTCCATTGTGATGATGTAATTCTTGTAAGTAAGGTACCAACACATGATAATGGCAAATGCTGCTGCTCAGAGGTGACACTCTTGGGCCAGCTTTGCAGGACTTGTTGCCTTTCTTGAAATATGTTACTAAGAGCCCCAACTTTTTGTTGTAAATGTGTGAGGATTTCTGCAAAAGCCTTGCGGTTTAGCAAGCCAGCTACCCAATGCAGGGGAGAAATGAGACAGAAAGAAATGAAGAAAAAGGAAGAAAGCTCACGGTTTGCCGTCCACAGCATCATGGACTGCCTTGTGTCTACAGTAAACAATAATCAATCCCACAGTACAGGGAGTCCGAAAATAGATGGCCGTAATCACGAGGAAAAATAGGAAGATTAAAGGCGCCTTGAGTGGTGTCAAGTGACCACTGGAAGAAAGAAAATAATCAAAGCCCTTTCAGCAGTCTCTGCATTTCAAGCCAATATTTTCTCATCAATGGCCAATGCGTTAAAAGGTATCGGTCAAACAGCGATCGCGACATTTGATCGCTGAAGAAGTACGAAGAAACAGGCGACCTGGGAAGTGTTCTGACCACAGAGTGTGTCAGAGCTGGTATCAGAAACCCTCCTATTACCCAAGAATAAGGGAGTTTTATACCAGGAGATTAATAACTTAATTTAGCTACTTTATTCCAATTACACTTCATTATGGCTTTCGCATCATGGGTGTGTTGCGGATGCCCAGCAGAAACTCTTCTGCCCCATAAATAGGGAAGAAGAAAACCTCAATGTCTCCCACTACTCCTTTGAGCGCCCTTAAAAAAGGCATCCATCGAAGACCCACTTCACCCACACTCAGCACTGAGCAAAGATGCTCACAGTGTGCCCCAGGGCTCTAGACAAGTTCTGTATTCTAGTGTTTAAATGTCTCTATGTCCCCACTATTCCTTTGCCTGATGTGGGCCACGTGTGCATGTAAGTACATAAAGGTATTTGTATAGCACAAACTTAGCCAGGAAGCAACAGAGAGCTAAACAAGGCAGTGTGCCTAGGATTTGTAGAGAAGAAGGTAACAGGAGCTCGAGCTCCTCCAGGAGATGAGTATCCAGGTCCGTTCTGAATGCCATGAGGGTTGCAGCAGTTCTGATATGAGTGGGGATGCTCTTCCGGTCTTGGGGCGTAGATCGAGAAGGTTTGTTGTCAGTTTTTTTCTGCCTATTTTCGTCTCCAGTCCAAGGATCAGGGTCGGATTGGGATCACAATTCGGCCCGGTCACTGACGAAAAAAGTGGCCCACATTCAAGATGCGTGGCCCATATTTAAGGGGCGTGGCCCACATTCAAGGGGCGTGCCCTTTCATGAAACACCATTTGCACAGACAAGGAATGAAAGTGGGAGGATACTGTTCTTGCACAGGACAAAGGGCCAAGGTGACAATGGCCTACATGCTGAGCAACTAAAAAAAATAGCAAGGCCCCTTTCTGTCACAAAATTATTCCAGCCCTCCAGCACAGGAGCACCTGAAAAGCAGCAAAGCCCCTGCTATTACTAACCTACTTAGCCCTCCCCAGACCTTCAGCTCAGGAGCACATGAACAGAGGTAAGGCCCCTGCAATTAGTAAATTAATCAGCCCTCCAGGCCTCGGGAAAATGTCCTGGCAGGGGAGCACAAAACACAGCTTTCTGGGTCATCCAAGGTAGCCAGGTAGCCAGGGGGAGGCTGAGGTGAAGCTGGTGCATGGGAAATGCCTTCCCAGTGTGTTCTGGCAGTTTGAGTGTTTACCATTTACTGTAGTATTACCCTTGTACCTGTGTATAGTACCCTTTTGTAACTTTCACATGTCACTTTTCTCTGGCATCACACTGTATGCTACCTCTCACTTCTGTTTGCTTTAGATACTTGCACAAGTGCCACCATTGCCTACGTAACGTTTGTTCTTGTGCTGGAGTGTTTGCCATTTATTGCAGTATTATACCTCTACTTGTACTTTGTACGCTTTTGTAACCTGCACACATATCACTTTTTCCTCCTGTAATGTACCGATTGCTACCTCATGTATTTTGGTTGCTCACTATTGTCACTTTTGATTCATGTAACTTAACGTTTGCTTTTGTAATTTGTCCACTTGTAATTTTTCTCCTCATGTATTATTGCTGTTCCCAGTGTGAAGCGCTCTGACACCTTCGGGTAAAGTCCGCGCTATATAAAATCGCATAACTAAATAAATAAAATAAAAAAATTCCAAACATCACCTGGCCCCCACAGCAAGACCCATTCTTCCTCGCCCACTATGCCCTGAATGTGAAGGGCTGTGGGCGAGGTGTTAAGACTAACACCGTTTCTGGGCTGCATGTGCCCCAGGGGGGCCGAGGTGAAAATGGCTCAAAGGCCTGAGAAACACCTGGCCCCCAGGGAGGTCAATTCTTGCAAACAATCACCCCTCCCCAGCCCAGCCTCAGCTTGATTGCTTGGCAGGGCAGGGGTGAAGGAGAGGCCACAGCTGACAATCGCTGTCCGGCCGCACAGCGAGGCTGCTTTCATTTTCTCTGTCTGTCTCCGTGCACTCTGTGGGCCGTTTTTTTTTCTCCCCTTTCCTAGTCCACTCTCTGTGGACCGGGAGAGGGGAGAAAAAAACGTCCCACAGAGGGCACCGAGGCACCGGCCCTTCGGCCCATGCCCGAATGCCCGCCTTGCCAATCCGCCCCTGCCAAGGATGTCCTAAATAACATAACAAGTGTGTATTTGTAAATCACATGGTTCACTCAAGGATATCTTGGCATTGAATAACAGATATTTATTGTTTCCCAACTCAATGGTACTCATTTTATTGACCCGCTGAACGATGAAAGGCGTAGTGGACCCGCCAGGATTTGAACCTGTGACCATGAGGTCGAACACAGGTCCCAACAGTGTTCGACCTCATGGTGCCAACAGTGCATGCAGCCTACATAGAGAAAATGCAGAGTGTGCATGACTGGTTTGGTTGGCTCTTTAGCCGACCAAACAGTCAGCGCCCACAACAGTGGGCAAGCCACTCCTCCCCTGCCTGGAGCAGTAACGCCGCCAGCACGCCCCCAACCAAACCCTGCCTTCTGCTTTCTCGCAGTGCGAGAAGCAGAAAAATAAAATGGTATATAAAAAAACATTTTATGTTTCTGCTTCTCGCACTGCGAGAAAGCAGTGGGGTGACGCTGCTCCGCCCACGTGCAGGAGCTACTCCTGGCTCATTTTTCTCCGGCAGACACCAATCCACTTGACCAGCCAGACTCCCTATTTCAGAGGACAACTGGACGGGTCTTTTCAGCTTTGGTGTTAGCATTTGAAGAGACAGATTTCTCTATTGGTGAGAGTCGACTTATGAGAATGACACTTTTTGTACTCACACAAGTATTGGCTTGCTTTGATGGACTCAGCTTATTTTGTTTTACAAAGTTACAGTTCCCAAACCTTATAACAAGACTTTTCCGGTAAGTAACCAACATTGATTTCTCATGGACTTGAGGCATGCACCACGATTTATCCGTTTGCCCAAAACACCCTTCTGTTTTTTTTTTTTTAGGTCTCGCTTGAGACAGCTCAAGCTGTCTCTTCGAGACATTTAGTAAGTGTGGCTTTTAAAAGTGCCATCAGAGGCTTTTGCTGGCCTGATTGGCCTGAAACTTGAGTGCACGAGAGCGTGCACGCGCGCCGCCATCTGTCTGTATTTGATCGCAATCCCGCCGCCATCTGTCTTTGATCGCAATCACTTTCACGGGCGGGCGCGCGGCCACGTAACTTTTGCTTGTTCCTAAAAAGCTAGGCCTGTCCTATCTCGATATGTGCGTTTATGTGCAGAGTTCTTCTCCACGGCTGGGGAGTCTTCACAGATGTAAAATGAATCTTTGCAAAATGAAGCTCTAAGTTCGTGAATACCCCCCCAAAAAAATGTAAACTTACGCAAAACTTTAAGTCTACCTTGGTGAATAAATCCCATAAACTTCATTCAAAATATGAGGCGGACTTATATTTTTGTTTCACTACAGAGATGTGGGAATCATTTCAAATAAAATGTGAACAGGAGATGATCAAAACGACACGCAACTGTGTAATGGGGAACTCACCAGAGACAGTCATGATTTTAATAACTTTTTCACCTCCATGCTTTTCCTTGACCGCAGGGGCGAGTTAAGAGAAACGTATGATTGGTTCCAGAAGTTTCTGTCTTTGTACTTTAGCTGGTAGGCTGCTCATTCAGGATGTAACAATAGCTGGCAGTGTTATTATGAGCCCCCTCACAGTTACAGGATCCCTGCTCGCACCGAAGGCAGAGAGCAGTGCCTGCCTAAAAGGCCCCACCCTCACAGCCAATGATAGGCTGTGTTGTCAATCAAAAGTAATTGATTGGCTATGAGTGTTCCTGAGTCTCAAGCATGGCTGCCTACCCAGGACTCGGTCTTCTTTTGTATTCGTTTTTGTTGTACTTTGAAAAAAAGTGGAAGCTTGTGAGGTGCAGATCCATAGGAGACAGAGCTGCTGACACAGCGGCAGCCTATGGCATACATCGATAGGGTTGGCAAGTACAGGCAAGTGGCACTGCGACTGTCGCAAAAAGTGCAAAACTCACAAGTGTGTTCCATATGGTTGCCAGATAAGTGGTTTCGGCCCCCTGTGGGTATCGAGGGGACACGGGTACAACTGTGTGTGAGAAGGACCTCACATGCAGAGGAAGGTGATACCTTTAACATTCAGGAGAGGCGAATGCGTTCAAAGTCAGAAGCTGAAACATCTCAGATTATATTTTAAGAAAGAACAGGTTGTTTCATCTCTTAAAGCGAGAGATAGATAATGCAGAGCTTGTGTCTGAGATTAGGTGCTTGTTGGGGGCACAGCGAATGTTTAATTCAGGTTCATGTCTTGAGAGCCGAGAAGTTCTACATTTACCAGGATACTTTCATACATTATATGGTAACTCGTGGAGAGGTTTTGAGCTGAATTCAGGGAGGTACAAGTAGCCAGTGTTGTATTCTTTTTACCACGGGAGGGATGGCTCTGCCCATTGTTTGTGCTGGGGCAGTCCCGTGCATTTTGAAGCGTTGATTAGATTCTTCATCGTCATCATATAATTATAAGCTTAGGTAAGGATGACATTTTCTAAAATATGTGATAGATTTGGAACCCTCAGAACATAGTCATATAGGAGACCTCCTATGTACAAGGTTCCCTTTGGTTGGAAGTTCAGCATTTGAACATGTGTTTTACTTAGGGGGCTTGTACTTGAGGTTCAATGCCGACTGTTCGGAAGATATTTTGATAACAAGCTGCTGCCCACATTTTACAGCTTTAAACTGCGTGCTGGAACTGTTCATCGTAGTAGGAAACAGAGGTTCCGTGTCTAACAATATAGAACGGACGGGGATTCAACCAATACAAGCTGCCACCACATAGTTACCAAAAGAGAGTAAAGGAATGTCTAATTAATTAGGGAATTGAAGCTATATTTTGAGTTCTACATTGCAAATTTGGGGATTTTTGTCACTGTTTTTTTTTATTTCTTCCTTTTTCTTTTGCTCTTGCATGTTTTTATTTTTCTTGCTCTGAGTCAAACTCTGATGAGGGAATAAAAGTGCCAGTCCACAAAAATGATCTCCGCTGAACCTCACCTCCAACTACAGGTTCAAACTAAGTGCCTCATTATGGCGTTTTGGCGGAGGGCAGCGCAGCAAGGCACCCTGATGCGCTGCCCTGTGCCAAAGGGAAAGGGCAGGAAGCCACCATATTTAGGCATTACAGTGGATTTCTGTCACACACACAACCACAACCACACATACAAACACACACACAACCACACCGTCAGTGCACACTTTCACCAGGCACAGACACCATCAGTCATCAGTGCACGCTTTCACTGGGCACAAACACCACCAGCCGTCAGTGCACGCTTTCACCGGGCACAAACAACACCAGCCGTCAGTGCACGCTTCCACCAGGCACACACCACCAGACGTCAGTGCACACTTTCAACAGGCACACACAGACACCACCAGCCGTCAGTGCACGCTTTCACCAGGCACACACACCACCAGCCGTCAGTGCACGCTTTCACCAGGCACACACCACCAGCCGTCAGTGCACACTTTCACCAGGCACAGACACCATCAGTCGTCAGTGCACCCTTTCACTGAGCACAAACACCACCAGCCGTCAGTGCACGCTTCCACCAGGCACACACCACCAGACGTCAGTGCACACTTTCAACAGGCACACACAGACACCACCAGCCGTCAGTGCACGCTTTCACCAGGCACACACACCACCAGCCGTCAGTGCACTCTTTCACCAGGCACACACCACCAGCCATCAGTGCACACTTTCACCAGGCACAGACACCATCAGTCATCCGTGCACGCTTTCACCAGGTACAAACACTACCAGCCGTCAGTGCACGCTTTTACCGTATTTAAGCATTACAGTGGATTCCAGTCACACACAACACCACACATACAACCACACACACAACCACACCGTCAGTGCACACTTTCACCAGGCACAGACACCATCAGTCGTCAGTGCAACCTTTCACCGGACACAATCACCACCAGCCGTCAGTGCACGCTTTCACTGGGCACAAACAACACCAGCCATCAGTGCACGCTTCCACCAGTCACAAACAACACCAGGCGTCAGTGCACGCTTCCACCAGGCACACACCACCAGACGTCAGACGTCAGTGCACGCTTTCACCAGGCACACACACACCACCAGCCGTCAGTGCACGCTTTCACCAGGCACACACCACCAGCCGTCAGTGCACACTTTCACCAGGCACAGACACCATCAGTCGTCAGTGCACCCTTTCACTGAGCACAAACACCACCAGCCGTCAGTGCACGCTTCCACCAGGCACACACCACCAGACGTCAGTGCACACTTTCAACAGGCACACACAGACACCACCAGCCGTCAGTGCACGCTTTCACCAGGCACACACACCACCAGCCGTCAGTGCACTCTTTCACCAGGCACACACCACCAGCCATCAGTGCACACTTTCACCAGGCACAGACACCATCAGTCATCCGTGCACGCTTTCACCGGGTACAAACACTACCAGCCGTCAGTGCACGCTTTTACCGTATTTAAGCATTACAGTGGATTCCAGTCACACACAACACCACACATACAACCACACACACAACCACACCGTCAGTGCACACTTTCACCAGGCACAGACACCATCAGTCGTCAGTGCAACCTTTCACCGGACACAATCACCACCAGCCGTCAGTGCACGCTTTCACTGGGCACAAACAACACCAGCCATCAGTGCACGCTTCCACCAGTCACAAACAACACCAGGCGTCAGTGCACGCTTCCACCAGGCACACACCACCAGACGTCAGACGTCAGTGCACGCTTTCACCAGGCACACACAACCACACCGTCAGTGTACGCTTCCACCGGGCACACACTACCAGATGTCAGTGCACGTTTTCACCAGGCACACACCACCAGCCATCAGTGCACACTTTCACCAGGCACAGACACCATCAGTCGTCAGTGCACGCTTTCACTGGGTACAAACACTACCAGCCATCAGTAAACGCTTTCACCGTATTTAAGCATTACAGTAGATTCCAGTCACACACACAACCACACATACAACCACACACACAACCACACCGTCAGTGCACACTTTCACCAGGCACAGGCACCATCAGTCGTCAGTGCAACCTTTCACCGGGCACAATCACCACCAGCCGTCAGTGCACGCTTTCACTGGGCACAAACAACACCAGCCATCAGTGCACGCTTCCACCAGGCACAAACACCACCAGCCGTCAGTGCACGCTTTCACCGGGCACACACACCACCAGCCGTCAGTGCACGCTTTCACCGGGCACAAACACTACCAGCCGTCAGTGCACACTTTCATCGGGCACAAACAACACCAGCCGTCAGTGCACACTTCCACCAGGCACACACCACCAGCTGACAGTGCACGCTTTCACCAGGCACACACACACCACCAGCCGTCAGTGCACGCTTTTACCAGGTGCACACCACCAGCCGTCAGTGCACACTTTCACCGGGCACAAACACTACCAGCCGTCAGTGCATGCTTTCACCGTATTTAAACATTACAGTGGACTCCTGTCATACACACAACCACAACCACACATAAAACCACACACACAACCACACCGTCAGTGCACACTTTCACCAGGCACAGACATCATCAGTCGTCAGTGCACGCTTTCACCGGGCACAAACACCACCAGGCGTCAGTGCACGCTTTCACCGGGCACAAACAACACCAGCCGTCAGTGCACGCTTCCACCAGACACACACCACCAGACATCAGTACACGTTTTCACCAGGCACACACACACACCACCAGCCATCAGTTCACACTTTCACCAGGCACAGAAACCATCAGTCGTCAGTGCATGCTTTCACCAGACACACAACCACACCGTCAGTGCACACTTTCACCAGGCACAGACACCATCAGTCGTCAGTACACACTTTCACCGGGCACAAACACTACCAGCCATCAGTGCCGCTTTCACTGGGTACAAACAACACCAGCCGTCAGGGTACGCTTCCATCAGGCACACACCACCAGCCGACAGTGCATGCTTTCACAAAACACACACACACCACCAGCCATCAGTGCACGCTTTCACCAGGCACACACACCACCAGCCGTCAGTGCACGCTTTCACCGGGCACAAACACTACCAGCCATCAGTGCACGATTTCACCGGGCACAACAACACCAGCCGTCAGTGCACACTTCCACCAGGCACACACCACCAGCCGTCAGTGCACGCTTTCACCAGGCACACACACACCACCAATCGTCAGTGCACGCTTTCACCAGGCACACACCACCAGTCATCAGTGCATGCTTTCACCGGGCACAAACACCACCTGCTGTTAGTGCATGCTTTCACCAGGCACACACAACCACACCGTCAGTGCACACTTTCACCAGACACAGACACCATCAGTCGTCAGTGCACACTTTCACCGGGTACAAACACCACCAGCCGTCAGTGCACGCTTTCACTGGGCACAAACACCACCAGCCGTCAGTGCACGCATTCACCAGGCACACGCCAACAGACATCAGTGCACGCTCTGGAAGCCGAAATGAGAGCAGTTGAGGTAAAAATTAACAGCCAGTCCAGTATTGGCCGGAAGGAAGATTTGAATAAGTTTAATGTACTAAAGGAAGAGCTGGCAAGCATTGTTCGAAGGAGGCTCATGCGTAGGTGGGAGGCAAGCAAGATCACCCATTTTGAGTATGGTGAATGGGCAGGGAAATTACTTGCTTGGAAAATCGAGGCAGGCCAGCTCCAAAACCATATAAAAGAAATTAAGGTGAACGACGACGCACCCTCCATATCCTCAGATAAAGAGATTGGTGAGGCTTTCTTGGATTATTTTCAAGATATCTATAAAGAGGCTTGTATAGAAGATAGAGAAAAAGTTAAGCTCTGCTGAAAGAGACTGCATTACCATCTATCAGCTCTAAACACGAGACATATCTGCAGTGTGCTATCACAGAACAGGAGAGGGCCATATTCACAGAAATAACTTAAGACAAAATCCTAAACTTACTACCATTTTAGTATTCACAGAAGGCACTTACTCATTTTGGTATTCACAGAAGGAACTTACTCATTTCGGTATTCACAGAAGTTAGGAGTCCTAACTTTAGGACTCCTAAATGCCTTCTGTGAATACCAAGGGCCAGATGTAGGTGGCCCAATACCGGTTGGTAACGGCCGAAATGACAAAATTTCGTCCGTTACCGACCGGTATTGGTCATTTGGGGTGTAGGTGGCTACATTTCAGATTCGGTAATTCACCAAATCGGTAATTTAAGGAATCGGTAAATTACCGATTAGGCATGTATGTGTGCCACATGTGCACCCATGCACTATTCAGGGGTGCAACAGGGTGCCAATGTGGCACCCTGCCACCCTTGAACATGCACCCCCTATTACCGATTCGGTATTTACCGAAACGGTATTTATCGATTCGGTAAATACCAAATCAGTAATTCCCAATCTTTCCTATGGGCCTCCAGGCCCATAGGGATGAATGGGAATTACTGATTTGGTAAATAAAGAATCGGTATTTACCGATTCGGTAATTACCGAATCCAACCGATTCAGTAACATTTTCCTAATAATTAGCTACATCCAATTTACCGATTCTGAAATACCGAATCGGTAAAATTCGGTATTTTAGAATCGGTAAAATAGGATTACCTACAACTGGCCCCAAAAGTCTTAAAGTTAGGATTTTTCTCAGTTTAGGAGTAGTTTTTTATTTATTTATTTATTTAAGGTTTTATAGAGCGCGAACATGACCCGTGAGGGTATCAGAGCGCTTTACAGATTCATAGAAGTAATACAAGGTCACGGCAGGTCATAACAAAAAACACAGGAGATTAGTACATCGGAGAGCATACAGAGTCAAGGGGTCGTAGGTAGGCGGGATATCATACAAGTACTGTACATTGAGGGATAGGATAAGCTATACAGCAGGACAAAAATATTTCACTAATCACAAGAGTAATGTACAAGGTCGCAGGATAAGGCAATAGTCTCTCAGGTGGCTGTGGGAACGAGTTTAGCCAAGGAATTTACCCATGAGGAAGGACTTGGCCTCTTTTTTGAAGCGTGCTAAGGAGGGTATTTTTCTGATGTCGGGAGGGAGGGAGTTCCATATTCTTGGTGCAGTCCCAGCGAAAACCCGATTGTAGGTTTTTGTTTTCCTATAGCGTGCAGGCCGGAGTAGGAGGGCTGAAGAACCGGGTTGTTTATGACCCAGCGGCGCCAGGGACACGCCCAAAGTCTTCGGGTCCACCTGTCTTAGAATACAGAGACACGGGACTCTTCGTGGTGGCAGCAAATATCAAATTTATTGGCTGCAGCCAGTAACAGAAGTCCTAGAAGTCATCACGGTATGAGTTCTAAGGAGACTGCTCAATTTTACAAAGCAAGTCATCACTTTTTATGCCAAAAATCACATTCCAGACAAATACCTTACATTTACAAACTGTCCAATCACATGTATCCACACCAAAAGTATCGCATGACGGTAAAACCCACTTTTCAGTTACCCGGCCCATGATCAATCATTGGTCAAACCCAACATTCTTTTTAAGACAGGTCGAACGAACCCATAATAAAAAAAGTCACATCCCCATCGTAAACATACCATAAAGAAAGGAGCAGAAACAGGTGTGAGTAGGATAAGGCATATTTGTGTGCAATAAAAGTTTTACGATGTCCTGTGCTCTGATCCTTAATCTTGATCAGCTAAAGGGCAGGAACTGGTTTAACAAGGTCGGCTTCAGGCAACAGGGTCAGTTCGCTCAGGTCATTCAGAAGTCAGCTAAAGTGTACGTGTGCTAAAGACTCGTTCGGCCGTAGTCATCGGCCTATGTGAGGGCAACCACAAAATGGCTGCCATATACAAAATGGAAACCAAGGTTCAGAACGGAATCTTCAAATACACTACAAATCGCAACGGAACCATGACATTTGAAACATGGGTTCAGAATTCACGGAACCTCAGGGCCTTGGCCGATCGTGAGTTTCTGTTTCCTCCGGATAACACAAGCTTCTGTGCAAGATACGTAAATGTAGGACTCCTAACTTTAGGACTCCTAATGCCTTCTGTGAATACCGAAAGTTTTAAAGTTAGGATTTTTCTCAGTTTAGGAGTAGTAAACTTAGGAGTCCTAACTTTAGGATAGCGAAGGGGTCGAAGAGATAATAGTTTTGCATTTATATAGTGCTGAGGAGTTGATGTTGAACATGAAAGGGTATTTTTCACCGCATTGTCATTGGTCACAAACTATTGAATAATTTAAGAAGTTGCGGCTACATTTTGATTGCGAAAATGCGGACCAGAGAGGGTGCTTATATTTCTTTCTCGTAATTGGTTTTCGTGCAGGAACCGGAAAGGCAAGTGAGTCAGGAAGTATTTCGGAAAATGTTCACCGCTCAATCATTGATTGAGTGACCAATGACAATGCGGCGAACAATACCCTTTCATGTTTGACCTATCAATCTGTTCTTAGTGAAAAACAACTTAAAGATGGGAAGAGGAGTGTAAAGATGTTCGCCCTTCTTTTCCGATGAATGGAAAAGCGGTGAATGCTTCCCGATTCACTTTCCTGATTTGTCCTTCCGGTATGTGTACAAGAACCAATCACAACACAGAAGCCAAATGCTCCCTCTCTGGTCCGCTTTGTGCAATTAAAACACAGCACATCGGTATGCCTGCTACCTTCCCCTCGGCTCAGAAGGAAGCAGGAGGTACCGACGGACAGGTGGGTTCTTGACATTTAGAAACGTCTTTTGTAGGGCACTAGCTTGGTAGTGGCTCTGCATGTGACTGCGACATCGCGCTTCTGTAAATTCTAAATTCAAATTCTTTTTGGGTCACCTTTTGAAGTACTTTTGAGTACGCTTTAGGACCTAAATAGTATCTCTTAAATTGATGGAGGAGAGTAATTGCCATTTACTGTTTTGAGAGTGAAAATACAAGCCCTTCTTTACAACTATGATATGGTGATTATTTCACCTCATTCTCTACAATCTTGTTTCTCGTCCTTTTTAGGGTTTAGAAGTCCCTCTTTTTGTTTACTCTTTTTACTCAGAGTGTTCACTCTGAAGCCTATCAATCCAAACAGAATAATAAAATATATGCATCTTCCCTCTTATCTTTTTAGAGCGGGGCCTCTTTTTGACCTGAGCGAGTGCCAGGCGAGGTGAGGCAACCTCCATAAAAACTTATGGGTGAGTTTTTTCATTTGGAACCTGAAATGTGGATATACATAGATACTCAATTGATGGTTTTGTTTATAATTATATATTTATAATTATAACAGTTTTTTGTTATCGGAGAGTTTTCCTTATGATGTGAGACCACCATATAAATAATTTATTCCTGGTAGGTCATTTATTCTTTTTCACTTTTCATGGTTGCAGTAGTGTATTTACAATAGGTCCTGACGAAAGCCTTGTAAGGCTGAAACATGTTGACCAATTTATTTTTCACAACTGATAGTGATATTTGCTCTACACACTATCTTCACTCTGCTTTTAATCTTGCCAGTGTGATGACCCCCCCTCAATAAAGTCGTTTTCTTGTCATCATACTAGACAATCTTAATTACAATACACCTTTTTTCACTATTCCACAATTTCTTTTTGAGCACTGCAACATTACTCCATCTCATCCTGCCTATACTGTTTTTTGGCTCTCTATCACTGGTGGATCAGTTGCTAGTATTCCTCTACATACTATCGAAGAGGTACCTAGCAGATACCAGTTTTTCAACCAAACCCAGATGATGAGATTCCGCCAATGGGTGGGCTATGGGTATTATTCTACACTTTCTTCCCTCTCTCTCTGTTTACACAAACTACTTCACTTAATACTTATGAGTGTATTGGTTTAGTTTTCCCTTTAGACCCTTAGCATCCCTATTGTGTTTGTTGATAGCTAGATTGGGGGATAGGATGCAAGCTGGTCTTTAAAAGTTTCCCCTAGACCCTCCTCACGTTTTGTTTTTTGATGAATCCTTACTGGTCTACAGAGGCAAAAAAGACAACACCAAACTCCCTTGTGTCAGTGTATGCGAGCAGCCCAGACTCATCAAAGGGCAGTGCCAAGCATCCGCCCTACTCACAGAGGGTACAAACGAGACCTACCCAAGAATAAATCTGAAACCAATTTAGAAAAATAAGTCATTTTATGTGAATTCTTATTTTATGTGAATTCTGATACTAAGAACTTTGTGATCAAGTAAGTACTTTTTAAAATATAGATCTTTACAGGTAATTAAAATGTTCACTTAAGTGAGTCTTAATGCAGCAATGCTTTCTTATGAGAAAAAAAGGCATATGTTGCATAGTTATTTACGGTCAGTTTCTTTGACGTTATTTACTTTTATAAAAACGTGCAGGTTTGCTTTATGGAACCTTCTGCTTCCTTCAAAGCATCAATAGTGTTTGTCCTTTACTTTTAATGTGCTTTCCTGGAATGTAAAGGGCCTCCAGGACCGCATTAAAGATTCTGCAGTGTTATTATATATCAAGCGACACAGGCCTGAGTTGTTTTGTTGCAGAAGACCCACCTATTAATAGGTACGAACTGCCCCTTTCTGGGCCGTTTCGGCTATGACAGGGTTTACCACTCAGGCTTTACACGAATCGCCATATTGCTGCATACATCTCTTGGTTCAATCTGTGTTCATTCTCCCACATGGTATTTCTGATCACGCCCCACTGTTGTTGCCGTGGGAAACTCAGCCCACCATCCTACGCCCGGCCTGGGGATTCAATGTATGGCACTTGCAAAGCTCTAAATGTGAGGCCTTTGTCGAGGAGGATTTACATCAGTTCTTTGAACTCTATGTGGGTTCGGTGGCCTAGGCAGCAACGCTAGTTAGCCATTCTTGGCCAATCCACTTTTGAACCTCTCGTTGAGCCAGGGTCTGGTTCCGCAAGCATGGAAGCAGGCAATGGTTATTCCCCTGCTGAAGAAGCCTGGCCCCGACCCTGAGGCATTGGTCAATTACAGACCGATTTCTCTCCTGCCAGCTCTTATGAAAATTCTGGAGAAGCACATACATACGGTGCTCTCCAATTTTCTGGAAATGCACGAGATTCTGCATACCACTCAATCTGGCTTCCGCCCTAACCTCAGCACAGAGACAGCGATCCTGGAGGTGTCGGAAGACATTAAAGGGGTCCTGGACTCTGGGGGTAAGGCCATGCTGGTCATGTTGGACTTGTCGGCGGCCTTTGACACCGTTCCACATGAGGGCCTTCTCGCTAGACTCTATGAGGTTGGCCTAAGGGGGACGGTGCTCAGCTGGTTTTCATCATTTCTAGCTGACCGCCGACAAACGGTCTGGGCCTCCCCGGACTCTGCTGTGATGCCGCCTTTGGGTGTCGGGGTCCCGCAGGGCTCTATTCTGAGCCCGACCCTCTTTAATATCTTTATGACCCCTTTGGCGGCATTGGCGGAGTCTTTTGGGGCCCGGATCGTGTCCTATGCTGACGACACACAGCTCCTCTTCTCTTGTAAGAGTGGAGGAGATTTTAATGGAGAGAGCATCCGGGATTGCCTTGAGGCTGTCTTTAGATGGTTTCATCTGAGTGGCCTCAAGTGCAATTCTGAGAAGTCTGAAGTTCTCTTCTTCGGGTGTGCGTCGGATCCTGACTGGCAAACTTGGTGGCCTACCAACATGTTCCCACCATCCCGTCCATCCTTAGTTGCTAAGAACCTGGGGGTCAAGATGGACAAGGACCTGACGATGAGAGCCCAGATCCTTGGGGTGACGGGCACCTGCTTTGGCCTCCTCAAGGTGCTAAGGAAGTTTCTACCCCTTTTATCGGAAGAACATCGGAGACTGACCGTGCAGGCTTTGATCGGGTCCAGGCTGGATTATGCTAATGTCCTCTACCTGGGCCTGCCAGAGTATCTGCTGCAGCGGCTCCAGGTTGCGCAGAACGCTGCGACGAGAGCCATCTATGGCCTAAATAGGCGAGCCAGTGTTGCGGGTCTCTTGCAGGCCCTACATTGGCTGCCTATCCGCAAGCGGATCATCTTTAAAGCGCTGACTCTGGCCTACAAAGCCCTTCATGCTGGGGGAGCGAAGTACCTCCAAAGGAGACTGGCTTTTTACCATCCGGCCCGCGCTCCCAGATCGGAGTCACAGTTTTGGGCGGTGGTGCCACGTGTGAAAAGGGCTCGCATTGGAGGCCGCTCCTTTGGACTGTTGGCACCACAGCTGTGGAACTCTCTGCCGCTGACACTTCGGGGTGCCACCAGCCTACTTGCTTTTAGGAAAGGTCTAAAGACCTGGTTATTTGCTCTATAGGCTTTTCCCCTCTTTTTTTTCTTTATGGAGCTCCCCCTTTTTGTTTTACTGCTGTGTTATGTTATCTCGCCGTAGGTCTCACTGCTAAAGCGCCGGGATACTCTTTTTGAGTCGCCGCGCGCTATATAAAAATAAATATAACATAACATAACACATTAAAGGCAACGTTTGTCAAGCCGAGTCACTCCGAGGGGCACCCCTGACCGACTTGGAAGCTCGGATATTATGCATGGAAACTGCCTTTGGTCAACAGGATACTGAGCATTCCAGTCATCTCCTAGACATAGCACCTATAGAATTGCGGCAGGTCTCCTTAGAGGAAGCCAGACAATGCTGGAGGGCTTCTCCTTCGATGGTATTTGCTACAGGCTATAAATCAGGTAAATTATTGTATTAACTGGTGACCCACGGTATTTCCGACCGAGGTGTTCAGGTGATTTGGGACATCCCCAGGAGGATCCTCCTGTAATTGTTCAGAGCTTTGCTGACTTTTATCGAGGGCTATGTTCACGATGCCTCCCATCGGACGCCAACGGAAATTGCAAATGCCCTCCTAGACAGTATACCACTGCTGAATATACCCAATGTCTTGGTCCGAGAGTATGACCAGGCCCTGACCCTGGAGGAGGTGAGTGCTGCAGTGTCAGGGTTGCAGGCCGGAAAGACAGCTGGCCCAGATCGGTATCCCATTGAATATTACAAATGCTTCCGTGAGGTCTTATGTCTCCACCTTCTGAACCACTCTGCAGCTGAGGTCCTTTCCACCAGAATTAGATTGTGCCACAATCATCTTCCTGCCCATAGAGGGTTTCCCTTGGGACCAGTGTTCCACCTGTTTGCCCTATTTTGCTCATTAACACTGACATTAAGATCTATGCAAAAGTGTTAGCTATGCGGCTGGGCCGGGCCCTACCACATTTGGTTCACCCTGATCAGTGCGGATTTATGTTGGGCCTTAGCGCACTCCACTGTTAAGGAGGGTCCACGCAGCGCTGTACCGGGCACCAGACCTGGATGGTACTCTGGCCCTCTTGCAAGTTTTTCACCAAAGCGTTTGATAGTGTCTTGGGATTTTATGGAAGGAGTTATTCACCGGGTCGGCTTGGGAGAGGAGTTCCATCAAATGGTATGTCTCCTCCATCATTCCAAGACTGCTCAGGTCCGTGTGAATAGGGTATTGTCTCCTGCATTTCCCATCACGCGCGGTACATGCCAGGGGTGTCCACTGTACCCACTAAAATGTGCTTTGGTGATAGAGCGCCTTGTGTGACTTATACTTGCTGATGCCCAAGTTTGGAGCTAGCGGTGGGGGACTGGCCTTGAAGAACGCATAGCGCTATATGCAGATGATATGCTTCTGTTCTTGAAAGATCCACAACATTCTGGGCCCCATTGTTTGACACTTCTTCGGTTGTACGGTGAGGTGTCCGGGCTCCAGGTTAACGAAGTCAAGTCCTGCTTACTGGAGGTAAAGGGTGATGCTCTGGGGCGGGTTTGGTGCCCTAATATTCCTATTCAGCATAATTCTTTTAACACATTCGCCGCAGGGCTAATTCCCCCGCGGCGCTGAATGAAGGGAAGGGTGACGCAGCACAACGGTGCTCGTCACGCTGAATGGTGGCGCTGTGCTCATGAGAAACGCAGCTCGTCATGACCACGCCCGTTTTTAGGAACGTTCAGCACAGCGGGGAAATTAGCCCCGCGTGTGAGGGACGCGCGTGTCATGACGAGCTCAGCTCGTCATGAGCACATGGCCACCGTGCCCCATGATGAGCTAAGCTCGTCATGAGCATGGAAGGGGTTAAGTATCTAGGGGTTCATGTGTCTCCTATGTCAGATTTGGCCAAGGCCATTAACTTCTGGGGGCTGAACCTGCAGCTTGATCTCGATCTCAGCCGCTGGACCAATCTGCCATTGAACACCCCCTTGGGCGTATTGCCCTTTTTAAAATGGTGTGCCTGCCGCACTATTTGTACGTTCTGTGTCATTATCCTTATCCCATCCCTGCAAATGGTTCCACTTTCTGACTCCTAAGATTACTAAGGTGGTTTTTCATTCACTGCACAAGTTTCTCTTTGAGGGCGAAATATGTTTATCAGACATCTACTTATATTACTTTGCAGCACACTTGGCGCCAGTTAACGGCTGGTTCAAGAGGGTGGGATGATCCGGCATATCGATTGGAACTTAATTCGCTGGTTATAGAAGGCCTGCTTAATCTTATGGAATTAGTACTTCTACCGGGACATTGCCTTCTTGCACGTGGGTGTCCCTGATCTGTTGGAGAGCCCCCTTTCGCCTCCCTGGTTGGGACCATTGTCTCACCGGGATGACCCCTATATGGCGGGGAATGTGGCTTGGTCAGCTTTCGACCCAGGGAGTTTTTCTGCCATGGAATCGTATTGGGATCTCGTACTTGGGAGATGTTTTTGGGGGGTATATTATGTCGTTTCAGGAGCTAAATGTGAAGTAATCTCTGTCTAACTCACAGTTCTTTCAGTACCTCAAACTGCGCCATGCCTTGCAAGCTCATGAGTTACCGGATGACTCAATGCCCCGGATTCAGTCTATTGGAGGTGAAGAATTTCCTTGGGTGGTTGGGTAAAGGGGCCATGTCTGTGATTTACTGATAACTAGGTATCCATGCCCCTCGCAGCCTGGGGAAGGTCCAGCAGAGATGGGAGTCCTGGGTGGGAGTCTTGGATGAAGAAGATTGGATGGAGGCTTGTATGGCGCCATGGGAGCTGGTGGTTTCAGCAGGGCTAATTATGATTCAATGTAACTATCTGAATGAGATGTACCTCACCCCGAGGCACTTATAACACTTGCTCCCCGATGCGCAAGCAGCGTGCGTGCACTGCACGCTTCAAGTGGCAGATTTTTTCAATTTGGCCCGGAAGTGTCCGGTGATGAGGCCCTTTTGGGAAGAGGTGGGCCAAACACTTTCCTCTGTCTTAGGCCGCACCCTACAATTAAATTGTTTTTTTGGGGATGGCTTGCTTGGTTGCCTAGCGGGATGTGGCCAGTGCAAGGAAACAAATAACGCGCAGATAGTTTGAAGCTGGCATGCAGGGGTGGACTGGTGCACTCATCAGGAGAAGCCAATCTTTGAGGCTCGTGGCTGCCTTAAGAAGCATGAAAGCATATGGGGGAAACGGTGTAGCTAAAATGTGTATTGATATGACTGTACAATGTTACAGACTATTGACGATTGAGCTTGCTGTAATGCCACGCATGTACATCGACCAAATCTTACACAGTGTTATGCTGTGTCTTGCCGTAAAATTTTAAATAAAGTTGGTAATGAAGAAAAATAGTGAGCCTGTAGGCCTTGTTCCAGGGACATGGGTAAAAAACGACAAGTTAACTTTTGCTGATCACTACATGGTATGCTGCCACCACGGAGCTAGTGCTGTTTATCTCTTGGCAAAGGCAGTAGTGTTCCACCACAATGAGGGAATTATGTGGGCACTCCTCCCGGTCCAATAAGTATGCAATACGAGAGGCAGGAGTATGTCATGGCGCACATGCATGTTTCATGTTCTCCTTTGACAACAAAAATCAGCCTCATGGATGTTAAATGTTAAATGTTAAATGTCGTATACTTGTAAAGCGCACAGCTGCCCCAGCAAAGGGGCGTCCCGGCGCTGTATACCGCTGGGGAACCCGTCCTGGCTTTCCCTGTGGGATGGTCCCTACTGGAAATTCCCCAAGGTGGAGCCAGGCATCCCCGGCGTTGATGGGGCCGTTGTGGAGATTAGGCAAGCTAATGCCCAGAGTTGCCGAGTGGGACACCAGGTTAGAGTAGGCACCGAGACGAGAATTGTCGAGTCCGCTGACCCTGGTCCACGACCCTGCCGCGTCGGGAATTGAACCCTGGTCCCGGGCCGACTTCTGCTCCCGGGTCTGCCGCCTCTAACCAGTGAGCCACACCACTCCACATCATTACAGTTAGGCCACTCAGGGAAGGCTTGCACACCCATCACCCTGAGAGGGACTTTTCCATCTCAACACACACCATCTTTGACAGCACCCAACTAAGAACAGATCAAAAACTGTTAGCCTGCCAGCACATAGCATGACTGCAGAAAGTATCCTCTTGCTGAGATCAGAGGATCAGACACACAGGCTCCTTCCCAAATTGGATTTTACAAGGACCATCTAATGTGTATCCTATTTTTCACAGACTAGAAAACAGAAGATGCCTGTACTAAAGATGTGATTGCCTTCAGTCCGAAAGCAAGCAGGAACATATTACTTCAAATAATTTTTTTTTTTTTAAATAAATCAGACGCCCAATATCCCCACTCAACAAGGATTACGTTATAAGCCGAAATAATGGTGTCCAAGGTAGAGTGATTCATGTTATTACTACAAGATGGAGCCCGTTTTATTAGAAGACTTGCTTTTTCAAAAACAAGTCTTCTTACAACTTCATAACCGAAAACAAAAAGTCAGAAAAGGTATCATACTTCTTGGATGTTAGCTTAAATCTTTCTGTACTGTGTATTAGTAAATGGGCATTCCCACCTTTTTCTTAACTTCTATAGAGGTACAAAGTAGGGCCCGCTTTTGTTTTTTTCTGTCCATAAAAACCTTTTCTAGATGGAATCAAAAGGAACAATGACATCAAAGGTATACTGAAAAGACAGCATTGAAATAAAAGTATCTTCATATGCAAATGACGTTCTACTGACCTTCAGAACCCTTACACATACCTCATAATTTTTTTTAACTTTATTTATAGTTTTTTTCAACATAAACAAATACGGTACGATACTTTGTAGCGAATAGGTACAGACATTTAGATATACATCAGTATTGTTCGTTCTATCTTCAACTTCGCTCCAGTCTTGAGTATGACTTAGGTCTTTTCTGCGTCTGCATCACAATATGACTAGTCAGGCCTAAGCAATTACATCCACCTAGCGCTTATGGTCTAGCATGCAGTATACTGATTATTTATTTATTTATTTTTTCTTTGTCTACTACAGTACAGTTACATCATATAGTTGCACATTACAAGGGAATGTCTCACGACAAACCTAGTGTACCTTTCTCCATATCTTATCAGGTTTGCAGGGACCAGCCAGGTGCATTAGTGTCAGTGCCGTGTCAGGAAGGAGGATTATAGTCGCAGCATTAACAGGGACTTGGTGGCGCATCAGATTATGCGGCAACTGTAGGTTCTGCGTCCTGCTCCAAGAGGTAGCCCTGAAGGGGCCCCCATATGTCCTTAGCTCTAGAGGCCCGCAGGAGCGTTTCAGCATAGATGGAGAGTTGTTCTTGACAGTATGTTAGATCACCCAGCCACTCCTTGAACTTATGTGCACGCCCCCTGCCCCACCTACAAGCTATCCTACGTTTGGCTAGTAGCAGAAACATAGTAACATATCGCCGGTATGGTTTGGAGACCTGCTCAGTGTATCCCAACAGCGCCTTTAGAGGTGTATATTCCAATGGTGCCCCAGTCATCTTTTCCAATGCCTCGAATACTTGTACCCAGTATGCTTGGACCTTTGGGCATTCCCAAGCCAGGTGTAAGAACCCTGCCCCGGGGCTATGACACCGCTCACAGTGATCTGTATCTCTCAGATAGAGCTTATGCATCTTAGATGGGGTGTAGTATAGCCGCTGTAGCTATTTATAATGTATAACTTGGAGTTTGCAGCTCTCGGAGATGTGTGCGGTCTGTAGGCAGCAATATTCCCACTGTTCATCTGTCACCTATGTACCCAGGTCAGTGGACCAGTGTGTGCGAGATGTATTTTGGATTCCTGGTCGATGAGCGCGGACAGTATGGTAGAGTGCAAATACCAGTTGTCCTGGGTTTGTAACGCCCAACACCTGGTGTAAGGGTGTAAGGTCTGCAGGCTCCCACGGGAACTCAGGCAGGATGGAACGCATTCCTTGCCGCAACCGTACATATAAGAAAATGTCCAGGGAAGAGGGTTGTAGGTCGTGCAATACTTGATCTGAGGTGCGGAATGTGCCATTGTGAAAGAGGTCCGCACTATTTGGTAATGTTCGCGCCCTCGCATAGTTTGCGGAAGCCTATCACCTGGAGTAGGGGCATTTGGGGGTGATATACCAAGGGCAGTAATGACGAGTATAATATGGGAGATTGTAATAAGCGTAGTATGCAGTGCCATGCATCTATCGTGCCTGTGATGGTAGTGGGTGTTGAGTCTCGTGGGCCTGGGGTGCCTGTATCATCCCATTGAGGGTATGGGGCCGCCAGCCAGTGTTCCGCCGCTATTGGTGGCATATATTGTGGGGGGTTAATCCAATAGTAGCTATAATGAGCTTGAACATACGTGTACTACAATTCAAAATCTGGGATTTCAAATCCCCCCTGCACATATGGCCTCATCAGGACTGCCCACTGTAATCGTGGCTGCTTACCCCCCAGAATAACCGCAACAATTCTGTGCGGAGCATCTTAAAAAATAGCGCCCTGGATGTTACGGTATATTCATGAATAGATACAAGAATTGTGGAAGCACCACCATCTTTATCAATGACGCTCTGCCAGCTAGAGAGAGAGGCAAGGAGATCCATCTTGTGATATTACTGGCAAGACGGTCTATGTCCGTGCCATAATTCAGGCCGATTAAGTTGTCCCTGTCTCCGGATATCTGAATCCCCAGGTATCGCAAATCTGTATCGCACCATACCAGTGGGTATAGGAGGAGAGAGCCCCGCATGCTGAGAGAGACCAGAGCCCGGTGAGTGGGGCTCGGCTGCATGGTGGTTGGGGGGAGTGTCGGGGCACAGGGTCAGTGCCCACCCCAGGGCCAAGTCTACTTCCTTCGAGTCCCAGAAGGAGGCTCTAGCGGGCACAGTGGTGCCAGTCCTGCTGGTGCGTTGTGGGCGATGGTACTTTGGGGGCCACATCATTTTTGATCTCCAGAGTCCCAGAAGAGGGTCTCCCTGGACCCAGTATTGGACTGATTGTGCTCTGGCAACTGCCCAACCGGACAATGGGAAGTTGCAACGTTTGGCAGGTTTATTTTTTTAATATGCATGCCTGTACTAATAAGGTGACATCCTACCCACACCACGCGACCCCGTTTCTAACATATAAATATATATATATATTTATATATATATATACATTTAGTGTAGTGCTATTTAAAAAAGCAAAAATAAATATATATATATATATATATATATATATATATATATATATATATATATATATATTTGTGTGTATATATATATATATATCCAAGCTCCAGAGTCGCATCGGTGATCCCGAGGCACTCGCAAGCGGGTGCCGTTTCCCGCGCCGATACTCGCGGTCAATAATGATAGCTCCAGTCGCCTTCCCTTCAAGAAAACGTTAAACGCACTCCGGGGGTCAATAGCCAAAAGTTTATTCAGCCCACAAACAAGTGTGACAGACGCGTTTCGGACAAAAAGTCCTTCGTCAGTGTTTACATTTTCGGACCACCTGGCAACATTATATACACGTCATCCCAGTGTGACTGACAGGGGGGCAATGCAGAGGTACACGCGAATCTAGCGGCCATTATTAAGGAGGTTCGCCAATGATTCACGTTGCCTTCCTTTTAATATAGCATTAACATTCAAGCCGCTGCTGCCGGTGCAGATTTATAGATCTTGCCGTGTATCGGGCATGTCACCGGCTTTTTAATCACGTACCCTCTGCAGGCCCGCTGAACAATAAAATTAATTATACAGGTGTTTTCACCGATCTAAGTTGATGGCACCCACAACAAGCATCAAAACTAAAATCTTTAGTCAAAGGTGTTGTGCATGTGATGAATTCCCTGATTGGTTTGAGTTTGGACATTCCAGGGATCCTATATGAAAGTACCCGTTTACTGTTTTCACAGGCACGACATTTCCCGCATGGAAAAAATCCCTTCATATCTTTTAGTGTCCCACTCACTTTCGGTTTTATTGGTGCAAGATGGCTATGTACAATTTTGTCCTTAATGGATCTTAGTTTTCTGAAAGTCATTAAAGGTTTCAGGGGAACATCACTTCCTATTGTGGGGTCAGTGCGGAGGATATGCCAGTTTTTTGAGAGAATTTTTCTTAAGATATTTGTCGTAATCATTCAAAACTTGTTACTAATTTCAGATGATTGATCTTTTTTATTGTTTGTTCTCTCAAATAGTTCTTTTCTGGGTATTCTAGCTACCTTTTTCAAGGTCTTATCTAATACAATCTGATCATATCCTCTTGTGCGAAATCTCAGAACACACTCTTCAGTCGCCTTTGCGAAATCAGAGTCTTGTGTGCAATTACGTTTTAATCTGAGAAGTTCGCCATAAGGTATACTTCGGATCAAACTTTGGGGGTGGCTACTTTTGGCATGAAGTATGCTATTTCCGGCCGTCGGTTTTCTGTATAAGGCCGTTTCCAACCTCTCCTTATTCTTATTCACGAAGACCCTTAAATCTAGGTAGTGCACCTCCGAGGTACTGATATCAGCAGTAAACTTTAGATTTAGATTGTTGATGTTCAAATCCCTGATAAAAGATTCAGCCTGTGCGGAGGAGCCCCTCCACACTATAAAGAGATCGTCGATGTATCGACGCCATACCACGATGTGTTCTGCCCACTTGGTGTTAGATCCTGCTAGGGCCACCTGCTCCTCCCACCAGCCCACGAATAAATTCGCGTAGCTGGGGGCGAAGCAGGTTCCCATCGCGGTCCCTGAGATCTGCCTGTATAATTAGTTCTCAAATAAGAATATGTTGTTTCTAAGGCAGAACTCTAGAAGCTCAATTAACATGGCACTATGTTCCATGTACTTGGCGGGTCTTTTATCCAAAAAATACCTAACTGCCTCTATCCCTTGTGTGTGATGGATACAAGTATAGAGACTTGTGATGTCTAATGTCATTAACACATACGTGGTATCCCAAGTAATCAGTTCAAGCTGTTCTAAAAAATGCTTGGTATCTCTTACATACGACTTTAGATCGACAACAAATTCAGACAGAAAGGAATCAATATAGATGGATACATTTTTGGTTAATCCCCCTTTCGAGGATACAATCCGTCTTCCCGGGGGACAGTTAACATCTTTGTGGACCTTGGGGAGTTGATAAAATGTAGGTGTCACCGGTTCAGGATTGCGAAGGAACGAAAATTTATTAGAGTCTAGCATGAGTTTGTTACGCCATTTAGTTAATAAATCATGATAGGCTTGAATGCTGGACTGATATTCCCCTTTATTACTTTTCAAGTAATTCTCCACATTTCCCAATTGTCGCAAAGACTCGTGGCAATATTGTTCCCTTGTCAACAGTACCACATTACCCCCTTTATCTGAAGGTTTTATAATAGTTCCTTCCTTTTCAGATATACAAGAGAGTGCCATGGATTGTTCCTTGCTCAGATTGTTTCTCATCATTGATTTCTTGTTTTTAGTTGTTGGTATAGTCCTGAGTTTCATGAGGTCTTGTATCACTGCCTTAGAGAAAGTGTCAATGGCGTCATACGGCATTTGTGGGTTGAATTGTGATGGCGCCCGGAAGCTTGTGGTGGGAGATTGTTGTTCTATTCCTCTAAATTCACCAACATCACATAATTGCTGTGACATCTCATCCCTCATGTTATCCAACATATTGGCCACATTAACATCTCTGATTGATAATACATCCGTGAGATGTGTTCCTGTCTTTTTTGAGGTTTTCTTGAGTTCTCCGGTCGTTGGTTTGAATTTGTGGAATTTGTGTAACTTGATCTTTCTTATTAATTTGAAGAGGTCGATCCGGGTCTGAGTATACTCAATTCCATTGTTTGGTCAAAAAGTCAATCCCAATTGCAGCGTTTCTTCTTCTGCCTTGGTCAAGGTATCCTTGGTCAAATTGATGATGGTTAAATTCTGACTCATATCTACCATCTGTTGCCCTGCTTCTTGCGGGTGTTGTATGTCTTTGTCTTTCTCCTTCCTCTTCCAGCCCCCTCTCCGGGTTCTTCGTCGCCCTCTGGCAGTTTTACCTTGCCCCCTCTGAGCCATGTTTTGCGGGTGAGATCGAATTCCTGATGAAAAGGATTCTTCCGATTCTCATTGGTTGTAATAGGCCTCTCATCCTCTGATTGCTCTTCATCCGTTACACTGGATTCTGATGTAGCTGGTTCAGCAATAGGTGTTGCGTTTTTCTTCTTTTTCAGGCAGCTCTTGGGGCATCAAATTTCTTCGCAAAGGTCAATATCCTGCCAAGAGCGTAGTCCCGCTCGTCGCGCTCAAATTTTTCTTGTTTTCTCTGTCTGATCTTCAGTCCGTATTTTATCAATCGTTTTCTCATCTCCTCTCTCAAATACTCTTGTTTTGTCACATCGGTTTCCTTAGTTATCTCTTTTTCGATGGAGGCAATTTCTTCTATTGCTTTAGCCCGGTCACTCCATGCAAACTTCACCAATAGATCTAACATGGCCTTGCAGGAAGCAGCTGTGAGTTCCGCCCATTGTTCTAACAGCCTGGGATCAGCACTTTCATAGGCTGGGACTGTATAAATCCTTAGTCCCCTTGGAACCCTGTCAACGTCAATGTAGTTCTGCAGAGAGGTGGCCTCCCACCATTTTCTTATCTCTCTCTCACTACATCTCTCGAGTTTTGTAAATAGAATCGCCAAGGAACCTTGTGACATTTTCTCCCCTCCACCTGTATCGGGTGTTGTGCTTGTGGTGGGTGCTCTCTTTTTAAAAATGTCCAATGCCGCCTCACGGCGGTCCTTCTCGTCACACATTGTGTTTGTGGATTTTGCTGTGCACGGGAACACTCACCGTGTCAAAACAGGCTTGACCCCCACGCTTCGCTAGGCGATAGAACAGTTCGTAAATGTCTTTTGGCAGGGTAGAAGATAACGAGAAAACAGCTTACCGGTGAGGCCGTCTACCTTGTCTACCGGCAGCTGCAACTTCGTCCTCAATTAATCCCTCCTCCTGTTCTTGTGTCGCGGTGCCTCGGTAAACGATAAATCCAAGCTCCAGAGTCGCATCGGTGATCCCGAGGCACTCGCAAGCGGGTGCCGTTTCCCGCGCCGATACTCGCGGTCAATAATGATAGCTCCAGTCGCCTTCCCTTCAAGAAAACGTTAAACGCACTCCGGGGGTCAATAGCCAAAAGTTTATTCAGCCCACAAACAAGTGTGACAGATGCGTTTTGGACAAAAAGTCCTTCGTCAGTGTTTACATTTTCGGACCACCTGGCAACATTATATACACGTCATCCCAGTGTGACTGACAGGGGGGCAATGCAGAGGTACACGCGAATCTAGCGGCCATTATTAAGGAGGTTCGCCAATGATTCACGTTGCCTTCCTTTTAATATAGCATTAACATTCAAGCCGCTGCTGCCGGTGCAGATTTATAGATCTTGCCGTGTATCGGGCATGTCACCGACTTTTTAATCACGTACCCTCTGCAGGCCCGCTGAACAATAAAATTAATTATACAGGTGTTTTCACCGATCTAAGTTGATGGCACCCACAACAAGCATCAAAACTAAAATCTTTAGTCAAAGGTGTTGTGCATGTGATGAATTCCCTGATTGGTTTGAGTTTGGACATTCCAGGGATCCTATATGAAAGTACCCGTTTACTGTTTTCACAGGCACGACATTTCCCGCATGGAAAAAATCCCTTCATATCTTTTAGTGTCCCAATCACTTTCGGTTTTATTGGTGCAAGATGGCTATGTACAATTTTGTCCTTAATGGATCTTAGTTTTCTGAAAGTCATTAAAGGTTTCAGGGGAACATCACTTCCTATTGTGGGGTCAGTGCGGAGGATATGCCAGTTTTTTGAGAGAATTTTTCTTAAGATATTTGCTTGATCTGAATAAGTCGTAATCATTCAAAACTTGTTACTAATTTCAGATGATTGATCTTTTTTATTGTTTGTTCTCTCAAATAGTTCTTTTCTGGGTATTCTAGCTACCTTTTTCAAGGTCTTATCTAATACAGTCTGATCATATCCTCTTGTGCGAAATCTCAGAACACACTCTTCAGCCGCCTTTGCGAAATCAGAGTCTTGTGTGTAATTACGTTTTAATCTGAGAAGTTCGCCATAAGGTATACTTCGGATCAAACTTTGGGGGTGGCTACTTTTGGCATGAAGTATGCTATTTCCGGCCGTCGGTTTTCTGTATAAGGCCGTTTCCAACCTCTCCTTATTCTTATTCACGAAGACCCTTAAATCTAGGTAGTGCACCTCCGAGGTACTGATATCAGCAGTAAACTTTAGATTTAGATTGTTGATGTTCAAATCCCTGATAAAAGATTCAGCCTGTGCGGAGGAGCCCCTCCACACTATAAAGAGATTGTCGATGTATCGACGCCATACCACGATGTGTTCTGCCCACTTGGTGTTAGATCCTGCTAGGGCCACCTGCTCCTCCCACCAGCCCACGAATAAATTCGCGTAGCTGGGGGCGAAGCAGGTTCCCATCGCGGTCCCTGAGATCTGCCTGTATAATTCGTTCTCAAATAAGAATATGTTGTTTCTAAGGCAGAACTCTAGGAGCTCAATTAACATGGCACTATGTTCCATGTACTTGGCAGGTCTTTTATCCAAAAAATACCTAACTGCCTCTATCCCTTGTGTGTGATGGATACAAGTATAGAGACTTGTGATGTCTAATGTCATTAACACATACGTGGTATCCCAAGTAATCAGTTCAAGCTGTTCTAAAAAATGCTTGGTATCTCTTACACACGACTTTAGATCGACAACAAATTCAGACAGAAAGGAATCAATATAGATGGATTCATTTTCGGTTAATCCCCCTTTCGAGGATACAATCCGTCTTCCCGGGGGACAGTTAACATCTTTGTGGACCTTGGGGAGTTGATAAAATGTAGGTGTCACCGGTTCAGGATTGCGAAGGAACAAAAATTCATTAGAGTCTAGCATGAGTTTGTTACGCCATTTAGTTAATAAATCATGATAGGCTTGTATGCTGGACTGATATTCCCCTTTATTACTTTTCAAGTAATTCTCCACATTTCCCAATTGTCGCAAAGACTCGTGGCAATATTGTTCCCTTGTCACAGTACCACATTACCCCCTTTATCTGAAGGTTTTATAATAGTTCCTTCCTTTTCAGATATACAAGAGAGTGCCATGGATTGTTCCTTGCTCAGATTGTTTCTCATCATTGATTTCTTGTTTTTAGTTGTTGGTATAGTCCTGAGTTTCATGAGGTCTTGTATCACTGCCTCAGAGAAAGTGTCAATGGCGTCATACGGCATTTGTGGGTTGAATTGTGATGGCGCCCGGAAGCTTGTGGTGGGAGATTGTTGTTCTATTCCTCTAAATTCACCAACATCACATAATTGCTGTGACATCTCATCCCTCATGTTATCCAACATATTGGCCACATTAACATCTCTGATTGATAATACATCCGTGAGATGTGTTCCTGTCTTTTTTGAGGTTTTCTTGAGTTCTCCGGTCGTTGGTTTGAATTTGTGGAATTTGTGTAACTTGATCTTTCTTATTAATTTGAAGAGGTCGATCCGGGTCTGAGTATACTCAATTCCATTGTTTGGGCAAAAAGTCAATCCCAATTGCAGCGTTTCTTCTTCTGCCTTGGTCAAGGTATCCATGGTCAAATTGATGATGGTTAAATTCTGACTCATATCTACGATCTGTTGCCCTGCTTCTTGCGGGTGTTGTATGTCTTTGTCTTTCTCCTTCCTCTTCCAGCCCCCTCTCCGGGTTCTTCGTCGCCCTCTGGCAGTTTGACCTTGCCCCCTCTGAGCCATGTTTTGTGGGTGAGATCGAATTCCTGATGAAAAGGATTCTTCCGATTCTCATTGGTTGTAATAGGCCTCTCATCCTCTGATTGCTCTTCATCCGTTACACTGGATTCTGATGTAGCTGGTTCAGCAATAGGTGTTGCGTTTTTCTTCTTTTTCAGGCAGCTCTTGGGGCATCAAATTTCTTCGCACAGGTCAATATCCTGCCAAGAGCGTAGTCCCGCTCGTCGCGCTCAAATTTTTCTTGTTTTCTCTGTCTGATCTTCAGTCCGTATTTTATCAATCGTTTTCTCATCTCCTCTCTCAAATACTCTTGTTTTGTCACATCGGTTTCCTTAGTTATCTCTTTTTCGATGGAGGCAATTTCTTCTATTGCTTTAGCCCGGTCGCTCCATGCAAACTTCACCAATAGATCTAACATGGCCTTGCAGGAAGCAGCTGTGAGTTCCGCCCATTGTTCTAACAGCCTGGGATCAGGACTTTCATAGGCTGGGACTGTATAAATCCTTAGTCCCCTTGGAACCCTGTCGACGTCAATGTAGTTCTGCAGAGAGGTGGCCTCCCACCATTTTCTTATCTCTCTCTCACTACATCTCTCGAGTTTTGTAAATAGAATCGCCAAGGAACCTTGTGACATTTTCTCCCCTCCACCTGTATCGGGTGTTGTGCTTGTGGTGGGTGCTCTCTTTTTAAAAATGTCCAATGCCGCCTCACGGCGGTCCTTCTCGTCACACATTGTGTTTGTGGATTTTGCTGTGCACGGGAACACTCACCGTGTCAAAACAGGCTTGACCCCCACGCTTCGCTAGGCAATAGAACAGTTCGTAAATGTCTTTTGGCAGGGTAGAAGATAACGAGAAAACAGCTTACCGGTGACGCCGTGTACCTTGTCTACCGGCAGCTGCAACTTCGTCCTCAATTAATCCCTCCTCCTGTTCTTGCGTCGCGGTGCCTCGGTAAACCATAAATCCAAGCTCCAGAGTCGCATCGGTGATCCCGAGGCACTCGCAAGCGGGTGCCGTTTCCCGCGCCGATACTCGCGGTCAATAATGATAGCTCCAGTCGCCTTCCCTTCAAGAAAACGTTAAACGCACTCCGGGGGTCAATAGCCAAAAGTTTATTCAGCCCACAAACAAGTGTGACAGACGCGTTTTGGACAAAAAGTCCTTCGTCAGTGTTTATATTTTCAGACCACCTGGCAACATTATATACACGTCATCCCAGTGTGACTGACAGGGGGGCAATGCAGAGGTACACGCGAATCTAGCGGCCATTATTAAGGAGGTTCGCCAATGATTCACGTTGCCTTCCTTTTAATATAGCAAAAAAAAAAGATAACTAAGGAAACCGATGTGACAAAACAAGAGTATTTGAGAGAGGAGATGAGAAAACGATTGATAAAATACGAACTGAAGATCAGACAGAGAAAACAAGAATAATTTGAGCGCGACGAGCGGGACTACGCTCTTGGCAGGATATTGACCTTTGCGAAGAAATTTGATGCCCCAAGAGCTGCCATGAAAAAGAAGAAAAACGCAACACCTATTGCTGAACCAGCTACATCAGAATCCAGTGTAACGGATGAAGAGCAATCAGAGGATGAGAGGCCTATTACAACCAATGAGAATCGGAAGAATCCTTTTCATCAGGAATTCGATCTCATCTGCAAAACATGGCTCAGAGGGGGCAAGGTCAAACCGCCAGAGGGCGACGAAGAACCCGGAGAGGGGGCTGGAAGAGGAAGGAGAAAGACAAAGACATACAACACCCGCAAGAAGCAGGGCAACAGATGGTAGATATGAGTCAGAATCTAACCATCATCAATTTGACCAAGGATACCTTGACCAAGGCAGAAGAAGAAACGCTGCAATTGGGATTGACTTTTTGCCCAAACAATGGAATTGAGTATACTCAGACCCGGATCGACCTCTTCAAATTAATAAGAAAGATCAAGTTACACAAATTCCACAAATTCAAACCAACGACCGGAGAACTCAAGAAAACCTCAAAAAAGACAGGAACACATCTCGCGGATGTATTATCAATCAGAGATGTTAATGTGGCCAATATGTTGGATAACAAGAGGGATGAGATGTCACAGCAATTATGTGATGTTGGTGAATTTAGAGGAATAGAACAACAATCTCCCACCACAAGCTTCCGGGTGCCATCACAATTCAACCCACAAATGCCGTATGACGCCATTGACACTTTCTCTGAGGCAGTGATACAAGACCTCATGAAACTCAGGACTATACCAACAACTAAAAACAAGAAATCAATGATGAGAAACAATCTGAGCAAGGAACAATCCATGGCACTCTCTTGTATATCTGAAAAGGAAGGAACTATTATAAAACCTTCAGATAAAGGGGGTAATGTGGTACTGTTGACAAGGGAACAATATTGCCACGAGTCTTTGCGACAATTGGGAAATGTGGAGAATTACTTGAAAAGTAATAAAGGGGAATATCAGTCCAGCATTCAAGCCTATCATGATTTATTAACTAAATGGCGTAACAAACTCATGCTAGACTCTAATGAATTTTTGTTCCTTCGCAATCCTGAACCGGTGACACCTACATTTTATCAACTCCCCAAGGTCCACAAAGATGTTAACTGTCCCCCGGGGAGACTGATTGTATCCTCGAAAGGGGGATTAACCGAAAATGTATCCATCTATATTGATTCCTTTCTGTCTGAATTTGTTGTCGATCTAAAGTCGTATGTAAGAGATACCAAGCATTTTTTAGAACAGCTTGAACTGATTACTTGGGATACCACGTATGTGTTAATGACATTAGACATCACAAGTCTCTATACTTGTATCCATCACACACAAGGGATAGAGGCAGTTAGGTATTTTTTGGATAAAAGACCCGCCAAGTACATGGAACATAGTGCCATGTTAATTGAGCTCCTAGAGTTCTGCCTTAGAAACAACATATTCTTATTTGAGAACGAATTATACAGGCAGATCTCAGGTACCGCGATGGGAACCTGCTTCGCCCCCAGCTACGCGAATTTATTCGTGGGCTGGTGGGAGGAGCAGGTGGCCCTAGCAGGATCTAACACCAAGTGGGCAGAACACATCGTGGTATGGCGTCGATACATCGACGATCTCTTTATAGTGTGGAGGGGCTCCTCCGCACAGGCTGAATCTTTTATCAGGGATTTGAACATCAACAATCTAAATCTAAAGTTTACTGCTGATATCAGTACCTCGGAGGTGAACTACCTAGATTTAAGGGTCTTCGTGAATAAGAATAAGGAGAGGTTGGAAACGGCCTTATACAGAAAACCGACGGCCGGAAATAGCATACTTCATGCCAAAAGTAGCCACCCCCAAAGTTTGATCCGAAGTATACCTTATGGCGAACTTCTCAGATTAAAACGTAATTGCACACAAGACTCTGATTTCGCAAAGGCGGCTGAAGAGTGTGTTCTGAGATTTCGCACAAGAGGATATGATCAGACTGTATTAGATAAGACCTTGAAAAAGGTAGCTAGAATACCCAGAAAAGAACTATTTGAGAGAACAAACAATAAAAAAGATCAATCATCTGAAATTAGTAACAAGTTTTGAATGATTACGACTTATTCAGATCAAGCAAATATCTTAAGAAAAATTCTCTAAAAAAACTGGCATATCCTCCGCACTGACCCCACAATAGGAAGTGATGTTCCCCTGAAACCTTTAATGACTTTCAGAAAACTAAGATCCATTAAGGACAAAATTGTACATAGCCATCTTGCACCAATAAAACCGAAAGTGAGTGGGACACTAAAAGATATGAAGGGATTTTTTCCATGCGGGAAATGTCGTGCCTGTGAAAACAGTAAACGGGTACTTTCATATAGGATCCCTGGAATGTCCAAACTCAAACCAATCAGGGAATTCATCACATGCACAACACCTTATGTAGTTTACTGTCTTATCTGTCCCTGGGGACTTAAATATATTGGAAGTGCCATCAAAAATGTCAAAATGCGTATATTAGAGCATCAGAGAGCTATTACGAACAAAGATTTTGTGTATCCGGTAGCTCGACATTTCGCCCAAGTACATCAGAGTAACAGGGAGCTGTTACAATACTTTGGTTTGGATCATGTAGCCCAAAGTCCAAGAGGGGGGGATAGATTATTGAGCCTTCGTAGACTCGAGTACCGTTATATTATAGATATGCAGACAAAACACCCATTAGGTCTTAACAGTGGGGAAGAACTTACTGTACATCTAGGGAGATGAAAGTAAACTCTAGAAGTTATGCAAAGGAGCTGTGACTGTTGATTAAGTTTTCACAATACTGTTTGTTTATTGGATTAGCTAATGTGAAAAGTATGGTTTGCCTTGGATCTTGAATTTAGTGAGGAACTATGAAAAGTCAAAACGTATGAATTCTCTCTCTAACCTTTGTATATATATCCTCTGTATATATATTTTTTTCACAATTTTTCACATTTTTTCTTCACAATTTTTCAGATATATTCTAAATGTTAATTCTGGGGTTATGATCAGAATATGTGGTTTCTTTGCTGAATAGCCGATACACGGCATTATTTTCTAAAGCATTCCACATGTAGTAATATAGAGAAAAATGTAAATTTGACTAAAGATTTTAGTTTTGATGCTTGTTGTGGGTGCCATCAACTTAGATCGGTGAAAACACCTGTATAATTAATTTTATTGTTCAGCGGGCCTGCAGAGGGTACGTGATTAAAAAGTTGGTGACATGCCGATACACGGCAAGATCTATAAATCTGCACCGGCAGCAGCGGCTTAAATGTTAATGCTATATTAAAAGGAAGGCAACGTGAATCATTGGCGAACCTCCTTAATAATGGCCGCTAGATTCGCGTGTACCTCTGCATTGGCCCCCTGTCAGTCACACTGGGATGACGTGTATATAATGTTGCCAGGTGGTCCGAAAATGTAAACACTGACGAAGGACTTTTTGTCCGAAACGCGTCTGTCACACTTGTTTGTGGGCTGAATAAACTTTTGGCTATTGACCCCCGGAGTGCGTTTAACGTTTTCTTGAAGGGAAGCGACTGGAGCTATCATATATATATATATATATATATATATATATATATATATATATATATATATATATATATATATATATATATATATATATACATATTTCGGCTTTTTTAATTGCACTACACATCCCATTTTAAGGTGTCAAAACACTTTACGTCACACACACATTATAGATTGTTAATAATTCAAGAAAGTGTGTAAATCAATGTACAGGGTTTGTAACCTAAGAGTATCAGGGTTACAAGATGTAGGAGTTTACATATTGCCCTTACTGGTAGACATTGTGTAAGAGTGCATGGCCAAGAGAACAAAGTCAGGATTTCAAATATAATGCTGTGCAGACTTTATTACTACTGAAATAACCCCTTTTTAGCATCCTTATAACAGTGAATTGAGAAAAAACAATAAGGTTTAAACAAGGACCACTGGAATTATGTGACAGCGGAGGACTACATCATGCGGCAGGGTTGGCATAAGTTATAAAGCAAGAAAATGCTATTACGTGGCATAGTGCAGCACATTTTGTGATAGCATTACTTCATTATTTTGTCATTTTCACACTGGTAACATTGTCTCGGAAAAAGATGTCACCTTATTAGTACAGGTTTAATATCCAAATAGAGCAATAAACAACTAAAAGATGACAAGTCAACTTTTGCGAAGGGCCTTCCACTGCACAAGGACAAATGGTGCCACGTTTTAGCATCTTATGATCCATTCCAGCAAAAAACATTGTTTGTTAAAATCTGCAGAAGATGATGGATTATGTGGAAAGAGCAGAAAAGCCATAATTATGTGAAAAAACGCAGCTGCTGTGGAATCACATAAATCCAGTGGCCCTGGCTAAATTTACGTTTTGTCACTGTGCCATATTAGGACAACAATTTATGAACTGCAGGTAACAAAAGGATCTCAATCTTAAAAGCACTTACCTATCTTCATAAAATAAAAATGTATCATCTGCATGTTAAAGGACTTGCTTTGCAGAATAAACACTTACCCTCTATGCTATTTTATGAGTTGTGACTAGACAAAACACAGATCTCTCCAGCAAGTGCATTAACCACTAGAGTTATATTATCATTATTAATCCCCAAGATTTACTAGCCATGCTAAGATATCTGCAGCAGGTGCCTTAAACCCATAAGATAGTTGGAGGGCGACAAGACAGGTTGCTTGTTAGCGCATTAGATACGATTGGAGGCTCCGATGTAACCGATATTAGCTGTAAGGGACTGCAGTAGGCACAAAGTTTATACCCAGCAGGAAATAAATGCTGAATTTACAGAACTCCTGCGACAGGTGTATGCTGCACCGCAACATGGTGGGAAGGCTACAGAGATGTCCAACTATCTGGGTGTACTGCTGCTGAAGTGCCTCGATTCGGACGACCACGAGTCACTGAAAGGCGCCGATAAGTGAACAGGGATTGTTGGGCGCACTGAACGCCTTAAAAACTGCTAAATCTCCAGGAGGCAATGGACTCCCTGCGGAATTCTATAAACAGTTCCCTGAAATCCTGATACATAAACTATGAGCAGTTTTTGCTCAGGCTTTGGACAAACAAAAACTTCCACAAACAATGAGAGAAGCCTTAACAGTGGTAATCCCAAAGCCATTTAGGGACCCCAAGGAGATGGGATCGTATCAGCCCTCTCTATTCTGAATGTGGACCTCAAGCTTTTCAGCCATGTATTGGCGGCACAGCTGCTGCCTTTTGTACTGTGACTCATACATGAGGATCAAGCGGGCTTTATTCCATAGAGGAACACACTCTGCAACCTGCGTCAGCTTGCGCACGTTGTGCATGCACCAGAGTTAAAGGAAGACCACTGCGCTTTTGTTTCTTAGATACTGAGCAAGCCTTTGACTCTGTGAGGTTAGATTGTTTATATTTGACAGGTGCTCCATAGGATGGGATTGGGCCCCCAATTTCTAAATTGGATTAAATTGCTCTACACTAATCCTTGGGCAAGAGTGCTCACAGGACGCTACGTCTCAGTGGAGATAGCCTTACATCGAGGTACCCAACAGGGATGACCACTATCTCTATTTGTTTTCACTCTGGCAATGGAGCTAATGGCTTATAGAGTTTTGCAGACCCTCCATGGCTGCGGTGTACTGCACGGTAGACTAGGTCAGGTATTTGGGCATTCATACCACACATGATGACCGACAGTTCTAGAAGTGTAATATGAGGCATGTGATTGATGGTTTATGTCCCTTGATCCGATTCTGGAATACATTGCACTTATTTTTTATAGGCAAGGTAGCACTCATAAAAATGTTGTTATATTATGTTAACTTTATTTACTAGCACTCGACTCACTAGGGGGCGTCTCGGCGCTGCTGCGGATCCAAACAGGAAGTACGTGCCAGATGGATTCAGACTAAATAGGCTTTTAGACGTTTCCTAAATTTACAGTATGTGGGGGTGGATCGCAGGGTTAGGGGAAGATTGGTCCAGTACCTTGAGGCAAGATAGGTGAAAGCCTTTACCCGAGTGTGTATTTGATAGATGCGGGGGACACACAGTGAGGCTTTGTTGCTGGATCTAAGATTGCAACTAGCGGGCGTAAGCCGTTATCATTTTTGGGAGATACAGCTGGCCTTAGCCTTTTAAGGCATTGTACATGAGGCAACAGATCTTAAAATGGGAACACTTCTTCACTGATAGCCAATGCAGTTCCCCCAGCAAAGGCGCAGAGGAAGTTCCAGATGGGCGGTTCAAAATAAGCCTGGCTGCAGTGTTCTGGACCATCTGGTGTTTGGAGAGCAGTGATTCACTAGCTTCTGCCAAAAGAGCATTTCCATATTCCAGTCTCCTTATCATCATGGCCTGGTCCAGTGTTCTACGGACCGTCGTGGGGAGAAAGGGAAAGATTCTGTGCAGTAGGCGTAGATTGTAGTAGCAAGCGCTTGTAGTTGCCGCAATCTGATCTTTCATCATTAAAGCTTGATCTAGTTTGATCCCCAGATTCTTTACAGCTTATTTGGGCACTGGGATAGCACCCAATTGGTGGGGCCACCAGTCGTCCGACCAAATGAAGGGTCTTTTCCACGCAGCATGATATCGGCATTTTCTGGGTTTAGCTGGAGACAGTTCTCAGTCATACAGTTGGAGATTGCTAGCATTCCTGATGCAAAACATTTTTATGCTGTTATAAGGTCTTGGCCTAGAGTAAACATCAGCTGGGTGTTCTCAGCATATGATATAATCTCAAAGCCAAAGTGCTCTGCAATCTTCACCAATGGGGCCATATAGATATTAAACATGATGGGGCTCAAGCATGAGCCCTGCGGGACACCCTTGTCTAAGTTCATTTCACATAATGAGTAATGGGCCCAGGATGACAGTTTGCTGTCTGTCAGTCAGGAAATGCAGAAGTCATTTAAGTGCCACACCCTGTACACCGATTGCTTGCAGCCTTTCCAGGAACCTTGGATGAGAGATGGTGTCAAAGGCTGCAGAGAGATCTAATAATATCAGAATCACTGGCATTTCTGCATCCACCCACAGTCTCAGTGAATCGGTCACGGCCAAGAGCGCCGTCTCCGTGCTGTAACCTGGGCAGAAGTCAGATTATGAGGGATCAAGGATGGGGTTGAATTCAAGATACGATCCCAGCTGCTTTTTTATTATGCCTTCAAGTTGTTTGCCTAGAAGACGTAGCAAGGATATTGGGCGATAGTTGCAGAGAGATTTTTGGTCCAGCGTTGCTCTTTTTAATATGGGCTGTACGCATGCTGCCTTCCACTCTGTCGGATTAATGCCTGTATTTATTGAAAAATTAAAGATCTCTTGGATCATTGGGGGCAGCAGGTAGCCAGAAGGGATATAATTTTAGGTGGATAGAGATCCTGGGGGCACCCTGACTTGGCTGCAGCCAAAGAGCTGTGTATTTCCTCTAATGTGAAAAGCTGTCTAGTGTATAGAGGGTTGTTTTTGGCTGCTCTTCTTTAGAGATGGTGGTCTCAGTGTCCTGCAAGGGAATAGCAGGGAATTTTGAGTAGATGTGGGAAATTTTCTCCTGGAATAAATTAGCCAGAGAGTCACAGAGGTCCTGGGAGGTAAACAACGAAACTTTTACAACGCACTACCATTACAACGCGGTCATTACAACGCAAACCATTACAACGCATTGCGCTGGGGGGCGCTCTAGGATAGGGAATACGTTTAATTTACTTTCCAACACCTTCCCTAGTGTCCACGGGGACTGGAGTTGGAATAGTAAATTAAACTATTCACTATCCAACACCCAAAAGCACTATGCGTTGTAATGGATTGCGATGTAAAAACCGCGTTGTAAAGGCAGGCGTTGTAATAGCCTGCGTTGTAACGTCATACATCCGTCCTGGGATTCTACATGAGATTGACTGCAAGCTTAAGGGGAAATAAAATGCTGAACTATCCTAAAAAGGACTTTAGGGGAGTTGTCAGCTCGTTCGATTTGGTTAATGATGAAGGTCCAACTAGCAGATTTAATATTCTGATGATATCGAGACAACGCTTGTTTACACTGTTCCTTGTCTTGTGGCTCTTTCCTTCTACGCCAGAGTCTCTCTAAAGTCTTACATTTTGTTTTTTATTGTTTTAGTTCTGCCGTAAACCACGGGGCTGATGGTCGGTGATTTGTGAGACTGTGGCTTTTGAAGGGGGCGGTTGCATACAGCACTGCCATAAAGGGCAGAGTTAAAAGAATTCAGCAATTCAGAGACCTCTGGTTATCATTTGGTAACTTGGGGTGAAAAGCATAGCTAAAGGCTTCAAGAGTAAGTTATGCCAAGGTCTATAGGCATTGCGCCGGAGTCTGTTGTTTGTAGCAATACCCAGAGGGTGAGGGGGATGAACCTCAAAAGTGATTTGAAAGTGATCAGTCCATGTAAGGGGGAGATGTGTCTTACAGTCCAGCTGTTCTATGTTGGAAAAGATTAGGTTCAGAGTGTGACCGGTTGTATGAGTCGGGCCATTGACTCTTTGGGAGAGTCCTAATGTTTCTAGGTCTGTTAGAAGTTTCCTAACTTCCGGGTTGGTATGTTCTTCCCCATGGAAGTTAAAGTCTCCTAGAATGAGAAGTTTATTGGACGCTAGAACATGCATGGCTATCTGTTCTATCAATAGCTAACTGAAATTGGTCTTTGGCCCCGGGGGCTGTAAATAAGGGCTCCATTCCAGCTATCCGTTGCGGACATACTTATCTTAAAAATACCTAAGTCTATGGAGTCAGTGCTTGTGGTTAAGTCCCATGTCACATTAATAGTGCTTTTGAAAGCTATGGCTTTCAAAAACACATGGTGATACACAAATGGTGATACTGCTGAGGTGCTTGTATGTCATGCAGTGAACCTTCTATGAAATACCCCAGAGTGTTTCACGAAATGGACTCATTGTTACTGGAGCTCCTCTGGAATGGCAAAAGATGTAAAATAGGACTTGCCATGCTCAGAGAATGGATAGGGGGAATGAAGTTTCCTGATCTGGAACTGTACAACTTGGAAGCCCACTTGCAACATGCTGTACACTGGCTGGATGAAGAAGCTAACTGAGAGAGGTCCCTGCTGGAGGGTACCCATGATGGGCACCAGCTTGGGACACTTGATGCGCGGTGGGAGATTGTTACACGAGTTCCCATTTCTGATTCGTTAGAAGGGCAGGCAATGAAAAAGGGCTGTGCAGAGAGTTATTAAGCGGGTGCCTTACGCCCATGACCTAGACATCTGGATAATACGTACCTTTGTACAAATAACACAAATAATGTTGATTGAGAAATGGCTGGAAGGGGGATGTATAATACTATCGGACCTTTACCCAGTTGGCCAATTTGTCACCCTCCAGGATGCGATGGAGACATTTGACTTTGGTCCCGGCCAAATCCTTTAATATATAGATATAAAATCCAACAAAGAGCCACCATCCCTGCCAAACTCTTTGCTGATGAGTGCCTCCAGAATGCATGTGGCCTGCACCAATTTATTGTACACCAAAGCCCCTCCACCAAGAACATAACCGGATCATCATTGAGATGTAAAAACGTCATGGTGAACCTGAATAAAAAATTGCAGCCGCCATTTTATCTCTCAAGAGCAGTTCCCGGGGCTGTAAATCTGTGTGAATGCCCACATAAGGGGTCAGGGTGGAGATACTCTGACCTCATGGTTCAGAATTGGAGGTGTTAGTGACACAAGTTATGGGTACAAAATAGTTTTTGTAATCGTGTGCGCTATTAACGATGATGCCACGATCGACAGCTCGCCCCCTGTGTTCCATCTCGGGGACATCGCAACTATCTACTGTGATGCAAATATTGGTGAAAATATAAAAAACAGTCTATTAATCATCAATACATTGTTATAGAGAAATTGATTAATGTTTTTATAGAGTTATTTATATAGTGAGTTATCTACTGTGATGGTTAGAAATAATTATAGAGTTATCATTTTTGAATGTGGTGGTGGCTATTGAATTACTACTCTTGCTTTCTGCATTCATGATGTACCCGCGGGGATCGCAATGACCAACATCATTGCGATCTCCGGCCGCACCGTGAAAACGGAAAATAGGTTTTAGAGATAGTTGTTCTAGAAATACACTAGAAAAACGTGTTTGAAGTGTGCAGTAATAAATACCTAGTGTGTAAAATACTGTAATATGTGCATATATGTGTTTTCACTGTATGGAAAAGGCGTGATCGTTGCGGTTAATGACGTCTCTGCGACATCTGAATAACTGCGAAAATGGAAAATAGGTCTGAAAGACGTTTTTTTAAAGAAACTTAGAACAAAAATATGAGTTTAAACATGCTTTGAAAGAAGTATGAATATAGCAATATGTGTAGGGCAATGTTCAGAATGGATTTTTTTACATATTATTTTTGGATGTGTCGGTGGCCATTGAATGTCCGCTTTTGTGTTCCATTCTCGCGACTTATTTGCAGGAATCGCGATGTCATCACGAAGACCCAAAAAGGAAAGAAAAAAAACCTTTAGAAAAAACTTTTCAATATTTCAAGTACTAAGGTGGCTCTGTAAAGAGCCGTTGTGTTGGTTGTGTGTATAAGGCTGCTACACATAAGATTGGATGCAAAGTTTCAGGTTACTTAGAAACACCCTGTTGCCTTCATCTGTAAAGTGCACTCCATCATTTCTATAAATTCCCTGCATGTCAAAACGCAGATTGTTGTTAAAGATACAACCCAAGTGATGGTCTCCGAGGAATGCAGACACAGTTTTATTAACATGTTTCCTGGCTTTCCTGGCTTTGTCAATCTTTGAACAGAATTGAGTTGACCACTTCCATTTAGGTCTTTGGCATATATTAGAGTACACCAGGACAGTGTGAGGGAAAGACGACATCAGTTCTGCAAAGGTTTATTTCATTTGGATTTCCAGCCCTACCAGCGCAGTGTTTGGTTCCTTTATAAACTCCATCTATTGTTCCTATTGGTGAAGCTGAAACCAATAAGGAAGCAGCAAAGTTCTTATTTGTTCCTGTAATTCACACAGGTAAGACTGCGGCCTCAATCATGACGTAAATATTGATAGTTCATACTCAATGTCCAATATGCATGTTAATTTTCAATTAACAATGATATGCCACTCACAGTCCCCAAGTTGGAATTTTCACTTAGTTGTATCACCAATTTTGTATATATATATATATATATATATATATATATATATATATATATATATATATATATATATATATATATATATATATATATATATATATATATATATATATTTATATATATATATATATATATATATATATATATATATATATATATATATATATATATATATATATATATATATATATATATATATATATATATATATATATATATCACCTACTGGCAGTCGCCAGTAGGTAGTTATAGTTGGGATATAGTTTCCATAGGAAGAGCATTTATTTATTTGCCAATAACTTTGGCATTGTTTGACGAATCCTAGCAAAACTTTAAAAACTAGTTCAATGCTTAATTCAGCTGCTGTCTGGAAAGTTTTGGATTGATCCATTAAGCGGGGGCCAAGTAAAATGGAGGGGGCCCAAAACACAATTTCCCCATGTTCATTTCTATAGGAACTTTAGACACAGCTACAGCCTAAACTGCTGAACGGAATTACACAAAATTTGACAGGACGGTAGATCTTGGTGCAGGGAAGTGCCTTTCTGTGATCTGCTATAAATCCGTTCATTAGTTACAGAGTTATTTAAAGACATTTCCAGTTGTATATCTAGGGACATGGAGGATTCATGACCCCTCCTGATCTCGTGCTGAGATATGATTAGCTGCCAACACTTCAAACCAGGAAATGTTGGCAGCCATCTCTGACTCAGCTTGAACCAAGTCACGACAAAAAACGGAAAAAATGGTACAGGGTAGAAACACCATGACTCCCAGGCCTATTAGGGGTCCCTGCAGGGCTAAACAAGCATTTGTAATCATTTCAGATGGATCCACAGATCCCTCCCAAAATGTTTTTTAAAAAACAACACACAGGCTCTCGCACTTTGTCAGTTATTGGCCCCCCCGGTGGGCCAGGTCCAAAGGGCATTCTGATAATAAAGGGGGGCGCATAGGCCCTTCTTCCTAGGGTTGTTTATTGCCTTGGGGACCACCACCTAAGCAGGGCTTATTTCTTAATAAACCGGGGGCTCTCAGACCCTCCCAAGCCTAGGGGACCACAACCTGCCCGGGGCCACATGCAAAACATAAATCGAGGGCCCTTTTGAAACCTCGCACCCAGTGTCTTGATGAAAACAAAATTGGGGGGTTGACTTCTCGGCAACCCCCTTGCCCTGGGGACTGCCACCTTCCCAGGGCAAAATAAGCAAATAATGTGGGGGCTGCATGGCCCCTCCCGCAGCCATGGGGACTGCCATCTTCCTGGGGCAAAATAAAACATTAATGAGGTGGCCGCATGCCCCCTCATAGCCCCGAGGACTGGCCCCTCCCTGGGGCTAAAATGAAATTAATGCGGGCCCATGGTGCACTCCCGCAACCACATAGACTACCATTTCCCCGAGGCAATTGAAGTCAGGGCGCGTGCGGCCCCCAACAGCCCTGGGGACTACCACCTCTCTGGGGCTGTGTTGTGCAATGGAGGGAGGTTGTAGATGGCCCTGGTGACCCCAAACCCCCAGTACAGGCTCCTGCTTTGTTCCGGAGTACCCACCCCAGGCCGTAGCTGTTTGCTATTGCTTGGCATGAGCTTTACCACTCCCACCAAGCCATAGCAAACTGCGCTACGCTTTCAGCAAGCGAGAGCAATTAAAAGCAAAATTAGGGAAAGTGTTGGACTTCTTAGGGGTTCGATTTATTATTCCTCCTCTGCTCTAACCAACAGTAGGGAGACTATTGGACTTTGAAGGGGTTACATTTCTGTTTCCACTGTAGTCTCTGCAACAGTAGGGAAAGTGTTGGACTTTGGAGGGATTACATATAAGAATACATTTCGCAATCATTTATAAAAAATATTTCAAAAGCTAGTAAAAGAAAATTATATGAAATTATATAATATAGATAATATATATACTATATAATTTAACCCAAAAATATTGTATATTATAAAATAAAAAGTTAGAAAACAGTAAATAAATTACTTATAATAATGTTCACTTCCCTACCTAGAAAAAGAAATAGAAACATTCAAAAATTTTAAATAAACACCTAAGTATTTAATTTAAAATAGTATTTACAAAAGAAATACATTTTAAAAGAAAAATCATTTAAAGAACGTTGTATTAAATTAATTAGGATTTGTAATAAAACAAATAATTTGCATATTAGGACCAAAATTATATGTATACATATTTGATTATCAATTACACAATTATATGTAATTAAAATTGTTATAAAAATATTATAAACTTAATATCTTCCCTACAAAAAGGAACAAAATATAAAAATGACATTGGTCACAAACCTATAAAAATTGAACTAACAGTTAAAAAAGCACTAAATTAATTATACAAAACTATAAATTAAATAATATCCATCATTACTAATCAATTAAATATGTTATTAACATTAACAACAGTAACATAAAACTTAAAGGCATTTAGATTAAGTTAACTTCTCACCCCAGTCCCCTACAAATCCAACAACCAGCTACTAAATTGTAGCTTAAAATTAAAAATTAAAATTAATAAATACATAAAAATAACTAAATGGAACTGAAAAATATAAAATAAAAATGGAACAATGAAAAAAATGGCATAGTTAATAATCATTTAAATAATTTATTTACAATAACAAACCATTACATTTAAATTGATTCCAAATTAAATAACTTCCCACCCTATTTCCATAGACACCTAACAACCCGCTACTACACTAGAAAATACTAATTCAAAATAAACTACTAAAGCACTTACAATTAAAATGTATTTTTAAAAAATTATGGCAATTATACTAACAATAGTAACAGCTAAAATTTAAATCAATTAAAAATATAGTTCACAAACATATTAAAGAAGAAAAAAAACAGTGCTATTCTTGAAATAATATTATATGCCAAAAAACTATATTTTTGTCAACAATATTCTGTTCCATGATAATTTGTTATTAACAATATTTTCTAGATGGTATTTATGTCCCACTATATTTAAAAAATTATAAAAGAGGGCTGTGGGCTTGTGATTGTGCATTTTTTAAATGTGTGTAAGTGTATTTGCATGTGCACATGTGTGTGTGATCGCGCAGGTACACTGCAGATGGGTTTCTATGTGCATGTGTGTGCGTTTGTGTGATAGGTGTACCTATGGGCGGCCTGTGTGTCTAAGTATGTATGTGTCTGTGGCAGATTGCAGTGATGGCTGGGACAGATCGGGCTAGTGGAGCGGAGGTAAAAAGAAAAAGAAAACGTAGCTCCTCGGCCCGTCTTGTCTCTCCTCCGTGGTCTCTCCGTGTCGTCCTTGCTCAGCCAGAACAGGAAACACAAACAAGAAGCACCCATGTTCCTCTGACCAATCACAATGCTGCAATGCAGTGTTGTGATTGGTCTGAGCGCTGTGGTTCGGCGCTGCTCAGCCAGAGAATGGGAGCCTGGGCATGTTCTCCACCCAGGCTGTAAACAAGCCTGGGTTGAAAACATGCAAAGTGCGCATGACTGTGATAACGCGGGATTTCTGGTCTATTGTTATCTTACCAGATCCCAGCTCAGGTCGACTGAATCGTTGGTACCTGTCATTGAGTAAAAGGCAATCCACTACTAGGTTAATCAAGAAAGAACTTACACCACTCTAAAGAACCACTTACCACTGGAAAAGGTTAAAAAGTTTAATTTAAAGCCAAAAGTATCTGGAGATACAAACATCTCAGAATAAGATTCAAAAGATATACAGGTATCAATATAAAAAGGAACTCTCTGAATGCTCTCAATCGACAAAAGGAAATTATCAAAAATATCTCAAATACCATTAGGGTGGCAAGAATCGCTGTGACTTGCAACTTGAGAGTCATTTACAGAAAAGAAAAATACAGGTTAGTCTGTCCCTACCCTAGACTAAGTGACATCCCTACTTAACAAGATCTTTACCTAAAAAGGTGTCAGCAGTGGTGACTTCCAAAGAAGATCACACACTTCCCTTAGTCTTTGTCTCAAAGTCGAAGTCTTTCAGTTCTCTATCTGCCTACCCATCCGCTCTCTTAGGCTCCTCAAATCATCTGCTCTAACTCCACCCCGGGGTACTATCCCTAATACAAAATCACATTTCCAATAGGAACGCCCCTGTAGACGCCTCTCACGTGGTGCAGTTTTGAGCGGCAAATTCCGTGCTGGTGCTCCTCTGGACTCTTCATTAAAGTTGACCTTGCTTCCCAGGCTTCTCTCCGTCCAAGCGGTACCCATAAAATTCCTGAAGACTCCTACAGGCCTGTGCCTGGCGCCTCTGAACAAGGGCCTATTCATTATTTCTGATTTAAGTTCCCCTTGCACCTGCAAACAGATACTCTCTCGGTAGGCCCCAAATTCCAGTCTCTACCATATCTAAGAGTCATAAAACATCTTGAACAGACCTATCGTTCGTGCTCTGTGCGACTTCTCCTTAACGAGCTCATGCAGATCAAAGAAACGACTTTATCTATTCAGGCCTACTAAAATTACATGAAACGGGCCTCTGCAATATGCACATTAAATTTCTTTGTTTAAACAGTATTTTAACTAACACACATTACTAAAATATAACACATCTATTTAAAACATACTTCAATTCCATGCTTAATAATACTTTGCAGTAAAATGACATTAGAATCCAAGTCACCAAAAGTGTAGCAGCATCTTTCATTTCTTGTGAAATGCCATGTGGCCTACACATTTTCATGGTTTGCAGAATTACATTTCGTTTCACTTAGTCATCTAACGTGTGACTCCAACATCATTTTAACATTTCTACAACCTCTACATTAGTTTTTCACACTTATATATGCATCTATTCTAATTAAACACTCATATATTTCTTCTATATAAGTTGACACTCTTGTATATTTCACACTAAACTAATACTACGTGCTTGTAAATATGGTGCACTTCTACATTTTCAGATTTGTGCTCTCTAAATCCCCCTCTGATGACTTACAGTAGTCATCATCATCACAACACCCTCTCTAAGGTACAAAGTATCAAACTGAAGTCGTTGCAATCTTCCCTCGTTTCATCTCCTCTAGAACCCTCAGACTCCGGTACTGATTCTCCTGCATCGCAGCTAATCTCCTCCCCTGCTCTCGCATAGATCTTTGCAACCTGTTTGCTCTATACCATTTGTACAGTTTCACCAATCCCCACAAAGTGATTATACAAATCACTATTATGATGATAGGTTTCAATATGTACCAAATGATATTCTTTCCCAGGTTGGCAAACCAACCTCCAACTTTACCCATTCCTTGACCTACCTTTTCCCACACTGTTACCTTAGTCAAATCTTCTATCTCATTATGTATTTCAGTAATGTTTCGAATGTATTTTTCAAGCGGTTTTGAATTGTCTGGAATGTAAGTGCAACATTCCTGGACCTTCAAAGCCTTACAGACTCCGCCCTCTTTGGCCAACAGAACGTCTAGAGCAAGTCGGTTCTGAAGAACCATTGCCCTTATCGATTGCATCTCTCCCTCCACCAGCATTAAAGATCTAGCAGTACTGGCGGACAACCTATCTACAACTGTTGCCAATCTTCTTATCTTAACATCATTTAGTGCTATCCCTAAAATAGGAAACATAGCACCAAACACATCTCCAACTACCTCCTCAGTGCTTACATCCCTTCTTCCTCTAGCTGATGTTTCTCTCTTTTTGGTTTCTAAGTTCTCAGCATGGTATATTTGGGGGAAGACAATTGCTAAATAACATGATCCATACCAATTATCTGGTAGTTTCACATATGCATTTCTTCCACAGACAAAATATACATTTGGGATCACCTGCCTCTCCTTCAGGAAATCCTTAGAATAGTACTCTAATTGGAAAGCATGTTCACAATGAACTTCTCCTACAAACACATTCTCATAATATGTTCGTCTTCTGTGTATACATAGCTCTCCCCTTTTCTCCCGGTCTAAAGCTATTGGACCACTGCTACCCTTTCTTTGGTGTTCTCTTTCTTCCCGGGCCCAATCTGTTTTCCATTGTCCTGAAGCTTTTAGGATCTTTTGTCTCCTATATCGATCATCCACCTGCCCTATAAACTTTTTCTCTATTTCTGACACTTTACAAGTCAAATTATTTCTTCAGGCATGTGAAGTATCTAATGTTTTCCATGGAATGAAAAATTTCTGTAACCTGTCCTCACACTTATAATAATCCCACTTGTTTAGATGTTTATAATTCGGCACCTCTGGCAGTACCGAATCAAAATTCGAAAAATAATACTCAAACCCCTCTCGTTCATAAAATATGCTCAGCAACAAACTACATGAGATTCCATAGGTCAATGGAAGATGATGGTATCTGATGCCTTCATCTACAGAAGCTGGCAACTGCATACAGACGTAGCAGTTCTTCGCCTCCATGACATCAATATATTCATAAAGCAATTTGGCATAAGCATTCGTTTTAAAATTCCCCTGTGACTCATCTGCATGTAATCTTTTTATTTCAGCATCTAATAAAAAAATTTCTTTCGCTGTATTTTCCCCCTGTTTACCAATCATAGGAGGCTTCTGTGTTGGTACACTTTTTGCTTCTTTTTCTATTTTCACATCATTTTCATGTCCCACTATATATGATACAGTAACTACTAAAACTATAAGAGAAATCACTACCCCTAAAAGTGTGCCTATTATGCATTTTGCCCTGCGGTTCGGGTTGCCAGCCTCCATGGTCTCAAAACAGTGTAGTTCTGGTTTTCTTTCACGGCACAAGTCTCTTTGCTTTGCTTCTCCAATCTTTCGAACCACACCTCCTGGAAACTGAAAAATCCCCTCCGCAGAAACAGTCTCTGAGTTCTGTAGCAATAGGCAACCCTAGCCCTTCTCCATCCACTAAAAGGGAAGTCCCTAATTCTTTCTTCTTCCACTCGGCGCTAGGTTATCTTTCAATCAATATTTACAAAGTCTTTAATAGTCCGAAACTATGCGTGTTCCCAGAGCTTCCACCACTAGCTCAAATATTTCCATACGAAGAAGGACTCCCTCCAGTATTGGACACCTTGAACAGCAACACGGAAACTCAACAGTCTCAAAGATCAATTTTCTTATTCCGCTCAGGAGAGGAGGATAGACGATGTTGAGTGTCAGCAGTCTTTCGACCTCCAATCCTGGCAACAGGAATCTTACTTCCACTGTAATGATTGGGTCAGTTCTGGTCAGGGTCACTTCCCTCACCCTCCCAGTTCTGCGTCCCGCTGAGGACATCTGTAGCGAGGTAGGTCCACTCAGGAGTAGCGTATCTTCTGCAAGGCACTCGCACCCTCCTTGATCTTCTCGGACCTTCCTGCTCTTGTCCTGGTGCACTTTCTTCTGGATCTGAGTCTTCAGATATAGGAGCAAGAGTTTCCTCTCGAGCTGGCTTCAAGCTTGGCCTCCTTTTTCTTTCAGGCCAGGTAGCCGCTCCACGCCTTGTTCTCCTATTTCTTGTCCGTTCACTCAGTTCTGGATCGCTCTGGATTTGTTCTGTCTCTGAATTGGTTTCACAACAGCTTTCTTCTTCTGTAGCAACTTCAGTTTCACTGCCGTTCTGTCTTCCTTCTTCTTCTGGATCTGTTACACTCCCAACTTCTTCAGACACCCCCACAGCTTGGCTGATCCCCTCTTGTGATTCTTCCTCCACCACTGGATTTTCATCTGTGAGAGGAGCTGTTTCTTCCAGGGGTGCTGGAACTCTTCGAGTATGGGAAGCGTGGATCCAATTTGGCAGTCCTCCGCACTTCACAGCGGTGTTAGTGATTAGGACTATCTGGAAAGGCCCCTTCCAGCGCACGTCCAAACAGTTCTTCCGGACGTTTTTCTTCACCAACACCCAGTCTCCTGGGCACAGGTCGTGGCACTGATTTCTTGAAGCTGGAACTTCTGCTGCCTGTACCTGAAGAGACACAGAATGAATGGCGTCAGATAACCCCTTGCAGTAATCCAGGATCAGGTCATCTGTAATGTTTAGCAATGCAGCTGTGGGGATAGTTGGAAGTCTCATTGCCCTCCCCATCAACACCTCATGTGGAGAGAGACCTGTCCTCCTGTTGGGTGTGCTACGCATGCTCATAAGGACCAAAGGAAGAGCATCAGGCCAACTTAGGGAAGCTGATGAACACACTTTAGCAATTCGACATTTCAACGTCCCATTTATCTGTTCCACAATACCTGAGGCCTCTGGTCGATAGCTACAATGCAATTTCTGATCAATGTTCAATGCAGAGCAAAGCATCTTCACAACTTCGCTGTTAAAATGTGTCCCTCTGTCCGATTCCAGAGAGGCAGGCACCCCGAAGCGCGGTATTAACTCTCTAAGCAACAATTTTGCTACTGTGAGTGTATCGCACCTGCGTGTAGGGTACGCTTCAACCCATCTGGAAAATATGCATACTACCACCAGAACATACCTAAGGCGGTTGACCCTTGGCATCTCAATAAAATCTAATTGCATTCTGTTGAAAGGCCCCCCAGACCTCCCAATGTGACTCCGTGTAACTGGTGTTCTTTTCCCTATGTTCAACTGTTGACAAGTGACACATCGCTTACACACTGCTTCTGCTGCAATCCTAAACTTTGGGCAATACCAAGTCTGCCTGAACACCCTCAGCATGGCATCCCTTCCCAAATGCACTGGACCATGTATCTGTCGTGCCATTGGGCTCGCTAGTTCCTCAGGTAACACAGCCCTTCCATCAGCTGAAATCCAAAAATCCATTTCGCTTCTCACACACCCTGCTGTTTCCCACGCCTGCTTCTCAGATTCAGGTGCATTGTCTTGCATTTGTTTCAAATCTTCCCAAGTATCGACTGTTTCTAACATCATGCTCAATTCTGTCCTTTCCTGAGCCCCACTTACTTCCACCTCCGTGAAAGAGTAATCATGCTCCGCACAATAGCGGGCAACTTCATCTGCATATCTGTTTCCCTGTGACACAAAATCCGAATTTTTCGTATGAGCTACACACTTTACAACTGCTATTGCAGCTGGACCCTGTAATGCTTCTAACAACAGCCGCACAAATTCTCCATTTCTGATTGGCGAACCAGAGGAGGTCATATAACCCCTCTGAGACCACAATTGCCCGAAATCATGAACTACACCGAAAGCATATTGGCTATCAGTATAGATGGTGACTCTAATTTTGCTACCTGCTATACAGGCACGGGTCAATGCAACAATTTCTGCTACCTGAGCGGAGTGTACTCCTTCCAGGCAAGCGGCTTCCACAACTCCAGTAATGGTGCAAACAGCATAAGCTGCTCTCAACCGACCAGTATCGTCTCTTAAACATGAACCATCGACAAAGTAAATTTGATCGGGGTCGATCAATGGTTCATCCACAATATCTGGTCTGGGCTTCGTGCATAGTTCAGTCACATCAAGGCAATCGTGATCTTCACAGTCTTCGCTTTCTATGTCATTAGGAAGTGGCATCAGAGTAGCAGGATTTAAGACAGAGCACCTCTTAAGGGTCACGTTCTCTGCAGCAAGAATAACTTGCTCATAGCGCGTAAGCCTACTGTTGGTCAAGTGCTGGGTCTTGGTCCTGGTCATTAACAGTTCCACAGAATGAGGTACATACACCACTAACTGGTGTCCCATCACTATGCTTTCACAACGCTCAATGCTGACACCTGTTGCAGCAACGGATTTGAGACATCCGGGCAACGCTGCGGCTACTGGATCTAGAGTAGCCGAAAAGTATGCAACTGGTCTACGGGCATTCCCATGTACTTGCACTAAGACTGACAAAGCACAGCCCTCCCTTTCGCAGCAATAGAGAGAAAATGGCCTCTCATAGTCCGGCATCCCCAGAGCCGGAGCACGACACAAGTCATCTCTCAGCTGTAGGAACGCCATCAAGCACTCATTGTCCCATGGTACCGGATCACTCACCTCCTTGTGCGTCAGTTTCTGTAAGGGTTTTGCTTTCAGTGAAAAGTTAGCTATCCACTGTCGGCAATAACCAACCATTCCTAGAAACATCCTAACTTCTCTCTGTGTTGTAGGCGAGTTCATCTTCATGATTGCCTCTATTCTATCTGGTGACACCTTACGCTTTCCCTTTTCTATCCGATGACCCAAGTACTGTACTTCTGTCAGACAGTACTGCAATTTACTCGGAGACACCTTGTGTCCATTTTCAGCTAAATGGTTCAGCAAGGCGATGGTGTCTTCCTTGCAAGCCTCTTCCATTTCTGACGCAACAAGTAGGTCGTCTATATACTGGACCAGAACCGAATTCTGGGGCAGTACCAGACTTTCAAGATTCTTTTTCAGTAACTGATTAAAGATTGATGGGCTATCTGTGAACCCTTGTGGGATTCTACACCATGTTAAGACGCGATTCTCCATTTTAAACGCGAAAAGATACTGGCTCTCTTCGTCTAATGGGATTGAAAAGAAAGCCTGACAAAGATCTATCACTGTGAACCACTCAGCTTGGAATGGTATCTGAAACAGTATTACTGATGGATTCGGTACCACTGGACAACATGAAACAACAATGTTATTAATCTTTCGTAGGTCCTGTACTATTCTAAATTTCCCACTAGGTTTCTGCAAACCCATAATCGGGGAGTTGCATGGACTTCCCACGATTTCTTTCAGTATTCCCTGTTTAATCATGGAGTCGATCACGGGCTTTATTCCTGCAATCGTTTCTTGGGACAGCTTGTATTGTGGCGTTCTTGGATAATCAACATTTGGTTTCACTATAATCTTCACTGGCTCTACCCCTTTGACCAATCCTATCTCTTCTCCTGTAAAATCCCATACTTCTGATGATACTGCCTCGCGTAGGTCCCAAGGAAGATCCTCCACAGTTAGAGTAGGATACAGTTCTATGCATGTTCTGGAGTTCACAATTTTGAAGGTAGCATCATCATCTGTCGTTTCTACCTCTACTCCCTGAGGCGTACAGTATATGGTACAATTTAGTTTGCACAATAAGTCCCTTCCTAACAAACACACAGGGCTTGAATCACATACTACAAATTCATGTAATTTCCGATTTTTACTGACACTGGTTCCGTCAAAGGGCTAGTCATTCTCTTGTTTGCGACTCCTACCACTTGAATTGTTTCCCCCGACATTGGTAGATCCAGAACCACTGCTGACCTCAAAGTTGATCGAGTAGCTCCAGTATCCACCAAGAATGTCATAGGACACCCTGCCACTTCAGCCTCAACAAACGGTCCTCTTTGAGCCACTTCGAGAACTGCCCCGAGGGTACAGTCCTCTTCTTTGCTTACACGTTGGCCAGTCAATGGATCAATGTAATAACCTTTTTCCTCATCTATGAAAAGAGGCATTTGTCAAAAAACCTTTCCCCCGGTCGAAATCTTTGGTGGCTGCGGAAACTGAGCTCGTGGAGCCGAAGTCCCCCCTTTGGCCACCTTGATTCTCGGCACTGGTACCCCTTGAACTGGAACCTCTGGAACCTCCTCCTCTACCTCTAATTCTCCATTGTCAGGGTTATAGGGACACTCGCGTCTCCAATGCCCCACCTGATGACACTGGTGGCACTTTGTCGTTTTCTTTAACGTAGCAATGTCAACTCTAGGTCCCACGCTTTCCTCACTGTTCTTATTCTGATTGCTTGATTTCCGTCTCATTGTCCCTGTACCCTGCTGCTGCTGTCCGCCCTTTCCAGCTGACTGCATCTGTACTACCATCAGCTTCTCTTTTAGCTTCTTTGCTTTAGAATCTATTTCATCGCTGCAGTACCTGGCATACCTCAAAATCTCATCTAAGGGTCTGTTTTGCCAACAAACCAAATGTTGCTGAATCATCAAACAAATATCAGGTCTCAACCCCAATACAAACTTTGACACAAACTGCCACGCATTAAGGGCCTCGAACTGGGTTGGTCTAGGCTGAGGATTCAATGAGGACATAATTGATTTCAGCCAATGTAACGCCTCTAACTTGAACGTTCCATACTTAGGAAACGTCAGTTCTTCTTTCCCTTCCGAAATCTTATTCCATTCACTAATCCATAGTATCGTATGCAAGCCAACATTCACTGCCATATAGTAAGCTGGTGTACCCTCTGGCGGTGCCTCTTGCCCATAATAAGAGTTCCTTCTTTTTCTCTTAAAAATCTCTCTCAAACATTTAAAACACTTCATGTTCAAAACCTACAATATTTTTATTTTCTCCGCGTTTGTTTACTTCCCGATGACAATCCACCAATCTCAGCTCAGTTCTCGCTAACTGGCCTATCAGAACGCGACTTCTCACTAACGTCACACCAGCCGTCCAATCCCGTTGCGGCTCTTGCCGACGTCACACCAACCGTCCTATCACGTCGCGGCTTCTCACTAACCGGCCTATCTCTGCGCGACTCTCGCTGACGTCACTCGTCCCCCTTCGCAGCGTTACCCCTCCTTTCTCAGCTCGTCTCGGCGTTTATGCATGCGTCCCATTCATACTTCGAAAAATGATTACTTTCGTCCAAGCGATCACTTTTCTTTGACTGTACGCCCACAGTCAATCTGTAATTGTCACCTTAACTGGCGAAATGTCTTTCCGTTTACGTCCAGACAATCGCCTTCTCTCATAGGTTACTTATGCACAGTAACTTTCGACCCGCGTCCGTTACTCACACACTCACTCTTGCACTCCCCCTATCTCGGTTCTGCGGCGGTCAATGGTACCTCATGACCCCCTTACTCTGGTCGACAATTACTCTGGATGTTCGATACACCCGAACCACTTAAGCTCTCCCCCGAACTTAAGATTTTACCAGTTTGCGCGCGCTCACAACCTTCTCACAATCACGCTACAGGCATTCAACTCCGCAAGACATTACAATACAAATACAACACAAAACACCGCAATCTGTCCACGCATGACCCTTGTTATACTCACTCTCGTCCGATACTGCTGCTTTTCTCTCTCCGTCAGCGCCTTCTTCGGCAGGCCACCTCTCGAACTCTAGGGACCTTGGGGACAGGGCTTGAATCACATACTACAAATTCATGTAATTTCCGATTTTTACTGACACTGGTTCCGTCAAAGGGCTAGTCATTCTCTTGTTTGCGACTCCTACCACTTGAATTGTTTCCCCCGACATTGGTAGATCCGGAACCACTGCTGACCTCAAAGTTGATCGAGTAGCTCCAGTATCCACCAAGAATGTCATAGGACACCCTGCCACTTCAGCCTCAACAAACGGTCCTCTTTGATCCACTTCAAGAACTGCCCCGAGGGTACAGTCCTCTTCTTTGCTTACACGTTGGCCAGTCAATGGATCAATGTAATAACCTTTTTCCTCATCTATGAAAAGAGGCATTTGTCTAAAAACCTTTCCCCCGGTCGAAATCTTTGGTGGCTGCGGAAACTGAGCTCGTGGAGCCGAAGTCCCCCCTTTGGCCACCTTGATTCTCGGCACTGGTACCCCTTGAACTGGAACCTCTGGAACCTCCTCCTCTACCTCTAATTCTCCATTCTCAGGGTTATAGGGACACTCGCGTCTCCAATGCCCCACCTGATGACACTGGTGGCACTTTGTCGTTTTCTTTAACGTAGCAATGTCAACTCTAGGTCCCACGCTTTCCTCACTGTTCTTATTCTGATTGCTTGATTTCCGTCTCATTGTCCCTGTACCCTGCTGCTGCTGTCCGCCCTTTCCAGCTGACTGCATCTGTACTACCATCAGCTTCTCTTTTAGCTTCTTTGCTTTAGAATCTATTTCATCGCTGCAGTACCTGGCATACCTCAAAATCTCATCTAAGGGTCTGTTTTGCCAACAAACCAAATGTTGCTGAATCATCAAACAAATATCAGGTCTCAACCCCAATACAAACTTTGACACAAACTGTCCTATATCCTTGGGATCCATTACATCGAGTCCACTGTATTGTTTGAATGTTTTCAGCAATCTCTCATAAAACTCATGAACTGTCTCCTTGGGTTCCTGTCTTGTTCGGTCTATTTTGACCCAATCTATGTCTTGTGGTGGGACCTTTTCCTTCAACCAAGTTATTACTCTTTCATATTTCAACATTACAATTTCAGACGGTCCATTTGTGGCAGCATTCCTTTCTGGTTCTACCGTTGGCCACTCGACGCTAGTCTTACATGCTGTCCACAAATCTCCTGGCACCACAATGTCAAACAAGGTGTTCAAATCAATCCACAACACCTTCGATATTTTCACGAACCTTTCTACCTGCTTATACCACTCAACCGGATTGTCCCTTAACTTCGGAAATGAGTTGGTAAATGCAGCTAAATCTCCTCTACTCCAGGGCACATGCACATAGTTCCCATTCGATATTTCTCTCAAAGGAAATGCTTCCATCTGCATTACCCTTCCCTCCGGAGACATCACACTCGTGCTCCTCCTGACAGTACCCCGTTTGGACCATCTCTCTTCCCACTTGTCCAGATCTCTCCACACTCTTATTCCCGCTATCAGTTCTCTTATGTGTGTCTTTAACCCTGTAGTTCTTTTCTCATCTAAGTCTTGATCTGAATACTGCAACCTATGGTTACTCTGTAATGTCCTCGTTCTGGACAAGTCTACCATATACTTGTCTGCCAATCCAGACAGTTTCTCATGAATTGCTCTTGCCTTTCGGGTAACATCTTTTGCTATGAACAGTAACTCATCTTGTTCATACAGATCAATCCTTTCTAAGGATAACGTCCCATCTATTATCTCATCCAGGTCAGATTTTAAGCTAGTGACATCAAGTCTTTTGGCCTTTACTGCAGCTCTCAGTATGCTAGTTCTAGGGGGTCCATTCACATCTCTCCCATCCCAGCTCCGAGTCCTACGTCTAGGCTCAGGCGAGTTATGGGGAGTCCTCCCTTGTTCCCATCTCTCCAGGTCCCATGCAGTTCCATCCTCTCTGGGTGTATGGTGAAACACTTTCCCATTTCTCGTAATCCCCCCAGTCCCATCCTGCATGATTTCCCTAGATTCATGGTATGACATTCCATTACTCCCCCTTTCTTCACAATTGGTCTGTGACCTCTGATCACCCGATGTATGGCAAGATCTTTCATTGTTCCCCCTATTCCAGTGTTGCACATTCTCCCCTGGCGCGTGATGAGTGCACCTAAACCTATCTCTGTATGCTAGTACCATTTGGTCTCCACCCTTTTCAAAGAGCCGAGACATCTCTTCACACTCCATGCTTCTACCATCTCGCTCCTGCTGGTCTCTCCCATCATTAGGACGTATTACTCCTCTGTTCTCTGGCCTGTTACCATCCCACTCCTGACTACTTGCACTAGCCCCGCAGTGAGACAATGTTCCGTTGCCTCGGCTTCCCCATTCTGCTTCGTTTCTTGGCCTGCTGGTTGGTGCTTCTGTGGACCCCTCCCATTCTCTCAAATCGGCCCTCAACTCCTTAAAGGATTTCGGCCGTGGTCCCCTCAGGTCCATCGGTCCTCTCTGACCCCCCTTTTCTGCTGCGGGACCCACTGCTGGATCAGATGGGGTGCTCCACGTCACTGGTCCTGGCAATTGTCTCCAGGCATTTGTCGTGTTATTTCTCCTTTCCATTTCTGCTCTCTCTCTATCTCACCTCATCTGTTCTTCCTCTCTGTCTCTCTCGGGGTTGTAAATCGATACTATAGGACCTATGGTAACGGGTACTTGTAGAGCGTCTGGCAACCCACAGGACTCAACTCTCTCTGTTTCCGGTACCTTCTGCACCACAAACCTTCCGACTACTGTCGGTACTGTACTAGGCTGAGGTGTCTCCTCTCTTTTGGGCGGTGTCCACTCTGATATAGGGAGTGGTACATATCCCTCTATGGCAGGCCCATCATCCCTTGCGAGTCCCCTATCCTCCATTCTCCCAACGTTCGGAGGCGGTCTATCTATTAGCAACCTATTTATCAAGTTGTCCTCCGACTCGCTCTCCTCATCCTCTTCCATGAGCCTCTGTTCTCCTGTCACCTCTCTCACTGGGTAGAACTTATCCACCTCAATAGCCTGTACCCTCCATCTCTTGGCGTCCGCATCCCATTTGGCATCTCGCACTGCCCTTACTGATCGCTTCAACCTGTCTTGGCGCCTGTTCATATTTCTGTCGTGTGCCGCCCTAAGCCACGCATTAAGGGCCTCGAACTGGGTTGGTCTAGGCTGAGGATTCAATGAGGACATAATTGATTTCAGCCGATGTAACGCCTCTAACTTGAACGTTCCATACTTAGGAAACGTCAGTTCTTCATTCCCTTCCGAAATCTTATTCCATTCACTAATCCATAGTATTGTATGCAAGCCAACATTCGCTGCCATATAGTAAGCTGGTGTACCCTCTGGCGGTGCCTCTTGCCCATAATAAGAGTTCCTTCTTTTTCTCTTAAAAATCTCTCTCAAACATGTAAAACACTTCATGTTCAAAACCTACAATATTTCTATTTTCTCCGCGTTTGTTTACTTCCCGATGACAATCCACCAATCTCAGCTCAGTTCTCGCTAACTGGCCTATCAGAACGCGACTTCTCACTAACGTCACACCAGCCGTCCAATCCCGTCGCGGCTCTTGCCGACGTCACACCAACCGTCCTATCACGGCTTCTCACTAACCGGCCTATCTCTGCGCGACTCTCGCTGACGTCACTCGTCCCCCTTCGCAGCGTTACCCCTCCTTTCTCAGCTCGTCTCCGCGTTTATGCATGCGTCCCATTCATACTTCGAAAAATGATTACTTCCGTCCAAGCGATCACTTTTCTTTGACTGTACGCCCACAGTCAATCTGTAATTGTCACCTTAACTGGCGAAATGTCTTTCCGTTTACGTCCAGACAATCGCCTTCTCTGATAGGTTACTTATGCACAGTAACTTTCGACCCGCGTCCGTTACTCACACACTCACTCTTGCACTCCCCCTATCTCGGTTCTGCGGGGGTCAATGGTACCTCATGACCCCCTTACTCTGGTCGACAATTACTCTGGATGTTCGATACACCCGAACCACTTAAGCTCTCCCCCGAACTTAAGATTTTACCAGGTTGCGGGCGCTCACAACCTTCTCACAATCACGCTACAGGCATTCAACTCCGCAAGACATTACAATACAAATACAACACAAAACACCGCAATCTGTCCACGCATGACCCTTGTTATACTCACTCTCGTCCGATACTGCTGCTTTTCTCTCTCCGTCAGCGCCTTCTTCGGCAGGCCACCTCTCGAACTCTAGGGACCTTGGGGTAAACTAACCTAGTCTAGATTACCTTCCTCAAGAAGATAACCATCCTCACTCTGCTACCAACTGATAACGCGGGATTTCTGGTCTATTGTTATCTTACCAGATCCCAGCTCAGGTCGACTGAATCGTTGGTACCTGTCATTGAGTAAAAGGCAATCCACTACTAGGTTAATCAAGAAAGAACTTACACCACTCTAAAGAACCACTTACCACTGGAAAAGGTTAAAAAGTTTAATTTAAAGCCAAAAGTATCTGGAGATACAAACATCTCAGAATAAGATTCAAAAGATATACAGGTATCAATATAAAAAGGAACTCTCTGAATGCTCTCAATCGACAAAAGGAAATTATCAAAAATATCTCAAATACCATTAGGGTGGCAAGAATCGCTGTGAGTTGCAATTTGAGAGTCATTTACAGAAAAGAAAAATACAGGTTAGTCTGTCCCTACCCTAGACTAAGTGACATCCCTACTTAACAAGATCTTTACCTAAAAAGGTGTCAGCAGTGGTGACTTCCAAAGAAGATCACACACTTCCCTTAGTCTTTGTCTCAAAGTCGAAGTCTTTCAGTTCTCTATCTGCCTACCCATCCGCTCTCTTAGGCTCCTCAAATCATCTGCTCTAACTCCACCCCGGGGTACTATCCCTAATACAAAATCACATTTCCAACAGGAACGCCCCTGTAGACGCCTCTCACGTGGTGCAGTTTTGAGCGGCAAATTCCGTGCTGGGACTCCTCTGGACTCTTCATTAAAATTGACCTTGCTTCCCAGGCTTCTCTCCGTCCAAGTGGTACCCCCTAAAATTCCTGAAGACTCCTACAGGCCTGTGCCTGGCGCCTCTGAACAAGGGCCTATTCATTATTTCTGATTTAAGTTCCCCTTGCACCTGCAAACAGATACTCTCTCGGTAGGCCCCAAATTCCAGTCTCTACCATATCTAAGAGTCATAAAACATCTTGAACAGACCTATCGTTCGTGCTCTGTGCGACTTCTCCTTAACGAGCTCATGCAGATCAAAGAAACGACTTTATCTATTCAGGCCTACTAAAATTACATGAAACGGGCCTCTGCAATATGCACATTAAATTTCTTTGTTTAAACAGTATTTTAACTAACACACATTACTAAAATATAACACATCTATTTAAAACATACTTCAATTCCATGCTTAATAATACTTTGCAGTAAAATGACATTAGAATCCAAGTCACCAAAAGTGTAGCAGCATCTTTCGTTTCTTGTGAAATGCCATGTGGCCTACACATTTTCATGGTTTGCAGAATTACATTTCGTTTCACTTAGTCATCTAACGTGTGACTCCAACATCATTTTAACATTTCTACAACCTCTACATTAGTTTTTCACACTTATATATGCATCTATTCTAATTAAACACTCATATATTTCTTCTATATAAGTTGACACTCTTGTATATTTCACACTAAACTAATACTACGTGCTTGTAAATATGGTGCACTTCTACATTTTCAGATTTGTGCTCTCTCAACTGTTTGGCCAGCCCAAGAAAGCCAACCAAGCAGTCATTGCGCACTTACAGAGTGCTCACCACTCTCCTCCCCCCTGATCTGAGAGCAGAGCAGCCCCGCCCGGCCGGCCCGCAAAGATGCCGCAGCAGGAACAAATAAAATTAAAATAACAATGAGTTATTATCATTTTATTCTTCCTTTAATTACAATGAGGTGACGCTCCTCTGCCTTAGCGGAGGAGCCGCCACTGGAGTTTGTGCATTAATGTGTAGCTAGGATGAAGAGCCTGTTTTTTTTGTAACTTGAAAAATCACACAGCAGTGGAAGAAAATTCGGCGTGTGGGTGGTTTCCATTCAATCACTCTTGCACTTTGTGCATGTACTTGCACTTTTTAAGGTGCATTTCAAACAATAACTTTTATTTCCCATTTTTGCATAAAAAGGCAGTATTTTTGTGTTTTTTTTAGACCAAAAGCGATGAGCGGTACCTGTATGGATTTCGACAGTCATTTGTATTTCATATCAGTTTGTGTGTGTGTGTGTTTTGTGTGGATATATCTGCGCTTGTGGATGCAGCTGTGTGTGTGAGACAGAGAGAGAGAGACAGAGAGAGAGAGAGAGAGAGAGAGAGAGAGAGAGAGAGCGTGGGCACGCAGCGGGAGCTTCCATTGCCTTTTTAATGCAGTTACAATATTGGAACAAGTTACAGATGACATCAATTACCTTTTTTTTAAATCTTTTTAACAAATTGCACCGAGTGACGAGGGACTTATCGAGCCGTCAGTGGCAGCATTTTAAGACAGAATTATGTGGAAGAGGAAAAAGATTTTTACCAAATTAATGAAAAATCAATCTGGCCTCAAAAATCCATTAATGGTCATAATGCACTGGTTATAGATAGACAGATACCGCAAAAATCCAATACTGGCAGTTAAATAAGAAGCCGCCCGTCAGGACGTAAGTCATTCTCTCCAGTACGCTCCTGCGCGCGAGGCGGTGTCACGCGCCGGCCAGAGCCTCGGGTCTAAGGGAAGGATGTTGAGGAATTCACTCCTTCCTTGATCTAGTTGCACGGATTCAATTACTTTTAGCGCCGGCTAGGAGCCAGGTTCCTATTTAATTTACTTGATTTGGACCTAGTGAACAGCACTGGACATGATGTCACAGGCTTTGGGGGCCACACATGGTACAGGTTAAAGGCATGCACGCGCTGATCCACAAACAAGTCATTTGAGCATGAGCGCTGATGTTTGCTCACCAATCAGCTGCTTTACTTAATCTGTAAATATAAAAAAAGGTGCAGAAACCCAAAGATTTTTTCAGAAGTCTCAGTGGGCGCTGCTGAATGCCAGAATTGGTAAATGCTAATTTTGGCGACCAAAGCTGCCTTGTCTTGATTCTGCGTTATGCCTTTCCAGTGGGGCTGCAAGTTGTCTGGGGTCTGCCGGGTCTCAGACCTGGCAATATTGAAAATATTTGCAGAGCGAGAGTCTGTCATTGAGTCATAAAGGTGTACATCCAATCCTTTGCCTCTCTGCAGAGCGCACAGAGCAACAGTCTCATATGCGTCAACTGTAGTTGTGAGAAAGTGTACAAAGGAGGCCTACACCTGTCGCAAATGGCAGCACCACAGTGGAGTAGTGTGGCTCACTGGTTAGAGGCGGCAGGCCTGAGAGCAGAAGTCAGCCTGGGACCAGGGTTCAATTCCCGACGCGGCAGGGTCGTGGACCTTGGTCAGCGGACTCGATAATTCTCGCTTCGGTGCTTACTCTAATCAGGGGTTCCACTCGGCAACTCTGGGCATTAGCTTGCCTAATTTCCACAACGGCCCCACCAATTCCGGGGATGCCTGGCTCCACCTTGGGGACTCCCAGCAAGGGACCATCCCACAGGGAAAGCCAGGACGGGTTCCCCAGAGTTATACAGCGCCGGGACGCCCCGTTGCTGGGGCAGCTGTGCGCTTTACAAGTATACTACATTTACATTTACAGGATAAGGAAAAGGCAGAGCTTGCGCACAAGTGAGCGGGTCCTGTTTGGGGATTAGAGATGGTGAATTGGGGAACATGAAAATAATTAAATACAGAAGGAGAGAGTGAAAGGAAATGCTGACGAGGAAAGAGATGTCCTGTGAGCCTTGCAGATGGAGAATTATGGAAACATACCAGGAAAAAAAGTGGGGAAGTGTCTAACAGAGTGAGAGACTGCAAATAACAAGCATTTGCAATGCAATAGGTCTCGCATTTACGCGGGTTTAAGCAATTGGCATTGTAAATGACAATGCCTTTTAGTTATGTTTTGAAAACCAAAACATAAATAAAGGGCATTGCCATTTACAATGCCAGTTGCACAAACTGCATACATGCAAGACCTATTGCATTGCAAATGCTTGTTCAAACCTTGGGGTCGATCATCGTAGCCGTTGGGCCTGTGAGATTGAGAAGCCCCATGATCAATTAATACCAGCACTCACACCGCACGCACCCTTCCGACAAACTGAGTGTGACCAGCGAACACCCGAGAGCAGCGGGATGTACAGCGCCCAGGTCTTACAAGAAACACCCCTGGGCAGCCACCACCAGGGTGCAGTGTGGAACCTCATGCTGGAGACGGAAGACGTGGGGCCTTATCACCCCGATGAGGCGGTACCCTGCGGAACACAGCAGAGAGTCACTCCGCCCCATGGGACTTCTTTAGCACTGCGAAACTGCACAAAAACTGCTAACATATACACACGCCTGCATGACTTTTTGTGAAATCACTGCATCGATTTCCTACTGAGTGTGACGAAATCAGTAATAAGGTCGCTTCCCCGGGATGTTCAGATGTTATGCTGTTCACAATCGAATGATGAATCACTGCCTCCCCATCCCCACCCTACACACACCCCTCATTCACAACAGTGGGCAGTAAATTGCTCCTCTTCAATCCTATCAGGCCCTTTACTCCTTCAGTCCAGCAGTATGTTCAGTGTGGAACATGCAATTGTATTTATATAGCGCTTACTACCCGGTCGACGCGCTTTTCGTCGAGCAGTAAAGGTTTAGAGGTGTATTCTCTGTTAAAGCGCGCACATTTAATTCCAGCCACATCTGCAATTGTGTCTAACTGGCCTCTAAAGTCATTCTTGATGCCAAAGGCACTTGTAAGTTATGTCTTATAAAACTACAAAATACCCGAAACCCTTGCAGCTCCTCATATAGAAACCAGCCCCGGAAGGACTTACCGTGTGTGTCATATTTCATTATAGCCCGGGTCACTGAATAATGGACCGGAACGCGCAATGTTTCGGCAGAAAACCTGCCACGCATGTACCTTGGAAAAAGGCGTGCAGTTTCATCCATGTACCAACTTAGGACAGCGAAAACAGGAGCCCCTAAAATGGAGACTGTAGAAGGAGATTTAAGAACACCAGATACGCCACAGAAGTCACGGAGAACAAGTGCTGTGCACCCTGAAGCTACAGTGCACGGACAGCTCGTGACGCAGCATTTTCTCTCCAACTTAAAAAAATTTGCAATGCGAACGTCAAATGCTCCCGAAAAACTGCAGTCATGATGGGTTTTGCCTAGTTCTTTGCCTTTCACAAGTTGTACAGCATGTATAATTTAAAAACAACACGTCACATGTAGCATCTGTAAAAAAACGTGCAGAGAATCGAAGCAAGGAGGTGACTCAACATATAATGCTGCTGACTTTGGAGCTGGAGAACAGGGTTTGAGCCTCAGGTGGGCTGTATTAAGTAATCACATATAAATAAACGGAAATCACGGAGGGGAGTGGGGAGAGACGAATAAAACAAGGAGGGTTCACAAAGAGCGCATTACCACTGCATCATGCGGCTCCTTTGACAAAGAGCGCACCACGGCAGGCTCCTCTGCAGGGCGTTGCCATTGTGCTAATACAGCGGCTAATTAAGAGATGCTGTGTCATGCTCGAGCAAAAAATCTGGACAAGGTAACAGGGCGGTAACCAAGAAGCCTCATTTTCAATCGGAGGCCAGGGTTTAGCATAAATGATGACTCCAGCCAATGAAAATGATGGGTGGCACTTCAAGTCCCCTTCAGAAATCTTATTGATTACAAGATGCCTCGCAGAGCGAGGAGCGCATGCTCGCTCCAAAGCTAGGCAAGATCTAAAAACAGTGTGAGGGGATTTCAGGAGTGAACGAGGCACTCTGAAGACCACTACCCCTTCCACAGATCTAAGTAATATTTAAGTCACAGTCTACATTTTCAGAATTGAAACATTCTCAACTATAATTCTAAAAAATATTATTACTCATTCATTTCATACTGCTGACAAGCATTGGCAAAGCCAAGTAGTACTGGACTGTTTTAATCCTATATCCGTTGTTGCGTTAAATGTCTGGATGCAATAGCAGAAAATTCACAGAGCGGTCCCAAAATACTGTTCTAGCGGCTCACTGTGTGAAGCACAGGAGTTTAGCGTACATGTTGTAAGCCACACTATTGATTACATACGTCATATCTCTTGGAAATAATTCCTAGTTAGACCTTTTGGACATCTTTTTCATCCCACTTGTCTCTTTATCTCACTTGTACAAAAAAATTATCTTTGATCCCTGCTTTCTCTATTTGTCACTGTCTTCCTTTATTTCTCTTTCTACCTCTTTCTCCCTTATCTGTCCTTCTATATATTGCTCTGGGTCAAAGTTTAATGATGAGTGTTTGTGTTCTGTAAACAACACCATTTGTTGTGTAGGTGGTGTGCTCCTTAAGGACACAGTGGAGCTATTCCTAGGAACGCTGGCAGCCCATCAGAGAGGGTTAGGTAACTAAACATCTTTATCATCACAGTTCTGGAGACAAGCTTCAGAACATTGCAAGACCCCCCTGGAGACCCTCACGGGTGATAAGTTCCACTTTTAAAATACCGATTGATTGGTTGCACAAGCAGATGCACCCAGCAATGCCTTACATCCACCTAGAATGGTCAAGTCAAGTCAAGTCAAATATTATTATAGAGTGCACTTATCACCGGAAGGTCTCAAGGCGCTTGCAGCAGAACAAACAGCGACAACAGACCGCAACTCCTGACCTGGCCAAGTAATTATTTAGGAAGGTGTTTACTTAGGAAAAAGCCAAGTTTTAAGATTATTACGAAAGTATTTATGATCAACTATGGTAGGCCTGTAGCATCCCAATAAACATGTTCTGGATCAGACAAACCGCAACTGAACCTGATAAGTACCTGGATAGGACCCTCAGACTTGTGAACACCAGTAAAAGTTTCAGCTTGCGACAAACAGACAGTGTAAACACCAATTAACTTCTCAGAAACAGGGTAGTGGTGAAATCTACAAAGAAACACAAACCCCAGGCAGGGGAAAATAAGGTGCCCATTGTGTGACACTACTGCTATGGGAACCAAACAACAGAATATTCTATGAGGTGTCAGTTCCATCCTACTACTGCTTCTTGTCTTTGCCAGGAGAAGCTACCCCAGAGGGCCTTATTTATGAGGCCTCTAGCGGCACCTTTGCATAGCTGAAGCGTCGCTATTTTGACACTCCGGTGGCGCAATGTGCAGCAGCAGATTTACAAGGCCATGCAAAGCCACTTTGCGTGGCTTTTCATAGCTTTCTAAATATGTGCCCTTTTAACCTTAACTACATACTGCAAGGGTCACAACCTCCCTTAGTTGCCCATGCACTCCTCACCAGGTCCAATGCGTCCTCCAAGCATGCACCTGTCAGAAACATTTATTTATTTCTTTCGATAACTTTATTTCGGTCACAACGGACCATAAAAGTACAAGATAAAATACATACATACACAGGGATAAAATAGATAAACAACATGAAACAATACAAGGACAATCACAATCATATATATACACATTATTCACAAGGGTAAAACTATGCCTTTGTCCATCCCAACATAAAACCAAATTAAACACTCAATATAGTTATCGACAATAATCATTACATTTTGTGCAAATATTCCAGCTATCCAATTATTTCAATAAAAAACTTCTGCGTTTATGCCACATCCTGTTTAAAAAACGGCAAACCTCACATCAAACCTCAGGACCTTTTGACCTTCCGGAGGGCTATAAAAACATTCCTGTTTTAAGGTGTTTTTTCTGTATCTTCATTTTCTTGTTGTGTTATGTACTACCTTGTCTCTGCGCCGGGACGCTCCTTGGCTGGAGTATCTGCGCGCATAATAAATTAATATAACATAACATAACATAACATAACAAAAACAATAGGGGGGTGCGTGTCATACTTTAGGACTCTAAAAGCTTGAGAACAATGTCTAAAACCTAAAAATCTACAAATAAGTATCACCCAACGTTTGCGTGCAGCCTGATAAACGGGGCAGAAAAAAAGGACATGAATTTCATTTTCAAGGTTGTGTTTACATGCTGGACACTCAGTGTTTTTTTACTGTCCCATTTGCTTGTAAACGACATGAGCGGAAGACTGCCCATCCTGAATTGCATGTATAATTTCCTCGCCAATGCTGGATAGATCAAGTCTAGGAAGTCTTCCTTTTTATAATCTTCTTTTACTTGAAGAAACTCAATTTTCAATCTACCGACTGACATGAAGAGACGATAGATTATAGTGCCTGTAGTGGCGAACCAGATCAGCCCTGGTAGTTGCTGGGCATGCTCCATCTGGTGTTTCCCAGAGCTCGGGTAAACCAATCCTACTGCTAATTACCTTAATGTGTGTTAGCCACGGAGTTTTCTTAGTTCTCATTTCAGACCAAACCTCCCTAAATTCGTTTTTGTAGGCAGCTAGTTCAGGGACTGTCCATAATCTTCTCCAGTAAGTAAGTGGCCGTAATGCCACTTCCTCCTCAATGGGGAGTAGCCCTAGGTCCAACCAGAGAGGTACTAGCGGAGTACTAGCTGGAAGTCCCAACAGATTCCTCATAAATGTATGCTCTACCTTCATGAGGTTGGTAGGCCTGTGGTGCCCCCAGTGCTCTGCCCCATACATAGAGGCCGCTCTGGCCTGTAATTTATAAATTTAAATGATAGGGACAGCTGGCTTAAACTCAGACACTCTGTGCATTTTCAGTATCCCTCCCGCCATTTGGGTTAACTTTAGAGCAGCCTTTGCTAGCTGGGTATCCCATTCCAGGTGTTCTGCAAGGGTAATACCCAAATACTCAAAAGTCTTCACTCTCTCCAGGGGAGTGCCGTCCAGAAGTGGGTTTGGGCGGGTCTGCCTGGGAGGATTGAAAATCATAAATTTAGTTTTAGTCAAATTTATCTCCAGGCCTCTCAGTGCACAGAAATCGGCAAAGCTGTCCAGGGTACGTTGGATATCCGTTGATGTCTTGGACAACAACAAAGAGTCATCCGCGAACATCAACGCGGGCACCCGACCTGAAACTACCCTCGGGGCATCGGTATCCTTGACTCCAAGTAGGTGGTCTATAAGCCCATTAATATATAGATAGAATAAGGTGGGGGCCAGGACACACCCCTGGCGCACCCCCTGTTTCACCAGGAAGCGAGCTGACAGTTCTCCATGCTTCCCGCACCTAAGTTGTGCATAGGTTTCAGTATGGAGCCTCATTAGAACATCCAAAAGATATGGTGTGATGCCAATATCGAGCAATACACGCCACAGTTTTTCCCTAGGGACCAGATCAAACACAGACCTCAGGTCAACAAAGATGAGGTAGAGGCTGCCACCCTCCACACTCACTGTTTTCCAATACAGGACCTAAAGTCTAAATATCTGGTCAATAGTTGATGTACTCATCCTGAAACCGGCCTGGAAAGGACTCAAGATCTCATTTTCCTCAATCCAGCCCTGGACTCTGTCTAAAATAATCCGTCCCATCAATTTTTGGGTGATATCCATCAGGCTAATAGGCCTGTAGTTGGACGGTAAAAGAGGACAGCCTTTTTTGTGGATTGGAACTATCTCTGCTCCACGCCAGGTGTCCGGCGGGTCCATGCCATTTAAGATAGTATTAAACAGAACATATAAGTATGGGGCCCATATTTTTGGTTCTGACCGGAATAAATCCCCTGGGAGCTTGTCTAAGCCGGGCGCCTTATTGGGTAATAGTTTGACGATGGCGAGTTCAACCTCGTGGCGAGTAATCTCCCAAACCCCCTCCAATCGATGCTCATGGAGGAGGCTTGTAATTGAAGTTGAAGAATCGTCATCGCTCGAGTATGCATACAGAGTTCCAAAATGAGGTTCCCAGACTGCTGGTGCTCTATTGGGTTCTATTGCTGATCTACCCTCCCTCCCCCCAGAGCTAACTATTGCCCAGAAAGATTTTGAGTCCTTGCACTTGAGTGCAAATCTGAGATCATCCCATTTATTGGCTTCCCAATCTTTCTTCTCTGATTGGGTGACCCACTTGTACTTAATCCGACATTGCTTGATACTTGGCTTGTCCTTAGCCTTTACAGCGTTTAGCAGATCTGTTTTGGCTTTGCGACAGTTGGCATTATACCAGCAATTGGCTGTGACAGCTTTTGCCTTTTTGCTTCCTTCCGGGTAGAACACATCAAACAGTTTAGATGGCCCAACCTCACCCATTTCTCTTAGGTATGGCACAACCTGCTGGTATATGTATGCTAGTTTGTTTGGGGAACCCTGTAAACATTTATAATGTGTGATTATGTGCGTTGCCCCACATGCATTCTGCTGGCAATACACATTTGAGGCTGTCTCCCAGGTGCTAATTTAGGTTACAAGGTTCTTCGTAAAATATTTGCCCAGGAAATCCTAACAAACAATGATAGCCTTCTCCTATATTGGAAACCCAGCTGGGACCTTCAGACGTGTCAGCTTTTTTAGTTGGTTAGAGACTTTGAATCTGAAGAAGGGATGATTCTTGATTGGACCTAGGGAACACAATATGAGAGTGCAAACAGAAATACAATTCCTACAAGTTACCGACTAATAATAGAAATGGAACATCTTAGGTCAGAAATTCAAATGCTGACTATTAAAGTGTAAAATATATACAATTATCCTTGTTTTATAGAAAAATAAACCCATTTATTGAAAATATAACTATAATAAAAACATTTAAAACGTGTACACCAAAGACAAACACTCACTGATGTTCTTTTTTTGACAAGGCCTACATAAGAGTACAAGACATTTTATAAAGTCTTTGAGATTTTGACCATCCCGCCAAATATATTGTTACATGAATATGGATATATATCAGTTGTTAGACTTGTTTGATGCAAAACTGATGATGGATAGTTACAAAAAAATTGTTGATGCATTTCAGTGGTTCGGCCAGATAAGTCATTCTTCAGAACACAAAACATTTAATATACCAATTAGAATTGTTTATTTTTTATTTTTTATTTAATGCGATTTTCTATAGCGCGAACATTACCCGAAGGTGTCAGAGCGCTTTACAAAAGAACCAGTTGCTATACATAAGGACTTAGGATTACATGAGTTACATAAAAGATACAAATAGGAAAAAAATTGCAAATGTACAAGTTGTTAAGTCACACAGGGAAGAGACAAAAATAGAAAAAATTGAAAATGTACAAGTTGTAAAGTCACTCGAGGAAGAGATACAAATGGATAAACTCTAAGAATCATATAGGAATGGTAGTGAGTGCAACGTATATGACGTAAATTTAGAGGCATTCCCCCATTCAAGGATGTGGGTCAACACTTATTCAAAAAGGTAAAGTTTAACTGCACTTACTATATATTCGATTGCTTGATTGCTTGGCCTGTATTGTTTTATTGTTGCAATGTAATGTTAAAAAGGGTGCGCACAAATGTCATTTGGGTAGGAAATGACAGGGGAAGATAGGTTGGTTGTGTAGGTAGGATTGGGAAGAGTCCAGGGAAGAGAAGAATGTGTATAAGTGTGTATCCATGGTTAAGAGCCCTAGGACCCAAAGCACAGACCCTTGAAGGATGAAAGTGTGGGAGAAAGAGTCATAACAGCTGAGGGAATCCTATGCTATTTTCCGTTTCCTCACCGCCCTCCCTGTAGGAAATTAGCTGTGGGCACATGGCCAGCAAACCGCTTTCTTTGTAAACCATATGTCCACGAGTTGTAAAGAACAGTGTTTGGGGCTGGAAAATCTAAATATAGTGAGCCACCACCAAAACACCAAAAAGGACTCCTGTCCATACTATGCATCACCAATAGAGTCAAGGCACATGCAGGTATTTACAGGCATGGATGGGACTCACTAATGATGATGGGAAAAAGTCCTTTCCTGAGCATGGTACCTTAGACATTAAAAGATTAGTAGACTTGCGGAAGAAACCAAAGGATCACAAGAATAAATGAGATACTGAGCAAGGTCAATCTGCGGCATGAGGCGGCACACAATCATAAGCATGATTTATTATTGAATGCTTACAAAGCGCATAGCTACCTACTAGGGTTTCCCAGCGCTTGTATGGTAGACCAGTCTGAAGGAGCTAAAAGAGCAGAGTCTATAACTTTCTGCAGACGTTGGAAAGGGAAACACAGCATCTTAGGGACTCAGGGTGGGAGTTCCATAACTTGGAGCCAGGAAAGGAGAAGGATCAGCCACTCATACAGGTATGTTTCACTCTCAAAAGAGATGATTGCTTGAGCGCAGGGTTCGAGCAGGATGGTAGGGAATCACCAGTTTTTTCAAGTACTGCGGTCCTGAACAGGCATAGATTTTGTGCACGTAGCAGCGAACGTTGAAATGTATTTGCTTTTCCAATGGGACCTAGTGCAGTTGGCGAAGAAGCCCAAATGCTGAGGAATTTCTATGGAAGCGAAACAAGAGCCTGGCGGCCGAATTCTGGACCACCTGCAGGCGTCTTAGTAGTGCCCCGTGTGCCCCCAAGTACAGAATGTTATCATAATCGAGTCTAGATAATATCATGGCCTGAATGACTGTTCCCTGGGTAGAGAAAGGAAGTATCCACAGAATCTTCTTAAACCATTTCATCAATCCCAAGTCCGAGGTATGAAAACTACCCAGGAGAAACTAGAGTACACAATTAGTAACCTTAGGGACAGAGTTAGAGCTTGTGCTCCAACTGCTCCACCTCCTCAGTACCTATTCCGCCAGATCTCTGAACCTCAATAGGAGAAAGGAAGTGAGAGGAGAGGAGTATTTGCGGGATATGTTCCCCATGCCAGCTGGGTGCGAGCCTCTAGACCGGAGGCTGACTCCACTACTGTGGATCAGTTAAGCGTGCCTTTATGATCTGCTCCAGGATGTAGGAACCCCAAAGAATGCAGCCTCACCATTTTTCTAGGAAGTTTAAGACAACTGGTGGCCAATTATCTAGAAGACATTTCCTACCTAACCACTCAAGTGATGCTAACAAAGAGGATTCTACCTATTCTGCATTTCTACCATTGAGAGACTACTCAGCGGTCAGGGGTAAAATTATGGTCCAAGTTTATTGGCTCCCCTATGATTTGATGAGCTTTAAGAAACAATTTTCCAACAATAGAGCACACCCTACGGTGTGTTTGAAATATGTAGGCCAAATTGGGCTGATGTGAATCATCTGCAACTGAGGTTGGTGGTGCAGAGTGAAGGGAGACATAAGTTAGTAGAAAAATCAGCATGGCCAACAGTTGACCCTGGCAATGAAGGAGCATTGAGTGCTGCGACGGATGGGTTGAATGTGATTTCAGATGTAATACCCCAGTTCTGCCGATATGCAATGCAGTAGAGGGCAATGGTACAAATTTGTCCAAGATCTGAGGACGATTAATAATTTATTTATTCTGTGGTCTCCAATCATGCCACCACCCTTTATTACATCTCTGCAGATGCCCAATGCTTTACTGTGGTTGATCTCTGTCCAACTTTCTTTTCCATTCTCACACATGAAGAGAATCAGTATCTCTTCGTGTTCTCATTCCAAAATTTCTGATGTTTGTGGATGCGCCTTCCTCAAGGATGTCCTGAGTCCCTTTTGATCTTTTCCAAAGCCTTAAGAAATATCTATACGCGTTTGTCTTTACTCAGGGGTACACTTTAGCTCAGTATGCCGATAATTTATTTTTGGCATCTGTTCTCCTAACTCATTCGAAGGGGATCCATCCAACTGTTCACCAAATTTGGCTAAGAAGACAGAACAAGCAAGCAGGTCCCTGAAAATGATGATCTTGTTTTTATTGTTTTTATGAAATTTTTCAAAAGTAGTTGCCATCGAAAATACAGTACATAGGATGATGATTGGACATTAGTATCGGATATGGCAATGGCAAACATAATACCAACAATTAAACAACAATGCAAGTTCGCGCAAAGAAAGGTACAAGCAGATCTGTTTGTTTTATAAGAGGCTAGCTTTCAGAGCATCCACCACAGCCATGAGGGCATTTCAGTCAGTAAGCTCAGGGTGGAGTAGCAAATAGGAAGGGAGCAGCTGCCAAATGTTACTTGGCTGGGAGGCCAGTGGTCGCAACATAGCATAAATATCGTTAGTAGTATCACAGTACATGAGATCTCTCATCCAGACCCCTGGGAATTATTTGGTGAATTTCATTATGTTTCTAATGAAGGCAATTATATCTGCAATACCAATAGCTGGAAAACTAGTTGGAGTAAGTTTCTATGGGAAATATTTTTGAGGTTATGGCCCAGCAGAAGGTGAGGTAGAGCATACAATAATTGCAGAAAGGGCAAAAGAAAAGGGACTAAACTGGTATGCCATGAGACCCATCAAAGGGGCTTTGTTGAGGGATGCTCCAGGAGTTGTACAAGAACCTTTTGTAGGGATGCATGCATCCTGTTACAGTTGTGTATGTTTTTAAATTTTTTTTGTACCATTTAGAGTATCTGAATTGTTTGAAACAAAAAGTGAGGTAGGATTATTATGGGAGTTGCAGGTTGTTCAAGAGAAAGTGCAGATGTGGTTGAAGAAGTTGTTGTGCAAGTCACAACTTTGGAGTAACTGTACCAGGTGTGCTTTCCCACCCAAGGGTGACACGGGTAAACTTGGTTCAATGCACCTTCAATGAATGTGAAAGACAAGTTGTTGTAGCCCCACAAAACACTATTCTATATGTAATTGACATAAAAGTAATGCTTTTGGGTTACTAACAATCTCATAAAGGGATCAGGGGCACAGCAGTGGAAACAGAAACCAACCATATTTCATTAATAACAGTAGCACACACACTGTACTGAGAAGAATGAACACTTTCATGTTAAAAGTTAGTATCACTACATGAATAATAGGTTTCTCAGTACATCTAAACCAACTACACAGAATATTATAAAATCAGCACGAAGAAATTCTAAATAGTGAGAATAAAATGAGCATTTCTAGCATGACTAAAATGTCATTCAAAATGTCATCTAGAACCTAACACTCTATTGTCTACTTTTATGTGCTATACTATGAGAGCATGGAAGGGAGAGCAACTTGCAGTCTAGAGTTTCTTAGGGAGAAGAGAGGCTCTGCATAGCATGTTGACAGCGGAGTTGTGAAGACAGAGTTCCTCGTGAAGGGCAAACACACTCTGAGCTAGCAGTCAGACCGTCTTCCTCCAGGGCTCAGCTTTATCAGCTTCAGGCTTCAGGTGAGATGTAGAACCTGCAAAGAGGAAAGTGTGCCAGCAGTAGGTGAAATTGTCTCTGGTAAAATCTCAGGTGATAATCTGGCCAAAGGACATCTCCTGACAAGTGGTATGTAGTATTCTAGCTTACCGCCCATTCATGCTCTGCCAGTGGAATGTTACAGCATGATGACGTATTATGGAATGTTGGGTGTCTCTCAAGAAAAGCTACAGTTATGATGGGGCTGAACAGCATGCTGGCTGCTCCTGGTGGGCTCATCTATTTATCTTCAATAAACCATCTTTAACTACTGCACCCAGTGTGGACTTCATCACTACATTTTGATGGCGGCGAGGATGGGATACGAACACACGCGTGCAAAGCATGCGTGGGTTCGTATCCCATCCTCGTCGCCACTCACTGGTCCCCATCCTACTCACTGTTTATAATCTGTTTTCAAGTATATTTCTGACCCTTTTTTGTTATCTGACCATGGGTATACTCACTCACTTTTTAAAGTATCTCACTTTTAAAGGTATGTCAGGTTCTATATTCAATTATACCATTACTCCACACAGTGTGTGTAGTATGAGTAATGGTTCAATATTCCATTATATAATTACTCCACACAGTGTGTGTGGTATGAGTTTTTTTCTATTAGAGTGTACGCCAAGTGATCTCTACACAAGGTTATCCAGTGACCTCTACATGAGGTTGTCTAGTTCAACTCACACAGAGTGTGTCACATGGGTTTAGTCTCATTATTTCAATCTACACCATGTGACCTCTTTACGAGGTTGTTCAATGTCGATATTTCATTATGTTGTTTTCAGAGAAGTAGGAGCAATGTCATTGTATTCATTCATTCTTTCTTCATTCTGTCGATTTTTCATTGCTATGTTGTTTATGGGGAAGAAGGAGTGATGTTATTTAATTCATTCTGTCTCTTCTCTGTTTTTCTTACTTCTCCTGCTGTTCTTTGCCTCCTGTCATACCTGTCTGGCCAGTGGGTGTGTCTAGATGTAAGGTTCGGTTCTCTCTTGTTCTTTCTTTATTTCTATCGCTTTTGTAATTTTCGTAGAAGATAAGGAGATATGTAGTATTCTAGCTTACTGTCCTTGTATGCTCTGCCAGTGAAATGTTACAGCATGATGATGTATTATGAAATGTTGGGTATCTGTCAAGAAAAGCTACAATTATGATGGGGCTGAGCAGCATGCTTGCTGCTCCTGGTGGGGCTCATCTATTTATCTTCAATAAACCATCTGAACTACTACAACCAGTGTGTACTTCATCACTACATGGTATTTCCTATATTCTAACATTTATCAGAAGTTGGAATTTCTGACATAAATTTAAGAATGTTTGACATAGATTACATGCATCAAGCTATGTGTCCAAGATAGACTTTTCCATATGAACATATAAGGTAAAAATGTAAGGTAAAAATACATCAATTCGTACAACACTATTTTGGCTATATGTCTGTATGTATTCTTAATTATCCTTGACGTGTTGAAAAGTAGACATTTGACTCCGACAAATGTCACAATTGTCACACTGATGATCGTACCAGTGTCATTAATTGAACTGCTTGACACTTTCACAGTTCTCAAAGGTCAGGTGACATCTGCTTTGAATGGAAGACATGACAATTATTCTGCATAAGTCGGGAAAGATGGCGACTTCCATTGTGTGGTCAAGATGGAGTCAGGGCTACATATGATTGAGTTGCACCTTAGGGACTTTACATCGAAGTCTAAGACGGATCAATTGGGCAAAGTATCTGTTGTAATGCGAAGCTTTGCCCAGTTTAGGCACATGAGGCACTTTATTGTAAAGGAGCGATAGCGGGGTGGATTTTTAGGCACATTCATTGATCTGATTAGAAATACTATCAGACATTGCAGGTTTTAAAGAAAGTGTTAGAGGTTTTGAGGTTGCCAAAGGCTCAGTTTGGAATACATTTGTTTAGTGTTGTGCAGTAGAGTCAGATAGAATGGGTTTCACTACGGAAACATTAAATCATAGGTCGTTAGTGGGTGATTGCTATGACAGATATATCAGGCGAAAAGAGAGTTGTGTAATTCTGTTACATGTAGTACTAGTTGCTCCTTATTTGAACGTGGCTTACGGGTAGTGTTCCAGGTCAGGTGGAGGGAATGATCAATGTGTGGATTGTAGGACATTCACTTATGAAATAGCCAGCACTGACAACAGAAAAACAGCTGTTTGGGCAACAGCTGGGCTGGACTGCAGAAGAATTGAGGTGCATTGTGAGGTAAGAGAAAGAGGCACTTGGGGCAATTGCTTTTTTTTCCTGGCAGAACTTATAGGTGGCTAAAATTGCTTTGACCTGCTTGTCCTGCATGTTGAGGAAAATGTCTTGGTCATATGTGGCATGGCATATATATTGATGGCTGTGGTGCAGAGAAGAGTCTGGAAATTGGGAGACAAAGGCTGGTGCACTTGAACGGGCAAGGAAAAAAATGTGAACCTGAAAAGAAAGAGTTTTGTGGGAAGCAGGGATTAACATGATTGTACAAAGTGGTATCGAGCAGAGAGATGAAACCTTAAAGCAGGGCAGAAGGGATGCATTTATAATTTTTAGGGGATCATTTTTTTACTATGGAAATCAGAGATAAGGCTACTAAGCTAGAAAGGTATTTTGTTATGTTAAGGCTAAATTTGAATAGCAAAAGGGAATGACACAGGGCAAAAGGAATGTGGGGCACAAAAATGCCTGTGTCACAGGTCGGGCGGTTCCAGTTTTTGGGGTAAAGGGGTAGTGGAGGTAGGAAGAAAGAGTGAAAAAAAATTCTTAAAGATAAGTTAAGAACCATGTGCAAGACTTTAAAGAGGTACTGCTAGAAAGGGACAGCAAAAAAGTGGATCCGGTTATGTATTTGTGGAGATGGTTTGGTTACATGGAGGTTTAAGGTTAAGGGTGGGAGATGTTAAGACGTTTGAGGTATTCATGAGGCAGGAGACATAATGGCTGTTGCAGAGGGATTGCAGGGCAGACCTGTTCTAATGAAGCATCTTTTTGACTTAATTACACTGTTCTGTTGTTATGGTGTGCTGACCTTCTGCAGGTGAAGGGAAGAGAGATTAGTTTATCACCATATAGGAGCAGATTAAGAGGTCGGCTGGAGAGACTTCTGGCACATGTACTAATAGAAGCACTCTCCATTTATGGGAAGTGGGTATTCTCCTGTAACTCTACTGTAACTTTGTAGCCAAGCTCTTCTCAGAGGCTTTTCCTATTTCTTTGACCCTTTCCACTTCACTAGCCATATGTCCACCCATCCACTTAGGCCAATGTGATGTGCGGCATGCACTCTCTTCCCACCAAGCCAAAAAGGGTCACCTGGAGAACTCTTCTCTTCACAGCCACTGCACCAGTAAAAGGGGGAAGTGCTAAAATGAGGGAATCCCCATAGATAAAGATTCTGCAATCAAACCCTGCAAGAACTTTCACTTTAATTCACCTCACGGTGGTGCTGAATAAACAGCACAGAGCTGGCACGAGTGCAGAGAATGAACACATAAAAAGGAGGGAGGAGAACATTGAAGTATAATTACAAGTAAGGCTCAATGTTTTCCATTTGTACTAATTTTTACAGATAAATACAGACAGAAAGACATTTATTTCCTGTCTATATTTATTTTTAAATGTGGATAAAAACAGAAATATAGGTTGTTTTTGAGTAATGCTAAATGCTGTCAGTCATGACTGCCAAGCCAATAACTGCGTGGATTGACAAGCAATGGAATTCAAATAATATAGGGATTTTAGTAACGAGCCTTAAACAGCAGTAGATTTGCACAGCCTTGAGACTAAAATTTACATATTTTCTTACAAGTGCATATTTTACCATCTCAGTGTGCATAGATCATTGAAACCTGTCAGGCGTGAGGCACGAGTGCATAATAACTGGTTAAATAAATGCAGAAATATACACATTTCAGCTTAATTTTTTCACAAAACCTAGAATAAATATGGATAAATACAGGTAAAATTATCCAACAAATAAATATGGATAAATACAGACGGAAATGACAAAACTATAAATACCATAAAACCGGGAGCCCTAATTACAAGGCATCATGCTACAGCCTCCCTGCTCTGTGCCACAAACGTACCTGTTACATAACCATAGTCCTGGTACTTCTATTATTAGAAGATGGATACCCTTGTGCAGTGGTCTGCAAAGCTTACTCAGGGGTCCTGGAACTAGGTTCAAGTCTTGGCATCAGGGCTCAACATCCTGTGATTCTGGGCAACTCACTTCATCTCCCGGTGCCTAACCAAAATGAATGTGTCCTTGTGTAATGTAACTGGTGCTAATGTAAAGCACTCCAACAAGCAAAGGTATTCGCATTATATGAAACTGCAAAAACATGTTTAAAAAAGTTCTGTAAATGTGATGGAATTTTTAATTGGAGACTGAAAATTAAGTTAGGATCAGGTTGTTTTGTGGGGGCAGGGAAAGTGCATCCAACAGAACATAGCATGGACGATGAGGGGTCTGAAGTGAATTTAGGAAAGCTCCAACCTTTGCTTTCAATGAAAAAATTAGATTTTTTACTTATATTTATTTGTGAATTAAACAAAATATTTCATCATTTGTGTATTTGTTTGATGAATGCTTGTTTCTGTATTTTGGTTTGTGTATTGGTTTGTGGTTCAAACCATTAAATTTTTTTATATCTAGGTCCTCAGCTCCCAGTAAGGACTTAGTTGGGGGTCCCCAGATTCCAATAATGATTCATTGTAGGTACCCGGGCTCTTGAAATGAGAATGCGGGGATCCACCGGAGTCAATAGGTTATGAACCACCACCCTAGTGGAACATTCCCAAATGGGGCTATTACTTAAAAAGACAAGCATTAGAAATGCATTAGGTCTCGCATTTTTGGGAGTTAGAGCTATTGGCATTGTAAATGGCAATGTTTTAAACCCTTTTGTGATCACTCCACTGCCAACAAAAACACATAATTAAACAAGCACTAGCCGCCAATGTCCACTGAAACAGGAGTGGGAAAGTTGCGGGCAGAAAAACAAAAGTGAATACGGGTGTCTGTGTACACCGTCCGTCCTTGAACTCTGAATGCACTTGCACTGAAGTGGATGCTAACAAATTACCTGCTTATTGAAAGAGAAGCGCAAGGGCTCAATGTACGTACATAAGCATTGTAGAAGGAGTGCTTTTTAAAACTCCCCCCAAAAAGTCCCTAAAAAATATCAGAACAACTGACCGAATTAAACTTGTGAAGCTGAAAGAAGATGCGCTTCGATTGCAAGTGCATCAACAGATAAACCTTATATGTATGGCATGTGTAAAGTGCATTCACAGTTGGAGGTGCCCATATTCCCCTTGGGTTTTACAGGTGGGATCAGGCAGGCATGTGAGCATAGGAGATACAGAGATGTATGCACAGATTCAGAACAGTTCCCATTAGAAAAAACTCTTTTATGCAAAACAGAGCTCATGAAAAAGCCCAAATCATGTGTCAGGTAAGCACAACATATCAGCCGTGCCACAGGGATTCCAAACGTTCAGTTACCTGGAAGGCGGGACACCACTTCTGTACATATCAATAAGGCTCTGCTTGGAGATGGTTTGGTTACATGGAGGTCTAAGGTTAAGGGTGGGAGATGTTAAGACGTTTGAGGTATTCATGAAGCAGGAGACATAGTGGATGCCGCAAGGTGGATGCCACCACACACACGAGTATGTGCTTCGAAATGAACAGAGCGACGGCTAAAGGTCCTCCTATGCAACATATGCGCGCTGCGTAGGCGAGACCTAAAAAAGGCCCTTTCTCAGCAAAGTATAATGCTACATCCACTACTCTCCTCCTCACCCTTGTTACAAACAAATCACACACTTTGGCCTCCCCCAGGAGCTCCTAAAGAAGAGAAGAAATGTGCACCCTTGAGATGGTGGAGTACCAGGGGACCCAAGAGAAGAAGTAAACATGTGTAGGGGAAGGGGAAATGATTTGTTATACTTTATTGGTCCTTCTCCTATCCATATCTAAAAATAACTCGGAGAGCTGTTCAATGCTTAACCCCAGTCAATGTCAACATGTTTCTGCCACACCGTTTTTCCCTCCTACTGATTTAAGAGTGAGTTAATACAGAGGCTAAGATTGGGCAGATCAAACGCAGGCAAGGATAAAGATAAGGCGATGGAAGGTAGTTCCTCCTCAGTCTGGGAGCCAAAATATGGCTCCCAAGAAGCAGTAGTAGGCATTAATATGACTCCAAAGAAAGAGGGTAAGTAGCTAAATCAGAGATATTGTGGAAGACTCCAGTTAATGTTAAATTTCTGCAGCATCTCAGCACGGATTACTTTTGTGGGTTTCAAGGCCCTAACAAGCGGATAAGCCCCATTCCAACAAGAGAAGATCACACTAAGGGTCCTAAACAAAACATGAGTATTCACAAGCAGCAGCAGTTTGAAAAAGGACGTAAAAATCTTTAATTGTTGCCATTAAGGTAAATCTTTTTCCTTGGAGATCAGCTACCAACAAACAAATATTAGATCAGACACCCTGACACTCGGTTGCTGCAGAAGTCAATCTGGCTCATCAACTGCTGTGATTGGGTTCACGGCAGCTCTCAATATAGCAATGCTAACACCTCAATTGCCCTGCAAAAATCAATATGAACCAATGGCAGGCAAGGATGATAAGAAATGTTTGCGTAAGTCTCTACATGTCTATCAGGATCAGAGCCGACACCAGCTCCAGCAAGGAGTTATTTTCAAAATTGTACATAGACATTGATGTTGCTACCTCTCACTCCTGAAAGGAGTTTGAGAGTTTTACTCTATCCCAGCTACTACTTAGTAGACCTAAACAGAGAGGTAGCATCAGCTCTCAAGAATAGAATGTTAACCCTGCAAAAGAGGAGTAATAAGGTGAACTAAAGGAATTGAACATTTTCTTCAGAGTATACTGTGAGTGGTAAAAAAAACCAATATATTATAGAGAATAGCAGACACAAATATAGGAGATATCAAGGCAAACTTGGAAAATCTGGAAAAACTTGTTCCTAAATTGGATGACTTTGCACAAAGAATTATGGCAGTGAAGGATAAAATAGGGCTAGTCGAGAAAACACAAAATGACCATTCTACTACAGTGCATAGCACCATCTAAAAGTTTCATTGGAAGATTAAAGGTTGTGAGAATTGTTGAAGGAGGTCTAACCCTCGCTTTATTGGAGTAATAGAAGGTACTAAAGGTAATCAGGGCATGGAGAACTTCATGAGTGCTTCGATAAAAAAAGTGTTGCTGCCTGATTCTTCCAATAATGTAAATGATCTGAAAATCATGACAGCTGTCAGAATTCGATTTCTGAAATACCGTGACAGAGTTCGGCATAAACAGTCATAAGAATTTTCAAGACTGTTAAAGAAATAATTTTGTAAAGCGGTAGGGTGGCAAAATCTGGTTTAACAATCAAGGGACGCCCCGTTTGAATCTTTCCTTGTCTCACTTGTAAGATGGGTGGGGCAAGAGTGAGAGGATGTAGCCTATTGGCTAGAGCTTTCACCCTCAAAGCTGGGGAATCAGGTCAGGATCTTGGCAGGGATGCTCAACATTCTGTGATTCTGGGCAAATGACTTAATCTCCCCATCCCTAACAAAATTAATGTGTCTATCTGTAACGCAACCAGTGCTCATGTAAAGTGCTCTGATACCTTTTGAGTCAAGTTCGCTCTATACAAAACTCCCACCAAAAAATTGGATGTTGCTTCTGATCCCTGAATTAAAGTCCGCTGCTGTGCAATGTCAAATGGTAAAACTGTCAAAAGAGAGTGCTTCAGAAAAGGGAAGTATACATTTTCAGTGAGGTTGTTGAGGATCAGGATTTCCTAAAATGAATGATTTAAAGATTGTGTGTGGTGTAAACAAGATAGGAAGACGAGTGTTCTGGAATTTATGTTGAATCCCCATTGATTCAGTAGGTGTTCAATTTTCACAGGGATTTGCCAATACTGTTGCTACCCATCCATCTTCAAGAAGGGTGCTAAATACCATACTCATGAGAGAAACATAGGGCTGGTGAGCCTGAGAAGGCTTTGAGGGTATATTGAATGAAGGTGTACCGGAGAGCAGACGAAAAACAGGAAAAGGGAAAAGGTCAAGGTCTGAACAAGATTCTTTAAAACGAAGGTGCAAGTAATATCAGTGAATGTCAATGGATTTGCACAGAAAACAGAATTTGACCAATTTCTGGAATAAGCTAAAGCTGATTACATTTTGATAACAGTGACAGGTGACGTAAGTACAGGGGCCTAGACGTTATCTTGCATCCTTTCCAGTCACAGAGTTTGCAATTCTGCTTAGGAGAAACAAGGCATTGTCCATTAAGAAGGAGCAGAGAGATACTTCAGGGAGATGGACTTTGTTACAATTAAATACATCTCAAGAGTTTTTAATTGTTAGTAGTTATAATGGCCCAACTACTTAAGATCAATGTGCTCTAGAAGGTTTAGTCTTAGAGCTATCTTCATTCTGATCTACAGTTATTCTAGGAGGTTATTTTTATATAGCTATGAGTACACCAGACTGTCTCTGTAAAGCAAAGGCGGGAGGTAGAAAGTGGGAGTTCATATGGGATGGATAGAACATATGATTCAAACTGTTTTGAATTTAAAAGAAGTTTGACACCAACTACTTTTGGATAAAAAAAAAAGATTTACATATTTTGATCTACAGTTTAAGAGCCAGGTTTGTATTGATTGTTTTGTGCTCCAAAGAGATCAAGCATGAATAAAGTATACCCCTGCCTCTTATGTTTTTTGATTAAGCTCTAATTCAACAAACATGTTAGCTCTCGCTTTAACAGAAATAGTTGTAGGGCCAGTTTGTCATTATTCATAGATCCTATAATGCTCATGGAGTTTAAGGCAAATGTGCTAACAACTTTTTTAGGATAACTTGGGATCAGCTAATTTATGTATAGCATTGGAAAGCTTTACAGCATATTTATGGGAGATGCTGATGTCTTAGGAAGTAATATAAAAAAGAAAAATACCACAAGGGAATCATTGCGGAAAAAGGATCTATTGCAAAAAAAAGGACCTTATTTAATGTACGGTGCTCCATGTCGCAAGGAGTTTCAGATACTTCAGTATTTCTGACGTATCTGTAGGCGCAGTAATGACTCATTGCTGGAGGGTGTCGTAAAAGTGACGCAACTCCAGCAATGTGTCATTAGACATGGGCAAGTTCCTTTAAATGGGCCTGCGTTAGTCTTACACCTGCTGTGAGGCAGGCGTAAGTTTTTGACGCAGTGGCGTCCTAGAAGTGGCGCAGTGAGATCTGATAGATTTCACTGCACCACTTCTACAAGGCTTTTTACAGGGGAACTCCCACCCTGCATACATTATACCTGAGGCCAGTATAATGTAGCCCAAGGATTTACAAAGAGATGCATCTGTTAGATGTGTCACTTTGTTAATAGGGTGCAACATGGTGCAGTTTTTACGCCACCTGTGCATCACGAGAAGTGACGCAACGTCAGCGCAAAAGTGTCACAAGGCCCAATCTGTTTTACATCGCTGTGGCCTGCAACCTGATTGTGCAAGAAGAGAGGTCTCGAACTTTTGAGAAGTGGGTGGGAAAAATAAAAAGAATCATGAAAAATGAGGAATCGTTTTGTGCTAGGAGTGGCCTTTTGGGCACAATTCTAACGAGATATGGTCATCTTAAGTTCTCAATCGACAAATTTTAACTTTTCCAAGTGAAGAGGGATTTTCGTCAGCACGACTTGGTAAAAACTTTATAATATAATTTCTAAGGTCATATTTCTCCCAAGCCATTGTCCGAGGTTATTAGTTTGTATTTTTAATCTGTAAAAGAGAATACATTTGGGTTTAAAGATGTAATATATTTAGCTTCTAGTAAATAAATAAATCAGCTCTAAAGAACCTCTGATTACATACTATGATACTAACAATCTGTGGTTTTGTCAAACAACTACAAACTATTTTATCACCAAGGAGTAAGTGTGACGTGAATGTGACTCTCCTACTGCATGGTGGAGCCGCCGACGCCTACGCAAGGCTCCACTAGGATGACCGCCTCGCTCCTGGTCAAAATGGACAACGTCTCAAGTCCAGAGCTCACTTTTTAACAACAACTCATTCTTTTCAGGTGGGTTAGTCTAATTGGTTCAATGGAAGAAAAGCAAAATAAAACAACACTCAGTATGCATTAGGTGATCACACTAAAGTTCAGGACATAGAACAGTGCCCAAAATGTCCTGGAAGCAGGTGATCCCCCCAGCCTGCACCAAACGAGCACCTACACGTGTCCACTGAGTGTCGAGCATCTTTCCATGTTCTGCTGACTCCAACAGACACAGATCTGCCGCTCAGGTCCTGTACATCACAGCCTTTGGGAGCCGAACCCCGAAGGTATTTAAGAGTACGTGAAGGACTTCTACAGGATTACTACTTTACATACTCATAAATGCCTGTGTGAATTGGCCCCAAAATTTTCATTCCCTTATAGTAAAATCACAAAGACGGCTCAGTCCTCTCTAACTGTGTATGAATGTTCCTGATTATTCCCATTTGAGATGCTTTGGAACCAGTTCAAGTAGCACTGCTTCACATACTCATGAATGCCCTTGTGTATCTGACCCTTTCCTCTCTAGTGACAGGCAGGGTTCACTACGCTCATTGCCTTACAAGGCCGGTCCCCTCCATTGTCTCCCACTAGATCTTGCAAGGATTTTAGGAGCTCCATGCAAAATTACATTTTGCTTCCGGAGGACTCTCCAAAACGTTACTAAAAGGCAATATTTTGGGATTATTGTGCCTTAGGAAAGAACCTTCCCATGGTCAGAGGCGGAGAGTAGTTTATTCTTCAGAACCCACTGAGCTCTCACCTGTTTTTCAGAAAGAATCTTAAATAAAGCTTGTTTATTTGTTTCGGCCTGAGTGTTGTTACTGTTATTCCTTAGTGCCGGGACACTCACAGGCGTAGCAGTGGGCTCTACTAATCAGCTCATCTATATATCTGTCCGTCCGTCCGTCCGTCCGTCCGTCCGTCCGTCCGTCCGTCCGTCCGTCCGTCCGTCCGTCCGTCCATCCATCCATCCATCCATCCATCCATCCATCCATCCATCCATCCATCCATCCATCCATCCATCTGGGCTGCAGTCTCGTTTCATACTTTGCATCACTGCCCCTTCCCCTGTACTGAGGCCTCTCAGAGCAGCGGCCTCTCTGCAGGAGACCTCAGGCCCTGCTGCTGAAAGCCAGCCTCGTCCTGAGCGGCCAATCGTCCATTATTAATTATTCAGTATTTACTTTTGAGCAAACTATGAAGTGAAAAATGATTGGGCAGCTGACCGCTAAATAAACATCGGACATGGCTGATTTATGGCCCACGCTTGCACTTCGAGAAGAGTGACTTATGGAGCTGTCAGCAGGAGAGTTTTAAGACAGAATTATATGGGAGAGGTAAAAGATTTTTACCAAATTAATGAAAAATCAATCTCGTTTCAAAAATCCATTAATGGTCATAATGCACTAGTTACAGATAGATAGATACCGCAAAAAATCCAATAGAGCCTGTTAAATACTTATCCGGGAGAGCAGCAGATGGGCTGGAACTGGGCATGAGGCTTTGTGTGTTTTCTTTCTGGCGAGGACCTCATCAGGCGGCTTCAGAAGTTTGTCAGGAGTAAAAAAATTAAGAAAAGTAAAAGCATTTTCCTATTGAGGAAATCTGCAGTAGCGCTCAGTGTGTTTCAATCTGCAGGGGTCTGGGTTACTGGCCGCACAGTCTGTGTGCTGAAAGCAAACAATGCCTGTTTCACAGTTCCCGTCCCAGGGTGATTTGTGCACTCCAGGCACAAATTAACCTTCCAAAACTTTCGCCTGATGTTCGTTATACACATTCTCCTCGTCTGCCCTGCAGTGCGACAGCAACATTTTTCGTGGTGCAATTTACTGAAGCAAACTGCTCGTAAATTTCCAAATGCACATTATGAAAAATGTGAAGATGGTTTCATTTTTTAAACTAAAATTATGAAATACTTTGGGCCTGATTTACAAAGGTTTTGCTGTGACTCTTGTATATGGTCGGTCCTCTTGGTTTACTATTGGTTCCAGGAATAAACCAGGAGCACTACAAGAGAACAGGAGTCATTTACGGTTTGGTGGCTAAGGGGAACTTGCCAAATAAGCACTGGCAAAGGCAATCAGTCTCGCCTATGCAAGGGCTAGTGGCTTTGCCAATGTGTTTTAGTCATGTTGTACACCAGCGTGGCTGCTCTTCAGCATGGCTAAAAGTTAGTAGTGTTGAGGAGAGTGGCGTGGAATGTCGTAGAGTGGAGTGCAAACAATGGAGTAGAATGTCGTAGAGTGGAGTGGCACAGGCTGGCGTATTTTGGGGTGGCATAGAGTGGAGACGCATAGTGTGGCATACAGTGGAGTTGCGTAGAGTAGAGTGGACTGGTGTAGTGTGCACTGGTGTAGATTGCTGCAGAGTAAAGTAGGGTAGAGTGCACCGGCATGGAATTCAGTGGTGTGCAAAGCAGCGTCGTAGAATGCAATGGAATAGATTAGAGTGTTGCATATTTAGAGTGCAGTTGCGCAGAGTGCAGTGGTATAGAGTAGGGCAGAGTGGCATAGAATACAGTGGTGTAGAGTGCAGAGGTGCAGAGTAGAGAGGAATAGAGTGCAGTGATGTACAGTGGCGCAGAGTAGAGCGGTGCAGAGTAGAGTTTAGAGCCATAGAGTGCAGTGACATGCAGTGGAGTGGTGTAAAGTGGAATGCTACAGAGTGAAGTGGAGTAGAGTGGAGTAATGAAAAGTAGAGAGCAGTGGTGTAGAGCGCATTGTCAAAGAATGCAGTAGTGCGAAGTAGAGTGGCCAAGGAAGGGTAAAAGACGGGTGTTATCTCAGCTCTCACCTGATAATTAACACATTATATCAAATACGAAAAATATATAGAAGTGGTGCACACAAAGGAGGAATGTTCACCCTTCATTCACAAATAGGACCCCTAAGCAAGATCCTATACATATTCTTATAACTCCATTTGGCACACACCAATTGTGTAAATGTTCAATTTGCAATCACAATGAAACCCAGAGGGAGTGGTGCAGAGTAGATTGGCATAGAGTACAGTGGCATACTATAAAGGGGTGTAGAGTGCAGTGGTGCAGAGTAGCGTAGCATAGCGTAGAGTGGCATAGAGTGCAGTTGCATAGAGAGTAGAGTGGTGCACAGTAGAATATAGTGGGGTAGAGTGGAAAGGCGTAGAGTACAGTGGCGTAGAGTGCAGTGGTGTAGAGTGCAGTAGTGCAGAGTACAGTGGCATAGCATTCCGTGGACAAAGAATGTGGTGTTGCAGAGTAGAGCAACATAGAGTGCAGTGGTGTAGAGTGGTGTAGAGTAAAGTGCCATAAAGAGCAGTGGCATGGACTACAGTAGTGCAGAGTAGAGTGCAGTGATGTTGAGTGCATTGGTGTACAGTGCAGTGGCGTAGATTGCAGTTGCAAAGACTAGAGTGGAGGAGAGTGCAGTGGTGTGGAGTGGCACAGTGTGGCATGTAGTGGCATAGAGTGCAGTGATGCAGAGTATCCTTGTTCAGAGTTGAGTAAAGTGGAATACCCTGGAGTGGTGCAGGGCAGAGTGAGGTAGCATAGAGTGGAGTGGTTCAGGGTAAAGTGCAGTGGCATAGAGTAGCGTGGTGTAAAGTAATGGTGTAAAGTGGTGTAGAGTGCAGTGGCATAGACTGCAATTGTAAAGAGTAGATTAGAGTGGTATACAGTGGTTTGGCATAGAGGGTAGGGCTATAGAGTGGAGTCGGAAAGAGTAAAGTGCATTGGTGAAGATTGTACTTACACAGAGTGCACTGGCGTAGAGTGTATTGGCATAGAGTTCAGTGGCGCAGAGTGAAGTGTTTCAGAGTGGTGTAGAGTGGAGTGGTGTAGAGTAGAGTTGTGTAGAGTAGAGAGGAGTGGCCAAGACTGGAATGGTCTAGATAACAGTGGCAAAGAGTGCACTGGGGAAGAGTGTAGTGGTGTAGAGTAGAGTGGCATAGAGTGCATTGGCATAGAGTAGAGAAGTGTAGAGTGAAGTGGTGTAGAGTGCAGTGGCATGGAATGGAGTACTGCAGAGTGGAGTAGAGTGCAGTGGTGCAGAGTGCAGTGGCATGGTGTAGAGTGGAGTGGTGCAGAGTAGAGTGCACATACACACAGTTTCACTGATAACAGTATACAGGGCGAAAATATTAATGTGTGGAAATGTCACCACCTAGTGTATTGATTTGTTTTGACCAGTTTTCAATTTTAATGACGGAGCGTGGTGTTAAGCCAAGTAGGCTAACGCTCCGCCACTTCTCTGGTAAACATGCCTCATAGCCGGTAGAGACTACTCTGGCTCTGCCATAACTTCAGGACAAGTTCACTGATAAAACCAAATTGCAACCTTGGGTAGTCCTGTTACTGCATTACTGCTGTGGTGTGGGCACTTGACAACCTTAAGATCTTCCTTGAATTACTTCAACACTCAATTTGTCATGCCACAAACGAGTAAACAGTTTCCACAGTGTATTTACATGCGTTTTTTTTATTTACATCAATTCATAATTAAAGATTTTCAGATCCATATGCAGCCTCTTTGCCTCTGCCTCTGTACTTAAATAGATACATTTTTGATGTACACATGTAAGTCTCAAAGATAACACGTGTTTCGTGAATCGTATGTGCCTCATCAGGGCAACTCTTTACATTTTAGTGATTTATTAGACTTTAATTTCTGTTTTCCGCATGATAGATTGTTAGCAAGTTAAGCAATACTCAAGATGCAGTAAGTCATACGTCTTCCAATGTGTTTCTTTTATGCACAGCTTCTGTATAGGAAAATCTCAGCACCTAGGTACCCTATTTATTGCAGCAGCAATAAAGTAGTTATTAAACCAAGATTTCTTTTCTTCTGGTCCTTCTATTCCCTGCCCATCCAAACTCTTATATTATCACGAACGGCGATAATGTTATCGCTACTTTAGGGGCAGGAAACTGCCGCTAAAGCGGCGATAAGGGGCTTGATAATATGCCCTTGTGAATTCCCATAGAAGTCCAGGTTCAAACCAAAACCTGGGCTTCTATGGGAATTCACAAGGGCATATTATCAAGCCCCTTATTGCCGCTTTAGCTGCAGTTTCCTGCCGCTAAAGCGGCGATAATTTTATCGCCGATCTTGATAATTTGGCCCTGGGTTTTACTTCAGAGTGTGCTGGCAATACCACAACCAGGAAGTGATCGGCAATTCGTTGAGTGCATCTTTTCACCTAAAAATGACTCTGTGACGCAGCAGGGAAAAACGTATCCGATACCTTGGTCCTGCGCACTTCCTCCGTTTCACTTCAGTCTCGTGCCACACCATGGAAGTGGAAATGGAAAGAGGGGTTAAGAAATAGGGAAGGAAAGAACACCGGGAAGGACAATAAAACAGGAGCTTAAAACAAGGGCAGGGGGTGAAACAGAGAAAAGACAACAAGTAAGCAGAAGGGGCAAAAGATAAAAAAAGGACGGCTTTAGGCCAGTACGATGGTGCAGACGCACCTCGCGCTGACTTTGGTGGAAGGCACTGTGTTTAAAAAAAACTTCTGCTTTAAACAATATTTTTTAAAAGCACATGAAGTTCCTTGTGCATCCAGCAGTTTTCAGGCAAAATTAAAAATGTCAAGAAGATTCTGGTGATTAATGTTCCTACTGTTGAGAGATCAGAGTTTTGTCTAGTGGCAGTTTTGGCTCATCATAAATTATTGCAAAGGGTTAATGTGCCTGCTGCAAGGAACGTGTACCATGCAGATCACATAACTGAGTGTGAATGACATATGAGTACCACCATAAAAAAATAAAATGCCTGTCAGGGAGAGACTATGGATTAATGAGGTGCACTGTTGGAGAATGGTAGTGCAGAACTGCCAAGTTTTCAGATTGCTATGTGTGACATTTTCACAGTTTGAGTGCAATTATGAGTGACATTTCAACAACTATGAGTGACACTTTCATTTGATCAAAATCAAGCAATGAAGACTAGGGAAACTTATAAATATCAGAAATTACACCCATTTGAACAACGAGAAACTCTAAGAAGATCTTAAAACTGGAGCAAAGTGCCATAAATGGAAGGGCACTTAGGTGTGAATGTGCAAGGCGCGCTCAATCAATCAATCAATCATACGTTTGTTAAGCTCATCTACTCACCTGATAGTGTCTCAAGGAGCTGTTGGGAGGGGTGGTGTGCAGCTCCCGGACGTTCAAGGCGATTCGTCAAAGAGCCAGGTCTTGAGGTCCTTTATGAACTTGGAGAGCGTAGGCGTCTGTCGGAGGTGGAGAGGGAGGGAGTTCCATGCCTTGGCCACAAGGAAGGAGAAAGACCAGCATCCTGTTTGGGTCTTCTTGATGCACGGCACCTCCACTACTTCTAAGCGCTTTGCATCACACTGCCCCTAACAACCTTCTGCCCTCCCTGGATTCTGGGGCACTCTGTCCGCCCTCTCTCTACAGCTTGGACATTTTTAGTTTGCCTATGTGTGGCATTTGCATGATTTCAGCGTACTTAGGAGTGACATTCTATGGCCAAATCATTGACGCTTTGAGTGACCATTTTCTACAACTGTGGCATTACAATCAATGGCTTGCATAGTTAAAGTGATTTCTCAGTCGCAGCAGCAGGGGATGTCGTAGCACTATAAATAGACAAGTCACTATGCCCTACTGTGCCGACCAGGATTCAATTGTTTCTCTCTCCTTAAACACAGACAGACATCTGTAGGAACACTGAATAACCAAGTGAGGTTTCACAATGTAAGAGTGTATTTCTCTCTGATTAGTTGAACTTGCATTTATCTTTCATTTGAGGTGTGTGCTTTAGTTATTGAAAGGTGAAACACCAACAAAAATACGTACAGAATGTTGTAGTCCTCTTTAACCACGTCTGTGCCCAACGTTCTAACACTACCAGCATTGCTGCTGGACTCCGGGACAGGGAAGGCTGAGTCAGTAGAGTACATCATGTGCTGGAGGCACCGGGATGCATAGTTTCTGTGTGCTGTCCTTGAGGGTCATGCTACACTGAAGGCTGTTGTCTAGTGCTGCTGGCAGGTTCCAGGGAAGTCACAGTACCTGCACTGGCCCATGGCCGTTCGCAGAAATGTTTACAGGGGGGAGCAAAATTTTAAGTTCATCGCTCGCCTTCCAGGGGGGGGCAACATTTTAACTTCCTCACTCGCCTTCAAGGCACGTTTAATGCAGACGGCCCATTGTCATTCTTTATGTGATGATCAGCAGCAGAGAGAATGACAATGGGCCTGTACACAGTCTGCTCGAGGTCGGGGAGGGGCTTCTCGCAGGGGAACAGCCTGCTGTTATCTTGAACATTACGGACAAAAGGAATGGGACCGGCGATCCAGGGGGGGGCAAGCGCACCCCCTTGCCCTCCCGTGCGGACGCCCATGCACTGGCCGCTGCTTGAAAGATGATTTGTAACATCTGAAGACAGTATAGATCACCCAAGTGTGCCACCACTGCCAAGGGATTGGACTACAGAGAGCCCACACATGACTGGAGGCAGGAGGGCAGATGAGGCCTAACATCCTGCTTGCCCTCCACATATGTGGATTGTGGTGCTAAAGGCTGTTTGTTTTTTTACAGAGTTTTATATAGCGTGAACTTGACCCGAATCGGGTATCAGAGCGCTTTACATAACACCAGTTGAGGACACTTTCATTTTTGTTAGGCACGGGAAGATTAAGTGATTTGCCCAGAATCACAGGATGTTCAGAGTCATTGCCGAGACTCGAACTCAGTTCCCCAGATTCGAGGTTGACCGCCCTAGCCATTAGGCCAACTCCTCTCACCGTGTTAGGGCGGGCTGTGGCTACGGGACCGTCGCAGGGCTATTGGCAGGCCCCCTGTGGCCGCTATCTCGTGCGTGGAGTGTTGCCGACCAGTTTGTTTGTCTCCCGCTGCAACCTTGTTTCAGGGGCTGCTCCTCCATTAGGGTGGAGGAGCGTCGCCCCTGTGCTTTCTCACAGTGTGACAAGCAGAAACATAAAATGGTAAAACTACCATTTTATGTTTCTGCTTCTCGCACTGCGAGAAAGCAGAAGGGTTTGGTTGGGGGTGGGTGGGTGAGTCTACTGGAGTCCAGGGGAGGAGCGGATTGCCCACTCTGAGGGCGCTGACTGTTTGGTCGGCCCCAGGGCCGACCAATCCAGTCAAACGCACTCTGCATTTTTATCCATGTAGGTTGCATGCAGCCTACATGGAGAATATGGCCTCCCCATAGACGCATGTGTGTTCAGCGTTCCACCCAATCACAATGCTGTCATTGCAGCATTGTGATTGGCTTAGGGGAGGGGAGGGAGGCTGCCTGCTCTGCCTGCTTCCTGTTCCAGGAAAATGCAGGACCCGGTAAGGTAAATTTATTATTATTTTTAATTAAACCCCCATGCCAACTCCCGCACGACCCCCCTGCCTGCCCCCCCACCTGCGAGTCATGCAGGCAGCGACTGTCTTGATTCTTCTCAGCCCTGATCATCTGCTGCGCACACGCTGGCCATTGGGCCGGTGTGGTTGGGTCTAGATGCGGCCACCATGGGCGTTCGAGCAGCCGCGAGCGCTGCCATAATTATGATCTTGCCATAACTGTAACTGATAGCAAGTTCACAAGGAGGCCGGTTGGGTCGGGTCTGTTGCGGGATCACACACCGTGCGGCAGCCTACATTGCGAGTGTGAGCTGTAATACCGATTGCACAACAGTCAGTACAGTCCACAAAGAAAGAACTGTAAGGCACCTGCCTGCACGCATCGCAGGCGGCAGGAGCCGGCCCTACCTACGGATTATTGCACAACTCAAATTCGGTGGCCGGGTGTTCATTGATTGGCCCAGGGCACACTGACTCCACCGCTCCTCCTGACGTCAGTGAACTCGCGCGCAGTGTCAGCGAGTTACATTGTACCAAGCACCACTGTGCACCTCAGCAGCAGCTGAGCCTGCTCTCGGCTTGACAGCTGAGGAGGCGCTATAAGGCGTGACATTGCGTTTCAGTGCAGCGATGCAGACAGCACACTAAAATACCTTAGTCTAACGCCTGATACGTTGTACTTGGCAGGGCTAGTGGTGAAGGAATTAATGGAGAAGGAGATCGTGTGGAGAGGGCGCACCACCAGCGCTAAAGTCGGACTTGGATTTAAAGATAGATGTTGGACAATACTCAACTTCAAACAATGGTCAGCTGGAGAGCTCGAGCTGCTTTCAGTGCGCCGCCACAAGAAAACCCCAACGCATCTGAAGGGTTCCCATTAGAGGGAGCCCTGAAGCAAGATGAAAACACTGACGCCACAGAAGAAGGACAGGGACAAGATGGGCGCCTAGGCTTTACTTGGAGGGCCCGGAGATGAGCAGGAGACAAGACGGAGCTGCCGAGGCAGATAGAGATGAGCCGAGACAGAGGGATTGCCTGCCCACCTGCTCCAGCTCTTCTGCCACCCTATGGCCCAGGAGGGTCCTGGCCAACTTCCACATTTCCGTAGAGCAGGTGAGCCGAAAGAAACAGCCTTGAAACCTTAGCAGAAGTAAAACTCACAGAATGCGTATCATGGAGGAATGCCACTGCACAATCAGAAATCAGATGGCTAAGACCTCAAGCGTGTTGTGAGGCTTTTAGGGTACAAATGAGGGGAACACGTCATGTACTTGAAGTATTATTTATTTACAGAGAGCCCGGGGCGAGCACCAGCTTGGGCTATGTGCAGGGCTATAATGGCCTGCGATGGCCGCCCGCGCTCCTAGCGTCTCCCGTCACGTGATGACGGAAACACTAGAGTGCAACACTACATATCTCCCCCTTTAACAACACTGCAAAGAATTACAAACTTATCGGGTAATAATTGGGATGGTTCCGTTCAAATGGTGATTAGGTCTTCACGTCAAACTCTCGATACTTTTTGGGCAGTACCACGGTCCTGCCTGTGCGGGTCTGTCTCGACAGGGTGCTTGCCCTCATGACTCCACTGCCACTATGTGGAGCAGCGTTGGTTGTTTCCTGTGGTTGATCCCTGGTGACGGTGCCACTCGCATCTTGCTCTACTTATCTTGCCTGCCGCTCAGAGTCTCCTGGATTCTCCTGTGTCCTGGTGGTGTTCGCCTCTTTTGTGTCGGTGTCTTCGGTGCGACCACTAGGTGTTTCTGTGTCCCTGTTGTTTTCCTCTTCCTCCAGGTTCCCGTGATTACTCTCATCCCTTGGGGTCTCTTCTGTCTTCGCCCACTTCATCACCTTGTTAAACGTGGACACTCTGTCTAGGGACCATATCTTCCTATCACTCAATAAGGCTGACCTAATTTATATTTCTTTGACCTGTAGTGGCGTGCTGTACTTGCTGTCGCCTTTTATCCTCCACTGAGCGAGCTCCACTCTGACCCATTTCCCCTTTTCCAGCATAGCATCTTTGACATTGTGCCTCTTGTTGTAGTGGTCTGTGTAGATCTTTTGCGCCTTTTCCAGATTGCTGCGCACTACCGCCAGAGACCATTTGCTATGTACTGTGCGTTGTTTCCACGCCACATTGTCTCAGGTGAATGGGTCCCTACCCCTCAATATTTTGAATGGCTGTACCCTCTCTTAGTGGGCGTGATTTGGTAGGCCCATACAGTGCACTTGAGTTCCTTCTCCCAATTCTTGCCTACGTTGATGGCCGCTTGAATTGACCCCATGATGACCCTATTAAATCTTTCAGCCAGGCCATTCCCTGCTGGGTGGTATACCGGGGTGTGTTTGATCTGTATTCCGTTCCTTCCCATGAATGCATTCCATTTCTCTGACGTGAATTGGGGTCCATTGTCACACGTTACGACTCTTGGAATCCCTTCTCTCAGGAATGTGGATGTAAGAAAGGCCAGTACTGCATCGGTGCCCATGGTCTCACATATCTCAATTTCCGGCCACTTGGAGTAGCGTGCGATGAGCACGATGGCGTACTTGGGTACACTGGTAGCATCCATTGCCCAATATGTCCACTGACAATTCTTCCCATGGGTTAGCTGGATTAGAGAACTTCCCTAACCGGGGCCTCATCGTGGTCTGTGTCTTGTCTGCATTGCTGCACTGTTTGCATTCTCTGACATGCCTCTCCACTTGGCTGTCCAGCGCCGGCCACCAGTATGCTTGTTTGGCTCTTTGTTTAGTTTTCACTATTCCTAGGTGTTCTTCATGCAGAATAGGAAGTAACCGGTTTACCAGTCGTCCTGGAGGTACCACTTTGTCCTTTCTGAGCACTAACATCTCGTTGTCTCCTACTGACAGCTCTTCACGAACTTCGTAGAATTTCGTCTGTTCAGCGTTCAAGTGTTTCTTTTACGGCCACCCCGTGATTATGAACTGTTTGATTGTTGTGAGGCTTGTGTCCTCCTCGTATGCCGTCTTCCATTCTTGGGCACTTATGACTTCTTCTTGGCCCTCCATGAAGGCAATGGTGTAATCATCTTCTGCCGTTGGCCCCGGTGCGTTCTCCATTGCTGATGCCCTGCTGAGGAAGTCGGCAACTTTGTTCTTAGAGCCTGGAATGTATTGGATGTTGTATACATAATCCAATAGCCGCAAGGTCATTTTTGCTATGTGTGGCGTGGCCGTTGCGTGTCCACTTGACGTGAGTACCTTCACTAACGGCTTGTGATCCGTCCGGAGCAGGAATCTGGAGCCCCACAGAAATTGGCGAAATCTTTCCATTGACCATTTTGCTGCTAGCATCTCCTTCTCCACCATACTGAATTTTTCCTCATTTGGGGCCAAGGACCAGGACGCAAAGCTGACCGTCGTCATTTCACCTTCAGCGGACTGCTGCATCAGGACTGCTCCCAGCCCTCTGTCCCTCGCGTCCGTGGTGAGAATAGACAACGCCCGTTGGTCAAATCCGTGTAGGGGCACGGCCCGCATATGTCTTTTTTGATTTGCCTGAATTCTTCCTGCGTTGTCTCTGACCAAGTGAAGGTGGTTTTCTCCTTTAGTAACAGACGCAAGTTGTGTGTTTTGGTGACAAAATGAGGCACAAACTTGCTGTAGAATTCTGCCATTCCAAGGAAGGACCAAACAACATCCTTATTCCTGGGGGTAGGTGCATCCTTTATTGCCCTCACATTAGCCTGTTTTGTTGCAATGCCTTTATCGCTAATTTCATGTCCCAGGTACGTGACCGATGACACCCAAACCGGCACTTGTCCCATTCTGCGGTGAGGCCATTCTGCTTTAGGATGCGTAGTACTGTGGAGAGCTTGGCGTAATGGTCTGCCTTGGTTCTGCCCATTACTAGGATGTCAATTCGAAAGTACTGCGCCCCTTCTGTGTGTCTGAACAGTTGAAGCATTAGTTTTTGGAAGACCGCAGCGGCGGACGCTAGGCCGAAAGGCATCCACCAGAACTGGTAGCCTCCAAACCGTGTAATGAACGAGGTTAGTTTCTTGCAGGTGGGGTGCAGCGCAATCTGGTGATAGGCAGAAGTCAGGTCTATGGTGAAAAAACATTTGATGCCCTTCGTCAGGGCTAACATCTCGTTGATCCTGGGCAATGGGAATTTGTCAACTAAGATGTTTTTGTTGAACTCCCGCAAGTCGATGCAGAGGCGTACCTTGCCGTTGGGTTTCCTGGCTACGCCCGAGGGCTCCATCCATTCTGCACTCTCAATCTAGAAACACTAGCGCGCAACACCACAAATCATTCTGCCACAATTCCCACAACACCTACTTAGCTATTCATAGTCAAAAGTGACTCAAAGGGGAATAGCCCCAAAAGCTGTTTTGAGTATGTAAAGTGGTACTGTAGTTGGACTATTGCAACGCACTGCTTCTGGGTGCACCCAAGAACTTGGTTGGCAAGCTCCAACGGATACAAAACATGGTAGTCAAGTTGGCCCTGTCTCGTCTGCGTATCGCCTCGTCCACCGCAGCGCTGTGTGATCTCCACTGGTTACCCGTCCAGCAGAGGATTCTTTTTAAGGCCTCGTGTTTGGTCTTTAGGGCGCTGCATGGACAGGGTCCTGTTTTGTTGCAGAATCTTTTTTCCTGGTACACTGTTTCACGAACCTTGCGCTCTTCCTCTGCATGCCTGGTTACGGTTCCCAGGTTTCAGAGGTCAAGAATGGGCGGTCGATCTTTCAGCTTTGCTGCCGCCAGTCTTTGGAATTCTCTTCCGCTCCATTTGAGGAGCCAAAGCGAATTCCCTCTCTTTAAGAGAAATTTTAAAACTTATCTCTTTCCTAGAGTAGCGTGATCCCTGTGACCGTGTGCTAGTTTGGCTTTCAAAGCGCCAGGATACCCTCTGGGTGGCAGAGTTTTGCGCTATACAAGACTGGAATACAATACAATACAATACAATACTACTTTACGTACTCCCAAGTGAAATTCACTTACACCCAGGTGGAGATCTCTGCTTGGAATTGCTAAATACCATCTGGGCAGAGATTTACGCCCAGGCATAGGTTGAAATCTATGTGTGTGGGAATCTCTCCATGTAGATTTCCTTTTGAGACTCTGGCCCAGTATCTTTTAGCTGCTTAACTCATGCATAGTTCTCAGGAAGGCAAAATAGAAGCACAATGGAATACTTACAAACTACATTCCCTGCCTGCTCGCCCTCAAAGAATCTCTTTACTTCTTCCTTCTGCATTTTGTTTCCTCGTTTCCTTCTTCACTCTTCCCATGATCCACCCCCTTTATCACTATTCCTTGCTGATTTAGTCATCTGTCTTCTCCCCATGCCCTGTCTTCCCTTGTTCCTTTCTTGTTCCTTTTACTTCTATGCTTCACAATGTTCTTTTGTTGTTCTTGTCCTCATTTACACTCTTTTCAATGTGTCCCTCTTTTCTCCTGTTTGCTTCAGTCTCCAACCTCTCTTCACGAACATGAGCGCCATGGTCAATCAATCAATCAATCAGTCAATCAAGCAATCAATCAATCAGGAGTTTGTATAGAGCAGCTACTCACCCGCAAGGGTCTCAAGGCACTAGGAGGGCCTGGTTCCATAGAGTGCTGGGGTCATCCGAAGAGCCATGGGCAGTGTTTGGGTTTGCTGGAGGTGGAGGTTGTTCCAGACCTTTGCTGTGAGGTAGGAGAAGGACTTCCCTCCCATTCTGGTCATGGTAAATACAGGCAGCCAGGGCTTTAAGTGGGCCGGGTCTTTCCAGTGCTAAGCACCAGTAGTTTTTAAAAGCAGGTGCCGAGACGGGACCCTCAGGGTGAAAACAAAAACAAAAACCTTAACTCTGCAATAGTAAAACCCCTCACTGCCTTTGATGTAACTTCAAAGAGATTTGTTTTTCAGTTTTATATAGCACAGACTTGGAGCGCTTTACATGAGCACCAGTTACATTACAGAAGGACATATTCATTTTTTGATTCACAGGAGTCAGGCTTGAACCTCCTGTCTCAGCTCGAAGGTCGTCCGCTCTAGCCTTACGCCACAACCTCGCCCACAAGAACGGAAGCATTTTCAATATTATATACAATGAAGCAATAGAAGTTGTTTATTTATCTTATACAACTTACAACCATTGACAAAGTCAATAGTCCTGGCTTGAGGTAGGTGTAATGTTACTTGTTGTGTTATATATCTGGATGCATGGACAGAAGCAGCAAAATACCAGTGGGGCAGCACACTATACTAAGCACAGATTTTTACCTTAAATGTTTTAAGCAACACCCTTAATTTAAGTGGTCACGCCCCTATGAGAGACCCCCCCTTAGTTTTTTCATCCCACTTAAAGACCTGCAGACAGCCTTTGTGTATGCCACCAAGATGCCTCAGTAACTTAACGCTCGCCACCCCCATCTACTGTGAGGTTTATGTCAGGCTGAGTACTCAAGGTTTAAAGCCCCTGTGGTAGATACTGTAAGGTTTGTGTCAAGGCTAAGTACCCAAGGTTTAAAGCCCCTGTGGTAGATACTGTGAGGTTTGTGTCAGGGATGAGTACCCAAGGTTTAAAGCCCCTGTGGTAGACACAGTGAGGTTTGTGTAAGGGATGAGTACCCAAGATTTAAAGCCCCTGTAGTAAATACTGTGAGGTTTGTGTCAAGGCTAAGTACCCAAGGTTTAAAGCCCGTGTGGTAGATACTGTGAGGTTTGTGTCAGGGATGAGTACCCAAGGCTTAAAGCCCCTGTGGTAGATACTGTGAGGTTTGTGTCAGGGATGAGTACCCAAGGTTTAAAGCCCCTGTGGTAGATACTGTGAGGTTTGTGTCAGGGATGAGTACCCAAGGTTTACAGCCCCTGTGGTAGATACTGTGAGGTTTGTGTCAGGGATGAGTACCCAAGGTTTAAAGCCCCTTTGGTAGACACAGTGAGGTTTGTGCCAGGGATGAGTACCCAAGGTTTAAAGCCCCTGTAGTAAATACTGTGAGGTTTGTGTCAGGCTGAGTACCCAAGGTTTAAATTCCCTGTGGCTGGGATGTGGCTATCCTTGAAGACCAATATATCCAAGGAGTCTGTTGCACCAACTTTGCCGTGGAACGGAATAGTCCTCATGTATGAATGGGGTGAACAGGTGGAAACCTCACGGTTGTAAGCATGGGTTGGTGGTGTTCTGCACATGGACAGTAGTCGGGGGTTTTAAGAGGAACACTAGACCCGTGGTTTGCCTCAAGGATTAATTGAGCAGCCATAGCAGGGGTGCACTGGAGTTATCCTTGAACAAGATTTCTACCACAAAATAAAGTAAACTCAGCACCAAACTCAAGGCCTGATTCGAAAACGGACTCCGCACTCGTGGAGGAGGCCCCGCCGTCATGGGGGAGTCTCTGCACTCCGGGCGGAATCTCTCAAAAGAGAATTCTCAATGAGGCTCTCTCTGAATCAGGCCCGCAGAGTTTTATTGTAGAAGTTGCTTATGGTGTAGGAAATGCACAACGTCTTGAAGATGAGCAGTGTCAACACAGTGATAGATAATATCCTCCTTACATGTGGTGAGTAAATCCTCGTAAATCCTCATAACTGAAATAATCATAAATACCAACACTCTTGGTTTTGGTGTGATACTCGAGACTTGATCAGACAAAATTTCGAAATGTTAGATTTTCCGCTCTAAAATGTCATCCACTCTAATGCAAGTAAATGGGGAAATTAAATTCTCTCAATGTTTTTCCTCCAAATATTGCTGCTTGGTGCTTGCAGGTGTTGGCATGAGTGAATTACAATCTGAATCACAATATTGAGGTTTGCTCAGCTGCACATCTGGAGCTTCCCCATTCACGTTTCATCAGCTAAATAAACAAAAACAGAACTTGCATGTTAAAAAAGGAACCCGATTACACAACTAACACTACTCAGGGGCCAGCTTCTCTACCTTCCACAATCTCAAAGCATGACTAGATAGCCAATATGTTTCTTTGACAAAGGTAGCAACCCTATTTCCAGACGACCAACTTGTATTAAATCCTGTCCCCGGTAATTAATAAGCCCCTTCGATTTGAAATTACCTTGTAAAGAATTCTGGCCCAATGAGCTCCCAACTTGTAATGGGGCTCCAAGTGAAAACATGTAACCTATGACACATTCAGCCTGTTCTTATTGTTAGGCTAATCACTTTTTACTTCCTGGGACTTGTAGTTTCCAGCCGCGGTGCGTCCATTAGGGCGTAGGGGCGTAGTGTAGCCCCACTAAGCCTCGTGGACCGTGGACGCACCGCAGCAAGCCCTGCATAAATTAATGATTCAGATTCTTCATCATTATGGATTGCGCTAATGCGCTGACAGCGCTGTTCCTCACGCCCGCGCCCCGCCCGACACTGAGTGACAACAATCTCATTACAATCGTAGTGCGCCAGGCGCAGGGGTGGGGCTGGGCTGCTGCAGCTTGAGTGACAGTCCACACACTCAGCTGCAGCAGACAGTGCGCAAATGTATTTGGGGCCTTTGATCAGCCCGCACATGTGCTTTACGTCTTCTTCCCATAGAGAGGGACCCAAGGGGTGCTGTTTCATACAGCACCCCAAGGCTGAAGCCCCCGGGGTTGAAAGGGCGGATGGCAACTGTGCCCCCCTAGCCAATCCTGGCGCTGGGTGGTGGCACACTGCCGCAGCCGTACTTTCTATGTCCAATCACTGTGTGACTTCATGTGAAGCCATGCAGTGATTGGCCATTGATTTCGAAATGCTGGCTGCTCCGACGTGCTCCCGTCCTTCCCTGACAAAGTCTGCTGTGCAGGTGCCCCGTGCCTAGTCGACTCGTGATCGTGACGGACGGTGTCACAGACAGTCACTCACTCATGTGTGTGTCGTCGTAGAGAGATAGCTGCTAGAGAGATCCTGCACGGCTGCGCTGTCATTTTGAAAAAAATTAAAAGTAAGTCTACTCGTCTAACAGCCCTACTCGTAACTAATGCTGCAAGCGCAAGGCCGGGTCAGCATTGCAAATAGGCCCAAGTGAAGTCACCACCTGGCCGGGCCGCCCGCACAACCAGGGCAGCCCCGCTTGTTGTTTCTATGCACACAGCACACACCTCACATAATAGTGACTGTGCCAGCGTAGGGCTGCGGGCACCCAGCAGCGCATTCCACCAGGCCTCGCACTGTAGTAGGGGCTATATTGATGTAGAGCCCTGACATCCATTTGCCGCGCCCGCGCTGCCGGATCCGAGACGCCTGTAAGTGTACTTCTACTGTACATCATAATGAGCGCAGCTTTCCCATAGGGCTTCACACGCAACTCTGATGCACAAACAGGCAGCGTGTGATAGTGATGAGACACTGCACCCGCCATAGGAAGACAACAAACATTGCAGCAGTCATGACTGGAATCACAACATTAAAGCATGGGCGTTCCTAAACTGTCTGTGGGAGCAGAGATTTAAGACCCAAATAAAGAGTAAGTTTAAATGGGCAAGATTAAAAGGCACGTTAAAAAAACAAGTTTAACAGCACTGCACCCGATGCGGAATATCGGAGAGAGCCGCATGACCGTGGAGTAGTACCCGAGCCGCACTTTCTGGCGCAGTGAGCAGCGCCACATAATTGTTGAAAAGAAAGGGATGCTCGGAGGAAGCAGTGGCCAGCCAAATGCTTCGCTGGAGTTAAAGGCATAGAATTCCATGGGCATGCGGCAGGGGCCAAGCTCAGTGAACCTCATTCAGGGGATGATTAGAGTATGAATATTTTTTGTCCCATCTGACCCAAAATTAAGAGTCCCTAAAGGATAACTGGAAGTAGATCAATTTTCAGGGTCCACCTGCCTCTCCGGTTGGGGTGAATTGGTGACAGTAATGCTACCGTCTGCCACAATACCAACCTGCTAACCCGCACGTGGTTGGTTATGCTGGCTGCGAGCGTGCTGCCATGCATTGCTCCCTCCTTGCATCCAGCTGAACTAGGAAGAGGCTTTCTGACCGGGAAAGGGGAAAGGGTGACGTGCCCCCGCCTAGTATTTCACCTCACCCTTAGACTATTTACACAAAACGGGGTTGGGCGAGCACAAGGGTTTGGCCTTGGGAGCTTGCCTCTTCCCTCTGCCTCTGTCTGCAGCATTATCTGCTCTGTGATTTGTCCAAGTGATCTAGCTGATTTCCCATCCCAGACTCAAAGTAAAACCCCAGGCCTCACACCTCCTACGACTGAGGCCCGCGTTGGAAGGCGTCTTACTATTGGAGAACTCCTATCACTGAAATACAAGGGTTCCCACACAGAACCGGGTTTGGCAGGCCAAGAAGGGAAGGCAGATGGTAGAAGAGCCTCTCCTGTCTGCTGATGGTGCAGGCTGCTTGCAGAATCGATCTATGGATTCACATGAATACTGGCACTTCTGACCATCAGTACATTTTTTGGGTATAATAATAAACTCCACGAATCAGCGCAGTTGGTTTTCTCCCTCCAAGAATACACTGCTCGCCCTGTTTTCGTACCAGCGCTGAGTGGGGGACACTTTGTTGTTGTTCCAGTTGATGCCATCGGATGCGCTCGAGCGATTGCCAGTGGCTGAGATTAATTCAAGCATTCTGTACTGCGGCAATGTGCACTGTACTGCGGCAATGCCCAGGTTGTGCCTGCCTAGAGAGATCATAGTTTTGTCTAGTGGAAGTTTTGGCTCATGGAAAGCGCAGAGCAGCAGAAGGTTAATGTGCCTGCTGCAAAGAACATGTACCTGATGCAGATCACAAAATGCATATGATGTAAATAGGTCAGTGTCAGCAGCGTAATAGAACGGAATGTATGAAGCTCTGTGGTGATACTGAATAAGCAGCTACCTATGTTATGCCATCTATTAATGTAATAACTGCACTTTCACAATTGCTTTATTAACCTTCCTGCTTTCTCAAATTTGCTTGAAAATGCACGATTTTTCTTCTCTTTTTTCAAAGTTTTCTCAGGTGGGGGGGGTAACCCTCCAAACCCCCCTTATGGGGTTCGCGCTCGCTCGCTTCGCTCGCTCGCTACGGTGCAGTATGCAAATCAGTTTGCGCCTCGCCACTTTCAAATGTCACCAGCCCCCCTGGTAGTTTCCCTGTTCCTGTTATAAGTTTGGACCTACACATCCCAGAATGCAAAGTATGATTAACGAAAAACCAACAGTGCTTCCTCAAAGTATTACACAAGAGGGCACTTAGCAGCCATGAAGGCTGAAGTTAAGTACCGGTGGCCCTCTTCACAAAGGTACATTTTCATGTGTGGATGTACTCATGTGTAAATTTACTCCTGTGTCTAGGTGTAAGTCTACGCTTTTTCACTTTTCACATTTCCAGGTGTACTACTAGTAACCTTCCAAATGAAGGTGGCAGAGATCTCTCGATGGAATGTACAGGGGAACAATTAATAAAGTTATTCATGAAAGAAATTTTAAATATTTTAATGTTAAATATAAATATGAAATACATTAATACAATGATTTTTGCCCTAGATCTAATACAAAATGTTAGAGTACATTAATTCTTTAAAATAAATGTTTATTAAATAACAAATGTAATTTTATAAATATTATTTTTTACACAAAAAAGGACCCTCTCCCTAGTATTTTTATGGTTAATTAATATTTAACACATATAATTAAAAGTTGCGTTTAATTAATGTAATGTATTATTTTTTATTATAACAATAGTTAAAAAAGTAACAGCATTTTTGTAGAATAAGTTAATTATTACATTGTAAAATAATAAGATATTATATTATAAATTTTGGGTGACTTAGCACTGTATTAACTTTAGAAGTCTGGTTTGTGAATAGCAGTGATCTTACTCTTTTGCAGGTGGGTTTTTGTATTAGCATGCCCCACCCCTGAAACCATCCTAAACCCCTATTTTCCAACTCCCCCCATCCCTCACAAATTTTTAACAGAAACATACACCAATGTGTGTGTAGCTCTCTGCACACGTGGAGGAGATTCCAGCACAGGAAAGGCAGGAGGAGCGGCATTGTAGACCTCCGCGTGTAGGTTTGCTAATAGCATTTTGTAGTAAGCAGAGCTGGCCAAGTTTTCCAGGTCCACCTTGACTAGTTAGACCAGTCACATTTTTTCTTAGAATTTTGGAACATATTATCTTATTTACCCCAATGTAAAATCAAGTTCCAGAATTCTAAAAAAAACACTGGACTGGCCTAGCTAGTCACTCATGGACTTGGGAACCTTGGCAGCTTTGGAGAACAGAGCATTTTGAAAGACAGCAGTAATACAAACAGCAGCTCACACACACTCTGAACATATACTCATGAATGTGCTCTATCTTTGCAACCATATTTTTATTTTATTACTACTTCCTTTTCTCACTGCTTTCTTTCTTTCTTTCCTTGTTCTATCCTTCTTTTGTTAATCCTTGCCTTGCTTGGCTCTTTTTTTCCTTCCTTATTCTTTCCTCATTTTTCCTACTTTCTTTCTTTCATTGGCTTCTTTCTTTCATTTTCTTACTTTTTCATGCCTTTTCCTTCCTTCTTTCTCCGTCCTTCTTTCTTTCCTCCTTCTATTTTCTTCCTTTCTCTCTTTCCTTCTTTCTCACCTTTATCCTCTTTCCTTTTTCCATGCCAAACATGCAGGCCCGGTTCTAGAGGGTGGGCCGGGTGGGCCAGGCCCACCCAAACATGAGCCTGGCCCACCCAAACATGAGCATTGGCCCTCGCAGTGAATCTGCCACCGATGTACAACAACAATAAAAACTTCAGAAAACTGGTGATTTTATGGGAATAGTTCAGTGGGTTACTACCTTTGTCACAGATATCTGTGTGTTACTTGCAGTTCAGAAGTTACTATCCTAACATAGGACAGTGACCTATGTACTGTCATCAAAGAGCTGCATACAAACTTCACTTTTTTCTGTTGTGATATAGTTAGAACTTCTCCATTCTTTCAACATTCTAATGTTACTAAAAAGAGTTTGTTTGGGCAGTTATACCTTTTTATCAGTAAAACCAACCCCCAAGTCCCCCTTAAATCCTGAGTGTGTGCTTCTCCAGACCAAACCCTTGTAAAATATACTGCCCACCAGTGTGGATGACATGATCTCTACACTTTGTAATCCTCATTGGCTTATGTGACATTCCCCGTAGACTGATTTATTGTCTCTGTATAATGTGTGTTGTTATGTAAAGTACTGTGACACCCTGGCCTACACTCATATGAGTAGCACTATACAACAAATGGAATGGATATGAGAGAGGGGCAACGTCGAGATGAGGGGCACTAGTGGAGGGTGGCAGTGAGGGAATACAAGGAGGAGGTCATGGGGTGGGGGCTATGGGGAGATGAGGGGCGCTGGTGGAGGGTGGCAGTGAGGAAATACAAGGAGGAGGTCATGGGGTGGGGGGGAACTACAGAGAGATGAGGGGTACTAGTGGAGGGTGGCAGTGAGGAAATCTGAGGAGGAGGTCATGGGGTGGGGGCTACAGAGAAATGAGGGGCACTGGTGGAGGGTGGCAGTTAGGGAATACGAGGAGGAGGTCACGGGGTGAGGAGAACTACGGAGCGAGGAGAGGCGCTAGTGGAGGGTGGCAGTGAGGGAATCTGATGAGGAGGTCTTGGGGTGTGGGGGAGCTATGGAGAGATGAGGGGCACTGGTGGAGGGTAGTAGTTAGGGAGTCTGAGGAGGGGGCCATGAGGGGGGTGGCTACGGAGAGATGAAGGGCACTGTTGGAGAGTGGTTGTTGAGCTATTTACAGAAAAAGAGGTAAAAAAAGAGGTCAAAAAGACTTTTGCACCAGCACTAAAGCTGGTCGATTAGGACAACTGTGGAGCATACTCTAACATGCATGCTATTTACATTAACTGCTATATTCAATGTTTCAAGTTTGAAGGTGATTTTACTATTGTTTTTTACTGGGAATAATGAAACTGGAACTGAATGGTGGCTGATATGGGGCTGGGGCCCAAGGTCAGCTGTGAGATACGGTGTAATGGAAAGGGGTGGTAGAAAAGTGGATAATCAAGCCTGTAAGGGAGTGCGCTGCAGAGTCAGGGGTCAGGTGGATGTAGTAATGAAGAGGGTTTCTCCCTGAAGGCTCGCACAGTGGGAACCTGAGTAGTGTCACTTGCTTGATACTCCCACCTTAGAAACCACCTCTTCTCATCAAAGGGACATTACATGGAAGGAAAGCACTTTTTGAGAGTGATAACTTTTAGAAAGAGACTTGGAAAAGAGTGCGTTTTACTGTGCCTTGTAAGACTAAGGAGAGAAAGGAGGGCCCAGAAGCAGGGTTGGCTAGATATAAAAGCGATAAATCGGCCTACCCGAATATACCTATGGCCCACCCAAATAAATATTCCTGGAGCCGGGCCTGCACACATGACTAGTTCGAGTATAGTACTTCTTTGCCTAGCATAAAATGCAGTCTGGGAATAGGCCTGAGTGTGACGCATCTCACTAGAACAGGTAACACACTGCGCAGTATTTATAAACGTGCTTGTTTTTATGTATGTGTTCACTCTGGGCTTCATGTTAAATGTCACCTCGAGGCTTTCTTTTTTTTCAAATCTCTCCCAGCACCATTTTTCAAAAATAGCGGTGGAAAGACCCAACCCTCTCGAGGAAAAGCATTTTGCAGGCTGACAAGCTGTCAAAACCGCTGCTTGCAAAAACCACTGATCTTAGCAGATTTTAGCCAGAAATGGTATTCGTGAGGCCCCTCATCGCTCCGAGTGAAATATGGCCGGGGCTCCTCTTTTGCATGGCGCTTTATAGCCGCGGCGCCGCTCGAGCGAACCGGAGGGGCCCGGGAGGCCGGGCCATTCATCACACCGGAAGAAGGCTCCCGACAGCGGCAACAGGTCGCGCGAGCTCTCTGCGCGCGAGGTGATTTGCCTGCTAACACAAGGTGACAGAGAGAGGGAGCTGCTTTCTAAGTGAGCTGTCCGCACGTGAAGGGGCGGTGCTCGCCGCCACTGTGCCCACGTGCACGGATCCTGACTGACTGAGCTCCGAGGGAGGTTATGGTCCAGTCATGGCATATTCGTTCCAAATTTGGACAACTGGAGTTAACCTGCGAGGTCCAAATTATGCATACAGGCTGACTACATTTTGCGAGTTGGAAAGGCAAATTTTAATTAAGTGGAACAATGCGGCCCTTTCTGTGGTTGTATTGTTTCACTGCTCTGCATATATTAACCCACATTAGTACTGTCTGAGCAGAAGTTTATTTAATACCAGGAACATGACTGGAGCAGAAAATATGGCCAAAATAAAAATTATTCCCCATTAGTGAATTAGCTAAAAAAGTGGCCCATGTATGCAAGGTTGGTCAGGTTTTGAACTTCTAAAGGCATTGGATGCTTCATGGATTTGAGCTTGCTGCCGTCAATGCTTGTTTTAATATCAAGGAAATCAACAGGAAAAACCGTCCACGTAGACAATATAACAGGCCCACAAACAGCCAAAAAGCTGGCTGACCAGCCCATCAGGCACTGCCAGAGAGCCCTATAGGCCAGCCCGAAGCCAGTTAACATCCGAAAGTAGCAATCTGCATGTAAAAGGTGCCCAGTTCCTCTTTGCAAAGGATCTGCGGCTGCAGGGCACCACTTGTGCAGCAACAGCTGGCCTTGAGGACGAAGGGCCCTGCCTACCCACCTTAATCCTGACATAATTTGTAGGGTTTAATATAGCGCTGGCTAGACCCAGATGTATCAGATCGATTCAACGGTTATATGCAATTAAATAATATAAGGGAGGTATAACCTCAGAGCACACAATAAAATATAAACAAGGAGAACTTTTGTAGTGGTAGGAGGGAAAGGTAGCTGAAGAGAGGTTAAGAACAAATGGACAAAAACAAGGGAGAATGCCAAAAGAAACTTACAGCACAGTAGTTAGAGCTGACAGGATACATGAGAGACCAGGGAGAGCAGAGGCAGGAGTACACAAAAAGGAAGAGTAAAGGGAGAGCTCAAGGTCAACAGGTTAGCAGAAGGATGACCGATGCAGGTGATCAAAGGATAGCAGGATCTGAGAGAATTATGGACTCCAGTATTTGTTAAGGAGATGACATTTAAGGTCTCTTTTGAAGCCAAGGTAGGAGAGGTTGCAGCGACGGTCCCTCGGAAGGCATTCCAGATGCTCGGTGAATTTCCAGAAAAGCATTGAAGCTTCTCATGAGTCTGGCGATGCCTGCTTTTTCGAGTTTATTTGTTAAGTAAACCAGAGATTGAGAGTGAAGAGCTTAGTGGGTGATGGCAGGCAGTCTTGTAGATGCATCTTCCTTCAATGGGAAGCCAATTGAGGGATTTGAGGGCAGGCGTGATGTGGTCAAACTGTTTTCAGTCAGTAATAAGCCTGGCCGCCAAGTTGAGCAAGGCTCTAAGGGGGGCCAGGTGAACTTTAGGGGTTCCATTGAGAATAGCTTTGCCGTAGTCAAGTTTGGAGAGGACTAGTGATTGAACGACCCATTTGAAGTCATCTTGAGGGATTAAGGGTTTGATTTTCTTGAGGTGTTTGAGAGTGAAAAATGCTCCCTTGGCCTCGTTATTTATATGGTCCTTCAGTACCAAAATTTTGTCCAGGATGAAACCTAGGAATTTTGCTGAGTTGGATAGAGTGAGTGGATAGTTGAGGGTGCTGTGGTTAGAGATCCAGCCTTGGATGGGGAGAAGGTTGCTTTTAGGGGAGAAAAGAATAGTTTGCGTTTTGTTAGGGTTCAGTTTAAGATGGTCGGAGTAAAACCAGGACTAAATCTTGCTCAGTGTTGTTTAAATGAAGGACATCACTGTGTGATTTGATTTTATAGTAGAGTTGGGTGTCGTCAGCGTAAAGGTGATAGTTGATCCTGCTTGTTTCAGATTGAGAGTAAGGGTTCCATGAAGAGGGTGAAGAGAAAGGGGGAGAGAATTGAGCCCTGGGGTACACCCAGGGAGACAGGGGTAGCATTGGAGCGGAATGAGTTGATTTTTATTTGTTGTGTTCGGTACTGGAGGTAGGAAGAGAACCAGTTAAGGACAGTTCCATTAAGGCCAGAGCAAGATTTGAGAGATTCCAGTAAGGAAGAATGATAAAAAGTGTCTGTCTGGCGGGTATACACATGCTAAATGTGCAAGCGCCTTGCTGACTGAACTGTACATTGCCAGCCCAAAGATGTCACAGCCCTTTGTGTGCGTCCTCCTCAGCCCTGGAAAGCACCTGCAGGACCTCCCCCTCATGACGAGGGGAAGCATCACTGATAGCCTTGGAGCTTAACGCTTCAGTTTTAAGCCCTGTAGTGCCCAGGGCTTAATGTCTATCACTGACAGCTCATCAAAGAGTGGGGTAGGCCAGCAAGTCTCACTGACCCCATCCCACTCTAACGAGTAAGGGTCTACCACCTCCTGTCATTGGCAGAAGGCAACAGTCCCAACCCTCCTGGAACCTCTGAGGCTTACCTCCTGCCACCCATATCGCTGCAGCTGGTACGTTTTAGGTTTTATATTGTTTGGTGCGTGCATGTATATATAAATATATGTTTATTTGTGAGTGCGCGCTCTGAATGAGTGTGTGTGCGAATGTGAATGCATGGATGAGGTTGAGTGTGCATGTGTGGCCTGCCTGCCCCCCCCTTTGCTCAAATTACCGACTGCTATCACGGCTGGCAGCGCGGGGGTGGGGGGAATGGTAGTGAGAAACACCACACCCGCGTGTGTTACAGGGGGGTGATATTTTCAAAACTGGCCCTCACCCCTCCGGCCCACTGGGGAAACGCCCAGTGCTCACGACGGCCAATCCGGCCCTGACTGCCACTACGATTGAGAGCTTTTGGCGTTGCGCCTGAGGGCATTCCTTGAGTCGATATATTTGCTTGATCGGATCGCCCCATTACTTTCAAAAGCAATCAGCTGCCACTGGCCCCTTGACTCACAGCCTTTAACTCTCTCTCTTCAAATCCTCGCATAATGCCAGTTGAGAATCCAGCAGAAGGATTGGACCAAGGGTAACTGGGCAGGAGGGGGGAAGAGGAAAGGATACAACAATAGCAACATTTGAATATGTGCTCTCCTATCTTAAGTGGCACCAATAAGAACACGCTGTGCTTAATTTGTAAAATAATAAGTTCCAGGGCCATCGTCAGGAGGCCACTGTCACGAGAACTACACATTGCCCCTGTCAGCACTGCCAGTGACAGTACCAAACCAACTTCTAACCATACAGACTATTCCAGGCCCCAAAGCCTTAAGAATGACTTGGGAGGCAGGTATTATTCATTGTTAATGCATATTGAATTAATAAACAGCTGTTCTGCTTGTCTCTAAATTAGACCAACAGCACCACCATGTGGCAGACTATCATAAGTGCCAGTGCTGAGCCCCAGAAACCACCATCTCAAATTAAGCACTAGAACACAGGAAAAAACAGACCGAGCAAATACGCCAGTGGGAACATGTCCTCTGATCCTGCTATACGCGCCACAGTAGGGGAATTACACACCCACTAGACATTACAAGCAAGATTGCAAAATTCTATATGCAACTGTACAATACTGAACACACTGACATCAGAAGCAGAGGCGAGTTTCCTGGCACAATTGAAATTACTGTGTTTGTCCCAAGAAGACATACAATCAATAGAAGGGAACATTTCTCCTGAGGAAATATCTAGATTCATGAGTGAGCTACCAATAGCAATGCGCCTGTAGAAGACAACTTTCCAGTCGATTTCTCTAAGATGGACTGAGCCAAACTCGCTTTACTACTAAGCCAAGTTGATAAAGTTGCAGAAACCAATGGTCGACTCTTGCTGGATTTCAAAACGGCTGTGATGTCACTGTAACTGAAAGAAGGGACCGAACCACTCCTTTGCTCCAGCTGCAGACCCAATTCACAAATCAACATGCACCACAACATCCTGGCCAAATTGCTAGTGTACAGACCACATAAAGTAAATCCCACACTCATCATAGGATGGCTGTGTGCATGGCAGCTGAACCTCGAAATATCTGAGGAAACTACATCACTTGCTATGGCAACCTAAAGATGAAGAAGACATACATTGACCTCTTTAGATTGTGAAAATGTCTTTAACAGAGTGGGCGCGGCCAGGGTGACTGATGCTGGAATCTGGGGCTCACGGTTTGATCCCCTGCGGCAGGTCAGTCCAGCACCATGTGACTCTGGGCAATAGCTTGCTTCATCTTCCCAATAGCCCCCAGCGCTGGGATGCCTTCGGGTAGCTGTTCGCGCTTTACAAATACTGGATTTCCATTTTCATTCTGCATTTCTATTTAGAATGCTACAAACAACAGGACTAGGCCCTGACTTTACATTCCAGGCTAAATGATTGCTTGAATCACTTGACTTAGGCTTACTGTAAAATACATTCCAGAACTGCAGAGGGATACATCAGTAATGTCCACTGTCCCTCTCCATCAGAAAATCTTGTGAAATAACCAGCCATTCTGGGTCCAGCAGGAGAGCAGAAGAGCATGTTATTTTCAGAAAGATTATGTTATTTGAAGACTATGGGACTGATTCACAGAACTAACTTAAGACAAAATTTTAAACTTATTGCCATCTTGGTATTCACAGAAGGCACCTACTCATTTTGGTATTCACAGAAGGCACTTACTCATTGATGAGTAAATGCCTTCTGTGAATACCAAATTGAGTAACTTACTCATTTTGAGTAACTTACTCATTTTGGTATTCACAGAAGGCAATTACTCATTGATGAGTAAATGCCTTCTGTGAATACCAAATTGAGTAACTTACTCATTTTGAGTAACTTACTCATTTTGGTATTCACAGAAGGCAATTACTCATTGATGAGTAAGTGCCTTCTGTGAATACCAAAATGGTAGTAAGTTTAGGCTTTTGTCTTAAGTTAGTTCTGTGAATCGGGCCCTATCTTGTTAATTAGTACAGATCCATCTATTTGTTATTCTATCCGTGAGACTTTCTTTTTGGAATACTCAGGCTAGATCAATAGGGACAAATGCAAAGTCCTTCCTATGTCAAAAAGTACTACCAGGTTCTCCATCGGAAATATGCCGTTTAGGTGGGAGTACCTTGGTATTTTGATCAACAGCGGGTTTCGTAACATGGTAGCTAACAACTTTCACCCTCCCAAATATTCTACAAGAGAAGAAAGGTCCAAGCTGGATCTCTTCTTGTGGGGTCATATGTAAACTGTGATCATGATGACCCTTCCGAGATTCAATTAGATATTCAGCATGCTTTATTTTACAAACCCAGATTATCTTTTGCCCAGATAGAGAGTCTAATAAGGACATTTATGTGAGTGAGCTCAAAACCCATACTTTAAGTGAGTAAATTACACACTTACAATACATCAGGAGACCTACGACTCCTGAACCTAGAATTTTTCCACAGAACCTACTAGCTACGGTAATTATTGCACCTTTACCTGGATGAGGCATACAAGCCATTGTGGTTCTGAATTAAGGAACTTGGCATTAACAGAGAAACTGAGAAATAGCAGGGCGCAGCTTCTACCTACATGACCAGCACAGTCGCAGCTGAAACCTACTATTGTTACCTGAACACAATATTTCCCAACTGGCACACACTACATAAAAAGATGGAAATGCATTGGCATAAAATCTAAACACACCCATTTGGCGGTGTGAAATCACTCTCCTGGTGGGACGTTATCACTGAGGGGTGTCTGGAAAAAGGTTAATGAACTGAATAAAGAATTTGCTTCACCCTTCACCTAATGTTGGATATACTTTTAACCAGTGACAGCTAGTGGGTTTTGGAGGTGGTGGGACCCTTGAAGCCCCAAAACACTCTGCAAAGGAGCGGCTCGTATTCTGTAAAAGAGGCGGGGTGGGAGAGGAGGCAGGGGAGGGTTACGAACAGGGCACAACGGAGATTTTGTTAACCATTTACAAAAGAGGGTGGGAGGGGCAGAAAGGGGGGACAACGAAAATTTGAAAAAATACAGAATTAAACTTACCTGCTGGCACATCTCATCGCATCACCTCTACCACTCCTTTCCACCGCTGCAGGCAGGCACAGGCTCGCAGCCTGCTCTGCGGCCAATCCTGAAGCTGCTCTCACATGAGAAAAGCTGCAGGATTCGCCGGAGTGCCACAAATGTGTGCTGCAGGACAGACTGGGAGTCTGTGCCTGCTCTCTCCAGCCCCAGTAATGCAGCTTAGGGTCAGGGCCGGACTGGGAACCAAAACCGGCCCTGGCAAAGTGCTCGGCCGGCCCCCCCTCCCCACTGGGGGGGGGGGTTGGAGGTGCCGCCGAGCGCTTTGCTAGGGCTAGTTTTCGGCCGATTTTGTTGCAGGGCCGATTTTGCAGCTATGCTGCAAAAACGGCCCTGTAACATAATCGGCCCCCAGGGGCCCAAAACCGGCCCACACCCTTGCGGCGCACCGGGGGATTGCCCGGTGCCCGCTATGGCCAGTCCGGGCCTGCTTAGGGTTTGAGGGGGGTCACTAAGCATGTGATTTTTGGCCGGCCTGAGACCGCTGGCCAAAAACCACATGCGTAGTGTAGGTAGAGCCGACCACTCATAGCCCTGGTCCGCTCCAAGCCCCGGCACAAGCAAAATAAAATGATAAAAAAGCGGGTTTTAAACCCGTTTTCTGATTGTTTTATTTTTTTAAATGTTAAACCTGCTGGCGGGGGGTGAGGGGGTGGGGGCTCCTCTGCCATAGCATTCAGCTTCGGGCCTTGCCAGTCCCCAGGCCGAATACCTTCACAGGCTCAAATGCCATGCAGTAAAAAAGAACTATCCCTTGGTGGACACACTGTAATTTTATACACCCCTTACTCATAGGAGGAATCATATGTAAACACTGTACCCTCACACCGCAGTATACCCATACACAAAATATATATTTCAAAAAGTTGTATTCTTTTATAATAAAAGAGACCAGAAAGTCTTTTTCATAGATATACACTTTAAAAACTAACAGCACAAAATGTGCCCACGTTAAAAAAAATTACAATCTCATCCACACAATTATACACATATAAATGGTTAAACACACTTTGTTTTACAGTACATTATTCCTCAAACCAAACATATTTAAAATTCACAAAAAGGGAGAGACAAACAGAGACGTGCTAATTAGTCATTACGTGTTGCGCATCTGAGAACTAAACCATCACAAAATCTAACCCTGGGCCCATTTTAATTTAGTCTACAGGAAAGATTTGTTCTCTTGATTGCGCAGAAGTAGCGTCGACGCGTTTCAATGTCTATTCCAGATATACTGCCATCTTTGTCAAGACTAGGTGATCAGTCTCTCCTAAATGCTGGGCACTGGTTGGTTGCCACTGACCGGATTATTCCTGGTTACATTAGGATTATTATTTTTATTTATCTTCAGGCGATCGCTCAAAGGTTCACTTTTCAGCAGACTGAATCTCAGATGTGTTACATTCCTTTGGACAATTAAAGTTTTTCATTGGGTCCGCCTTATCTCTCCGCCCTTTATTGTTTCCAATTTTTTACCTTGTTAGGATATGGTTATTCTCTTGGGTCTATATTGACGGACTCTATTCCTTTTGCTCTTCTCATTGCATCAGGATCCCATTGTCAGCCCAGTGCTCATCACGTGTTACGCCGGCAAGACTTGGTTCAGGGGGTGGAATGTCTTGGGGGCTCGTGTGACTTCCCTCTCTCGGCGTTCGCCTGGGTTAGATCGTTCCACTCCCGACAGCCTCTCGTTCCGAACCTTCCTGTGTCAGTTTCGTTTTTGACTGGTGACAATGGGATCCTGAAGCAACGAGAAGAGCAAAAGGAATAGAATCCGTCAATATAGAACCAAGAGAATAACCATATCCTGGGCACTAATAGACCCCATGACAATTGCGCAATACTGCGAGTGGAGCCATTTGTGCTGGTAAGGTAAAATTACAGCTTTTACATGCAAACTATATGTGAGACTGTTTGTTTTCATGTAAGAGATGTAACATGGAGAGCAATAGTGGCAGAGAGAGGCAGTGCGTCGACACGCTTGTGCCCCGAGGGGCAGCCACCCCTGACATGAACACTGTTTGGCAAGCACCTTGATCCAGTGCCCATGGCCCAACAGGTGTCCCTCAAAACCGAGGCAACATTCAGAATTGTGGCATCTATAACTGTGTGCTGCAGGTCCTACGTGATAAACCTCAAAGAGGATTCCTACTCTACAATGGAAAGAAGACTAAACATTGCCTCCATTGAAGACTTCTGGTCTGACTTGCTGCTGTATCCTGATAGGCACTTCTGACAGGCCAGACGGAAGTTCAGCTTCTTGAAAATCATTCATGAATGTCAGCATGTCTATTCCAAAAATGCACAACCATAAATTGGAGCCAGAATGGAGGTAGGAGCTTAAAATAAAACCCCATAGGAAATAGTGTTAAATTAAATTCAAATATATATAAATATATAAATAAATAGAAATCAATGTTCAAATATATTTTAAAAAGTATGTATTGTGGGGCATATTTACAAGCCCCTTGCGCCGCTTTTGCGCCGCCGTAGCGTCAATTTTGTGGTGCAGCGGTGGCGCAAAATATGCACCATGGTGCGGGGTATTTACAACGTGATGCATCTGGGAGATGCGTCACGTTGTAAAGCTCTGCGCCGGAAGGTGGTGTTCCTGCGCAGGGGGGAAGGGGGGGTCCGTTCCGGCGCAGGAACGCCTCCTGAAAGTGGCTGAGTGAAATCTACAAGATTTCACTCAGTCATTTTGGTGCCCATGCTGCGTCAAAACCCTGCGCCTGCTTGAAGCAGGTGTAAGGATTGACGCAGCATTGGAAGAATAGGGCCCCCCGAGCATTGCTGGAGCTGCGTCGTGCTTGCGACGCAACTCCAGCAATGAGACACTTTTACGGCACAGATACGTGACGCATCTGTTCCATTTTTAACCCCAGGGTGCGTCGCATTGTAAATGCAGCGCAACCATGTTAGCGTAGGCATGGCGCACAATAAGTGGCGCATCCCTGCTGATATGCAGGGATGCGTCACTTATTGTAAATATGCCCCTTATTATTTAATTATAAAATAATTTAGAACCCATTTTGAGTAAAACAATTATGTAGCAATACATAGTATAAAAATACAACAAAAGTATAAGTTACTATAAAAGTGCAGTTTGTGAATACCAATAAGTGACCACTGTGCCTCTCGAGGCCGGGTCACCCCCTTGCTCCCTCGCCCGCTGTTCCTGATTGCCAGCCTCCTTGCCAGCCTCCTGCCTGCCTGCCACCACCGTCGCCCCCCCAGCACCCCCGAGCGGCCCAGCCACAGCTGAGCCGCCCGCTCGCCACTCTTCCCGCCGCTGGCCCCCTGCGGCCCCGCCCACCACCGGCCCATTGGCCCAGACGCTCGCCCAGCCCAGCAGACCCGCCCTCCCGTCCCCCTTCTTAAGGGGAGTGCCTGGTCGCTCGCGGGAGTGACCACTGTGCCTCTCGAGGCCGGGTCACCCCCTTGCTTCCTCGCCCGCTGTTCCTGATTGCCAGCCTCCTTGCCAGCCTCCTGCCTGCCTGCCTGCCGCCACCGTCGCCCCCCCAGCACCCCCGAGCGGCCCAGCCACAGCTGAGCCGCCCGCTCGTCACTCTTCCCGCCGCTGGCCCCCTGCGGCCCCGCCCTTCACCGGCCCATTGGCCCAGACGCTCGCCCAGCCCAGCAGACCCGCCCTCCCGTCCCCCTTCTTATGACGCCCCCTGAGCGACCGCGCAGCGGACGCGCGCAGCGGGAGCACCGAATGAGCGCCGAAGGTGCGCCAAAGGTAAGCCCGTCTGCGCCCGTCCGCGCCTGGACCGCGCCCAGTGCCAGGACCCCTGGCCCCCACCGCCGGAAGCCGACCAGACGAACCTACGACTCCACCGAACTCAACGCACTCAACACCGGCCGTACCCCGGGCTGCTACCGAGCCACACCGAGACGCACCCACGGACCCTTCAGCTGCCACTCCTGCAAGTTCACCTGCAACTGGACCCACGCTACACCAGCACCCACCAAGCCGAACCCCAGCAGCACCCACCTGAAGTGCATCCTGCTCAACACCCGCTCCGTCCACAGACACGCCATCGAGCTCTGGAACCTGCTCGACACCACAGACCCAGACGTCGCCTTCCTCACGGAAACCTGGATGAACGCCTCCTCAGCGCCCGACATCGCCATCGCCATCCCGGACGGCTACAAGATCATCCGGAGGGACGGCGTCAACCAGACAGGAGGAGGCATCGCCATCATCCACAGGAACACCATCCGCATCACGACCAACACCGACGACAACCTCGCACCCGCCGAACACCTGCACTTCCAGATCCACGTCAACCCCAAGACCACCCTCAGAGGCACCCTCATCTACAGACCCCCGGGACCACGCACACAATTCAGCGAGGACATCGCCGACTTCGTCAGCCCGCTCGCCCTCCCCTCAGCCGACTACATCCTCCTCGGGGACCTCAACTTCCACCTGGAGAACAACAACGACCGCAACACCACCACCCTGCTGGACAACCTCGCCAACCTAGGACTCAAGCAACTGGTGACCACTCCCACCCACTACGCCGGACACACACTCGACCCGATCTTCTCTTCCAGCAAGGACATCGCCTTCAGCCACGCCACAGGACTCCAATGGACGGACCACAGCTGCGTCCACTTCAGCTACAGAAGGACCACGCTCCACCATCACCAGCAACAGGCTCCCCGCAGAAGCTGGAACAAGATCACTGCAGACCAGCTCACTTCTTCCCTGAGCAAGAACCCTCCCACCAGCACAACGAACCCCAGCCAAGCAGCCACCAACCTCACGAAATGGATCAGCGACTGCGCAGACGACCTCGCCCCGCTGAAGACCCCGCCGAGCAGACCCGGCAGCAAGAAAGCCCCATGGTTTAACGACGAACTCAAAAGCTCCAAGAAGAACTGCAGAGCACTCGAGAAAACCTGGCGCAGAGACCCAACACCGGACAACATGACCGCCCTCAAGCTCGCCACCCGAAAACACCACCAGCTGATCCACGCCACCAAGAAAACCGCATTCAAGGAACGACTGGACAACAACGCACACAACAGCAAGGAACTCTTCAACATCGTGAAAGAGCTGTCCAACCCCAACGCCGGAAACAACGACATCACCCCTTCGCAAGACCTCTGCAACTCCCTCGCCTCCTACTTCCACAACAAGATCTCGGACATACACAACAGCTTCAGCACTCAACCAACGCACGCCACGACCGAACCACCGCCCCCCACCACCACCCTCCGCGCCTGGACCCCGATCAGCACCGAAGACACCATCCGCACGATGAACTCCATCCACTCCGGATCTCCGACAGACCCCTGCCCTCACCACGTCTTCAACAAGGCTGACGCAGTCATCGCACCCCACCTGCGGGACATCATCAACACCTCCTTTGACATCGCCACCTTCCCGGAGAGCTGGAAGCACGCCGAACTCAGCGCGCTACTCAAGAAACCATCAGCAGACCCCACCGACCTCAAGAACTACCGCCCCATCTCGCTGCTCCCGTTCCCGGCCAAAGTCATCGAGAAGACCGTCAACAAGCAACTGGCCGCCTTCCTCGAGACGAACGGCTCCCTTGACCTCTCGCAGTCTGGCTTCCGGGCCAACCACAGCACCGAGGCCGCCCTGATCGCAGCCACAGATGACATCCGAGCCCTGCTCGACAACGGAGAAACAGCGGCCCTCATCCTCCTGGACCTCTCCGCGGCCTTCGACACTGTCTGCCACCGTACCCTAGTACAGCGCCTCAGCAACGTCGGAATCCAGGAAAAGGCACTGGAGTGGATCACCTCCTTCCTCGCCGGAAGGACACAGAGAGTCCGCCTCCCCCCGTTCAGATCAGAGGCCACAGAAGTCATCTGCGGCGTTCCTCAAGGCTCCTCGCTCAGCCCAACACTCTTCAACGTCTACATGAGCCCCCTCGCAGCCATCGCACGCCAGCACAACCTGAACATCATCTCCTACGCCGACGACACCCAGCTGATCCTCTCCCTCACTAACGACCCCGCCACCGCCAGAGCCAACCTGCACGAAGGGATGACAGACGTAGCCAAATGGATGTCGAACAGCCGCCTGAAACTGAACTCGGACAAGACGGAAGTCCTCATCCTGGGATCCTCACCCTCCGCCTGGGACGATTCCTGGTGGCCACCCGCCCTGGGCAACGCACTCAAACCAACTGACCACGCACGCAACCTGGGCTTCATCCTGGACTCCTCCCTCTCCATGACCAGACAAGTCAACGCCGTCTCCTCGTCGTGCTTCAACATCCTGCGCATGCTACGCAAGATCTTCCGATGGATCCCCACCGAGACCAGGAAGACGGTCACCCAGGCCCTCGTCACCAGCCGTCTGGACTACGGAAACTCCCTCTACGCCGGAACCACCGCCAAACTCCAGAAGAGACTCCAGCGGATCCAGAACACCTCAGCACGACTCATCCTGGACATCCCCCGCCGCAGCCACATCTCCGGACACCTGAGAGACCTGCACTGGCTCCCGGTCAACAAGAGAATCACCTTCCGGCTCCTCACCCATGCACACAAAGCCCTACACAACCAAGGACCAGGATACCTCAACAGCCGCCTCAACTTCTACGCTCCCAAACGCCAGCTTCGATCGACCAGCCACGCCCTCGCCGCCGTCCCCCGCATCCGAAGAGCCACCACAGGAGGAAGGTCCTTCTCCTACCTGGCCGCCAAGACTTGGAACTCCCTTCCGACCCACCTCCGCCTGACCCAGGACCACCACGCCTTCAGGAAGCAGCTCAAGACCTGGCTGTTCGAGCAGTAGCGGACCCCCTCCCCCCAGCGCCTTGAGACCCTCCGGGTGAGTAGTGCGCTATACAAATGCATTGATTGATTGATTGATTGAATAAGTAGTAAACCAACTCAAAAGTGTAAACTTACTCAAAAGTGCAGTTTGTGAATCAGACCCTACATGTCAATATCCAGTGGCATTTAAGTCATTGTCTCTAGATGCAAGGCGCATTCTTCATGATATAGCAGAAGTCTCAAGCAGCATTTTATTGAACACACTTTAGAGAAGATGGTGTGCCACATCACAGTGGCCAAGCTGTGTCTTAATACAGAGAATGATCTTGAGGCTCAAAGATCAGCTTCTGATCTTTGGCCTGACTTAAGGTCACTTTATGAAAAATGACTCTGATCGAACTCCAGTAGGAAAGTCATGGATGATGGCATATGGGAGATAGAGGACATACATCACTCTCAAACTCATACAACTAGCCTAAAGGGTTTTTGAGTTCTCTTGGTCATACTGTTACCCTAACTAACCACCTTAGATCAACTAATGGAGTGTGTTGGCTCCCTTTACTCAATTGTTAATGCTTCTCCTACTTAGAAGTTCCATTCTCTTTAATGCCTATAAAGGTACATTTTGATGTCTAAATAGCATAATTTTATGGACCTTATTTCCAAACTGCACTTTTGAGGAAGTTTACACTTTAGAGTATTCCAGTTTACTACTTTTCAGTATACACAAACTGAACTATTTTAGTAAATTACACTTTTGTTTTGTTATTTACACATTTGCAGTGAGTCCAGTACTACTCATGGCCAACCAGTGGTACTGCAACACCCTCCCAAAGAAAATAATGATGGTACGGACTTATAATAAAACCAAGTAGGAAATAATGTTCAATTAAATTATTTAAGATTGTTATAAATATAGATAGAAACACAATATTTTTTAAAAGTATATACAAATAATGCCTATTTATTAAAAAAAGTTCATATTTATTATTTACGTATAAATTATAATCTTATAATAGTTTATGGTTAAATAATGGATATGTTCTATTTTATATATTTTTAAACATTAATTTATATGTTTTTTTATATTTGACCTATTCTAAAATAAAGTAGTACATTATTCAATTATACCGTAAAATATTCCATAATGAAGTAATACATTGTACTATTTTCATTTATTTTTATCATTCATTTATCTTTATTTATATTTTTAACTATTTTAAATAATGGTGAAAAATAAGTTAAGGTTCCCAAAAAAGTAGCACCAGTGCTTGCCACTTGTAGCCACCTGCACAAATGAATCACTGGATTTTTGTGTGCAGTATTATTGTCTGTGTTGGATGCCTCAGGTGAACCAGACATCTGTACAGACTGCGCTTCCCTATTCCGCCACTCCGGGATGCTCTGTGACCTTGCACCATGGTACTTGACCTTACTCAATAGCCGCGCCCCCCTGTTCATCCTTGTAGTCCTGCAGGAGCCCTGCTTTGGGCTCTGAGTCAAAACACATTGCTTTGAATGGCCCCAGTGGTATGGAGTACATTTAAAAGCTATAATAATCGGATGCCTTCCCTCCTTGGGTCCACATCCGCCATTAGGGGTTTTTATTTATGACTACTTTATGAGTACTCCTGACAGGTGCCAGCTGGATGGCATATGTTCTTTTAGCATCACAAGTAAAGTGCTGCCTGCGGTAAATGCACTCCCTGGAACACTGCAGATGCCCTCAGCCATCAGTAGTAATAATGAACATGTTCATTCTCATTACTAGCTTTGAGCTAATTCTGATTCGGAGGGAAAATTCCGCCAGCACATGGACTTCAAATGTTGTGATATTCCATGCAGCAATATCCCACACGGAATTACCCCATCACGTTTTACCAGGTAAAATCTGGTGAAATGTGCATGGGGAAAACCATTCAAAATGTGGGAAAACAAAGCGGGAATCAGTGTGCAAGCAGATTTCCATTTTTATTCCCCATTTCGATCACAACAATTCATATTGATGATGGAATACCACACAGGGTATTATCCCATGACAATTACACCATGGTTTTAGAAATGCCCACTGTGGTATTACTTCATTATTTTCCCAGCCAACTCATAATAAGGCCATTATCAAAAAGCAAACTTCATAATATGAATAACCAGTGGCATAATGCTGTTATGCAGAAAACTCAGATGAAGTAACGTCTAGCGTCTGTGGAAACATGGCTTCTGTGGTTCTGTCACCGGGCCCTATTAGCTTGGCGGGGATCATATATGATTAGTCCCACATGCTGTCCACTAGGCCATATGACTGACATTGAACCCCTACATGAAACATTTTAATCAATTACATATTGGTTTAAAAATGGGTAACCATAAATATTGGGTGTTTTTCACTGAGTGGTTCTAAGTGACATCATAGAGGCAATGAGAGGGGTGCTTGAGTTGTCTACGATGTCGCTCAAAGCCTTTTATTCCCTTTTACCCCATCTATAGGTTTATGTTATTTATGGCCACCAAAATCATCTGCTCCTGTTTGCTACTGCTTTGGGAGACCCTAATATAACAAAATGTTAAAAAAATAATAATCTATATGGCTCTCTGCTACCCATTGCCACCTCCCATTGTGCCTTCCCTCCTTCTGGAGATGTGCTCTCTGAGGGTAAACATCCTTCACAACGCGGTCAAAACACCGCGGTGCCATTACGATGCGTCTTTTACAATGCAAGTCGTTACCACGACTTGCGCTGGAGGGCGCTCTAGACTAAGGAATAGTAGATTTACTATTCCAACACCTTCCCCACAGTACGTCGGCTGGAGTTGGAATAGTAAATCTTACTATTCCTAGGTCCAGCACCCTACAGCGCAAGTCGTGGTAACGACTTGCGTTGTAAAAGATGCGTTGTGATGTACCGCGATCATTTTGATCGCGTTGTAACATCATACACCCCTGACAGCCCTGTCAGAGCAGCCGGAAACATCTTTAGTTTCCTACTGTTGCTACGTCATAGCAGTGAATAGGATTTGTTATAACCCCTAGTTGCTTTCAGTAAGACCCATGCATAACATTTGCACCTTCGTACTAATTATTTGTGTCTCGTGTCATCTGCTGATATTTTGATTTTATCAGCAGCATTTCCCATGTTATATTGCGTTATGATATGTTACGTGAATTTGTAGAGCACTGCTAATCACCTGTGAGGGTATCCAGGTATCCTAAGGGGGTAGAGTAGATCATGCCTGTTTCATCAGGAAGAGCCATGTCATGAGGTTCCTTCGGAAGTCCATGAGCGAGGGAGGCTTTCAGGTGTTTTTCGTGAGGTTGTTACAGGTCTTGACTGCGAGGGATGAGAAGGAGTGTTCTCCACTTTTGGTCTTCTTGATCCGAGGGAAGTGTCTTCATGCCTGGGATTCAGATCGAAGGTGTCTGGTGGGGCGGTAGAAGTTGAGGCGGTGGTTGAGGTAAGTTTGACCTGTGTTGTGGAGAGCTTTGTAGGTGTGGGTGAGTAGCTTGAAATCACATCTTTCCTGGACTGGGAGCCAGTGGGGATTGTTGAGGTGTGGAAAGATGTGGTTATTTCGCAGGATGCTCAGGATGAGTCTTGCTTTGGTTTGCAGTCAGTCACTGTAGAACATGGGCTGAGATTCCGATGTCGAGGGCATTTTCATAATCAAGCCTACTTGTGATAAAAGCCTGGGTGACCGTTCATCTGGTGTTCAGTGGGATCCACTTGAAAATCTTGCTAAGCATTCACAGGATGTGGAGGCATGATGAGGAGACAATTTTGACCTGTCTGCTCATGGAGAGGTTGGTGTGCATGATGATCCTGAGGTTTTTGGCACGGTCTGCAGGGGTGAGGTGCAAATTTGGAGGGCCACCAAGAGCTGTCTCAGGGAGGGTGGTTGTTGCTGAAGATTAGGACTTTGGTTTTGTGTCTGTTGAGCTGAAGGTAGTTGTTTTCATCCAAGCAGTGACATTGCTCATGCCGTTGGACAAAGTTTGCTTTGATGGTGCTTGTTGAGTCAGTTAGGGAGAGGATGAGCTGTGTGTCTGCATAGGATACTATGCTGATGCTGTGGACCTCGACTATATCCACGAGGGGCGTTATGTAGATGTTGAAGAGTGTTGAGCTGAGCGACGATCCTTTAGGGACTCCACTAATGAGTTTCTTGGGTTCTGAAGTGTAGGGGAAAGTCTAACTCATTGAGTTCTGTTCGTGAGGATGAAGAATATCCACTTGATGGCTGGTACACAGATACCCACATGCTGAAGTTTTCGGATGAGTGACTTGTGGGAGACTGTATTAAAAGTTGTGGAGAGGTCGGGAGAATGAGTGTGGCTGTTTTTCCTTGATCGAGGATGCTTCTAATGTCATCGGTAGCCCCAGTAAGGGCTGTCTCTATGCTGTTGTTGGTGCAAAACCTGATCGAGAGCTGTCTAGGAGTTTATGGAGTTCTATGTGGTCTGCGATTTGGGTATTGATGGCTTTCTCAATGACTAGCTGAAAAAGGCAAGAGCAAGGTGAGTCTGTAGCTTCTGAGGGTTCGACATAGGCAGTCCAAAAAAGAAAGTGTGGAATCTGAATCCAGAAGAAACCATTTCTTACTGGCAGAGCCGGATTTAGGGTAGTGCAACCAGGGCGGCTGCACTGGGTGCTGACCTGGAAGGTGGGCACTGACCGCAGGGGGGCACTGTGTTGAGCAATAGCTTATGATTTAAAAACAGCTACTGAAAAGTTCCTTGTGCTCAGGCAGCAATGAAAATATTGTGATAACTCTTGTGATTAATCTTCCTGCTAGAGAGATAGATTTGTCTAGTAGCAGTTTTGACTCACCAGAAAGTAGCGCAGAGTGTTAATATGCCTGCTGCAAAGAACAGATCTGTATTTTATGTGGATAGCTGAGTGGGTTAGTAAAGTCAGCCTTTACCAGTGCTTTAAAATAAATTAAATGTATTTGAGAGAAGGGCTATGGAGAGATGAGGGGCAGTTTGCTGGCTGGTTGTGAAGGGATCCAAGCAGGAGGTAATGGGGGGGGGGGCACCCAAATAGATTGTTGCACCGGCGCTGAAGCAGGCGCTGCTTACTGATCAACTGTAATTTCCACCAGGGAGGTACTTTCTGCTAAAAGTCGTTTGGAATTTCTGTGCATTGTCTCATATTATCTTTGACCAGGTTTAGGTAGAAATATCTTGCTGATGATAAGCTATGGAGAAATAAATTAATGTCTGTATTATGTAGCTACTGAAGAATTGCGTAATTTCCAACTATCCGTGGTTTGTCTGATAAGTCCAAAGGGTTTTTTGGTGAGAGACAGTGGCACCTATTGTCGCACCACTTTCCCAACACATGGTGATGTCATTGCATTGTCACATTTCCTGGGGTTGTTTTCTGCTATAGATATTAGCGATGTGCTTTTAGGCCAGTGGTATCCAACCTAGGGCCAGGAGGGCAGAATAAATGCTACATTTTCAGCTTTACCACTATAAAAATGTGCTCCATTTATAGTCATTGGTAAGTAAATGTATGTTATGAGGATGTCATCAAAATATGGCATGGATCTGGGCCTCCCAGTTCTACGTTGAATGCTCGTGTTCCAGGATACCTTCAGCCGGGCGTCTTAAATTGGGCTGGTTGGATGAGCCAAGGGTGCAACAAATGTACAGTCGAGAATACATGTAGTAGAAAGAAAATGTCCTAGGCAAAATTCACTACGCAATACGAAGAGATTATATTTCACGGGTCCTGTTTTTGATGCACTTTTTATCTATAAGGATTTTTTTAATTTCCCCTGTTGCTGCTTTTTGTAGTTATGTGTGTATGAGGTGTTTCTAATTGTTACTCCGGCATGTTTTATCCTGTATTTTTTATGTTTGGACAAAGAAGTCAAAGGATTGATCCTGAATAACCACCTGCGACAATAGACCTTTAACCATACAAGCTACCTTTAACCGCTTCAATTATTGACCATCCTTACCTACCATGCACTGTGTATCTGATGTAACCGCATTTATATCTATTATTTTCTGCAATGAGCATTTGATGTAACCGCTTACTTGTCCATGATTTTCTCCTTTACCAGCGCTACTTGTCAGCCTCAATGTACAGGGCTCTGATACCCTGGTGGGTCTGGTTTGCGCTATATAAAACCTTTCAAATATATAAATATATGAATAAATATAAAAAATACTGATGTGATGCTTTTGTGATGAAATTGTATTTTAACCTATCAAATACATTTGGAAAGAAAAATGTCCTAATAATCAACCATTATTGCAATCTCTGTAACTGAAGAGCAGATTTATGTTTTTATTCTGCTGACAGTCCATCCACCAGGGTGTTGGTGGCATCATCATGCCACACTGGCCTTTGAGAAAGCACCTTATTGTTACATTGTCAGAATGGTTTCTTCTGAAGTGTCTGCATCTACCAAGGGGGCAACTTCACCAGGACCGACATGGTGGAATCTCCAGCAGTACATATGGATAGCGGGAATGTACCCGCCAAATTCAATGCCTACATTTCTAGTGTCCCTGAAATACTGGCAGTTTCCCCCCACTTCTGGGAACTTTGAATGCCTTTTTGAGTAATAGCATCATGCTAGTTTTTCAAGTGATGATATGAGAAAATTGCCCGCAAACAAGTGTTCAAATTTCGATAACTGGCCCACCATTATACTCTGGAGGGGTCAACGCCAAGTCATGATCGACGCAAGGAGTACCCTATGGCGAAGCTGAAGAAGTCCGTATGAGGTCACCCGACTTCTACCGCCTTCATTCCATGGAAGGCGGGGTCTACGAAACAGCTTCCAGGTTACGGCACATGGCCTGTTACTATCCTGTCTTTACTGGGGTATTTGATTATAACTCAAGCTACAGAGTAGGTGGAAGGCTCGCATGGGTTAAAATTCAATAATAATTGTGTGTTACCATGTGTGCTTCATGCAGCATTAGATTGTTGTTCTACTTGCAGCTTATCAACAATAAAGTGACATTAACTTTTAATTTGGCATTCCTACATGGAGAGTACCCTAATTGTGATATACCTATCTAATTTTGAAAAACATGCTGCCTGTTGTTGGGCATATTAGAGGGTTTGTTTTTTTCTTCTTCCGGGAATATTTTAATAAACCTCCGTTTTCCGTTTTAACATATTTTTAATGATACAAAACTGACAGAAAAATACGTATTTCCTGTCTGTAATTGTTTTTAAACCTGGAATAGTACAGAAAATTGGGCTTCTTCTGAGCGCCTCTCCATGCTGTCTTTCATGTATTCTAGTCTCAAAAAACAAGTGAGGGACCCCTTTTACACAAAAGGAATATGGTTCCGTTTTAGGCTCAATAAACGTCAGTGTATTCTTTGTATTCTAGGCCACCAGTAGAGAAACTAGACAGCATGGGGAGTTATAAAACAGGATGAGATTACCCCAAATACAAACATATGTCAACATACGTATGTCAAATAATGCTAATGTTTACTTGTGGGTGTAATGTTTTATTATATTTGACTGCTTAATTTGGTAAAGCATGCCAGGCATCAAAATATGAATGCATGTTAATCAGTGAAATAAATGTGTACATGTATGATTTCACACTTTATTTATCCTAAAAAATACAAAATAATATGGAGAAATACCAGTAATATGGCCAAAAAATACATACAGATGAATGCAGGTAGAAATGTTAATAATTACCATACAAACCAGAGCCCTGATTATAAAGCATTCATTTATATTATTGAGGATATACTGGCAAAGAACATATTGCATTCACTGTATGTATGAACAATGTACCTCTATGAGAAACTGGTATTTTGGGTTCCAAAATTAGACAGCTGTCAAAAACACTAACAAAAGGAATATATTGAAAAGGAGGGGTTATGTGTTGATTTATTTGTATTTTGATTCACTGATGTACATTGGCAAACCATATTATAATACACACACACACACATATATATATATATATTACCTACTGGCGGTCGCCAGTAGGTATATATAGTTGGGATTTTTTCTCTATGGGATTTTTGAAAATTCTATGTCTAATAACTTTGGCGTTTGTGGACGGAATTGGCTGAAATTTTCAGGAAAATGAAACATTTTGTTTCTGAGCAGCCCCTGAAAATTTGGGGGGGTTTTGTCAAGGGGGGGCCGAGAAAAAAGGGGGGTCCCAAAACGCGTTTTTCCCATGTTAATTTCCATAGGGCGGTTGGCCTCACTTTTAGCCCGAACGGCTGAATGGATTTCCACCAAACTTGGCAAAATTGTAGGGACTGTTAGCCCGATGTGCCCTTGCTAGGTCTCAATATATGTGCTCCAGTAAATTTTGAGAAATTAACGTTCAAAAAAATATATATATCTGTAAGCGCGCTCCGGGCAGCGCCCCGGTTCGCGTACTTGACGCGTAACGGAACTTCGCGAAGCGAAGCTGATTGGCTCTCCGGTGTCTGTCAACATTCTAAACAGTCTGGAGCGGCCGCCATCTTGTCTCTCGGTAGGATCGAGAGACAAGAGGAGGCCAAAACAAAGGGGGAAATGACCATAAGGGGGCATAGTAGATCCTCCCTGACCCCCTAGGTTTGATGTGGAGGCTTTAAAAGGGCCCCGTGGGGCAAAAAAAAAAAAATGTTTTTGTTTTTTTTGCGTGGGTAGCGCCCGGTTCGCGCACCGGGAAGCGGTCCGGGGAGCGTACTATAAGGAAAAAAGAATGATAGACTATGATATTTTGAAATATTGTATGTTTATTGATTGTTCTTTTTGTTGTTTTTTATTTTTTTTTATTTAAGTAGCAGTATTAATGATTATTAAATATAAATTTATTTTTGGAATTGTGCACAGTATACTATAAGTCTGACTTTACATTATAATCAATTTGGTACTAGTTTATGAATTACATATAAAAATGATTAAAGACTCAAACAATTTTTTAATATTAAATATAATTTTATTTTTCTGATTCTTTTTCAAAATTTAATAGAACGTCTAACATTTGACTGTCCGATATGTCCTCTTGATGAGTGAACATAACTTCCCACATTTGACCGTCATCATAATGAAGTAAATGATCCACAGATTCTACACATTGTAGAAGTTCATGGTCTCGTGATTCATCCATGAATTCCAAGTCAATGGGTTCAATTATTTCCTCATTGTTCATGTCTAGGACAATTTCAAAGGAAACGTTCTGTTCTCCTTGCATTTTTGTGCTGAAATTTGAATAAAAAATAAATATATCAGTAGAGATAGGGCACTGTTGGGTTTAAGTTCAGACAGGTACTTTTGAGGCATGAAGTAGTACTAATAAAAAGTGCCTGTGAGAAAGCCTATGTAAATTCATAATAATACCACAGAAACCTAAATCAATCCATAATTATAATAAACAAGCCTTTCTCAATGTCTAACTCTTACAGAGGGATAGTATATAACTATCTGAAAATGTTTTCAAATTTATAAAATAATATCTTACCTTTTAAAAACAAGTTTAAGTTGTGAGTGAAAATGATCTTGCAATGTAGTTCAGGAAGTAGTAGTCAAAATGGCTGTGTTTTTCTCTCTTTTTTTATATATGTTCAGGTACATAACCAATCAAATGTCAGGTAAAAAAAGTAGAAAATGAAAGTAACATTTTAATTGGTTGTCAATTCCAACACTTCAGATGTGTTTTGTGAAGTAATTTACCTCAGGGTATTTAGAGAGGTCTACAGGCTAAATGGCTAAATGGAATTCCAAACAAATGTGTGAAAATGGTAGGGATTGGTATGTAGTATGAGCTAATCTATATTTGGTGAAAGTGTCTCCAGGGTTTCTTCTGTAAATTACTTTCCCACCTTTTTTAATGGAGCGCTTCCCGGTGAGCGCCCCGGTACACGAACCGGCAGCGTTACGGGAGTCCACCATTTTGTGTTTCGGTCGAATTAAGATACAAGATGGAGGGCAAATAATGTTCAGAATGGGTAGAAGGGGGCACGGTAGACGTATTTTGACCCCCTAGGTTTTCTGAGGGTGGCTGAGGAGGCCCATATGTGTGAAAAAAAATCATTTTTAAAAAAAATTTCGCGCGGTTAGCTTCCGGTTCGCGTACCGGGTAGCGCTCCGGGGAGCGTACTTTGTTGAAAATTAGTGAAAAAAGTTAGAGTAAAATAATAATTGTGAGTGATCAGATGTAGGGTAGCTCTGAGAAGAGCTTTTGGGTTTATGGTACATTTAGGTACTTATAAGTAGGTACCAATGCACATTTTTTAATTCAGAATGAAAATTTTGTTCCCTTCATCTGAGAAGTGAACTCCATCTCCTCTGTAGATATCTTGCATGTAGTAACGTAAGTTATTGTTGTAGATGGAGCCCATTCCATGGTCTCTCATGTAAGCTGAAACAGATTTGTTTACATGCTTCCTCGATTTCTCAATTTGTGGACAAAATTGGTTCGACCACCTCCATTTCTGTCTGGCATATATTTGAATATACCAAGGCAGTTTGAGGAAAAAGTGCCATCAATTGCTCAAAGGTGTCCTTTAAAAGCATTTCCAGACCTACCCCAGTCAAAGTGCCCAAGTCATTTCCTCCACAGTGCACAATTAACAGGTCAGGTTTAGGCAAATGCATAAAGGTTTTCACCTTTCCACTTAATTTCCACATCTTGTAAATTGAGGTTAGGTAAATTTCTGTTATCAGCATACCTCTGAGCCCAGTAGATGTAACTATGTCCAACAATCCAGACAGAAAACATGGTGAGAGGAGGTTCTGCTGCAGTCAGATGAAGTGTGGCAATGAAATGGGAGTTGAAAAAATAAGAGTTTAAAATGAAAAAAACTGTGGAGTTTCTGTGTTAATGAAGCAGTAGCAGTGATTGGTGGATTTTGATTGCTGAAAACAGAAAGTTAGGGTGCATGGATGAGTTCTTTGAAAGATGTAATTTGAATGGTCAAAAAAAAATCATTTTATGAAAGATTGCACTGGATATGCAGGTGTACTGAGAGTTCAGAGTTCAATTGAAACATTGTTGTGTGAACTTGCAAACATGAGAGGCATGGACATGTATTATCTCCTCTGTACTCTTCAACAAGTCTAAATTTCATCTGCAACCCTGAGTAGGCCTCACCTCAAACAAATCTGTGGATAGGTCACACCTTATCAGCATCTAGAAACAATCATTTAAAATGTTAAGGGCAGATTTATGATGGCCGTGCGCCTCTTTTGCGATGCCGTTGCGTCACTTTTATGAGACAGCAGAAGTGCAAAAGATGCACCATGTTCCAAGATAGGCCTCACTTCATCTGCATCAAGATACTGTTAGTTTAAAATGTATATCTTTAGGACTGTGTAGGGGGCCTGGAGAAGCAGAAGCTTCTGTAAGTGTCAAAGTTGTTGAAAAACTGTTTGTCCTTCAATCTTTTCCCTTGTCTTTTCTAATTTTTAAATACATGTTTTAATATTTTTCAAATGTTTGTTCTCTCTTTCACAGATTGAAAGTATAAAAATAACAAGTGACTAAGTTAACGACAATTATAAGGTAAATGTTTTCTACTCTTTTCGTTACATTTCTATCACATTTAACTTCTATTAGTTTCACTACTTCATTTCTTTAACCCTCACTTTCCTGCCTTTGCTACTTCCCTCATTCCTTTCTCTATTACTTACTTACTCTACTCCTTCCACTCCTTTTCTCAGTCTTTCTCTTCTCATAGTTCCTCACTCTTGTTCACTCACTCCGTCTCTATTACTCTTAGTGTCTCTGACTGATCACTCTTTCACTACTTGTTCATTATGCTTTCTCTGTGTAGTTGAAGCACACTAAGGGGCATATTATGAACACAGCCAATAAAATTATTGCTGTTTTTATCAGCAGAAAACTGCTGCAAAAGCGGTTTTAGCGGCAGTTTTCTGCAGCAAAAGCGGCTTTAGCGACACATTTCTGCCGATAAAAGCTGCAAAACTTTTATTGCCTATGTTGATAATATGCCCTATGTTATTTACATTTCTTTGCTGTTTCAATTATTCTTTTTCTGTTACTTCTTCTTTTCTGCTTTTTGTTTTTTCTCTCTGTTATTCCACATGTTTTAATCTTATTTTGAACATTCACTCACATTCTCTAAGAAACTCTTCTTTGTTATTCTTCTACTCTCCTTTTTTTCTTTCACTTCCTTATCTATTTTGTTTTTCACAATTATATCCTCTTACATCTTTTCTTCGGTAAATAAATCTATTAAACAGTATCTCTGGTTTAGTCCCTATAGCTGTCTTTCTTTTAACATTACTCTCTGTTTACTTCCCTTATACTTACTCTTCTTTTTTAAAAAAAAAAAATTTTTGGGTTCGCTCCCGGTCCGCGTACCGGCGAGCGAACCGGGAAGCGAACCAAAAGAAATAGAGGTTGCCAGAGTGCTAAACATTCTAGCAATTTTTTTATAAAGGGGAGGTAGTTCTGAAAAGAACTTTTTTTTAAATGTTTTTGTTGTTTTATATATATATTTTTTTTTCTGAACATTTTTTGTTTTTTTTGTATTTTTTGAACAATTTTATGGTTTTTTTGGTTTTTTGGGAGGGGAAACAACGAAAAACAGGCATTGGAAAGGGCTCAACAGGAGCAAAAAAATTTTTTTTTTTTTTGGGCGTTTTGAGCACTTGTGGTTTTCAAATGCTCTGTTTATCAAATTAATACTCATATTGCCACATGAGAGTAAGGTACCGCAATATAAACACACTATCTTCATGTGGACAAAGTTGTCTTGAATGTTTGGCACTGTTTCCCGTGCCTCTGGCCCCGACAGAGTTACCTGTGCCGATGTCCTGGCCACAGGAGTTGGTGGGTTGTCCTGGAGGTCACGCATCTCTGCCCTGCTGTAATTTAGTGGATGCCACTTCTGCATGTGACGGTGCATAGTATAGTTGCCGTAACTATACTTCTTATTTGTGCCTCTAGATAAGTCCTCTTTGCATATGAGGCACGTCACATAGCGAGCATTAACTTTTTTTTGTCCTTCAGGAAAAGAAAAAAACTGCCAAATGAAACTATTTTTATGGTGAGATATCCGGGGCTCCTCACGTAAAAACTGTGTTGGCTGTATTTCCTCTTCCTCTTCTTCATCCTCTTCCTCCTCTGTGTTGGGAAGGAACTGTGGAGGTGGTCCTCTCTTCCTATGAGGAGGTGGTGGTGGTGGTGGGGGTGCACCAGCTGCAGCTACTAGTGAAGCCATTTTCCACTCAGCAAAATAGGTCTTCCTTTCACAAAGTTGAAAGTCAGAGTGAGAAAAAAGGTGGGGGCTTTCATCATTTTGGAAAAAAAATAGTTCTAAACCAATGAAAAGTGTTATTTTTAGGTCACATGACCTAGCCTTACATCATTAGGAAACCAAAAGTGAAATGAACCAATGAAAAGTTTTATTAACAAGTCACATGACCTGTTACGCTTATGTTACGCGCTGCGGGACGCGCCCCGGATCGCTTCCGGGGAGCTGCGCTTCGCGCCTCGGTTCACGTACCGGAGCACTTCCGGGTGCGCTAACGCGGCGCGTCATAAGACGCATTACGCGACAACGTGATACGTCGCGCTTCCGCGACGCGTCACGATGTTGATTTCTAACGCGGCAGTTGTGCAAACGGAACGTTTACCGGTTCGCGGACCGGGTCGCGGCACCAAATTGAGCTAACGGGAAGCTTCCCGGTTCGCGAACCGGGAGCGAACAAAAAAAAATAATAATAAAAAAAAGCTATAGATATTAGCTTTTAAAAAACCAATGAAATTCACTGAAAAAACCATAGGTTATAGACCATATATAGTTAGGAATTAGCATTTACAAAACCTTGAAAATTCACTGAAAAAACCATAGGTTATAGACCATATATAGTTAGGAATTAGCATTTAAAAAACCTTTTTTTACTCACACAAAACCATTGAAATTCCATATATAGTTAGTTGCACTAACTATATATCGCGCACCCGCAATCCACTGCTGATCATGTCACATATTACATCATTCATGACATGGTCAGTGACATCACTAATGACATCACTGATGACATCTCAAATGACATCACTGATGACATCACTGATGACAACATCCAGTGACTGTATGTTTCTGTAAAGTTAAAATATGTCTTACATATTGAAGAATGAGAGGATGTATAAGTGTCTGGATGAAGGATTTAGTAGGTGCATGATTGACTGTATGAGTGAGTGAATAAATGTGTGTCACTGAGTGCATGAGTTAGTGACTAAACTGTCTTAATTTGTGCATCATTATGTCTGTTGTTCTGTAAACTGCTGCATGTGTTGATCAGTAGCTATATGAGTAAGTATATGGGTTATTGACTGGTTGCCCAAGTATTTGTATGGGAGACTGAGTGTGTGTGTGTGGGTGGCTGGGAGATGTATGACTCTGTGCATAGATGTGTGAGCAGTTGATTCACTAGATGTATGGGTTCAAAAGTGCATGTGGAAACACCTGTATGGGCGGTTGACTGAGTGCATTGGTGAGTGAATGGATATCTCAGTGCTACATGTCAAAGTAAGTACATATGTAAAACACAGTACATGTGACAGTTGACATATATAAATAACTGTGCATAAGAGACAGTGAATGTGTGAGTGGCTGTATTGATCATTGTGAACTTGTATCAGGCATTGTAAAAGAGAGTAAATATGTGTTAGTATATGTTTGAATAAGTAAGGTGTGTTATTGCAGATCTAAGGCAGATAGGCGGGCGTATGCATTTTGGCCGTGTGGCCTCTTCAGCGCCCAGCGTGGAACGGGGGTGAGTTCTAGTGCTGCCAAAGGTTACTGCCCCAGGTAAAACAGTTCTGTTAAGCTCCACCCTTGAGCGGAGATCAGTATCACCTGCTGTGGCTGTAGGATGGTGGACCAAACTGCAAGTCCCAACATGCAATAGTTCGGCATGGTCAGCCGCAAAGTTGCGGAAACTGCAGATCCTTCGAGCGGCTCTCTCCCAATGACCCGCACTGCCCTCCACAACAGCGAAGCTCCTCGTGTCCCCAAACTACACAACCACCGCAGTCAGGTGTAATGTTCACGGGGGCAAGTGCAGCAGTGTGCCAAGCCCAATGCGGAGTTCCGTGACTCCGACACCGCTTCTCTTCTTCCTGCATGGAGTGGTGGGCCTGGTCCTTCCGTTACCACGGAACAAAGGAAAGCTTCTGCCGAGGCAGAAACGGCGCCAACGATGACCAGGCCAGCTTGAGTGTAGGGGCCTCTGTAAGCACGCTGCTGGCTCGCGGTGCAAAATGTGTCCAAATAACCCTCCTCCAAAGAAAAAGGCAGAGGCCTCGGTATATATATTTTAGTTAGGCTCATGTTTCAATAGAAAACTCCTTTTTTGTGTTGCTAATAACTTAAAATCTCCACAAACCTTTCCCAAAAAAATACTACTTTTTGACTATTTTGTGCATGGAAAGTTTTGGGGTGATCCGTCAAACAGCGGCTGAGAAAAGGTCCCAAAACAGGTTTTCCCCTTTCAATTTTCAATAGGAACTTTAGAAACAGCTACGGTCCAGAAAAAGTGATTTTTGTGTTTTGGTCTAAATCTGTTCAGTAGTTTTGGAGACATTATGGTTAAAATAAATAGTATATGTCACGTCTATAAGTAGCAGCGGAGCTCACAGATCTCCTGCTGAGATCTGTTTGGCTGCCACCACATAAACCAGAAAGTGGTGGCAGCATTCTTTGGTCGCGGCACTGCTAACTACTCCACATATTACATCACTCAAGACAACTTGTATGATATCATTGATAATATCATTGCGCCATTTGAAAAGATTATTGATGAGAAAACTGTGCTTGGTGGAGGCATAGCTTATAGTTACCTGCCACCACCTCGTTGCTTATGTAGCGGCAGCCAACCAGATCTCATACCTGTTGGCTTCACAAATCCTCTGCAACATGAAATATACAAAGCTTTTGAGCCTAAGCCTAACTACTGAACAGACTTACACCAAATCGCAAATAGCACACTTTTGTGTGGAGAGAAATTGTGTGGAGTGGGGTGGCATTGTGAGGCATAGAGTTGAGCAGATTGGCATTGTATAACGTGCAGTGAATTGTGTGGATTTGTGTGGCGTGGAGTGAACAGAAATTGTGTGGTGTGGGGAGGAACTGTGTGGCATTGTTTGGAGTGGTATTGTGTGGCGTGGAATTGTGTGACATTGGATCACATGGAGTGGAGTGGAATTGAGTGGCATTGTGTGGAGTGGTATATATTTGGTACTCTGTGGCATGGGCTGGAATTGGGTGGCATGGAGTGGAGTGGATTTGTGTGGCATTGGAGGCCTGGAGTAGAGTTGAATAGTGTGGCATTGTGTGATGTACAGTGGAGTTGAATTGTGTGGCATTGTGTCGAGTGGAGTGGAATTGTGTGGTGTGGAGTAAAGTGGCATGAAGTGGAATTGTATGGTAGTGCGGGGTGTGGAGTATAATTGTGTGGCCTTGTTTGGCATGGAGTATAATTGTGTGGCAATGTGTGGTGTGGAATAAAATTGTGTGTCATTTTTCAGAGTGATATGCAATGGAGTGAGTGTATTTGTATGGCATTGTGTGGTGTGGAGTTTTAGGGAGTGGAGCAGGATTGTGTGGCATGGAGTGGAATGGCTTTGCATTGTGTGGTGAGGAAATGTGTAGCATTGTTTAGGGTGGAGTAGAGTGGAGTGAAAGAATATGGCAATATGTGGAGTGGGTTGGAATTGTGTGGCGTGGAGTGGAATTGTGTTGCAGTGTGTGGAGTGGAGTGGAATCACGTGGCATTGTGTGGCATTATGGATTTCTGTGTACTGGAATTGTGTGTCACTGGGTGGAGTGGAGTGCAATTGTGTGGCACAAACAGTGAGGAAAGGGAAGAAATAGAGAATCCGTCAGGATCAGGCGCCTTAGCTCTTTTCAGGGATTTGATTGAATCCAAATTCTCTCTGAGCGTAATGTCAGCTTCTAACTTATGACATGCATGTGAAAAGGATGGAGGTTTGGAAAGACCGTTAAAAAAGTATTCTGTATTAGGTTCTGATGGGTTGTTATCTTCTGTATATAATGTTTTATAAAAGGATGGAATGAATTAGATATATTTGAGTTGGAGATTGAAGTGATTTGCTCAGATTCATTGAATAGTGTTACATTCTGTTTTTATTTTTAAATAGTTAGCTAGCATTTTACCGGCTTTGTTTTGACCATCATGAAATTTAGATTTAACTTTAAGCAAGATGTTACATGCATCAACAGTTGCCAGTTTATTGCTTAGAGTTGTTTTTAAGTTATAAGATTATAGCCTCATAAATGTGATCCATTTGACAGATAGTGAAATTGAGACTATTATTTATTTGTTTATGTATTTATTGAACGGTTCAGTAAATGTCAAGTACTTGATGCAGTGAAGAATAAGACAAAAAGGCATAAAACACCTCCTTGGCAATATGGGTAGTTCTTGATTGAAGATAAAGAACTTTTGAGGAACAAGACATCAAAACGTCCCTGAGACAGAGCAGAGAAAAAGTCTAGCATAATCTTTCAGGCCGTAGGATCCAATACAGAAAACCAGCTGCAGAAAAAAGAAGCAAATATCAGGAACAAAAAGAATGTAAGGTGGGATATGAATGTGGGTGTTGCAGGTCTCAGATCCAAACTCCCTAATATGAGTTGAACATGAAATTACTCACAAGACAAGGATCAAACACCATCTTCAACAGGGAAGTTCTGGCAGCACAAACAGAAAAGATGACCGCCTTGGGTGGAAATAAATATGATTTTAACCACACCCACCATCAAGAAAATGGCGTTGTCCATCTATGGCAAGACCAAGAAGAGAGTTCAAATGCCTGACATCCTGCCTTTGATCTAACTAACATTATCCCTCTTCGTTCCCTGATAGCCCTTTCTCCTAACTCTCAGGCGATATCCCAAATCGTGTGCAGAGCAGCCTATCACCAGCAGAACCTCTTCAGGGCTACCCAGGCTGTGAGCACTCCATCGCAGGCCAGCAGTCCTGGGCAAAGCGGATGGGAAATGATTTCTGTATGCCATGCTCTCACTTTTGAGACCCTGTTCAAAGTGTAGTAGTAAATAATGACCAACCTTTAGCACATGAGACTTTCAGTGAAATGTATCGTGCCCAAAATGGTGGGTGGCTTTCCCAAAACCTAAGATGACATTCCTAAGGTTCAGCATGCCTACGCAAGGCGTACAAGTTCATGCACATAGCGTGGACTCTAACTGAAGTGTACAGTGCCATATCCAAATTGTAGAATGTCACTCCAAAATTGTGGTAGTCATGACCCAAATATACGATGACATGTGCAAAGCCTGCAACGTTGTGCTCAAAGTCTAGGATGTTGTGCCCCAAACTGTGCAATGTTACATGTTAGAATCTTGGACCCATATTGTAGGAAGTCATTCACCTATGCAGAGCCATGCTCAAAAGTCTGCGATGTCGTTATGAAGCCCAGAATATTGGATATCCCAACCTCTCCAGTGTCACATCCAATGTGTAAGGACATCATACCCAAAAAAATACAGCGTTACATCTAAAATGGAGATTGATCTCCAAAGTGCAAGGTGTCATGCTTTAGGTGTGAAATGCCTTGGCCAGGATGAATGAAGTAATTCCCTTAGTGCGGATGTCATGTGCACAGTGTGCAATGTAGCACTCAGAATGCAAGCCTAAACTTTAAGGCATCGCTAAGGCAAAAGTCCTTGTAGCCCAGGTGCACCATACAAGAATAAATGGCCTACATGGAAAAATGTATACCTTCCCTGTCTTGCTTCTTTTTTGTTTTATTCTGAATGCTATGTTGTTTTATTACACACTAATGCATTTAATATTGAAATAAAACAATTAACATGCAATCTATCAGACAATATTCTCAAACTGAAAGTCCTGCAATCTGTGATAAATTGTAACCCAATCTGTCATGATCAAAGTAAAAGAAACCAAATTGTATGAGGTCATGCCCAAAAGACATAAATCAACATCAGCAGTATGAGGTCATGCTCAAACGTAAAGTTATGACAGTTTGTATGGGGTTGTGGTAAACCTGTAAGACCTCAGGCTCCAAGAGAATTAAACTTGCCCAAATATTAGAAGGCCATGTTTAAAGAGGTAGCTACCAATTCACAGTGTAATAGGCGATGCCTAACCTATAGCAGGGTATGGCCAAATGGAAGAAATACAGAAGCTGCAAAAGACCATACTCGAACAGAAAGAAATCTGTTGAAACTGTGAGAGACCATACACAAATTGTAAAATGCCATGTTCAGATTATCAGAAGTCATGTCAAAATGGTAAGGACACATACCTGGTGGAAATAATTATTCCTAAACTTTCAAAAGTCAACAAGAATGAATTCCATTAAAATGTATTTTAGTCATGGCCAAATTCAAATTAAAAGATGAGAGGATTCCCCTTAAAGAGAATAATCCCACCTGAACTGAAAGCGGTGATGCTTACGCTGAAGGAAATCCTACACAGAGTGTGTGAGGCCATGTTCAAGCTGGATGGATTTCTACCAGACTGCAAGGAGTCATGTTCCAAAAAGAAGGAAATACAACCCAGACAATAAGAGGCCATGTTCAAAATGAAGAGACTCCTACCGGGACTACAAACGGTCACGCTCCAGCTGAAGGAACTCCCACCCAGACTATAAGAGGTCAAAGTCAAAGAATCCAAGACGTTACATTCAAACTTGAGGAAACCAACCCGGCTTTTTGGCCTTTAGAACCGGACTTTCACCTTGGGGGGATATCATTTCACCGCCAGGACACCGCTCGGTAACAGCGCGCTTTACAAATGGTATAAATAAATAAATAAATACCCAGACCCTAACAGCGCATGCTGAGATTGATCAGAACCCCACCTGGACAGTAAGAGGTAATGCTTAAAATGAATGAAATCCAACCTATTCAGGAAATATTATATTCAAACTCACTACGGCGGCAACTGTTATCAAGAGGACGTATCCATTTTGTCCACACTCCATGATACAAGCTCACAAAGGATATGCTTGGTGAAGTCATTCACCGATGGGCCTTTGGTGGCTGGATGGCATAGGAGGGTGGAGTCACTGGGGAATACAGAACATCATATCCAGTGCGGAAAATGCTAGAACACGCTGCACATCTGGGTCAGTAAGAATAGTGGTTGGTAAGTCCAGGATTTATATTGATTAGTTTGCACCATTTGTGCCTCCTGTACCGTTTTGTTCTGTTTTCATATGATTCTGTTGGTGGGTTAGGGCAGCTCAGGTTTTCCCTCCTTCCTTCTTCAGGTGCTGAGCTTTGCTTACTACCATCCTGTCCTCCTGCTCATACGCAGACCCTCTGAATCATCCTGGTACCCATCCTATCATCTACTGGGGAACCTATTTATTTGATTCCTTGGCAGTGTTCTGGAGGTCAGCAACAGTCTCTCCCTTGCACCCACTCATAAGGCTGCTCATAAGGCAATATCACCCATTACATACATGCCCATAATAATGGTCCCTTGTCTTATAGGATTTTGGGAGTTACCAGCCAGTGCATCGCAGACCGAGGATTCTTTGCCAAATATCTTGCACCATCACATGCTCAAGTGGTCCACTGTCTGAGGTGCTGACAGAGTGTTTCTTCTCTCTCTATCGCTCTTCCCATTTTAGGTCTTGCCAGGCATTGCAGTGCGCATGCACTGCTCTCTCTGCGAGGGCTATCGTGATGGAGGAGATTTTAGAAGGGGACTTGAAGTCCCGCCCCTCATTTTCATTTGCTGGCGTCATCGTTTATGTAAAACGGTGGCCTCCAATTGAAACTGAGGCTGTTTTGTTTCCGCCCTGTCTCCTTTTCGTCTGGCCCATCTGAACTGGATTGTCTGCTTGCCGCCTGTCGTGACTGAATTACGAGTTAGTCTGTGCCTAGGGAGCGTGTAGTGATGGATCATGTTTACGAGTTAGCCTGTATCTCAGTGGCTTTTTGTTGGGGTTATTGTGTCTGCGTGGCTCCCAGTGCTTAGCATGTATCTTCAAGAAGGATGCCGGCATGCCAGATTGCATGGCGAACATCTACCTACATATTACAAGCTGCATTAAGGAAAACTGGGCCTCTTCAAATATGCCGAATTCAATCATTTCAGATACATGCTAGCGTCCAGACGCATTGCACTGACAGGATTAAATGTAACATGCAAACTCCTGAAGAACTGGTAATAATGAAAACTAGTGTCTGGGTACTCAGTATAAAATGACAAAAGGCTGCGCGTCAGCGCGTCAGCGCGACACTGATGGCAAAGGTAATGCTCGACATAGCTGCATGAGTGGGGTCACTCGCCAGAAGGGCACGAGAAGTGTCCCCTTCTTTTTATGGGCAGGCGAGTCACACTGGCTGCGTTCCAAGAGCGCCCCCCTCCCGCAAGCTCCTTTCAACAGAGCTCCAGCACATTTCACACACCTCGCAGAAACTCTTCTCTGGGGCCACTATCTCTGTTTGTGCGGCACACGTCCACGGACAGCTCCGCAGCAGCCTGCGGGTGAGATAATGCCACGCACACAAGAAACGATATATCAGCTAAGGGAGTTATCGTCTCTCACACAGGGGCACATTGTGCTCTTCCAAACACAGCCATCTTTTTACAGAGGCAGAGGAAGGGAGCAGTGTGCCGCAGACAGACCATTCAGCACAATGCCAGAGAATGCACTTTTCTTATTTAACCCCTTTCCTGTGGCGCGAATTTCACTGCGGTGCGGGGATATAATTAGGGGGTGTAACTCCTTGCGTGCTCAGGATGGACCCCGGCCATCCTATGTCACGCTGGGCGTGTCCTCAGGACATCCAGGGGCTGTCCGCACTCCGCCCACTAATTAATTCTCCAGCGCAGGCGTGGAATTTGCACCGCCCTGGGGAATCAGCGGCGTTCGGACGGCCCTGTCCGTCCTGAGCACACGCCCAGCGTGACGTAGGACGGCCGGGGGCCGTCCTGAGCACACAAAGGCTTATAGCAGGGCAAGACATCTGTTGCTTCAACATGCACTTTCCAGTAAGGGTGTCACACCTGCACGAATCTTACACCACAAAGAAAACCATCTAGCACATAACACGAACACAAAGATTGAAGCACATTTTCAAGTGAATGCACATTAATGTATTCCTTGGTACCAAATGCAAAAAAAAAAACTTGAGTGTTGAGTCCTGGCAACAGAGCAGGTAAAGTAATAAGAAAACAAACACCGGAAAATTCAATTGGGCTGACGTGAACTGCTGGCCTTTTATCAACGCGTATTTTGTTTTACCGTTTTTTTTTTGTAAAACATTAATAATGAGCTGTTTTATGTATTTTATTTATGTTTTATAAAAGAAAAACAAAACAATGTCATTTACAATGTCAATAGCTCAAAATAATGTCAGTGCGAGACCTATTGCATTGTAAATGCTTGTTCCCCATATAGCCTCTTTAGAGTATGGTGCTCAATAGTGTTCTCAGGTTGACTGAAGGAGAAAAGAGTGAGGTTAACATTAGTGTCCCTTTACTGAATATAACTTTAATCCAGAGACACCCAGACTGTAAGATGTAAGATGTTATGCTAAAGCTTGAGGAAATCTTACCCAGACTGGAGACGGTAACATTTAAGCTTAAGGAGATAGTACAAGTACTGTAAGAGATCATGTTCAGGCTGAACACGATCCTACCCAGACAGGAAGAGGTCATGTTCAAGGTTGAAAGTCCAACCCAGACTGGAAGATGTTATGCCCAGGCTGAACGGAATCCTACCCAGAGTGTCAAAAGTCATGTACAAGCTGAAGAAAATCATGCCCAAGAGTTCACGCTCACTTTGAAGTCATGGAAGAAATACAAATTACTTAAGAAATATGGAAAGCAGGTTTTCCCATTTCCTGCCTATTCGTCAAGAACATTGATCCAGGGTTTTCCCTCTCTGGCGTTACAGTATAGGGTGGTGCAAACACGCGGAACCTCAAGAGTTAAATACACTTGTAGAGTGGATTATAAAAAAAATAATATTTGTGAGGAATTCCTAATCAAATGCAGAATACAGGACCACTGGAAACTGACGGATCTTACAGGAAACAAATTTCAAGCTACCTAAAACAAGAATCAACCAAAAATTGCCTTCAGGATCAGGCTCACAAGCGCCCGCTCCACTTCACAGCTATCAGAATGTTATTTTTCTGCAGCAAGATTCTCTAGCAGACATAGACATATATTCTTTGCTGTGTCTGGCCACACACCCTGGAGTATAGAAATATTCAGTTGATTAATCCATCGCTTTCTGTGGACTGATGAATAATGCAATGCATTCAGTCAGCGGTCTGAGTAGCCTGGTGCCCTTTATTGACAGGTGGTCTTAAGTACAGATAGCCGCGTGGATAAATATTAATTTTTCATCGTAATGATCTAAGAGCATCCCACCAGAGAAACAGTCTAAAATATGTCTTTCTGGGAGCAATCAGTCAGGCTGCACAGTAGACATTTCCTGGCAGTTCAATGATCAGCTAAAAGTCTTAAGGAAGAGCTCAGGATCTTTCACCAGCTGATGGTTGACAGACTGCAAATGCTCTTCCTCTGCTGCATGGGTGATTTAAAGTACTGAAGTGTGTGCTCACCCTGGACTGTAATAGAAATGTACTGTACAGTTCATGCATGCTGTTCTAATATTTACAGGTCCAGTGTACAAATAGTTGAATGACTTTTACAGTTTTATTAATCTTTCCTGTGAAATATTTTGGATGAATTTAGCAGGAGCCAAACCAAAGTTTGTGGTCGTAACTTTTTTGTTTTATTGCTAATCAGAAGGCATTGAGCCTGCCACTACATTGGCCCTCATTACGATGTTGGTCCGAGTTGTCTCTGACTGACACTATTTCGGTGAGGAAACCGCCCGACCGTAGGTCAACAGTTATGAACACCTAATTATGATGCAACCGCATTTAGTGCAGTCGGAAAGTTCCATTTCTCCATGGGAGCTTGTGTTGCGGGCGGAAACTGCACGCCGCACAAGCTCCTATTGAGAAATGGAAGTTTGTGAATATCCATGCACCGTGTGGCAGGCACCTCATGGTGGCCCCCAGGTCCAAATGCGGAGGTGGCAGAGGAAAAGGGGCCTTGCTAGGGGCCCCCAAATTCGCTTTACGGTAGCCTTTCCATGTCGGAAAGGTCGAGATTGAATGGCTATCGGAAACCGACATCACAATCCTGATAGCGGAAAGGCTGTCCTGAAGGGATTATGGTTCATAAAGCATCAGTCGTTTCCGTCTGACTGCTGCCTCCGTCGAAATGCGTACGGTCGGAGGCAGCAGTCAGAGGGAAACGACTGAAGCAATAGATGCCTGTTTGACTGCAACCGACGAGCCATCTGTTGCAGTCTGACCTGCATCGTAATTAGGGCCATAGTGGGAAAGCTGATACCACTAGATCATAGATAGGCTTCCTTTCCTCTTTCCTTCCAATCATTATTTATTTCTTCTTTATTTAGGATTCAGAACTTGATATGATAGGCTACAGAGTTATAATTCTTAGTAAATTCAGTAAGTTCATCACTATCAATTTTATGTTATGTACGCATTTTTATAAGCCTCTTGGTTTTGGTTTTAAAAAGGCAAGTTTTAAGTGTTTTTTACTAAGGGGGAGTGTGGCTTGAGTTCTGCAGCAGAGGGACAGTATGTACCAAATTTTGCCCACAGTCATAGAAAAGGCCCTATCTCTTTAAAATTGCAAAAAATACAGTTGATGGACAGAATGTAGAACAATGTCATACATTCACCCCAGTACAAGGATCTGGGCCTAAATCCATTGTTTTTTTGCACTCCACACTACCCTGGGTTAGACACTGGCTATATGCAAATCAGCTCTGACCCTGTGCCTCATGGGAACAGTCCAGTCCGAACTACCAAGCCATGTCTTTCCCAGACCAGAATCAAGCATCCAAGGACCGGTTTCTGGCTATCAGCCTTCACCAGCCTGGACAGCTTGACTCCAGTGGTGTGGAGAGCCTGGGACTCACGTCTGAGCATACCCAGCCCACTCGGGGTGAAAATTGCAAAAAACACAGTTGATGGACAGAATGTAGAACAATGTCATACATTCACCCCAGTACAAGGATCTGGGCCTAAATCCATCGTTTTTCTGCACTCCACACCACCCTGGGTTAGACACTGGCTATATGCAAATCAGCTCTGACCCTGTGCCTCATGGCAACAGTCCAGTCCGAACTACCAAGCCATGTCTTTCCCAGACCAGAATCAAGCATCCAAGGACCGGTTTCTGGCTATCAGCCTTCACCAACCTGGACAGCTTGACTCCAGGGGTGTGGAGAGCCTGAGACTCACGTCTGAGCATACCCAGCCCACTCGGGGTGAAAATTGCAAAAAACACAGTTGATGGACAGAATGTAGAACAATGTCATACATTCACCCCAGTACAAGGATCTGGGCCTAAATCCATCGTTTTCCTGCACTCCACACCACCCTGGGTTAGACACTGGCTATATACAAATCAGCTCTGACCCTGTGCCTCATGGGAACAGTCCAGTCCGAACTACCAAGCCATGTCTTTCCCAGACCAGAATCAAGCATCCAAGGACCGGTTTCTGGCTATCAGCCTTCACCAGCCTGGACAGCTTGACTCCAGTGGTGTGGAGAGCCTGGGACTCACGTCTGAGCATACCCAGCCCACTCGGGGTGAAAATTGCAAAAAACACAGTTGATTGACAGAATGTAGAACAATGTCATACATTCACCCCAGTACAAGGATCTGGGCCTAAATCCATCGTTTTTTTGCACTCCACACCACCCTGGGTTAGACACTGGCTACATGCAAATCAGCTCTGACCCTGTGCCTCATGGGAACAGTCCAGTCCGAACTACCAAGCCATGTCTTTCCCAGACCAGAATCAAGCATCCAAGGACCGGTTTCTGGCTATCAGCCTTCACCAGCCTGGATAGCTTGAGTCCAGGGGCGTGGAGAGCCTGGGACTCACGTCTGAGCATACCCAGCCCACTCGGGGTGAAAATTGCAAAAAACACAGTTGATGGACAGAATGTAGAACAATGTCATACATTCACCCCAGTACAAGGATCTGGGCCTAAATCCATCATTGTTTTGCACTCCACACCACCCTGGGTTAGACACTGGCTATATGCAAATCAGCTCTGACCCTGTGCTTCATGGGAACAGTCCAGTCCGAACTACCAAGCCATGTCTTTCCCAGACCAGAATCAAGCATGCAAGGACCGGTTTCTGGCTATCAGCCTTCACCAGCCTGGATAGCTTGACTCCAGGGGCGTGGAGAGCCTGGGACTCACGTCTGAGCATACCTAGCCCACTCGGGGTGAAAATTGCAAAAAACACAGTTGATGGACAGAATGTAGAACAATGTCATACATTCACCCCAGTACAAGGATCTGGGCCTAAATCCATCGTTTTTTTGCACTCCACACCACCCTGGGTTAGACACTGGCTATATGCAAATCAGCTCTGAGCCTGTGCCTCATGGGAACAGTCCAGTCCGAACTACCAAGCCATGTCTTTCCCAGACCAGAATCAAGCATCCAAGGACCGGTTTCTGGCTATCAACCTTCACCAGCCTGGACAGCTTGACTCCAGTGGTGTGGAGAGCCTGGGACTCACGTCTGAGCATACCCAGCCCACTCGGGGTGAAAATTGCAAAAAACACAGTCGATGGACAGAATGTAGAACAATGTCATACATTCACCCCAGTACAAGGATCTGGGCCTAAATCCATCGTTTTTCTGCACTCCACACCACCCTGGGTTAGACACTGGCTATATGCAAATCAGCTCTGACCCTGTGCCTCATGGCAACAGTCCAGTCCGAACTACCAAGCCATGTCTTTCCCAGACCAGAATCAAGCATCCAAGGACCGGTTTCTGGCTATCAGCCTTCACCAACCTGGACAGCTTGACTCCAGGGGTGTGGAGAGCCTGGGACTCACGTCTGAGCATACCCAGCCCACTCGGGGTGAAAATTGCAAAAAACACAGTTGATGGACAGAATGTAGAACAATGTCATACATTCACCCCAGTACAAGGATCTGGGCCTAAATCCATCGTTTTCCTGCACTCCACACCACCCTGGGTTAGACACTGGCTATATAAAAATCAGCTCTGACCCTGTGCCTCATGGGAACAGTCCAGTCCGAACTACCAAGCCATGTCTTTCCCAGACCAGAATCAAGCATCCAAGGACCGGTTTCTGGCTATCAGCCTTCACCAGCCTGGACAGCTTGACTCCAGTGGTGTGGAGAGCCTGGGACTCACTTCTGAGCATACCCAGCCCACTCGGGGTGAAAATTGCAAAAAACACAGTTGATGGACAGGATGTAGAACAATGTCATACATTCACCCCAGTACAAGGATCTGGGCCTAAATCCATCGTTTTTTTGCACTCCACACCACCCTGGGTTAGACACTGGCTATATGCAAATCAGCTCCGACCCTGTGCCTCATGGGAACAGTCCAGTCCGAACTACCAAGCCATGTCTTTCCCAGACCAGAATCAAGCATCCAAGGACCGGTTTATGGCTATCAGCCTTCACCAGCCTGGACAGCTTGACTCCAGTGGTGTGGAGAGCCTGGGACTCACGTCTGAGCATACCCAGCCCACTCGGGGTGAAAATTGCAAAAAACACAGTTGATGGACAGAATGTAGAACAATGTCATACATTCACCCCAGTACAAGGATCTGGGCCTAAATCCATCGTTTTTTTGGCTATATGCAAATCAGCTCCTACCCTGTGCCTCATGGGAACAGTCCAGTCCGGTCCTTGGATGCTTGATTCCGGTCTGGGAAAGACATGGCTTGGTAGTTCGGACTGGACTGTTCCCATGAGGCACAGGGTCAGAGCTGATTTGCATATAGCCAGTGTCTAACCCAGCGTGGTGTGGAGTGCAAAAAAACGATGGATTTAGGCCCAGATCCTTGTACTGGGGTGAATGTATGACATTGTTCTACATTCTGTCCATCAACTGTGTTTTTTGCTATCTCTTTAAAAGACATACCGGGACTGGAGAACAGAGAAGATACAAACATATTGGGTAAAAGAGACATAGATGCTCTGATATTCACATTTTATTTTAATCCTGCAAAGTGGGGCCCATATTAAAGATACTGTGTACCCACCTAGGCAGTTTTAATTTTATATATTTTCTTTAACAGGGATCCCACCTAAGAAAAAAAAAATTTTCTAAAAATATGCACTCCACCATGAGTGTTGGTCTGTGTCATGGTGTATTAGTGGCCCAATGATGAAGCATGCCACTATTGGTAGGTGAGGGCAATCTTAACAAGCCTGTGGGTTCTCTAATAGGAATTTAGGTTTTACCCTCCCTTTTAGTTTCTCCCAGAGCAGCCTTAGTGGAATGGGGCTGTTATTGTTCTTCCTTGTGTGTGAAGTTCAGTGTCTTGTTTGTGGAGTGAGGGAAGGCTAAATGTCTAGTTAGTCTTTGTTATGTGTTTAGAACTGGGAGGAGGAATAGGTTTGCAGAGTGCAGCTTTGTGGCAGGAGTATGCCAAGAGAATTTGGTGTTTAAGAAGTTCGGTGTCTTGCTACACACCGCCTTATGTACAATGATAACACAATGTAATGATTTACAGATCACTCTGTTGTGTATAGACTTTTTATGGTTGAGGTTGGACCGGTGGGCAGGTGACGGTGAAGGGAAATTGTGTGGTGTCAGTGTACATGTAAAACTGGGAGATGGAGACCACTGTGCATGTGTAAGTTTAAAAACAAGGTAAGAGTGACCAGCCCGAAGGACACCACAATTTACAGATCTAGCTTTTGACTTCAACAGCAGAAGTTGCCACAGATTGCTGCCATCCTCTCTGGCTTCCCTCAACACCCATAAAGAAACAATAAAACCTGTATGCTTGCACTTTCCTCCATGGGCCTCCTTCCGCTGCCCCATCCCACGTAAATGTATGGGATAAACTATCCCCTACCTTATATTGCAAGTGACTGAGGGGTGCATTATATAGTGAGGCTGAGTTCCTTTATAATGTTCTGGATCTTCGAGGTGACTTGCAATACCCTTATTATGTATTGCACTGAGGTAACTTGCAATACCCGTATTATGTATGGCCGGGATATATTATTCCTTATAATACATTGTTAAACCATCACCTTTCCCACAAACCGCTTACAACCTTGGTGAATAGCTCTTCCATATGAAAGAGTGATCATGTTTGCAAACTGTAAAAATGAAAAAGAATCTCTAGTGCACAATTATACCCACGAATAAAGCTGTTAGATACTTGTTGTAAAAAATATTAGAAGTAGTTTGATACAAGTTAGATTTTGTTTTCAAGAAAGGCACAGTATAAACTTGCAGAAAGATTCTTACTTTTCCATAATTAGGCAAGGAGTGCAAAAAATAAACATATTGACATACCTCCTTTCTTGTTGTCAATGTACCGCTACAATACACATCAAAAGAAAGAGAAGCAAGGTTTTGTCTTTCATTCTTTAAACAGCAGCTTTAATTATGCTCTGTGACATGACCTGCACCCCCCCCATTCCCCTCCCCCAGCCCCCCCCAGCTGCTGGCTCTACCAGCAGGCATTGTGACATCAACTATACAGCGGAGTTCTGATGTCATTCCTTTAGAGTCGAGGACTGGGCAAGTCACAAGTTGCCAACAATTTATTGAATAAGGTACCCCTGCCTTACGTTATAAGGCTATTGCAAGTCATTGAGGAGTTCGATGAGCATATAGAGGAACGAGGCCAAAGGCCGAGTTCCTTATTATGCCTGGAACTCCAATGTGACTGGCAAACGCCTTATCATGACCCATAGGGGGTTCTTTAGTCCTAATAAGACATGGTCATATCATCACCTTTCCCCAAAACCATTTAAATCCTTTGTGCGTAGGTCTTTCATATGATAGAGAGAGCATGTTTGCAAACATGAAAAATAAAAAAGAATCTAGAATATATTGCGCTAAACTAAACACATCACAAAAACTGTTAGACATTTGTTGCAAAAATATTAATATTAGTTTATTATAAAACTGTTTTTTTTACAAAAATAAGGCACAGTCTGTAGCTCAGAATATGTAGAAACATGCATAAAGAATCTAACTTCTCCATAATTACAGTTGAGTTGTAAGGTCATTTCCTAAAATTGGCGACTTGATGTGTGTCATAAGACTCCTGTTATAAACAAATTAGAGGCAGGTTTTTATACATGAGTTGCAGGATCCCAGGTATCATAAAGAAATTAGAGATGGATGTTTATACAGGCATTGCAGAATCACATGTATTATGCAGAAATAAGTGGGAACAAGGAGTACCGGAAGTACCCATCTCCTCCTATATTCACCAAGCGGAAGTCAGCAGCGAGGTCCCAGCTGGACATGTCTTGAACTGAAAATGCTCAGTATAAAATAGGATACTGAAGATGTTGCGAAACAGTACCTGTGTTCCATAAAATATCTAATCTAATCTATGATAAGGCGAATAGTTCTGATGCAGTCCACCCAAATAGAGGAGCCTTCCTTGAAACACGCCTAAATGGGGGTGGGGTGAGTGACAATCCTTCGAGGTCTTCTGCATGAAGAGAGATAAATTCAGAGGTCTCTTCCTGGCTGTCGCTCATTTGGGGGCATTGCATGCACTTGTTTTTTTCATTGACGTTACGCCACCTGCTCCAACAGCATTAGGACTATTATTTACTATAAGCCTTATTGGTGCCATGCATGCGTCAAATATTTAGACACGCTCCATGTCTATGCTCTATATTGTTTGGGTTGCTATATCCCCCTAATAAATGTATTCTCTGATAAATAGTTGGGTACAGGTGCTTTCAGTCGTTATAGTGAGGAGTCTGTTGGAATTCACCTTGGATTGGTGCATGCACATAATGACAAAAACACACACATTCTCGCTCTCTTATCTCTGTTTTGCAAGGCCTAATTTTTTTAATTATTTTACAAAATATTGTGTTTTTCTCTCTTAGTCCTCCTACCAATCCGCATTACTCTCCCTTTCCACTGCCCCTTAAGCCCCTCTCGTTGGCCCTGCTTGTTTTATAATGTATTTTAACATTATTTGCCAGCTTGATTGTTGGGAAATCTGAATCTCACACCCCCGACCCCCAATCTTAATGACCAAGCTGCGCCCCAGCCTATTCTTCCATTTTTTATTATCATGTTCTTAACTTTTTGATGACTTATTTGCTCACTTTGCAAGCCTTGACTTACCGTAAAATGATGGCAACTATATTTATAAAAAAGAAAACTGAGGCAGGGCGCCCCCCTAGCCACCGCGCGGCCCTCCCCGTGCAGTGCGCTGTGCCTCACTCGTCCGCTGTTGCTGTCCTGGTTCCCGTGGTAACCTTGCCGTGGGATCGCTTTCTTTTGCATTTCCTCCCTCTTCTCATTTCTGTATCTGGTGTCCCCTTCTCCCTGTAATTGTCTCCCCATTTGCCTGTTGTACCCTGTGATCGTTTTCCTTTTGCATTTCTTCCCCTTTCTCCTTTTGTATCTGGTGTCCCCTGCTCCCTGTAATTGTACCCCGTTTTGCCTGCTGTACCCGCGTTGGTGTCCCCTTCGCTCCCCCTTTGCCTTTTGTGCCCCCCCCTCGCCCTCTGATTCCCGCCGCTGCTCCCTGCGGCCCCGCCCCCCGCTGTTCCCATTCGCCACCCCGCTCCCACCTCCCAGCTGCTCCTCCCTCCCTCAGCCCCTCATATGGAGGCCGCCCGGCGAACGCGCAGCCGACGCGCGCAGCGAGAGCGCCGATTGTGCGCCAAAGGCAAGCCCGTCTGCACCCGTCTGCGCCTGGCCCGCGTCCAGCGCCAGAACCCCTGGCCCCCGCAGAGGCCAACCCTCCCGCCTGACTTACGACGCCGCCACCCTCAACGCACTCAACACCGGCCGGATCCCCGGCTGCTATCGAGCCACCCCTAGACGCACCCACGGACCCTTCACCTGCCAATCCTGCAAATTCTCCTGCAACCGGACCGATACTGCACCCGCCAAGCCAAGCACCAGCAGCAACCACCTGAAGGGCATCCTGCTCAACACCCGCTCCGTCCACAGACACACCGTGGAACTCTGGAACGTCGCCTTCCTCACGGAAACATGGATGAATGCCTCCTCAGCGCCGAACATCGCCATCGCCATCCCGGACGGATACAAGATCACCCGAAGAGACCGCGTCAACCAGACAGGAGGAGGCATCGCCATCGTCCACAAGAACACCATCCACATCACGACCAACTCCGACGACACCCTCACAGCCGCCGAACATCTTCACTTCCAGATACACACCGACCACAAGACCACACTCAGAGGAACCCTCATCTACAGACCCCCAGGACCCCGCACACAATTCAGCGAAGACATCGCAGACTTCATCAGCCCACATGCCCTCGCCTCCGCTGACTACATCCTCCTAGGGGACCTCAACTTCCACCTGGAGAACAACAATGACAACAACACCGCCGCCATGCTGGACAACCTCGCCAACCTCGGACTCAAGCAACTGGTGAACACCCCCACCCACTACGCCGGACACACGCTTGACCCAGTCTTCTCCTCCAGCAAGTACATCTCCTTCAGCCACTCCACCGGACTCCACTGGACAGACCACAGCTGAGTCCACTTCAGCTTCAGAAGGAACACGACTCACCGCCACCCGCAACAGGCTCCCCGCAGGAGCTGGAACAAGATCACCACCGACCAGCTCACCACATCACTGAGCCAGAACCCTCCCGCCAGCTCAACGGACCCCAACCAAGCAGCCAACAACCTCACACAGTGGATCACCAACTGCGCTGACGACCTCGCACCTCTGAAAACCCATCCCAACGGGCCCGGCAGCAAGAAAGCCTCATGGTTCAACAACGACCTCAAGAACTCCAAGAAGAACTGCCGTACCCTCGAGAAAGCCTGGCGCAAAGACCCGACAACAGACAACATGACCGCCCTCAAGCACGCCTCCCGCAAACACCACCAGCTGATCCGCACCACCAAGAAGAGAGCATTCAAGGAACGACTAGACAACAATGCACACAACAGCAAGGAACTCTTCAGCATCGTCAAAGAGCTCTCCAACCCCAGCGCCGGAAACAACGACTTCACTCCCTCGCAAGACCTCTGCGACTCACTCGCCTCATTCTTCCACAGCAAGATCGCCGACATACACAACAGCTTCAGCGCACAGACCACGCACCCAACCACCGAACCAACGCCCCCCACCACCACCCTCCGCTCCTGGAGCCTGATCAGCACCGAAGACACCATCCACACGATGAACACCATCCACTCCGGATCTCCAACCGACCCATCCCCCCACCAAGTCTTCAACAAGGCCGACTCCGTCATCGCACCCCAACTCCGGGACATCATCAACTGCTCCTTCAACACCGCCACCTTCCCGGAGAGCTGGAAGCAGGCCAAACTCAGCGCCCTCCTGAAGAAACCATCAGGAGACCCCACCGACCTCAAGAACTACTGCCCCATCTCGCTCCTCCCATTTCCTGCCAAAGTCATCGAGAAGACCGTCAACAGACAGCTGTCCGCCTTCCTCGAGACAAACGGATCCCTCGACCATGCGCAGTCCGGCTTCTGGGCCAGCCACAGCACCGAGACAGCCCTCATCGCAGCCACTGATGACATTTGAGCCCTGCTCGACAACGGGGAAACAGCAGCCCTCCTCCTCCTGGCCCTCTCCGCAGCATTCGACACCGTCTGCCACCGCACCCTCGTGCAACGCCTCAGCAACATCGGTATCCAAGAGAAGGCACTAGAGTGGATCATCTCGTTCCTCGCCGGAAGAACCCAGAGAGTCCGCCTCCCCCCGCTCAGATCCGAGGCCACCGAAGTCATCTGCGGAGTACCACAAGGATCATCACTCAGCCCCACCCTCTTCAACGTCTACATGAGCCCCCTCGCACCCATCGCACGCCAACACAACCTCAACATCATCTCCTACGCCGACGACCCCCAGCTGATCCTCTCCCTCACCAACGACCCAGCCACCGCCAGAACCAACCTACACGAAGGGATGAAAGACGTAGCCAAGTGGATGATGAACAGCCGCCTGAAACTGAACTCGGACAAGACGGAGGTCCTCATCCTTGGATCTTCACGCTCTGCCTGGGACGACTCCTGGTGGCCCCCTGCCCTGGGCAGCGCACCCAAACCAACGGACCATGCACGCAACCTGGGCTTCATCCTGGACTCCTCCCTCTCGATGACCAGACAAGTCAACGCCGTCTCATCATCATGTTTCAACATCCTACGCATGCTCCAAAAGATCTTCAGATGGATCCCCATCGAAACCAGGAAGACAGTCACCCAGGCACTCGTCACCAGCCGACTGGACTACGGAAACGCCCTCTACACCGGAACCACAGCCAAACTACAGAAAAGACTCCAGCGCATCCAGAACGCCTCCGCACGACTCATCCTGGACGTCCCCCGACACAGCCACATCTCCGGACACCTGAGAGACCTGCACTGGCTCCCCGTCAGCAAGAGAATCACGTTCCGACTCCTCACCCACGCACACAAGGCCCTCCACAACCTGGGCCCCAGGTACCTCAACAACCGCCTGACCTTCTACACTCCCACCGCCAGCTTCGATCGACCAGCCACGCCCTCGCCGCCTTTCCACGCATCTGAAGAGCCACCATGGGAGGAAGATCCTTCTCCTACCTGGCAGCCAAGACTTGGAACTCCCTCCCCATCCACCTCCGTCAGACCCAAGACCACCTCTCCTTCAGGAAGCATCTCAAGACCTGGCTGTTCGAGCAGTAGCGGACCCCCCTCCCCCAAGCGCCTTGAGACCCTCCGGGTGAGTAGCGCGCTATACAAAATACAAATATATTGATTGATTGTAAACTCATCAAATATATTGCTAATGGTTTTTTTCAGCATACCCAGTTTTTTTTTATTGCATTCACAAAGTTCTAGATTATAGTTTTACCTTGTTCTCTAAATTGCTGCTGTTTTTGAGGGAATGAAAATGCTTCAGCCCCTCCTGACTAATCACCAATAATAACTAGTTCGAGAGAAGTTTTGCTTACTCTTAGATCCTCTTTCTATGTGTGCTGCATTCTGTAGAGCGAGGTGCAAAACAAATGTACACCATTCCACTGACCATTTATGGACACATTCCCATAAGGGTGGACCCTTCATCAGTGTGGTTAACCAATGTTGCATAAGGAGTATATTTGCAAACAGTGCAACAAAGCACAGCAACCAAAGTTGCTGAGTTGAGCCTGGGCCGGGTTATCCGAGTCGGTCCCGTAGGGCCGGCTCCATGCCAGGTTGTTAGCATATCCTCATTTAGATAAATGTAGTTATCTTAAAAATCTGGCATGGATCCGGTCCTCCATGACTGACTTTGGAGCACCCTGCGCTAAGGGGTGACAGCACTTCGGAGCCATATTTATAAAACATGTCCTACCGCTCTCTTCCCCTGTGCTGGTGCTCTTTATGGTGGCAGAGCGCCGCATGCACTTTTGCATGGCACTATGCAGCTTAAAGGTCTCGAGATAGGTAGGAGGACAGCAAGAGGGGATGGGTTCATAGAGGTTTTAGGTAGAGAGGTAAGGTAGAAAGAGGGGTGAGTCAGAGAGCTAGAGTCAAAGAGAGGCAGGGTAGACAGGTAAAGTGAGGTAGCAAGAGACATATAAAGCTATGGGGGATCATGGTGAGGTAGAGAGAGGAGACAAAAGAAAAGAGATTTTGAGAGAAGTAACGTAGATGGAGGAGGTAGATGGGAAATGAAAACAGAGCAGTGAGGTGTAGATCGGGGTGAAGTAGGGACAGATGATGTAGATAAGAGAGAGAATGTAGATACACAGAGATGTAGTGAGGGAGTGGAGAGAGGTAGAAGAAGTGGGCGAACTAAGGAGAGATGCATGAAACAAGTAGACAGGTGAGGCAAAGAAAGAGCAGTACAGAATGCTAGGGAGAGGGGACATAGAGGTATAGATAGAGAAGTGAGGTAGAAGGAAGATTAAGGATCAATGGATAGGTGAGATAGAAAGAGATGAGGTAGAAAAACCAGAAAGAGAAAAGAAGAGCAAGATCAAGATCAGGTAGGGAGGGAGATGATAGATCAAGGGATAGGTGAGGCGAGGAAAAGCAGTAAATAGTTTGAGAGGTGAGGGAGAAAGACAAAGAGGTAGAGGTTGGCAGAGAGAGGGTGATAGACAGAGTCAGAGCTGAGAAAAAAAGCTCACTTGCCTAGGTGGCCCTAGGATAGCGGGGGATTTTGGCAATTGCCCTCTTTGTCCATGCTTTAAAGCGCTTCTCTGTCCACTCCATGTGCATTGCTTTCCCTGACCAATTCTCTGTCTTTCAACTGTGATGGTCCACTTCCACACAAGGGAAACCAACAAGTGCATTATTAAGGCACATGATGTATAATCCCTGCCTCGAAAAGGCTCACAAGTGTCTGACCCTTGAAGTGGCTCCTGCTAGAGACAGCGCAGACATGGCTGTGTCGAGGGGGGATAAAATAAAGAATAAAGACTGTAGCCAAGGGGCTGTATAACTGGGACACATTGAGGAGCCATCTTGGGCATGGGGAGTGTGAGCTCTTACAATGGTTGGCACCAGTTTCATGCCTGCCACTGAGAGTGCATGGCAGATTAAAGTACCTGGGGGCATATGTATCAAATACCGTCATTGCGATTCTCAAATAGCGATTTTTAGAGAATCGCTATTTGAGAATCACAAAACGATATGTAATAAAAAATTCGCAAATATTTTGCGATTTCTTGGCATTCCTTAATTGCGATTAGCAAATTGTGAATTGCAATTAAGGATTACCTTCCCATTCAGTCCTATAGGCTAGGAGACCCATAGGAATGAATGGGAAGACATTCTCAATTTGCGATTCGCAATTTGAGAATCGCAAATTGAGAATGCCATTTCAAGGGTGCCAGGGTGTCCAAAGGACACCCTGTTGCACCCCTGAAAGATGTATGTGTGCATAAGTGGTGCACATACATGCCCTAAGAGCATATATGTGTGGGACATGGCACTTTGAAAAAAGCAAAAAAGTGCTTCTTTCAAAGAATTCGCAAATTACCACCAACTGTGAGTTGGTGGTAATTTGCGATTTCTTATGTCAAAATCGAACAACTTAGTTGCTTCATACATTTCATTTAAGGAATTGCAATTTGTGATTCCTTAAATGTAATTGCAAATTAGAGAATCGCAAATTTAGCGATTCTCTAATTTGCGATACACTTTTGGGATGATACATCCCAAAAAACCTTTTCCCATTCACAAACGGGCCGATTCTGAGAATCGGCCCGTTTGCGAACGGGAAAAGGGCTTGATACATACGCCCCCTGGTTCTGTGACTCATGTTTAACCAGAAATAATGTTTCTACAAGTCCTTTCAAAATTAGCCAGGGTGCGACCAATCATGCAGGAGGAGGTAGCCGGGTGAAATATGGTCAGGATGTTCACATTTGGAAATCTTTACAATAATTATAATTTGTAGATTTATATAGCGCAGCTTATCACCTGTGAGGGTATTCAGGCGCTGCCCATGGGCATGGGGGAGATTAAGTGATTTGCCCAGAATCACAGGATGTTGAGCTGATGCTGAGATGCGAACCCGGATCCCCATCTCCTGAGTTGGCAGATCTGGCCTCCACAGCCTCTCTTTTGACTACCTCACTGTACGAAGGCTGGAACTGGCAGAGAACTCTAAGCTTGGTGGTCAGAGGATTTTCTTTTATGGCACCATGAATTCCCGTACATTCCTCCAGCTGGTGAGTGCACTGCATCAGAGCTCACTTTAGCTGCAGGTCCTTTCAGGATGTCCGAGATACCTAATGCGACTCGCTGCAGGACTCACTTAGATGCACCGAGGCCATGCATCTCCATACAACACTCCGCGAGTTGCTGCCATGCATTATTCAGAGGATGTCCTGGGCCGCATCTTTTAAGTACAGACAACGCGTACTACACTTAGCCAGGGGGAAGCGATGACCATTAGCTGGTAATGTATCCATTGTAGATCAATGCATAGAACAGGGTGAGACATGACTGACAAGTCAATACGCAATCAGCCTCTGTCGTCAGGCAGCGACACGGACAAAGGCCCCAAGCTGTGGGCCGAGCACAGACTCATGGAGGGCTTGTCAATGTGGCACTGCTCCTATGGAAAGATAACTAATGCAGCGGAACTGAACAGGGTACTACAAGAGTAAGTCACAGCAAAATCTTTGTGAATTGGGCCAGTTGTCTGGTCCAAAACTGTGAAGTTGTGGGATAAAGGGGACAGTGATGGGAGTTCGGTTCCTGTCCATATGAACATAAGAAGATCAAATATCTGCTGAACTCATGCTTGAAAGCTGTGGCCATTCATTTGAGGCTAGTTCTCAGTATTCCGGCGTTATTGCAACAGCAGACCTTCTTGCCTTTCAGTGATCCACATAATGATTTATTTATTTTTATATTCTTATTTAGCATCAGTAACATTTTGATAAGAAATAGATTACGAAGCAGCATTGACGGTATATAGAGCAGTGGGAGTGAGGTGGTTGACACACAGGGCCTAATTAACGAGGCCCTAGCAGCACCTTTGCGCCGCCGGAGCGTCACTTTTTTGATACTCCGGTGGCACAATGTGCCTCAGCCTATTTACACATCCACGCAAACCCATTTTAAGTGGCTTTTCGTGGCCTTGTAAATATGTGCTACTTTCTCGCAGAACACTATGTGAAAGTGACATTTCATGGGTGTTGCTGCGGATGTTCCCACGCAACATCCATGGAATCTCAATAATTCCCAGATTTTCGAGGAATCGTAAACCTGGGAATGCGTCCGATTCTAACACCACCCCAGAGGTGGTGTTAGAGAAGCAGAAATGTCCTTACTTCTACTAATTATTTCCTCTTTCTATGTGTGCTGCATTTTGCAGCACACAGAGATGGAGGAAATTACCTCCATTTATTGATTTTGTGCAGAAAGGTGTCACTTCCTGCACAAAATCAATCATTCCAGCAACACAGGCACCCTTGCAACATGGCGCAAGAGTGCCTGCGTTGGCGCTAGGCTGCTTTTTTAACACAGGGGTCAGTACAGGAGTGCACCATAGTTTTGTAAATACAGCACCTTCCTGCACTTTTAGAATGACGCAGCGCAGCGCTGCAAAACTGCTTGCGGCACCACGCTGCACCATTCTATTGTGAATGAGGCCTAAAATGTGAAAGGAAGTAGTTAAATAACAGCGTCATATGAATAATATTGGCAAACATATACAATTTTATGATGAATAAAGCATGCAGGCATAGAACATGCATAGTAAATTACCAAAATGAATGAATCACAAGGTTCCTTTTTCCAGAGTCTCTTGGAAAAAATATGATAAAGACCCTCAGCCGCACTCTCACGTTAGCAGTATATCTTGATGCTCCACTTATTTGGTTAAGTGGGATGAATCATCATTGGGTTTCTGCACCTGAGTGTCCCGTTCACCAGGTGTTTATCGTCCTCCGCCAGGAGGGAGACTGTCTGTATGCGACAGTTGTGCAATAGAAAGTGTGGGAAAAAGATGAATAAAATATTAAAATATCTTGTCCTCTATGTAGATTGCCTTTATATTCACACAGGAGGGATAGGTTTGAAAAAGGGGGTGATTCTTGTCTGGATAATTATGGATCCACTGCAACTTGTGAAAAGTGTGTTGACATGTTTCAACCTCTTGCACCCCTGTGGGTCAGGAGGCTTTCTTCAGGACCAGAATAATCAGCTGTCTCAAATGTAGAGGGGCTGTGTGTATGATAAGAAAGGTAAGTGAACCCGCTCACCCTGATAGCTCAACAGATTCTATTTTGTATCTGTTGTAAAGCATGAGGTTATAGGCCAAATTCGGTCTATTGCTGAGATCTATGCGGGGCTTCACAGTTCCATGAAGCCGGCGATACGGCGTGTAGTTCTACTGTGTGAGACTCATACGGCAGGTGCTGCGGCTGTCTTCCCTGCCCTGGAATCACGTTTGTGATTCATTCATGTTGATAATTTACTAACCAGTGCAGGAAGCTGAATAGATCTCTGCTTCTTTTTCCCTCCCCCTGATTTTTTAAATAGAATATATATATATACATCAACGTGGGGCAGAATTCACATGCATTCTTCAGGTTGTAAAAGATGCCCTTCTAGTGCAGTTTAGAGCTCTTGTCAAGATGGGGTTGCATGATTCCTTAGTGGATGGGGGTTTCTGTGGAGCGAACTTGGGAGGTGGCAGGCTTGAAACTTAGGGCAGCACAGGGTGGTCTGGGAGTGAGTAGAAGGTCCTCTTGCCAGTTTCTCTTCTGTAATATGGTATCTTTTATGGTCCTGTAGCACTTTAGGAATATCAGCAATCTTACATTTCTGAATGAAGAGGTGCTTCAGTCTCGCCTATTACTGTTTATGTTTTAGGAGGTTTGCATATCAGAGCAATGGACATGTAATAAAAGCTAGGTGCTGTGCTGCACCAGTCTTGGTAGTCTGAAAGACATGTGTGATCTGGTTTCACCAAAGGGAGTTTAAGTGGCTTAGGTTCTGCTGGTTCCAGCACTGACAACAATCACAAACAGCAATCAAAATGGGTCCCTGGCGGGTCCTCTATTTCTGTCGCCAGATCAAAATCAATACATAGAAAACACAGGTAAGGCTGTTAGCACTGTGTTACTGGAGCATTTACTAACCCTCTGGCTGATGAGAAGAGAGAAGAAGGAAGAGAGACTGAGAAAGAGACAGAACAGAAGCAGGCCTATCTTTCTGTATACATGGAGTGGGCTTTGGGCCAGCCCTTGGCTCATGATTGGATGGCTTTGTTGTCGGCTCTGGATTCATTGGCTTCCCTCCCTACTCTTGTGTTTGTAACACAAATGAATATTCCAATCTCTCACAGTGCTCTGAAGGTATGAGTAGTATTCTTCCACCGGCATATTTGAGGGACTTTTTTTTAGTCTTGGCTAAGAGACAGCTTTAGCTGCTCAAGCAGCCAAACATAAAAATAAATACATACATACACATATGCATACATATATACATACGTATGTATGGGGCTTTCAGTCATTCATCTTCACCCATTAGTCTGTTCTAGTATCGTTCACATATTGCCTCCGCCCATCACAGTAAAGAGCGATGAGTCGGCCCACTTCTACAATGGATTCTCTTCACTGCGAGTGACATCATTTATGTGTACACAACTGCCCATTCACCATTTTATTTTTCACTTCCAGTTGGGAGTGTAGGGTGGGTCAGGGACATACTGCAGTGTAAGCAGCCGGGGGAGGAGGAGTAATAAGCACCAAAAGTGCACATGTCGGTTTGGCCGGCCATCTTAGCGTGGCCAAACCGACATGTGCACTTGGCGATCTCCAGGCTGTTCCTTGGAGATATCTGCAGGTCGCAGTCCCTGCTGGAGCCCAATCCCAGCACTTCTTTCATGCTGGGAGCAATAGTATAAGAGAAGCAGTCGGATTGCCTGGGATTTGGGAGCCCGTGATCATGGGCATTGCAGTCCTGGGATGGTACCAGAAGAGCAGCGAGGTGTGGTGCGGGAGCAGAAGATCACGGTGGCCGGCAGGAAAGGTAAGTTTATATATATATATTTTTTTTTCAGATGCTGCTCCCCCATGTCGGATTGGCAGCAGCCGCCACTGCGCTAAAGAACTGAATTGCGCTTTAGACTGAAAGCATCCTTATGACGTTCAGCTTCTCAGGAGCACCAAACAGCTTTGATTTTGTATACCCTCAAAGGGCCCAATCCAAAGTGGCAGCTGTAGTCTCACACATTGTTTCGCAAGATTACAGCACTAAGGCATCATGGAAAACCCAGCAACCACCGCTTCTTCCAGTGCCTTTTCTCCTTCAGACTGATCAGGACACTAGCACTCTTCAGTGCTTCATTTTTTTAAAATGTAATTGCCAGGGCTCTTCAGAGGAACCCACTGCAGCTTACAGCACCCCTTGCCCCACTGCCAATAAAAGTACCAGCCTAACTACTAACAATTGCTCTTCTACAAGTGTTATAATTGAAAGTATTTCAGGCCGCCCAGAGCTATAAGAATGACGTGCGTGGCAGGTATTATTCATTTTTAATGTACATTGCATTATTAAACACTACTCTTGTGCTCATCTCAAAATTAGACAGACAGCACCACCATGTGTTGGCATGTCATTAGTACCGGTGTTGAGAATTAAGTGCTGGCGCTGAACACCGGAAGTCACCAGCTAAAATTAAGCCCTGCTTTTGCTCCTTCCCTCTGTTTCTCTCTGGCTCTAAGTAGAAGCTAGGAAGGTTCTAGAACCTGACTACATTCTTTGCCTATTTAATTACACACAGAGCGATGCAACTCATCTCACCCGGCCGGTTTTATCAGTCACCCGTTTTAGACATACTTTAGGTGATTTTAATACTCGTTGTGTAATGTCTATTTCTATTACAACACACACCAGACACTCAACATTAGACCCTCTAATAATATGAATGCCCCAGTGTTCCAAGATGGCTGCTCCATTTACTGCAGCCCGATGGCCTTTGCTTTTTCTTCTTCACCATTTATTCAAAGGTTGGTGGGCTTTTCCAGTAAGCTGGCACTGACTGCTGATTCAGCGGGTATTTAGTCAGAATAAGAATATCAAGGACACAATTATTGTTAAGGTAAGTATCTACAGGTAAGCAAAGTTTTACTATATGTAACTCCACATACATGTACCTTGATGGTACGTAGATGTGGAGTTAAGAATAGTACATCTATACTTGCCCATTTGACTCACCTTCCTTCTCCATATTTTTGACACGATATTATGTCCACACAATGTTTCTGATAATCTGTCAGTGATCTGTTTGAGCGAGAGGTGCAGCTGTGACGGGAGGCAGAGAGGTGTTAGCTAAGAACAGTGGTTAATTTGTAAAAAAAAATGAGTGCTGGGGCTTTCGTCAGGAGGTAGCTTGCACCTGCCCATTTCTCCTGTTAGCGCTGCCTAAAACAGAACCAACTACTAAACCTAAAAGTTGGAAGAAGATGTGGCTAAATAGCCAGGCCTGGAGACTTTGGAGCTGGGGAACCAGGCTCGAGTCACGGCATTGGCTCAACATCCTGTGATTCTGGGCAAATCACTTAATCTCCCAGTAAATGAATGTGTGCTTAGCTGGCACTCATGAAAAGCGCAAATTAAGCATCAGCTAAGAGTCGAAAGCTGTGTGCGCGATTTTGCTCTGCATGTTAGAAATCTATGCTGAGGGCCCTTGGCCCATTCTGATTCAACTGCAGTAGCCTTCTGGGCTTGTAGTTTTTTGCAAAATGGGTGGTAAAATCATGAGGGGTTAGAGTGTGGTGGCAAAGTGGAGTACCTGAGCATGTAAGAACATAGAGGGGCCTTTCTCAGAAAGGACTGTCACAAAAAATCCCCTTCCCTGACTCATGAAACCTTCAAGCTCTCCTTGACCAGCACCTGCACTGAAAGAATAAAGAAACACAGACACAAATAAACAGTCAGGCACACACATTAATGCACACAATGACCGACACAGATACACAATTAAGACTTGCCTATATCATAACCCTTGGTGCTTTTGCTTCACAAGCAAGTACACTATGTTATGGCCACCATTCAGCAGGATTCAAGTTATGCAAAAACCAATAAATCATGTAATAACCTTACCAGCAGGTGGAGAAGACAGACGAAGATTTTGCAGTAGGGCCGGCTGTTGGGTTGTGTGGCATACATTGCTATAGCTTGACCTGCTGACAATGTGTAGTCAAGTTACATGTTTTGAGACACACTTTTCTGAAATAATCTGCTTCAGTATGAAAGGTAGGAAGATCCTTGGCTGAGATCTGTGAGTGAGTGCGTGTTTAATGTGTCTCAGAGGATGTGACTAGGTGTTCTGTGGGAATTGAGGGTTTGATCTGTTGTGAGGAGAAGCTGAGAGAAGAGGGTGAATGCATGTCGCAGCGGATCCAGACACCGATTTACCACTTTCAGTTAAAATGAATAAAGTAGGCAACTTGCTATTTTTCCTTTTAGTAGGCATGAAATGGGGATTCCCCAACTGGTGCCACCAGTCATCTATTCCACACATGTGCCATTTATAATGCCCACTTGAATCTTGGTTTCACACTGCATGGTTTATTAAGCAGGCACCAGTACAGTGAGGAAGTAATTGCCCTACAATTCGTTTTTTATCTGGTTTGAACCAGGTGCTATCAGGAGTTCAGCAGGACTGATTACTTAGGGCCTGATTCACAGAACTAACTTAAGACAAAATCCTAAAATTACTACTTTTGGTATTCACAGAATGCACTTACTACTTTTACGATTCACAGAATGCACTTACTACTTTTGGTATTCACAGAATGGATTTATGACTACTAACTTTACGTCCGCACGTTCGCACTCGGGTTGGAGATTCCGGCCTGGAGGCGGAGCTTCCGGACCAGAGGTGGGGATTCCGGCCAGTGGCGGAGATTTAGCCAAAATAATATTGATTTGATCTTGAAAGAAAATTACAATCAAGCTTTCCAAAAGATAGAAAAAAATAAATCAACAAAAACTTTATATTAAAGACTCTATGGAGAAAATATTGAATTAATGTAATGTAACCATTAATGACGTAAAGTGCGTAAACCAATGTTTATCTCTATCATCAATGACACAAGAATGACGGAACTCAGTTGCCATTATGGCACTGAATACGATGTCTACAAAAGGTAGACTTTCAAGATAACCTGAAAGGTTTCAACACAACAACAACAATTTGAGGAAAGTGAATATTTAAAGTTTTGTTGGTTTATTAAAATTAAAAAAAAAAATGTTTGTTAAGTGACATTAATTATTGTTAATGTTTAGTTTTGTGTAATAAAAGTGGTTTATTCAAATTGTTGGTTGGTAAAATTAAAACAGATTAGGAAATAATTTGCAAGTGGGACACCGCAATTTCGACTTCCTAGGGGCCTCCACAGGGTTTAATCTGGCAAAATAAAATAACAGTCCGCCATGGGACCTTTTTGGTATGGAAGCACAGAATGATCGGGCACACATACCATAGGAAGAACATTTTATCATTCCAGAGGAGTAAAAGACCATGGTGTGAAATGGCATCATAGGGCTGAACTAATAAAGTTACATGCCAAACTCCAATTAGCATGGAAGAAATTATATTACATAAAACAGACTACTCTAGAGATCACCCAAATGTTAGTAATGAATTATTCCATACCCCCTCCATTCAATAGAAATGGCATTGCATGAGTAACTGCACGCAGTAACAATCTTGATTTCTGCATCAGTATGAGAACATTACTAGAATGGCTTTCTTAGAAGCACAACTTATAGTACGAGAAGCTGCACCGCAAAACAGATCCTAGTTCAACCATTTTCGTTTATTGGAAAGGAACTCCAGCAGGCCTTTTAAAAGTGATAAAAATAAAGCAGCAAATCTTAGGTAATTTCAAAAGTGCATGTGAATACAGGCAGTCAGAGGCCCAGTTTTGGCAACCTGAGACCTGGTTATACTAACTTGAACACACGTAAACAAACATTATTTGTAATTATTATTCTGCTCTAACAATCCCTCTCTATGATATATTTTTTAATTATCACAAACCACACAACTCTACTCTACAATAAATCATCCATAACTTTTAGTTTCTTCAACTTTGCCTTCTCCAAGGCTTCCAGTTCCTCATACATTCTGGATTTGATGCCATAAAGCTTGACATCGTCTCTCTTGCTTTTTGTGGCCATCGTCTTAATTTCGTCTTCGTTTCATAATTACATTTCAAACCTATATCTTCCAAATGTTATTGTTTTATGAGTCATTTTTGTTACTTGAAGCATGCCCAACTAGATAATGCAAACTCACTATTCGGCAAATTAAAACTTGTAAAAATGAATGTAGTAAAAAAACAGTTCCAACCTCCCCTGCCAACAAGAAAGCTTACTCAATTCGCACCCATCTTTGTAAGTAGCATAAATGTATTATGTGCTGGTAAATTCAGCAGACACGGAACAATAGAAGATACAACGTTATTACACATTATACAAGATCAACTATCCCACTGTTTATTAAAACGCTCTGTTTGCCATTTGTTTCACTAAAGATACACGTGGAAGAATCCTATTCCCCGTATAACAGTTGTACAGTTTTATTCCCTAACGGACACATTTTAAACTCTGTAATAGATGGTTGTCTTCTGAAGGGCGCTTCTTCAAACCTATGACCTGGACCAAACAAAAGCATGTCTGGAGGTGTTATCCGTCACAACCTCTCCTTGAATCTAGTTGGTTACACCCTTGAGTGTGACCCTACAAGCCCCAGCATGTACAGTGTGGCTCCCTGACCAAAAGCACGTTGGTAGTCATAAGTCAGCCCCACGACATGGGACCAGTTGACAGCTCACACAAAACCTATATAAGAGATAAAGTCTACAAAGCTGAAGGACAAAATGGCGCCTCATTAGCCATATTGGACATAGAAAGAATACATAAGCAGAACCTGAGGCTCTTACAATGGGCCTACACAGGCATGTCAAAAGTACCATTAAACAAGATTTGAAATAATTTTACAAGTGTGTGCTCTTGCGTGTACTACAATTTTTGTATCCTGTAATGTCTGATCGATTTTCCTTGCAGGTCGTTTGTTGGTTAAGTGGATGGGATCAGGGCCTCCGATGAGTCTATCTCCGGTGGCTGCCCGGCTGCACTCTGCACAGACTAGGCGTGCGGAGGGCGCGCGCCGAGCAGCGCCATGGCCTCCTGGCCTGCACGTGCGACGCCGCGCGCCGCTACGAGGCCCGGGGGACCACTTCCGAGGTATGATTGCAAAATGACCCGGGTCACACGTGCACAGGAACCCAGGCAGCCAAGGCAATTTGGAAGCCATAGTTGATCAATCAACCAGTTAAATATTCGGACTCAATTAAAAGATTTTTTGAAATAAGAAACAAAATCAATTAATACATTTCTATAGAGATAGGACTCCAGGGAATGGAAGGACTTTATTTTTCTTCCAAATACTCTCATTATTAACTCGTTCGTGAAAGGTAAGGTTCGTAATGTTAGTCGGCGGATACACTTCGCAGAGAGTTGCATCGCGAGAGGCGGGGAGGGAGAGACGGACAGCAGGAGGGAGATAGATAGGAAGGGGAGAGTGGGGAGAGGAGAGAGGTGCATGGGGCACAGAGACAGAAGACTACATTTAAAGACGGGTGAGTAAAATAGAAGGAGAGAAGAGCAGACAGTGATAAGCGAGAGAGAGGGATGGGGAGCAGCGTAGACAGGGAAGAAAGAGTGGGAAAACAAGGACAAGAGGGAAGGACGTGGAAATAATGACTGTAGGAGAGTAGGAGATAAAAAGAAAGGCAGAGAGGAATGGACAGAGGAATGTCGACAGAAAAGGAGAAAGGAGGAGAGATAGTGAGCAATAGGAAAAAAAGAGTGCAGACAAGAGGAAGAGAGGCAGAGATTGAGAGAAGTGTCGAGGAAGAGACAGAAAACATGGAACTAGTGGATAAATAAATAAATGGATAGATAGACGGATGGACGGACAGGCGGATAGATAAATAGATGGATAGATAGCAACCCCAAAAGGAGCTGGTGCAAGGTAACAGACGATCTTTGGACACACACCCTCAACACCTCTCCGCCAGACCCTCCTCCAATCTCAAGAAAGCCATCAAAAACTTTAACACCTAGATCACCAAATATACCAACATAGTTGCACCCCTGAAGCTCTCCAAACCGGACTGACTGCCCAACCACACCAGCTGGTTTACACGTGTACTCAAATCAACAAAACGCAACTGCAAACAATTGGAATTTGCAACCAGCAGAGCACCCTCTGACAGAGAAAATTTTAAACTTTCTCTTAACAATTACCACAAACAACTGAAAATAGCTAGGAAAGCACTCACCACCCCCTCAAAGCCAAATCCAACCACTGCAAAGAACTGTTCTGCATCATCAAATAACTCTCCAACCCCACAGCAACCAAGAATTCCATCACGCCCTCCCAGACCCTCTGCAACTTTCTCTCAGAATACTTGCACCGCAAAATCACCAGGGCACAAGTCCTAAAAAAATAAGTGGAGGGACTAACCAGGTTAGGCAGCATGCAAGTGAAATCATGACGCGTGACATCACAGGAAGAGACCTCATTGGAAGTGACATCACAAGGAATTACATCAGATATTAAGACCTGACACATATGTTTATCAGATATATAATGAGTACATTTAGGCACATTATGAGATCTAACAAACGAGATTCGGCGTCAGATTTGCCAAAAAAGTGGTGCAATCCCGACGCAAAATCTGGGCCTCAACTAATACATTCATTTTTTAAAACCCTGCCACAAACAAATTGGCAAAAAGGAGAAGCATGGTAGCAAATCTGTTATGCTTAATTTGTTGCAAAGTCTACATTTTAAAATATTTGATAGGGTTAAGCAGACGGGCAACTAGAGCCAAATTTCGGGAGGGGGGGCTGAAAAAGATTTTGGGGGGGGCCTAATTCTTCCAGCCATAGGCAGAGTGGCTCTAAGAAGGGGTGAAAACATAACAAAAGCCTCATTAACAAGTAAATGTTCTTTTAAAGACCTGTGAAGTACTCAATGCGGCTGCAATTAGATGGACGCCAGCCCACGAAGCTGTCTCAGCCGGGCTGACACACACGACGGGGGTGGGAGGCCTGAAGCCTGGTGAGCCCAATGGGTGTTGCACACCTGGGGTTAAGGCATCTGCTGTAATGGTGCCAGTAAATCTCTCGGATTAGTAATAACGGTGGGATAACACTGGAGTTTAACTCATTTGTTGGAGATATCTGTGTTTTGTGAAGTTCCAGATTTGAATCAAAGTAGCATAAGGTTAATGTATCTACTGCAAAGCACATCACGTAACATGCAGATGACAGACAGCACTGCCCTGTTTGAAGAAATGTTAGTATCAGATGATTAGAGAAGGTATTCACACATAGAGACTGCAAACACTAAACTAATTGCATCTCGTATGTCGGGGTGGATTTTGAACATTGCGCAATTTGTATCAGTTAGTAGAGCCAGGCACACACACTGTGAAAACTGCACTATTTTCAGATACGTTTTCTACAGCCAAAGACAAATTGTGAGCATTTAACTATGTGATTTGAATGCTTAATGAAGGCACTTGACATTGACTCTGCTTCAATAGAAGTCAATAGGGAAATACATTCTCCCGATTATGTTATTGAAATCTCCCACTTTCCTCTTAGAAAATGCTGGCATGTATGATAAGAAATTTTGTAACTGTATTTTCTTACTGTTTCTCTAACTTAGTCTGACTTTCTTGGGTCAGTGTTCTAACCATTCTTCTGTTTCTGTTATTTTTGTTATTGGTTTAATTATGTGTTTGGGTTTTCTGGTGAATGACTGTTTTTGTGCTATAGTCTGTACCATGTTCAATAAAGTGTTTAGGATTTCTGGTGTACTTGTTGTGATGGCTTATTTTTTTTCTAACTCCTGTACCTTGCTCAATAATGTGTTTGGATTTTCTGGTACCTAGGCTATAACTGTTTATATATTTTATATACATATATTTATGTATTTTGCTGCCATCTATGCTTCTATAATAATAATAATAATAATAATAATAATAATCCACATTTGTAAAGCGCACAATCAGCCGTAAGGGTCTCTAGGCGCTGGGGGCCGTCGGGAAGATTAAGCAAGCTATTGCCCAGAGTCACATGGTGCTGGGCTAACCTGCCGCCGGAGCCGGGGATCGAACCCTGATCCCCAGATTCCAGCGTCAGTCGCCCTGGCCGCGGCGCCACACCTCTCCACCTCTCTATCAGTGATGTGTTTAAGTTTTCTCATTTGTGTGTGTGTGAAACTGTTTTCTTGCTGTACTATATGAATCTTACTGGATGTGTTTGTGTTCCTGGCATTTTAGTTGCAACAAGTTGTGAGTTCTTGTGTATATTACTTGTTCAATAATGTGCTTGGGTTTCTGGTGTCAGTCTGTGGCTGTTCTGGTTTTCTTACTGTAGTCTGCACCTTGTCAATTATGTTTCTGGATTTCTAGTGACTCAATTGTGATGGTCCATGTTTTCTTGCTGAATCCCGTATCCTGGTGAAGGATGTGCTTGTGTTTTCAGGTGTCTGGTTTATGGCTGTGTTTTTTCAGGCTGTTGCAGTCTCTCTGCCTTGAGCAGTGCCGTATTTGTGTTTTCTGGTGTCTAGGTGGTAACTGTGTTGTCTTGCTGTATTTGAACCTAACTCGGGGACATATTAACAAGGGCTTTATCTCCGCCTATTTGGCTTTAAAAGCCAAAGAAGCGGAGATAAAAATATCGCCCTATCAACAACAGTGTGCTAACATGCAAAATCGCATGTTAGCACCCTTTTTCACTACGCCTCCCTTTGCATTTCTAATGAGATGCAAAGTGGGCGTTCCAGAGCAAAATAATAGGAGAAATGTCGCTAAGCGATATTTCTCCTATATCAAGCTTCACGCTAACCCTGTTAGAGACAAAAAAAGCAGCGCTAACCATGGTTAACGCTGCTTTTTTACGTTTGCTAATTTTCAGACTTTGCTATGTAATCCAATGGGAGGTGGATTACATGGCTAAGTCCCCCATAGGCTATCAACAAGGATATCCCTATCCTTGTAGTTTTATCGTTGCATTACCAGCGATAACCTGCCAAAATGCCGCTATTGCTGGATTTTTTTATCGCCTAGGTGGTTAGCGTTGTTAATAACGCGATAACCAGGTGATATTATCCAGCGATAGCGGGCGTTAACAAAATTAACAGCCCCTAGCGTTCATTTTCTCTGTTCCTTGTTAATATCGATCGTCGATCGTGTTTTGGGGTTTTCTTGTCTTTGTGTTGACAATGTTCCAATTTTCTTGTTATTTCTGGACCTTGCTCAAGGATGCGTTTTGGATTTCTGATGTAGGGTTGTGGTTGTTTGTGCTTTCTTGCTATGTGGTGTATCTTTCTCAGTGATGTGTTTGTATTTATAGGTGCCTGGGTTATGACTGTGTACATTTTCTTCCTAACTGTGTACTTTCCTCGGTGAGGATGGGTTTGTGTTTTCTGATGTCCGTGCTGCATTGCATTACATTTTTACACCATAGCCTTATTTTCTGTTATTTGTATCTCATGTAAACGTATTTTTTTCCCATGTCTGTGTTTTATGAATGATTTCTGGTGTCTGGTCATCTTTTGCTGTTGTGAAGGGTGACTTTGCAAAGTGCTTGCTTGTGCAAAGCGGTTGACTGAGGCTGGGCACCAGCAGGCCCCGGCAGGGACCCCGGCGGCTCCTTCAGAGATTACCCTTTGCCAGTCACAGTGGAATGAGATATTTGGGATCACTCAGTCACCCCCGCGTGGGAGTGGCCCGCTCATCCCGGCTGCCCGTAAAGCGGGGAGCGCGACCAATGCACTTAGGCCGGGATTGCTGGGGGTTTAGCGGTATCAGCCTGGGACAGAGGCGCGCGCCGCCGGACGCGCTGAGTCAGCACGAGCGTGGCTCTCTGCGGCCGGTGTCTGGCGCGCGGTCATTCCTCGTGACAGCCGGTGCAGCGAGGCGCTCTGATGGGCCCTGGCACGTGCATGCACGCGGCATCTAGGCATCAATCCCGCTCTCCATCTCTTCAGTTCTCGAGATCGGATCTCTGTCTCCAGCGCTGAACTCTGGGCCTCCGGCGCTTTTTGCCTTTTTTTCCACATATTCTGCGGGTCGGGCCGTGCGTCTCCAGCCCTGACTGTGCAGTTTTGGTTCTGTCAGCCACCGGCAGTGATTAATGCTGCTCACGCTGGTGTCTCCACAGTTTTAGACACTGCTCTCGGCGTCTTTCACTTCAGCCTCTCTTTAAACTTACACCAGTTTCCAAGAAAAAAACACACGTGCACTATCCAAGACAAAGAGGGGGCTGTCCTGCCAGTCTCTGCCAAACTTTAAAACAAAGTCGTATTTATTGCATTTTGAAAACAGTCGTAGACGTGTTAGATTAAGCAGTAGTGCAGAGGGTAAACCTCCAGACACTTCAGAGTTTCAAGATGTTGTGTGTTCCAGAAACAGCTGGAAATATGGCTGTTTTCCAGTTAGGCTGATGTTCTCACTGCCCTGTCGCTGCCCCGTCTCTTCTGAGGAAGCCCAACCCATTACAAACATACATTAAAACATAAGTGTTGCAATCTTCCTCTCAGTTTATATTCAGGTGGTATATTCCCCCCCCCCTGTACCCTTCCCCTGTTGGTATGTCCCACTAGAGGTTGCCTTAGAATGTTGGCATCCCTCAGGTAGTCCTGGAGAGTGGGTGACGGAATAAAGACGAGTTCTTACCTTGTACTGTGTCAAGAGTCATCTTTACAACATTAACGTAATATAGAACATAACATAACACAATGAAGGAATGTGTGCAGAGTTCCACCAGATTAAGCTACAACATAAACTTGATTAAAACCCCACTCCCCCACCCTACTCTCCCGCCTCACAATAATAACATCCTGTCGTAAGTAAACCTCTGTAAGTGTGGGTGTGGCAATGCACACAGAAATCTCTGGGTGTGTCGCGTGGGCTTTGCTATCTACCAGTTACTGAGTCAGGAGCCGTGTGCGTTAGTGAAAACATCGTCAGTAAACAGATTCAGGGCCCAGAGTCTAGACAGACAGGGAAAGGTTGGGAGACACAGAAAAGAGCAGGCCTCATATGGCTTCGAATATAAACCTATTGAAACATGGGTCTAATAAACTAAGCAGGAACCTCAGGAAACAATAGAAATAAAATATTTATTGTACCTTACATTTATTCCAGACCACAGTGCTCAACACAGTGCTCTTGTCCTGATGAGGACCCTCGTATCAGCCCGAAGGGTCGAAACGCTGCCAACTATAGACAATATGTAGCCTCGCTGACCCGTTGGCAAAAAAAATCTGAAGGAGTCTACAGTCATGTGTTATTAGTATTGAAATGAGCCTACAGTGAAACACTGTGCTCTGATGTTTAAGCAGAATATCGTATCCATGGCTTCCAAGATTCCTCGGACGGATAGGATGAATGTGGGGGCAGGCCCTGTAGATATGCCATGAATCGCCCAGATGGCCACATCCCCTGCAATGGAGAGCCCTCGATGATGGGTACATTTTGCAAATTTACAAGCCAAGTCTTTTAATAGGACAGATTTAAGTTTTAACATTCAATTAAGTGTGTTTCCTATCGTACCAAAGAGCAATGCATATAGGCCGCAGAGCGGTACTGAAAGGGAGCATGTCTTGGCAAATCTTTGAGGCTTTCGACTCGCAGTGCAGTTAGCAAGTGACAATGGTTTGTAGAGCATGGACAGGCCTATCTGGTGACTTCTTATCACCCTATCGGGGAGCAGGAATCAGCAAGTTATTTCAGATCCCCTGGCAAAATAGAATTTTGTCAGCTGGAGTGCTCCCAAACATTGATAAAAAGGCAATTTTGGGGAATTGTTTTCAGTAATTTGGTGTGGCGACTACGTTGCAAGCTAGGGTCTTACCTCACCTAATGGAAGTGCCGGCCCTTCCTGGTAATCCTAAGTAATATAAAGCAAGTATTGTCTCCCAGAATTCATGACAGGCTGCGTAGGGGGCAGACTAGCCCTCAGTTTCTCACATAGCTCGCACACTGCTCTCTAACAAGTATATTTCTTTCCTGTAGAAGAGCTAACAAGTATATTTCTTTCCTGTAGAAGAGCTTTACACTGGAAGATGCCCAAATACTTATTCATGTTCTCAATGTCAAATTAGTAAAAAATGTTACAATGATGGTAACACAAGAATACGTAATGCAGCGTAAGTCAGGTTTCCCATCTACAGTACACAGATCTCGGTAGGGTTGTTGCATTCTCAGGATTTGCACCTTTAATCAAGGGTTTCATGTAAATTAAGCCCCGGCCTGAGAATTTCACATCCACACTTTCCTCCAGGTATTGCCCCACCTATGTATTTGATGTCATAATATTATGTTATTTTTATTTATATAGAGCTTTCCAAAGACCTTGTGAGACCTAAAATGCTTGCTGGGTGGATGGATAATCTAACATGTTCCTCTGCTCTGCACAGGAGGCAAACCCTTCATATGCCCAGCACTGTACTTAGGACCATTATATTATTTCTCACTGACTTGGGGGCATTGGTGAGCCTCATCCATGGTCTCAACATAATTTTCTATTCACATGACACCCTACTCATTCTCATACTGACCAAAGACCTCACCACCACCAGAACCAAATCCATAGATGTATGACAAACATCGCTGACTGGATGAAAAAACAACTGCAGCTGAACACAGATAAGATGGAAGTACTGATCTTTGGCAACAGCAGTAACACATGGATGACTCCTGGTGGCCATCAGACCTAGGACCTGCACCCACTCCCTCCGACCACGCCAGAAACCTCGGAATCATCACTGGCAACAAGCTCACCATGAAATCGCAGATTAATGCCGTCTCCTTCACCTGCTTCCTCCCTCTGTGCAAGCTACATAAGATCTTCAAGTGGCTACCTCTACATACGAAATGCACCTTGACACAGGCTCTCAGCACTAGCCAACTGAACTACGGCAATGCCCTCTATGTATCAATAGCCACACACCTCCTACAGAGGCTTCAGACCATACAGAACACCGCAGCCAGACTCATCCTCGGCCTTCTGCGATGAACCCATGTCACAACCCACCTCAGGCAACTCCACTGGTTCCCTGGACAGAAGAGATGCCAATTCAAGCTGATGACCCATGCAAACAAGGCTCTACACAACCAAGGACCCGCCTACCTTAACCATCGCCTGACCTTCCACCTACAGTCGAGAAGACTACGCTCTGCCTCCCTCTCACTTGCCCAAAGTCCCTGCATCTACAGAGGCAGAAGTGGAGGACACTCCTTCTCCCAAATCACAGCAAAGAATTTGCACAGTCTCACCACGTAAACCAAGGCCATCAACTTATTTCCAGAATTCCAATTGGCTTCCAATACCTGGCTGTTCAAATAAGCATTCGCTGTTCAAATACGCCTTCGGGACCTGCAAGTGCCTGGATACCCTATCAAGTGGTTAGCAGTAGTTTATAAATCCCGATTGATTGAGTTATCCACTCCATAAGGCCATTAAACTTAGTTTATAAGACTGTAACCACCCATGGGAGTGTGCCTTGGTGTTTTGTAGCATGTTGCTTTAGGTCTTCCATACCTCAATGGGCAAAAATGCTGAATGACTTGACACAACACTCACCATGAAATATCACAAAAAAAAGGGAAATTGAGTCAGTTATATGACACTATCTCAGGCCAATGATATTGACTGACAAAAATATTCCATCATTTACATCTCCGATCACTAAGGTAAATATATATTTACTATTACTTACTCCACATCTGCTTACACTATACTTGCCTTGTGATGAAGTGGCTAGGTCGATCTATGGGTACTATATTCCTGCCATATGATATAACGTGCAATATTGTGGGGGAGTCTCAACGAATCATGAGTTTCTTTAAACTCTTCCATGCTTATGACGAGCGCAGCTCGTCATGAGGCACAGTGGAGCTGTGCTCATGACGAGCTGGGCTCATCATAACGGCCGCGGCACTCTCACGCGCAATTGATTCCCCGCCTGTGTGGGAGAATCAATCAGTGGGCGGAGTCGTGACGAGCCCAGCTCGTCACGATCACAGCTCCACTGTGCATCATGTCGAGCTGGGCTCGTCACGAGCACCATGGCGCCGCACCCCCTCCTCCCCCGCGCCGTGGGGGAATTACCCCCGCGGCGAAGGGGTTAAGAATAACAGCCTCAGTAATAATTCTTGCTTGAGGTTCTTGACATAGATGTTGATTTATGTTCTAGCAACATATCATCAAGATAGGTATATATTTACTATTCTTAATTACGCATCGTCTTCCCTACTCTTAACTGATGATGTGGTCATGCGATGCAACACATGGAATAGTGGCAAAAAGGCAGTAGGATTGAAGGGCCTACTTAGAGTTGAACTGGGTTAAGGAACATCCAAGTTTTTTTATTTCTTCCTGAAGTCAGTTTCCGATGGAGAAGCTCTGGGGCAAATGGAAGAGAGTTCCACATTTTAGCCGTTAAATATGTGAAAGATCTCGCTCCCATTCTAGCTTTCCTAATCTTGGAGATGTTAGCATGTTGATTCTATTTAGTAATATGACATACCGTCAGGCACATTATGCAATAGACGCTAGCCAAAAGAGGCGTATATATTTTCCTGCCCAAGAGAAGCCTATAGGTCTGATCTGAATGCAAACAATTTCTAAACTATGGTGACTCTGTAAAGTCTGTACTGAACGAAATAGAATATAATATATTGCCTTGAAAGTCGAACCGTGACAGACTTATAGAGAACATGTACTATTTGCGTCTTTCTTCAGCCACCAATCGATGTGAACCCCTCTGAAATGTAAGGACCAATGAGCTTTGACAATTGTATCCTACACCGGGTTTGTCCAACGTTGGTGTATGGGGGAATCAATCCATTTCTAATTTGAAACTTATCCACTGTTACTATCATTAGCTCAGTTTTTAGACCCACTTACACAATTTATCTTACATGAATATGTGGCACTTTAACATAACTTGTCCTGCATCCCTAGTAGACCAATCATGCGCAGTCTGATCTACTCCATCTACTTAGAGGACAATCATCGTCTTGTCTGTGCTTTTCAGAAACAACTTAGTCAATGTCAGATTATGTGGGAAAGTGCATCAGACCCTTGAGTTGCTCCTCTGAGCATCTAGACTGAAACTCATGGTTCAACCTTGCAACTGGTTGACCAGACATGAGCGTAAAGCAATAGCTGCAACTATACTGCCCGGTCACAGTGGTTTCCTCTGTGGTTAATAAGTAAAAAAAAAATAAGTGCCGGTGCTCTCATCAGGAGGCAGATTGACCAGCCCATTTCTCCTGTTAGCGCCACCTAACACAGAACCATCTACTAACCATGAAAGCGTGGAGCGGATGTGGCGTAATGACCAGAGCTGCAGACTTAGCGCTGAGGAACCAGGTTCGAGTCTCGGCATTGGCTCAACATCCTGTGATTCTGGGCAAATCACTTAATCTCTGCATAAAAAAATGTGTCCTTAACTGCGGCTCTTGAAAATCGTCGGTGCTGAGCACCAGAAACCATCGGCTCAAATTAAGCACTGCGTATCCTGCTGTGTTCCAAAATCTTAGGGTTTAGGTGTGGCACAGATCTGAAAGACGGTCAAATGGGTACTCTACACTGAGAGGCTTTTCTGTAGATCTTTGACAATGGTCACTCTGTGGCACTGCATTGACTAATGGTTTACCTTCCTAATTTATACACAACAGAATCCATGCAACCTAAAAAAGTTCCTTCCTACTTTTTTTGTTGCTGGGTGACTTGTAGACCAAGTCACACTTTTTTGAGAATGGAAGACTGAGATCAGATTGCTGGCAATGAGCAGACAGCATCGGCTCAGCAGAGAAAGGGTAAATATCAAATGGAAACAAGAAAGATTTGGCTCAGTCGTTAAATTGCTGATTTGGGAATTTTTGGACTTCTCCAATTTATTCATCTAATGCTTAATCTTGAGGAAATCACTGTAGCTATATGTGCACCATTCCCTTATTTACTACTAACATTTGCAATGCTTAAATATATAATAGGTCATATTGGATTCTTTATCCACATCTGCGCATCAACGCGCATACATTCATAGGTTGGAGTCCAATATGCGTCCTCCGATCCCCCTTGTCGGCGACTGATGGGAGAGATTATGGAAAGAAAGGCTACTGTGAAATCAATAACAAAATGGCAGGAGGGACACTTTAAATATCACAGCGGGAGACAATAGGTCATCGCCTACATGTCCCTGGCCCACGCGCAACATTATGCGGGGTAAATGGCGTGCTTCATCTGAATAATAAAACGCCATCTTTACAGAAGTGGAGCAGGCCTGATATCCATGCAGCGAGGACCTAGGCCCCCATCTTGCAAGCCCCAGCACAGACCAGCGGTGGAGGCGCGAGGATAATGGGGTTGACGGGCCGGCCTGTACTAGCGCTTGCCTGGCGCGGCTGATTATAGCATGGTCTGCATATCAGATGGTCCACCACTCAGAAACAAGCATCCTTTGCTCATACTGATGGATAATTTGTTGCAATTTCCAATTCGTCATTCCAGAATGAGACATGGCCAGGATGGCCGGCTGAGCCCCAGGGCGCGCGGCCTCCATTACACCCCTTTGCAACATTCATTCCCAATTTGCACGGGAACAGGAAGCTATAAGCAGCTTATTATGTGCTACTTTGGGCTTCAGAGCTGTTTATGTTACGCATGAAATGGGTCCCAAGTCTGACAGATGCTCGGTTGCAGATCTGATTTGCAGAATATCTGGGATGTAGCTCCCGGCCTGAGCTCCCAAGATACACCTGGGACATGTTTCAAACCGGATTGACACACTGACCGGAAGTGCGCATACAAGGCCGTTTCTTTTCACAGGAAGGGCTTTGGTGCTTGCAATGAGCATCCGAGCCTGAGCACAAGGTACCACGAGTCGGCAAATATGAGCAGTTGTGCTAAAATAATTAAGAGGGGCCCAGAGCGCAAATCCTTCCAGCCAGTGATTGGACATGCACATCATTGGTCCCGCCTCCTGCACGGCAACCTGCAGACGGTTAGACCAGCAGAAGGGGTCTGCGACCTTACAAACTGTGCAAAATAGGCAGGCACATGTCGAGAGGGTTAGATTAGGGTTTTGTGGAGGAAACCTGGTGTTCGCAAGGAAGTGCCTCACACGTGCCACTGGGAATGTCGGGAAAAACCCAGAAAATCATCTGTTAGAAATTTCCATTGTTTTTTTTATCCGATTCTAATACAAAATTTTTGTGCAAAAAAAAACTGCACAAATCGGGGAGTTAAAAGCAGGATTGTGACACCCCCATATTTCATGGCAGCGTAACAGAAGGGGTTTTTGTAACAATACATTTCCAGCTGGAAAAAAGTTCCAAAGGTGCATTTGACCGTAAGACTAGCGGTAAACGGGTATATTTTAGACTTCTGAAAAAAGTCATCTATTTGTCGGGAATAGTTGAAAGCCCACACTAAACGTTGCCTAGTCAGTAGACCTCCACGGACACACCATTTTGTGATGAGTTCGTACAGTGTTGTTTGGTAAAGGATAATACAATAGGCAGAACACACCCTTTGTTTTTTCAGTGATTGCTGAAAGAAGTTCAACATTTTTGGGGCCATTTTTCTTTTCTTATGGGCGAGAGTGTGAATATTAGGCTTACATCAATGATCATTGTAAGCCTACTATTCACAGACATGAAGGGACAAAAACCTACAAAATTGTACATTTTTACAATGCCTTATCCTAAATCACAAAACTTAAGTGGCTTACTTTTAGATATTTTGAACTTGATTCTCAAATGTTAGAAATCACAAACTGCAGGTTTCTGAAACCCGCATGGGTGTAGAGTTCTGACTTTTAGATTTTACAAAGGTTTTCCAGGTTATGGGCCTGGTCTAAAAAATATGCATAACACTATGGCAGGAGATTTTCCGACTCCAAGAAGCGTTCAGATCCTATTGGTTATTATCCGGCTAATAAGATGGAACGAGTAAGTCTAAGAACCGGAAAGTGGCAAGCACACGTGAGCTCGTGATTGCATCACGGGTTATTTACCTGCATGGACTACAATGGAAGGAACACACCAAGCAGTGCTTCATTTGTATAAAAAGTAAGTGCCAGTGCTCTCGTAAGGAGGCCACTGCAGCTTGCACCACACATTGCCCCTGCTATGTTGCCAATGATAGTAACAACACAACTACTAACCATCACACTCCTGCAAGTGTGACAATTCAGACTATTCCTGGCCCCAAAGCTATAAGAATGGCTTAGGTGCAGGTAATAATACTTTTTAATGTATAATGAATAAATATTTAACTGTTGTTCTGCTCATCTCTAAATTAGCCAGATGGTGCCACCTTGTGGCAGATTGTCACAAACATTGGTGTTGACAATTAAGTGCTGGTGCCAATCACTAGAAACCACCAGCTAAAATTAAGCACTGACACCAAGGTTTCCTTGAGTCTCAGCAGAAGCCACGGGCCCTCTACACATCATTTACCCATTCAGTGAAGTAGTCGATAGTTCATGCCACACCCATTAGAATATTATCACTGGAACAAGAGGGTTAATGTATTTCAAAGCAACAGAAGGTTCAGCGTCCGAGGGAGAGGGTTGATGTCCTTTTGTTTTGAAAAAACAATATTTAGATTCAATATTAAATTCCCAAAAGCAGAGCAAAAAACGTTCCCTAATATTTAACGCGGGTTGGTGATCCATTAACGCAATACTTGGTAAATGCAAAGTGTACCACCCGCAAGAGCATACTACATCAACAGCCAGAAACATCTGTAAGACTCCTTTGCCAGGGGTAAACTGTCTGCGTGCCTGAGTCACTAAAAATCTATAGCCAGCACTTTGGATAATGGAAAGTCATATGGCCTCAGTTTCTCCGTCCTACTCATTGTACTTCACACACTTCGAATATTGGATCAGTACGGGGCAAAGAAGGCAGCTGGCTTCTGGTGGAACCAGACTGCATCAAATAACCTGAATTACCTTCAAGCTCCTCCCCCATGCCTACAAAGCCCTCCACCATGCCGGACCTGCATACCACAACCAACGCCTCTCCTTCCACACTCCCACCAGACATCTCCGCTCCGCCCTAACTGGCCTTGCCCACCATCCTACGGATCCACAATCCAACAGCTGGAGGAAGATCCATCTCCTAGCTCGCTGAGAAGACCTGGAACTCCCTGCCTCTTCATCTCAGGCAATCACTGTTGCTGCCTCAATTCAGGAAGGACCCCAAAACCTGGCTCTTCAACTGAACCGCAGATCCCCTCCCCCCCCCCCAGTGCCTTGAGACCCTAATGGGTGAGTAGTCACGCTTTACAAGACACCTGATTGATTGAATGAAAAATTGCCTAGTGAGAACATCAGAGAAGCAAAATATCAATTTTCCTGGTGCTGGAGTGGGGTCTGGTGATGGAAAGGGCTTTTTAGTGGCTGCATTAGAAGTGGGCACTTTGCGTCCATTAGCTGATACACATTTTGAGATAGTTACACTTCGGAACCTAATCAGCTGCTGTGTCAGTAACTCTTAAGTCTGCACAAAATCTGTAGGTAGGTAGACTGAATGATTTCAGCACACAAGTCCGTAAAACATATGTTATACATGTTTATATAGTGCACATGCTGCAATTGGTGGGGCCTCGCAGCGCCCTTCCAGTCCAGTCGAGTACCACGCATCGGGCATTAGACTAATGCATTTCAGTGTTGTGCTCCGCATCACTGCCCTGAAATTCATTGTCATGAATAATGCATAATCTCAGCTGTCACAGAAAGCGTGCTGCAAATATTGTGTGGGGCAGCTGGCAGTGTACCCATGGCCTGTGCGGGCTGTCCCCGCATGCTTGGGGTGCTCCCAGGAGCTGAATGGTCTCACAATGCTGCTCAATTGCATCTTTTGATTTCTGCGGCACCGCGGGGCTCTAAGTCACTAGACAGCTTGACGTCACGGCACAGCTGGGTAGTGCCCAATAGCAAGTACCGAGACAGCTGGGGCCTGCCCCAGTCAGGTTCAGTGACACTTTCTGGGCATGGTGTCTTGGAGGGGGACATGATGTCGCGTCCTGCTGCCAGAGCGCGGCGAGTTACATTTTGTGAGGAAGGATTGCGGACTGGCTGGCTGTAGGGCACAGCCCTGACTGAGGCGGATAATTAAGTGACGTGGCCCACGGGGTCAGTGGCGACCAGTTTGAGATGCCTGCAGCCTTGCACTGAGTCACTGATGCGCCAGTCACTCTGCCTGGCTCAGACAGAAGAAGAACAGAATGAACAGTAAGTAGTATAACCACCAGCCACTTTGCTGTCATTCACAGTGTATAACACAACCAGTGAGAAGATTAACTTGTCTTGGGGCCTCACATCCTGGTTGGAATTGGGCTGGATCACACGTGGGACAGAGGAGCCCTGGAGGGATGCTCTAAGGAGCATCATTAATTGCAAGGGAGTAGCCAGGGGACCAGTCAGCAAAGGCTGGCTAAGGTGGCATCATTTTCTACCACCACGCTCAGCAACACAGATGTCCCACTAGGCTGCGCAGCCCTGGCCTGGGAGCAGCTCCTCTAGTCACTAACTGTGACTCAAGACAGACTCTGACTGACTTCATGATTGCTGCAACAGCAGCTGTTGTTCAAATGGGTATAATTATCGATATTTCTTTGTTCCCCTCCTCTTCATTGATTGATTTTGCTCCTGAGAAAGTGTCACTCATAGTTGTTGCTATTTCACTCATAATTACACTGAAATTATGAAAATGTCACACATAGCAATCTGAAACCTTACCAGCTATGCCCTCAGGTCTGTGTCATTTCGCCTGGGTGCCCAGGGTTCCATCGCAGAGTCTGTGTCTGAATTTAGCAGGAAAATTCAATACGGTGACTACGGTGCGTTAAGTTGCATGCCCGATGCGCGAGGTTTGGCATGTGCTTAAGTGCTAACTGGGTTATTTGCCTTGCACATTGCCCAGTGGATTTATATGCGTGTGAATTAGTCCAAGATATCGTGTGTTGCTGTGAGTGTCTGCGATCCACCTCCTGGTTTATTTAAATTGTGGAATGGATTGTGAATTCAGTTCAGAGGTGTACTGTTGTGTAGTGGTATGTGGTAACGGTACTGATGAGTGCTGGTACATGACCACTAATATCCAACTTGTGCTTGTGTGTGTAAAGTGTTCTATTCTGTTGGTAGTTCTTGTGTTTTTTAATTAAATGTTGTGTACTATAAAGAGCAGTAGCATAGGATAGAAGGCAACTCTAGTTGGACCTACAGTATGACTTCGGTCGTTGTGGAGCTCCTTCCAAGCTCCACCAAAATTACTAATAAGAAAGACAGGTATCGACATCAATACGTTCGAAGACATGTTGCTAGTCTTCAGATTTAATTTATTCTGTTCTTTACTATACAAATGATTTAAAGGAACCATAACAGAGTAAACTCAAGACAGCACGTGTTTCGCGGCTTATTGAATGCATTGTCGCTTCATCAGGGATTTCCCTAAATCAGTTGGTGATTCGTGCAGTGGTTAGGTCAGCTCAAGCTTTGAACAATGGTGGTACTCAATGTCTTCCTCAAGTAGTAGTCAATGACAGATGATATCTGAAACAAAAGCAAGGAACCGCCGTGCAAGAAATACTTGCATTTAATGACAAATGTTGTCCATACGTGCTACTAGAATCTAGAAACGGCTTGATAACTGGCAACAGCAATACTGGTACATTGCGGATGGTGTTCCCAACACACATTCGATACCTCCATTGTTCAAAGCTTAAACCGACCTAACCGCTGCACGAATCACCAACATATTTTGTGAAAGCCCTAATGAAGCATCAGTATTATGTATTATGAATAAGTTCTGAAACACATAAGTTCACTCACTTTTTTTATTAAGGGGAGGGGGCGTGTGCCACCCTTTGCCACTAAAAGCCCCGGGATCCTATCAGCCTGATATGATTTTGTAATTTAAGAGGATGGAGCCAATAGTAGCCCCGGGCCCCCCACCCCGGGGCCAAAAGATATTTGCAAAGGGGAGGGTTCGGCAGCCTCCCTGCCCGAGAAAATAGCAGCACCCTGGACCTCATGCTCAGAGACCAAAACATATATTTTATAGACCCTGGGAATCCATTCCCATGGGGCCTTTTTTATTTTAGTGGGGATGTAAGAGCGCAGACCCCATGCCACTATGAGCCTCAGGAACCTATGCCCCAGAGCCTTTTGTGCTTTTAGGTGGGTGCCCTAGTGCCCACGCTGGGCACCCACTAAATACTAAGTTGAGGGACGTGGCTCTGGCTGCCATTTCTTTTTCTTTGATACAGCAATTCTTTTCTTTTACAAATATTTTTGTCCGGGGGTACCCTTTGAGACCTCCCCACTGGGCCGATGGGAGGGCAGTGTACCCATGCCCCCTTTTATTATTTTTTAAATGCAACTTCAACACAGGGGACTAAGTTCCCAAGTCCTGTAATGGTTGTCTGCAACATTTTTCTTCATGTTGCAGGCAATCAGAGCAGTTGCTCCAGTTGGATAGTGTCTCCCGTGGGACCTAATTGGCCCAAGGAGAAAAAAGCACCTTGAGTCAATCAGAATGCTTTATTTTTTTTAATTGGGGTTGAGGGACTTTCGTGAGTGTCCCTCGAACCCAACAATCACGAAAAGCACACTTTCTGGACCAAGATCTAGATTCCTGCTGAATTTGGTGTAATTCCGTTCAGCAGTTTTTGCGGTATCGCATCTTAAAAAATTATATTGAAAATGCATGGGAATTTTGGATTTCGGGACCCCCGTTTTTCTCAGCCCCTCTTGACGGATCACCCCAAAACTTTCCAGGCCCGAACTTGGCAAAAAAGAGCACCTTTTTGTAAATTTTGTGAAGATTTGTCAAACAGTGACAAAGTTATTAGCAAAACAAAAAAGCCATTTCCTATGCCTAATGCTGACCTAACTGTAACTACCCAGTGGGGACCGCCACTGCATATATAGTGGTCCCCTCTGGGCCACTTTATTATTAAAAAATGTGAGGGGAGCATGCAGTAACCTTCACCAAGCCACCAATGGGTCCCAATGCCATTACTTAAATAAAGGGGAGAGAGAGCTTGCTCCCCCCTACCTGAACCTTAAAAGACCTTGGTGACCCTATCACCCAGAGCCAGCTCATATACTGTATATTAAGGAGCCCACCCCATTCCTGTATGTTCGTACAATTTGATGGGTCTCACACTTAAAAATGTCTGATCACCTCTAGACCATCCTCAAGTCTTATGCTTGAGTATAGAGCAGAAACATCGACCATCATCTTTAATATGCCTTGTTCCCAATTAATGTCAAATACTCTCTCTTGAGGAAGTCTGTAGAATCTTTGATATATGATGATGAAGTAGTTATTAAAGTTCTCAAAACTTCATCTATTAAACTTTGAAGTATTTTCAAATAGGCTTTAATGAGCTGCTATAATGGGTCTACACAGAGGTACCTTAGTATCGTTATGAATTGTAGGAATCAGATAGAAAAGCGGGAATCTGGGATAGTCTACCTTCAGGAATCTGTATTCAGCCATATTCATCAGACCCTGTTCTCTCCAAACTAATAGTCTCTGTGGAAATATTCTTTCACTTTCAGATGATATTCCTTACCTTCTCTTTTTGTAGCTTAATGTGTCACGTAAGTATGTGTAGCCTCTTTCATATACATAGCTATGGGCCATAACTCAATCTTGCTCCCTTTGTTAGAGATATGTACTACACATTTCCCATTCCGCCAATTCTAACTTGTTTCGTGATACATTTTACTGAGCTCACTCTGGTATGAGGTTTCCTTGCTGAATGAGATTTGTATTTCCTTCAGTTCCTTGTGTACTATATCTGAGAAGTGATCAAATGTGTCCTATGGGATAATCGTAAATTTAGACTTAGGTTTGAAATCTTCGGAAGTGTAGACATTCAAGGTCCTCAATACATCCCTATCATTTACCTCCATCACACCACCATCATTTTTCTGTTCTGACTCCAGTAATTTTCTCCCAATGGCCACATCCTCAACCAATCAGGTACCGTCTGAGGCATTAAATACCACAGGCCGCTGTCTTATGAGCAGTGTTTTGGGCACTGGCACTCATTATGTTACAAATTAAGCACTGCCAGATCCTAATGCATCCACTGATGAAAAGTATGGCCCCTCACAATGGAGGAGTGCATGATGTACACAGGGTCAAGTTTGTGGGGTGCGTGCACTGACACTGAATCAACTAATGTCGGTCCTGAAACCTTGGGCTTCCATACACCTTGTAGTGCAGGGAAGAAGGGAAATCCTTCATTGACAGATTCATCTACCCGCAACACGACCACTGTTTGAAAACCTTATGTGAGAACAGCAGTGCAATGTCTGCACAAAGAGCTGTGTGCCAGGGAAGAAAGTGGTTAATTCTGAAAGTTAAGGCCTCAAAAAATCATAAACATGTTACAAGACCTGCAGGTCTAGTGACTTGAAAAATCTATTTGACCTAATTGTAATGTGCTTCAACCATAAACTGGTCCCAAAAAATGTGTGATCCCAGGCAAATATTTTATTTTATAGAGTCACCTCTTTCTTCATTTTCACATATGAGAGCACCTTCAAGTATGAGAGTTAAACATGTCTGCTGTGTAAAAATTATTTTATTTAATGTAATAGAGTAAACATTTGTTCCATTTATAATAAAAATCTATACCACAGATAGGTAACACATGGTTCCTGACTTGCCTTCTAGTTTACTAATAGCATTGTCATCATGGTTGGGCAGGAATGTGTCTCAGTTCATATTTAAAAAAATATATTATTAAAGCATGATGGGGTAGTGCACTGTCATTTACAGACAACATTTCCCATTGGAACGGCCACAAATTCTCTCACTGACATGCAGTTTTACTGATAAAACTATATACCGTACAAATGATAATGTGGTGAAATTTGGGCTCAGCAAATATGTATATATTGCTCATTCACCAAGTTAAGTGTTCTGATTTGTTTGGATCCTATTAAAAATGTTGTTTAATTCACACTTCAGAATTAAAAATTGGTTTTCTAACTACTGAAATTATTAGTAGAATTCATTTACAAGCTACTTGAATGTTGTATGTTAGAAAAAACACTGACATCCTACATTCTTTCATTTGACACTGACAGCACCCCAGCAGGTTTGGCAGACAGTTCACTTTAACTTTTCTTTCTCTGAGTGCAAAGTTTGAGAACTTTGTAAACACCAATATCTTTATTGCTCATTCACCTTCTGGATGACCAGACACCTGTTCTTTGTCAGCTCCAGTCTCTTCTGGATGACCAGACACCTGTTCTTTGTCAGCTCCAGTCTCTGGAAAAATAGAAAATTGTGCTTCTTGTGAGGGACTCTCCATGCTTTCCTTCATGAATTCCTGGCTAACAGCTGAGCAGATAGAAACATGGGTAATTAAAAAACAGGATGTGATCTCTTTAAATACAGGCATGTGTTAACATATATTTATATACAATACTGAAATTTACCTCTGGGTGTAGTTTTATGTTTCACTTGGCTTTATAATTTGACATGGCATCAAAGTGTGAGTGCATGTTTACCAGGTAAATACATGTGGAAATAAATCATTTTACAACTCCATTCATTTTCAAAACACAACATAAATATGGATACATACCAATAAGAAGGCATAAAAATAAATGTGGATAAATACAGACGGAATGTTAAAAATAAAATAAAAAAAATACCATAAAGCCGGGAGCCCTAATTACAATCCACTAATACATGGCAGCAAGCCAACCAAGGGTTGCTATATAGCAAATGCGAGTGATAGGTAATTTTGGAAAGGTGGAAATAATGGGAAGTACACATTTTGTGGGACTACTGTTCCGATTTCTGCTTGTTTTTTCCCTGGTATTTCACCCAGACACTTCGCTTGCAGGCAGCCGGTGAAAACGTCAGGCGAAACCCCTGGGAAACTGTTGCATTCATCCATAATGTACACCATGTTACCATCTCCATTGGAATGTTTGGGCCACTCGTAATGAGGACCTCAGTCTTCGGTGTTTGATTGTTCTTGGTGCCTTCATGTGGCTTGCATGCATATATGCACATGTGTGTATCTAGTTTTTGAATGTTTGCTGCAGTTGCCTTCAGGGCGCGTGTTAACTGCCTTTGTCTCGCTACTTTTTAGGTCTCGCTGAGCCAGCGCGCATGCGCTGCTAGCAAGACATTTAGTAAGGGGTAAAAAAAGTGCTACCAGATGCTGGCATAGCCAGCCTAAACCTTGAGTGCATGTGCTTGGGCGCGCGCTTTGCTTGCCTCTCTCTGCGTTTCAATTCCCTCCCCCCTTGCGTGCCTTCATCTGTGCTTTTAATTCCACCACAGATGTTGGCCTCCACTCCCCCCCTCCACCCCCTGCCCCCCACCTCCCTATACTGCAGCAGGCAGCGCGATCACTTTAATTATTTTCACTTTCGTGGCATTCACTCCCCCCCACCCCCCGTCCCCAGATTGCCAGGCAGGTGGTCATGTCGTAGCACCCTCTGGAAGGACGTCTTGTTTCGTGGAAAGATGGAGCACGCGCGCTTAATGTTCATTGCTGTCCTGTCCAGCCGCACATTTTCTAGTGGAACTACAGAGGGAGCTTCCAGTGCCAGCTTTCCTGGTCTGTCCAGGGGAGGTCTGCTGAGCTGTTTTTGCCGTCATCGGCTATTGTGATGTCATGAGCTTTCCTCATTGGCTAGTGCCACTGGTTTCTGCTCAGACAATTGCATTTGTTTTCTTTTCTCATATTCCACATTGACCCTATGCAGAATTGTTTACATTTATTTGAGATGAATGCAGCATTTTCATCTAAAAAAGTATCCCAGCACATACTGCTTGGAGCACATGCACTTGCTGCCCTTCTAAGAGACATATAAAAGTGCCTAAGTGCCTATGAAGCAGCTGTTCAAGTGCCACACATGTGCACTTCTCATGGACATGTTAAGTTACGTTTTGGTATGTCATTTTATATTATGCTATATGTAGGGCCACACCAGGCTAAACGAAGCAAGCTCATGAGAGCTAGTGCCACCCGAGCGGCTCTCACCTGGGATGTTGAAATCAGTATTTTTGTACAGGTGTCTCGGGCTACCTCTTAAGTAGAGGCCATCCCAGAGCTGCCAAAACAAGGATTTGGATCAAGGAATACATACATACCCATTAACTAGCAATCGATTCAATGAACTTGGTAAGTGCAACTGCTCTTCAAAAAGTTTTGCTTTTCTCTGTAAAAGAGCTAGGCCTCATTCTTTAATGCAAATTTCATTGACGATGCTCCAGTAATATTTCAAGAAATCTGTCAATTTATTTATTTATAAAGTTTTTTTATAGCGCGAACAAGATGGATCACTTAACCATGTTTTGCACACAAATCTCTAGTGTTCTGTGGGACAGTTGCCAGTGACTAAATTACATTTCATTCGTCACTTTCATGTTAGGTTAATTTTTTTTCTTATCTTTTCAAACTGTATAAACTTTAGACTTTTTAAATCGGCGTTTGTGTATAACATGGCTTGAGAAATGGTTTATGCGTTGTAAAGTTAAATGGGAAGGTTTTTTTTTTAGCCTTACTATTGATATTTCAGTATATTATTTAACAAGCATTAGCAAAGCCAATAGGTCTCGCCTTTCGGACCTTATAAGTGTTTAGCCATGCAACACTTGATGCTGTTGCACCAAGGATAGTGTGCTGGATAACTAAATACTTATAAGATCCTAAAGGAGAGACCTATTGGCTATGCCAATGCTTGTTGTATTGGTGATGTGTTTAATCTTCTCCCCACGACCAGTGTAATTGATGTAATAATACTCAAAGGTTGCAGATGCACAATATTTTGGGTATAGGCAGGATCATTGGAATTACGCGGCAGGCTTGGACCAAATTATGCAGCAAGTAAAGGCTAATTATGCGGTGTGATGCAACACATTTTGTGATAGTAATACTTCACTCTTTTGTCATTTTGTTGCATGGTAACATTGTCTGTGCAAGGATTTCACCTCATTAGCACTAGTTCAACACACAAACATAGCAATAATCAACTGAGAGGTGACCAGTCAACCTTTGCAAAGGGCCTTCCATTGCACTACCTCTCCTCTATCAGTCTGGCTGCAGAGCCTGTCCTCTCTAGGTCTCTCCTCTATCAGGCTGGCTTCAGAGCCTGTCCACTCTGGACTCTCCTCTATCAGACTGGCTGCAGAGCCTGTCCACTCTGTACTCTCCTCTATCAGGCTGGCTGCAGAGCTTGTCCACTCTGGACTCTCCTCTATCAGGCCGGGTGCAGAGCCTGTCCTCTCTGGGACTCTCCTCTAACAGACTGGCTGCAGGGCCTGTCCACTCTGGACTCTCCTCTATCAGGCTGGCTGCAGAGCCTGTCCACTCTGGACTCTCCTCTATCAGGCTGGCTGCAGAGCCTGTCCACCCTGGACTATCCTCTATCAGGCTGGCTGCAGAGCCTGTCCTCTCTGGGCCTCTCCTTTATCAGGCTGGCTGCAGAGCCTGTCCACCCTGGACCTTCCTCTATCAGGCTGTGTGCAGAGTCTGTCCACCCTGGACTTTCCTCTATCAGGCTGTCTGCAGAGTCTGTCCACCCTGGACTTTCCTCTATCAGGCTGGCAGCAGAGCCTGTCCTCTATCGGACTCTCCTCTAGCAGGCTGTCTGCAGAGCCTGTCCACTCTGGGCCTTTCCTCGACCAGTCTGGGTGCTGAGCCTGTCCACTCTGGACTCTCCTCTATCAGGCTGGCTGCAGAGCCTGTCCTCTCTGGGACTCTCCTCTGTCAGGCTGGCTGCAGAGCATGTCCACTCTGGACTCTCCTCTTTCAAGCTGGCTGCAGAGCCTGGCCACTCTGGGACTCTACTCGATGAGACTGGCTGTAGAGCCTGTCCACTCTGGGCCTTTCCTCGACCAGTCTGGGTGCAGAGCCTGCCCACTCTGGGACTCTCCTCTATCAGGCTGGCTGCAGAGCCTGTCCACTCTGGGCCTTTCCTCGACCAGTCTGGGTGCAGAGCCTGGCCACTCTGGGACTCTCCTCTATCAGGCTGGCTGCAGAGCCTGTCCACTCTGGGCCTTTCCTCGACCAGTCTGGGTGCAGAGCCTGTCCTCTCTGGGACTCTCCTCTATCAGGCTGTCGGCAGAGCCTGTCCACTCTGGGACTCTACTCGATGAGACTGGCTGTAGAGCCTGTCCACTCTGGACTCTCCTCTTTCAAGCTGGCTGCAGAGCCTGTCCACTCTGGGCCTTTCCTCGACCAGTCTGGGTGCAGAGCCTGCCCACTCTGGGACTCTCCTCTATCAGTCGGGTCTCATAGCTTTGAGGGTTGGTGACTTCATAATTCATAACATGCAAATTTTCACTGATAAATCGATTTACTCATGAAAAATTAATGTTTGCGTATATCTACTCATACCTGCAAGTATTGGGCGCTCCAGTCAGTGTATTCGGGTAGGAGCAAATTTGTTTTCAGGGTGGGAAAGGTGAAGAAAACACCAACATTTGTTGTTGCCAAGGGGATGGGTGTCTCGAGGGTGAAAAATATTTTTGCCAGTGGATAAAAAGTTATTCAGAGCAAATGTACAGCTTCCTTACATACGGAAATCTACATTTGCAGTATTTCTGTACAGGTAAACATTTCTGCTGTACTTTTGAAGTAAAAAATGTATTCAAAATGTAGGCAAAGGCCCCAAGTCTCTCTCTCACAATGGCTTCAAAACGTGGTCTATCTGGGCGTCTCCCTTTCATGGTGCTGCAGTGCCTGGCCTCCTGTTCCACACTGTTTTCAATAATGCTGTAATTTCAGATGTCATCAGTGATGTTATTTGTGATGTCATACAACATGTCATGAGAGATTTAGTATGTGCAGTGCATGACGAAGACATGAGTCACAGTTTATTCAGTTAAATATGACAGGTGAATTTCAGTGGGTTTTATAGTTCAAAACTTTTTTTTTAATTAACTGACATATTCACCTAACTATAACATTAGTTTAACTTTTGTTTTTTTACTGAATTGCCGAGTTTTTTTGTCACTGTAAAGTAGAATATTATTACCATGCCTGACTACAACATCACTTTGAACATTATTTTTTTCTGTGAAATGCTAGGGTTTTTTTGTTGTTTTTTTTGTCAATCTAGGTTTTTTTTAATGTAAAGTAAGATTTAATTACCATACCTAACTATGCCAACCACTGCCACCCATGGACTTTGGCCTTGCACGGCGTGGGGTTGGCTGCAAACTCCAGAGGTCACCCAATCACCCCCCCAGGTGGACAACAGCCCACAGATTCCTACCACATATTGGCTTTTTTACATTTATTTTTCTAGTCCCTTGGACTTGGACCCTTTCCGAATCCCCGCGGGATTGTGTCGACCGAAATACAAAAAATAAAAAATCGTCCACACTGTGGGATGCTTCATTTGTCAATGTTTTCCTCAGTATTCCTTTGGCAAATCAGCAGCGATGCAGAAAAAATAGTTTTTGCACTTTGATCCTAGGATGGTCCCTCTGGGACTACCCACACAAGGGCTAGGGGTCAGATTATACCTACACTACTCCGTTTTGTCCTTTTCCGGCCACACCCTACCAGACTGCGCAGCTATATGGTTTGCTGAAGACATCTTGGGGACATTCAGAAAGTTAATCTAGGAATACATTCCGACTGTTGCTTACCATTGCCGTTGTGGTTTGTAACTCACATTTTCTAGCTTTCTATTTGCTGACTTTATTTGCTTTAGACTGTCCAGCTCGAGTTTGTCCCTTCCATTGGCATAACCTTGTTTACTATATTCTTTCATGAACTAACTTTCTGTAAACAGGCCATTAAATCTTGTTCTTATCTTCTCACATTTGCTGTGTATTCAAAGACATAGGTCAAATGCCAGGCCACATCTTCTGGAGAGCTTAAAGTTTATTTTTCTTTCTCCAAAGTGAGAGGATTTATGTGTCAATCATGCTGGCTACTGATGATCAGATCAATACATTGGGTAATGACATTTCCACACATTATCGTTTATGTGCTGTACACTTTTTAGGCCTGTATGCAGAAAACTTTGCTCTGTGTAGTGCAGCGGAGTTTTTTCCCTGCTCACGCTCGCCAACGGTAAGTTGGTGAGCACAAGCTGCTACTCGGGTAGAATTTTTACTCGAGCGGCAGGAAGATCAGCGCAGATTTTTTTTGTCACTTTGCTTAACGTCCGCGAACACTGCCCAGGCCTGATACTTTTATCAGTAAAACTGTATCTGAGTGAGAATGTAATGGTTATTCCAATTGAAGCTGTGTTGTCTGTAAAGGCAGTACGCTACCATACCATGCAAACGTCACATTACCCCACTCCACTATACTCTGTACCACTCCACGCCACTGCACTTTACTCTGCACCACCCCGCACTATGCCACTCCACTCTACGTCACTGAGCTGTTATCAGCACCTCTCTACTCTACGCCTCTCTACTCTATACCACTGCACTCTACTCTACTCTACTCACCACCTCTGTACTCTACCCTGCACCACTCGACTCTATGCCACTTGACTCTATGCTATTCTACTCCACCCTGCACCACTCTAGTCAAGTCTATGGCACTCCACTCTACGCCATTGCACTCTACGCCACTGCAATCTTTACCACTCTACTCTATGCCACTGAACTCTACGCTACTCTACATCACTGCACTCTATGCCAATGCAATTTACACCACTTTACTCAAAACCAATGTATTCTTTGCTACTGCACTCTATGCCAGTCTACTCTGCACCACTGTACTTTGAGTCACTTCACTCTACTCCACTCCACTATACTATACTCCACTCCACGATACTCCACTCTATGATGCTCTACTCCATTAAACTCTGCTCCATTGACACTCTACCCCACTCTATGCCACTCTACTCTACAGCACCCTACTCCACTCTATGCCATTCTACAGCAGTACTCCACTTTACGACATTTTACCCAACTCCCTATATGCCACTCCATGCCACTTTACTCCACTCTATTCTATGGCACACTCCACCACTCTAATCCACTCCACACTATGCCACTCCACTCTATGACAATCTACTCTGTTGTACGCCACTCTACAACACTCTACTTCACTCTATGTAACACCATTTATGCCACTATGCCACTGCACTGGCCCCTACACCGCTCCACAACACTCTATTCCACTCCATGACACTATTCTCAACTCTGACACTGTGCTCCACTCTACGCCACTCAATTGCTATGCCCTTCCACTCTACTCCCTCCACTACACTCAACAATGCTGTATGTTACTCTATGACACTCCACTTCACTACTCTCCACACCACTCAGCCCTACTGTACTCCACTCCACGCCAATCTAAGCCACCCCATAATGCCCCAATACACTCCACTCTACTCCACTTTACGACACTCCACTTCACATCACTCTCCTTTACCCAACTAACTTTTAGCCATGCTGAACAGCAGCCACTATGGTGTAAATCATTTCTAAAACGTATTGACAAAGCCAATAGCTCTTGCATAGGTGGGATCTATTAGCTTTGCCAATGCTTGGTTAAAATATTTTCAGGACACAGGGGCTAGTCTCCAAATCTTGTAATGGTGGTGCAACATTCCCATTAATGTTGCGTGCAGCCAATCAGAGTATTCGCTCAAAAAAACCATTCTCAGCGAATTAGGATGCATGACATTTTGAATTCAAGACTGCCAATATATCTATGCATTTTGCATCCTAACGTCTCAAAAACTACAGAATAGATTTATTCCAAATGACAAAAAACCCGCTTTTTATATAAAGATTTAGCTTTTTGCCAAATTTGCTGTAAATCTGTTCAGCTGTTTTGGCTGCAGCTCTGTGTATTCTATTTAAATGCAACTGTTTCATTTAACGAAAACGAACTGCATTTACAAAAAGTTAACTTTATGAAAAAGTGATCACAACCATGGTGATGAAAGCCAATCATAGTGAGTCACAATGTGTGACCTACCTGATGAATATTGATGATGAATGTCAAATAGTGATTCCCTACGATTTCGAATTTTGTGAATAATACATAGGTCGGTTCGCAAAATTCTTTTCCATTTGCAAAAAAGTTGGTGTGCAATTTGTGAACACTTTTTACAAATGAATATTTCATGCATCCAGCTCACTATGCTAAATCTTACTGTGTGTTTGTATTTTACATAAGGGCTACAAAGGGGATATGGTCCCTGGTATATGCTTGCTCAGCAGTAATGTACCTAATTAACCATTTTCAGGGGAGAACAATTAAGACAATTAGCAGCCGAGGCTGGATGTGTCCCTCTTTGCTATTCCCTGGCCAGGTAGTCAGTGATTTAGTATTGTCAGTGCCTCCAATTTATCCCACTCTAGCTAATTATTTTCAGCAGAACAGGTTGTTTGGAATCAAACTTTTTTAAACAGAGCCTAATAGGTATTAATGGAGTCACTTAGTACAACTCAAGTTCTTGAGTGTTTGGCCATCAATCAGAACCAGGAACCACAGCAGCAGGAGGAGAATGCGGGGGCGGTGAGGTATCCACAGATCTTTCCTAGAAATGGCCTAGCTGCTTTTGCACACTGGACAGATGTGATTTATAAATGTTATTTTTAAAGAAGATTCATACCAGAGGCTTCAAGCTCTGTGATTCACTTTCCATTGCTACCTATCCTTCAAAAAGCACAGAGCTGAGGCGGCATGGGACAAGCTCTTCCCCTTGGAAATAGTGAAGTCTATCCTCCCTGATTATGGAAACTGTTGTCTGAGCCCTTCTACACTCTCATCGAGATCATCTCACGTAGATGGAGGCAACGATCTGCTCTATGGTCTTCTTGAACTCTATGAGCCGGCCTGGCAAAAAATGCTTGAGCCAGCCCCATTCCCTAAGCCTTTTTGTACTAACTCTCCCTCTCTTTGGAAGATCAGTGACACAATATCATGGTAAAAAATATCGTTGACACTAAGATCGTGTCAAAAATATAATTTACCACAATATCGCACTCCTATACTTATAATGGTAAGTACAAAAATATATGGAAAAAAATATTGCTGACACTAATTTCGTCCAAAGAGACAAAAATATCGTGTTTTAAAATATAAACTGAGCGTAAAGCAGTAAATGTTGAATATTTAACATATACATTTTATACTATATATAAATTAAATATATTCCAGTCACATGTAATACTATTAACTAGTGGCAGTTACCACTAGGTAGTTATGGATAGGTCTGCTTTTTTTGGTTTGCTAATAACTTTGGCCTCGTTTGACCAATCTTCTAAAACATTCCCAAAAAACTTTCATCCATCTCAGCTCCTTCCTGGAAAGTTTTAGGGGGTGAAAAAAAGGTGGGTCCCAAAACGCAAAATCCATATGCATTTGCCATAGACTTTTTTAAGACGTGCTACAGCAAAAACTGCTGAATGGAATTACACTAAATTCAGAAGGAACTTAGATCTTGGTTTGCAGATTGTATTTTTTTGTGACTTGGTATAAATTCCTTCTGTAGTTTTTGAGAAATTTAGGGTAAAAAATTATTGTATATTTTGGCAGTTGGGTCCGTGAGAGTCTCTAGAGACTTTCGCGGGAGCATCAATTTAAAAACAGATCATTCTGATTGGCCCAGGGAGCTTTATCTCCCTTGGGCCATCTCACTCCCGCCAGAGTCAGACTCCCGTCAGAGTGTGTGCTCTGAAAGGCGGCTAGAAACGTGAGAAAAATTTTGCTGTCAGCCATTACAGGACTTGGCGACTTAGTCTCCTGTCCTGAAGTTATACAAATTAAATATTTAGGAGGGAAGGGTATAGATACCCAGACCCCCTAGGCCCAATAGGATGAGGGGGGGCCCAGAGGGCCACCCCTGGGGAAAAAAAGGGAAAAAATGCAGCAATCCGGCAAATGCTCTCACGAGATCGTTAAAAAAAAGAAAATGCGGGGGCGTGGCCAAGATGGCGGCCTGACTGGACGCGTTTTCTGAGGCTCCTCGGCCCTAGACCCCTACTCATCCCTTTATAGCAGGCAAATACCCTTCCCTCTTCGCCAAAACAGCGCCTAAAGCACGGCATCGACTCCGGCGCCCTGAGCAGACAAATCAGGAAGTCGCCGTTGGCAAAAGCTGAGTGAACGAGGGTTCGGCCTTCCCCGGCGCGGGTTGGCGTGGAGGTGTCGGCGCAACTGCGGCACCCAGAGGAGCTCTTCAGACCGCGGGGCCCGGCGTGGCAGGGGTGCCGACACGCTAGCAAGAGCCGAGAGCTGCAACCTGCTCGGGAGGACACCCAGAGCGGCGCCCGAGCGGCCGCGACACCATACGGCTGAGCCGCAGTCCGACCTGACCAGGGAGGCACCTGGCGGAGACCGCACAAATCTAGCCCCCGGCTTCGGGCCTGGTCCGCCAGGAGCGGTGGTCGGGCCCGGGCCTCCGGGCCACCGGTGGGCAGGTGCCTGGGCGACGGAGACCGAGGCTCCCAAGAAGCTGCCGGGGAACACCCCCGGCGGCTGGTGCACCGGACGAAGTTTGGGCTCGAGGAGGCAGAAGAGCCGGCGGCGGGAATACAGGGGGTGCCGAAGGCAGCCGGTGGCCCGACCGACTCTGCTGCTAGGGCCGCCAAAGAATTAAGGCGGGACCGCATTTGAGGCCAAGGAAAGGTACGTGCCCCCCTCGCTTACCCCGAGACTCTTGTCCAGAGCATAGGAGGCGAGCCAGCTGGGTGGAGGACGGGCGCCCGAGAGCCGGGAGCTGTGCGGAGCTGGATCACGGCGGGCCCCCGTGGAGGGCCGGAGCCTAGCCGGAGACTCTCCTGTGGAGGGCTGCGACGGGGCCCTGCTTCTGCGCCTGATGTGGGGCTGGTGACTGAGCGCCGGGGACTTTGGCCCTGAGTGAGGGGGACGGACGGGAACCCCCGGTGGTGGACGCGCTACCTGGCGCAGCGGCAGAAGAGGCCTTAAGGAGACCGGGGCCGGCTGGGAAAGCTGAGGGGAGCCCAGCCGCCGTGGGCCTGCACTTACGGAGAGGAGGATCACCCCTGTGACCGGAGGGGTGAAGAGCGAACCCCCCCAGCCTGCGCCGGGCCCTGTGTTGGGACAGTGGTGGAGTGCTGCTGACGGACCACGTATTGGGGCTAGTGGTCGCCGAAACGCCGCGGCCTAGAGGACCGGGGACGGCGCCGAGGGCCCCACTCCGCACAGCGAACGCTCCACACTGAGGGGACAGAGCTGCCACGCAAGAGGGGCCCGCACCGCCGTGATCCGTCATCGGGGGGATCCCGGGCTCCCGAGCTCCTAACAGAAGTGGGGACACCGGGCCCTGACGCTCCCGCATCCGGCGCCGGGCACGGGAGAGACCGACCCCTTGACTCTGGCACGCCGGCAACATGGCCAACACGGTACGCAAAAGAAACCGCACCATAACGGACATGCTCCACAAAAATGCCGCCAAAGCGGAGAAAACCCAGACGCAGTCGCCCCCCAAGACATCGGTTGCCGCCGTGGGAGCAGAAGACGAATCCGCGCCCATCACGAAGGCCTTCCTGGCCTCCCTCTTTAACACCCTGAGGGTTGACTTTCAAACCTTGAAGCAGGAGCTTGCGGGTGAACAGCGAGAACTACGCAGGGACGTGGACAGCCTGGGGGAAAGCGTGGCGGTGGTAGAAGAAGCGGACCAGACCCGCAGCATGGAAGTGGAACAGCAAGAAATCCTCCGCCTCCAGGACCAGCAACTGGACCTCCAAGCACACTCGGAGGATCTCGAGAACCGTTCCCGAAGGAACAACATACGGGTCCGGGGAGTTCCATTGAAATCAGAAGGGAACAGCGTAGTCGCCTACCTGCAAGACCTATTCCGAGAGATCCTCGGGGAACCCAGCGAATTCGAAATCCGGATTGATCGCGCCCACAGAGTCGGCCCGGCGCGCCGAGCACGGGCCCCCCTCCAGATATACTGGCCTTTCTCCCGGACTTCCCTCTGAAGGAGCGCATCTTGAGAGAGGCCCGGGCGCGACAGCCGACCATCTTCCGGGGAGACCAGGTGGCCCTTTTCCAAGACCTTTCAGCCATCACCCTGCAGAAAAGACGGACCTTCAAGGTAGCTACGAACTTTTTGAGAGACAAAGGCGTGCCTTACTCGTGGGGCCACCCATTCCGCCTCATCTTCAAGTGGAAGGGGTCACTTCACCAGCTCAGATCCCTCCAAGACACATGTGCGGTGCTGGACATCGATCTGCCGGAGGAGACGGACTCGAGTGGGACTTCCCAGCGCCGATCTGCGGAGGGGCCTGATCGCCGTCACGGTGATGGTTGGCAAACCGTGCGGAGATGACGCTCCCCCAAACCCTTCCAGAGGCCGGACCCTCAGGTGGCGGCCCAGGAACGAGAGGCGGCTGTGCAGGAGGTAGCGGACAACACAGCGGCTAAACAGTAAGGTGCTTCTGAACAGGGGTTTGACTTCAAGAGCCTTCCTCATGGGGGGGATGGGGTCGGGGGGCCGAAGAGTCGGCTGCCACCATGTCCTCATTTACAATGACACTCTACGGACCTGGACTCTGTCCCGATAGGCCCGAGACTCTGGGAAAAGTTATGGGGGACTGTTCGGGAGGGAGTTGCGGGGGGGAGAGGGAGTTGGAAAGCTTCAGACTGCAATAGGGGGGGAAAGTTTGGGAGAGGGAGGGGGGGTTGTTGGATGGGGAGGGACGGTTGGGGCAGGGCAAGTTGGGGAAGCTGGTTATGGGGAGGGGCGGGCGGGAGGAGAAAGGGGATGGGTGTTCAGGGGGGATTAATTGTAAGAGTTCGGATATCCTCCCGGTGCGGATTACTTGAGGCAGAATATACCGGTCCAGGAAGCTGGAGGACCTCTAGCATACAGCGCAACCCACGCATATTGCCAGTATGCCGGACTCTGTGCTGAAGGTTCTCACCTTGAATGTAAAGGGGCTTAACAACCCTGTTAAACGCAGGGCTGTCCTATCTTACTTAGAAAACTCAGGAGCAGAAGTTGGCCTACTCCAAGAAACCCACCTGCTATCCAAAGACTGGCACAGAATGCGGTCAAAGCCCTCCCGCACCATTACTACTCCTCAACTCTAGAGAAAAAGGCAGGGGTGGCCCTACTGGTGGCACGTCATTTCAAAGGGACAGTTGGGGACAAGGTGGCCGAAATTAAAGGGAGATTCTTAGCTCACAACATTCAAATCGGGGGGATGGTGCTAGTGGTGGGCTCACTCTACGCTCCAAACTCCAAGCAAGAACCATTTCTTAAAGGGGCCCTAGCTGACGCACTCACACCCAACACGAAATCAGTACTGGTGGGCGGAGACACGAATCTAGTGATGGACCCCAATGTAGACAGGTCAGGCCACCGCCGAGGGTTTGCTGGAGCGATCTCCGCAGAGGGGAGTCAATGGTTAGCGGACAGGGGATTAGTGGACCTATGGCGGAAACACCACCCCATCACCCCGGGATACACTTTCTACTCCCACGTACACCACACCTATGCACGACTTGATCACTTTTTCAGTAGCACTGAGATGACCCCCCTGGTGACTGATGTAGAAATACTCCCTGCGGCACTGTCCGACCACGACGCACTCATGACACATATACGGGCCCCTAGAGCTGCGCAGCGGAAAGGTAGATGGCGCCTTAATGACGCACTCCGACAACATAAGGGGGTAACGCAACGGCTCCAGGATCGCATCACAGAGCACTTACAGGTGAACGATACCCCGGACGTCTCCGTGACCGCAGTGTGGGGAGCGCTTAAGGCGGTGGTGAGAGGGGAATTATTCACTATAGCTGCTGCGGAAGCCAAAGAGAGGAGGGATAAACGGCAATCACTGTCCATACAGGCACTTGAGCTTGAACAAGCTCACAGTCGAACCGGGGCTCCTAGGATATGGTGCCAGCTCAAAGTGGTTAGAGCCCAGCTCGCGAGCTTGGACCTGGACAGAGCGGAATATGCGGCCCTGAGACTGCGCCACACTTATTATGTGGGCGGCGATAAAACGGGGCGCTTGCTGGCAAGCTGCCTCAAAGCTAAGACCGAACGCGCAAAGGTCTCCTCCATTCAAACCCGGAAGGGGACTGTTGCTCGGGAAGACGACCAGATCGCGGAGGCCTTCCGGGAATTCTATGCCTCTTTGTACGCGGCGGAACCGACAGTTGGGCAGACCACGGCTGAATCTTATCTCAACGAGACGGCAGTCACGCCTCTCGACGAACCCACTAGGGACTCCCTCGATATGCCCATTAGGATCGATGAGGTCATCTCTGCGATTGCGCGCCTCAAGCCGCTCAAAGCCCCAGGTCCAGACGGCTTCTCGGCGAGCTTTTATAAAGCTTTCTGCCCCCTACTAGCGCCAGTGTTAACTAGACTGTTTAATTCCTTCCCGGGCAGGGGCTCCATTCCCCAAGACATGTTAGAGGCTGACATTGTGGTCATTCCCAAGCCGGGCAAGGACCCGTCCCACTGCAAAGCTTACAGACCCATCTCACTGCTTAATCTTGACCTGAAGCTATGCACCGGCGTGCTAGCGGCGCGCCTCGGCCCATGTTTACCGGGCATCATTGAACCAGACCAGGCAGGATTTATCCCCAACAGACAATGCGCAGACAACACCAAGCGCCTGCTCCACGTCATTGATAAAGCCCATTACAATGACTCTGACGCAGTCCTACTGTCGGTGGACGCCGAAAAAGCGTTCGACAGGGTGGACTGGGGATACCCGGACGCCGTCCTGGCACGGTTCGGGCTAGGAGACCGGTTTCGCACATGGGTCGCCACCTGCTACGTCGCCCCACGGGCCACGATCAGTGTCAATGGGGTACGTTCGAGACCATTAGATATCCAGACGGGCACCAGGCAAGGGTGTCCACTCTCGCCCCTGCTATTTGCTCTTTACATCGAACCGCTGGCTCAGCGAGTCAGAGATAATCAGTCCATTGTCGGAGTCCGGTTTGGTGGGGAGCCACAGACCATCAGTCTTTATGCAGATGACGTCCTTGCAGCCCTGGAGGAACCGTCGATGTCTGTACCGGCCTTCCTCTCGGAAATGGAAGACTTCGGGAGAGTATCGGGGTTCAAGATGAATGTCGAGAAATCACTGGTCTTGCCCCTGGAGCGGAACGCGAACACTACGGCGCGAAGCCAGCAGAGATACAGAGGTCTTCGATCCCAGATGTCGCTGCCCTACTTGGGCATCTCCCTGACTCCAAGCACGACCCAAACGGTCGAACGGAACTACACGGCTTTACTAGCAACCTTGCACAACGACCTAGCAAGATGGCGCCGACAGCCACTTTCGTGGCTGGGGCGTGTGGCTGCAGTGAAAATGTCCCTTTTACCCAAGGTCCTATATTTATTTCAGACCATTCCAGTAACCCCTCCCATAGGCATGCTCAAGCAGCTACAAGACAGCATTAAACAATTTGTATGGGCCGGCAAGCGCCCCCGACTGCGCAGGGACCTGAACACGCGAGCTACGACGGAGGGCGGCCTTGGGGTCCCTGATCTACTCCGATACTTCCAGGCGACACATCTTCGTTACCTTTTAGAGTGGAACAGACCCGAATCGGAGAAGCGATGGTTGTTTCAGGACCGCACTATGGGTCAGATGTCACTGTGGAAGATCCCATTCCTGAAACGGACGGACAGGCCCCCATATCTTAAAAAATCGCCCATCACCAGGACGGTGATGCAGGTGGGGGACAGGGTGGCGGTCCAGAGGGGCCTCACCACATTGCCGTCCCCGATGTCACCTCTATTCGACAACCCGGCCTTCCCTCCGGGAATGATTCCTGGGTCGTTTCCGCAATGGCGGGAGTCAGAGTGCAAAGCGGCGGGCGCCCTCTTCAACCCGGAGGGTTTCATGCAGATGAATACCCTACAGGATTATTACACGCTCCCACAGATCCAACGATTTCAGTATTTCCAGATCAGACATTGGCTCACAGGAAAAGAAGTATTACCCCACGTAGGCAGACACCTCACCAACTACGAGAAGTGGTTACACACGAAGAAAACCGACAAACAAGCGATCACGGATATTTACAAGATGCTCAGCCCCCCGCCCTCCGCTACGCGATCGGCGGGTCAGATCCGATGGGAACGGGAACTGGGACGCTCCCTCACGGACAAGGAGTGGCAAGACATATACTTCAGGGCCCACCACACCGCTCGCAATGTAGCTAGCAAAGAAGCGGCGGTGAAATTAGCATACTACAGGCGCCTTACACCGTCATGACTGCATCAGAGTAACCCGCGCAGAGACCCCAAATGCTGGAGGGGATGTGGCCACACAGGGACACTCACTCATATACTTTGGGAATGCACAGAGGTCCAGGAATACTGGGATGGGGTGTTAACGGCTTTCGATAAACACTTTGAAACGGAGATCCCCCGCTTTCCAGCGTACACGCTCCTCGGTCTCCCCAACGCCATTACCTTCCCTCTCAAATCGATCAGGGGGAGGCAGATGGGGCTAGCGATGGGGGCGGCCACTCACCATATCTTGTCACTCTGGGGCACTCAATGGAAACCCACTCACACAGGGTGGCTCCACAGACTCTGGTACATCATGGGTATGGAAAGGGTACAGGCCTCCCTCACACAGACGCGAGACACGTTCCTTGACACATGGCAACCCCTGGTCTCTCTCCTATCAGAAGAATTCACTGAAATCACATGCCCAAAATACCTTAGGGTGCTCCGACTGCCAGACGAATTTCGGAAAGACGCTAGGTCTCCTACCTGACCATCATACAATCACATGCCTCAGTATGTCCAACGGAAGGTTACCCGCCGCACCGGGAAGGGGGAACGAGGGGGGACAGGGGAGGGAAGGGGGAGGGGGAGGGATAGTTGGTTCTTGTTGGGACTGTTTCAGGACATTGCTCACCCCATATGGGCCCACACTGGCACTCAAGGACACAATTTTGAACCACCAGTGAGACTCGTCCTCGTGGATGGGCTGAGGGGACGCCAGCCTATGGGGACTCCTGCATATTGCCGTATTGTCAAAATGTCCTGTTTGTCCTTTTTTTGTGCAACTCAATAAAAAAAGATTTAAACAAAAAAAAAAAGAAAATGCCGGCTGGGCCTCATTATAAGCCCCTGGGATCCTACCCTCGGGTTTGTGTTTATAAATAGGAGGAGGGCTGCATGCCCACCCTCCCCGAGCCTCCAGAGGCCCCCGGGGAAGCCCACCCTTGAGCCAAATATAATATTTATGGCCCACCCCGGGGCCAAAATCATTAACGAAGGAGAGGGGGTTGCACACCCCCCTCCCTGAGCCTCAAATGGCCCCAGGGACACCATTCTCTGGGGCCCGTCAGATGCTATGTCCCGGGGAGCCCACCCCGGGACATAGCAGTGTCCCTGCCCACAGCTGTGCAGGCAGGGAATCCTGTGTTTGCTCTCACTTGGCAGTAGCATTTTCAAAACTCCTGTCAAGCTGGACCAAACACCAAGTCTGCTCCCAGCTGGCCTGAGCTTCAAAAGTGCTCCTGCCTTCTGGGAGCAGACTTTACACCTGTTTCCCTGCCCGCACTGAAGCACACAGGGAAACAGATGAAAATATTGCTCCACCCACAGGGAGCAGCATTAGTAGCTGCTCTCTAAGGGCAGGAGCAATACCGGCTTGCGTTGTATGCAGGGAGCTGCCTGGGGTTTTGGGACCTTTGGGCCTCCTTCTGTGGCTCCCAAGGACACTATAGTGGGTGCATTTGGTGGGTACCCACCTTTAAAAGGTGAGGGTTACAGAGGATGGGGTCCCCAGGGCTGAAATTTGCCTGGCGAAGGGGGTCGCATGACCCTCCCCCTCAAAATGTTGCCAGTCCCGAGGGCTTTAATCAGCCCAGAGAGGGGGGCCCATGAGCCCCTCTCCTCAAAATTTGCTGGGCCATGGGGGATGATATCCCTGGGGCACCATGCACAGCATGGGGTTGCATTTACATATGGCAGTTACGTATTACTTCATGTAAAAAACAAAAATAGAAATGCACTGAAAAAAACAAAGGTTAAAGTGACGTTATAGTTAAGTGAATTTGTCAATGACAACATTACCGTTTTGAACAAAAAAAAAGCACAGAAATTCACCAGTTATTGTTAGTAGTACTAACTCTAATGTGTGATGCGGCCATGCACTGCTTATGACCTCACATATGACTTCACTCATGACATGTTCTATGACATCATTTATGACATTACTGATGACAATAACATTTATATAAACAATAGTAACACATAAAATTAATATATCAACTAAAACTCATTAAAATAATTGTAAAACTATATTGTAATCACCATAATAGTGAAAACAATATTAAGAACATCGAAATTGTTTAAAACAATATTACTTACCTCAAAAACAATATTCTTGTCAACAATAGTTTTGCAACATGATATTTCTGTGACATATTTAATTTCAGATATTTCTGTCGCCTAATGTTTATAACTCGATATTTTGTCCAAACAACCATTCTCTCTCTCCTCGCTCTCTTTTTGCTCTCTCATCACTTTCTCTCTACCTTCTTCATCCATCCTTCTCTTTCTCTCGAAGCCCCCAGATCCTACTGCAGTAAACCTAGAGTAGCTGGGGAAAGCAACAGAGGCACCAGGGGTGGCCTTGGCTTTAATCTGCTTCCAAGGGCCTGAGCCCACCGGTGAAATACCAGATGTCTTAAAAGGCCTGTCTATCCCTGCCAGTGAAAGGCGTTCTCCTGTTCAAAGACCTGAATAAATTCAACTACATTGTCCCAACATCAATGGAGCTGAATTGTCTCTCACTTCAAGCCCCCATCGCCTCTAAGGCTAGCTGCATCACACACAGGGCCAACAGATCTGGCACCTGACTTATTTGCACCACCTGGAACCAAGTCTTAGACTGGAGACGAAGATCTGCAACAAATTAAAAAAAATCAGAAAACATACCTTTGCCATCTACACTTCTAGGATGTGGAATTTCTGATTAACATCAAAACCATTCTGGCCCTACTATAATTCAGGAAGAGCTTCTGAAAGCATCTGTACAAAGAAGCCCCACACTACAGATCACCACCCAATTGCACACTGTTAGCAACTTTACAGACGTGCTTCAGGCCAACTACCCCCCCCCCCCCACACCCCCCACCTCGCCCCCCACCCAAAGACAGTACGTACTCTTTTGCTTCTGGTCAATATCACTCATAGAAACCCTCTCACATATATAGGTGTATGCATACATACGCAAAGCTACTCAACATTAGCTGATTGGTTGAACAGCCTAGTTAATTGAACAGCCAGGTGACTGCATCCTTACTGAACCAGGAATGGCGTCTTCAAGTCCCATTGGACAAGATTTCCACAGGATAGTGGCCTCACTGAAGAAGAACTGTCACCTGGAGACGTCTTCTAAGCAGGAACTTGGACTCATGTAAAAGAAGCAGGGGTTCTGGGCCGGACATGGCGTGGAGACGCTATAGGTGAAAGGTAGGCGAGGCAGTGAGGCCTTTCCACTGGGTTCTGTGGCAGTCAGTGGTTTACAAGAAGTATTTGTGGTGGGTATCCATCAGTTTTTGAAGCCATAAGACTCCAAAGAGTTGTGTAGCGCTTTTCTTGTAAGGCGCTACAGTTCAACGAGCACAAGCATTTTATGGGCATGCTTATGTTACTGAAGAAGGTGTCTGAGTTCTTGCCTCTCCTCTGCGGCTCTGATGTCTTATTGAGGCTTTGTTTAGTCTCCAGTCAACTGAACAAAGACTGAAGAGTGAATTTTGTAACCTATGCATATGATATGGAATGACTATAACCTCGTTTCTGAACTGGTCTGGGTGCAAGGAGAACAAAGCTGTGTGTGTGAACGAGACTGGTGGATATGTAAATAATCCAAAAGAAATGCCATGAAGCAGGAAAATACCATATGGATTTCAGAAGTAACCTGGGGCTCTCACTCCAGGAAAAATAATAGTTTGAGATTTCTAAAAGAGTGGTGTCCATAGTCAAAGGTGAAGGTAAGATAGCCGCTGATCATGCGGCCAGTTACATCTCCAACTGGGGCTGCTTTGTGTAAATGGCACACTGTCCCTGTTTGCGCTGCGGCAGAACCTAACGAGGTGCGCTGAACACATTAGCATCAATTGCTTATAATGTGCTGCCCAGGGCTCGAGTTGGGGTACCAAGTGGGAGGACGGCGTCCCCCCACTTATTTTACCGGGAGCTCGATAACTAGAGCAAATGGAGCCACACATTCATTCTTTCCGAAAAATAACAATGCCTTGGGACCAATAGTTCAACTAAACAGTAAGATAAAGTGAAAATACATTTGACTCTTCCTATCTATTAAATACTCTCAATGAATTTTATACTTTTCAAATATATGTAGTCACGGAACAACCAAGTGTATTGAATTCAGATTAATCTGTATTATATTTCAGTAAATGCTAAACATATTTTTTTCAAAAATGGAAATATTGACAAATACATTAATACAACATTAATACAAGATACATATACACATATTTACATTTATACATATGACGCAAAAACAAAAATAAACATAAAAAATAGTTTCTTCTCTTTGCCCTTATTTTATACCAGGATGCAATTTACATAATCTAAGACAAGTGCATTCCTTTATTAGATCACCATCCTTGGGATCGCCTTAGGGTTTAATTAATTCAGAACCTATATTACATCAGGCGGTCTCTACTAAATTCAATTCTCATTTCATTTTCATAGGGTGTCTAAATGAATCTGTCGACGCGTTTCAGCCAAAATATTTGATGGCCTCATCAGGACTAGGGCAGTTGAGTGTATACTTTTCAATTCCACCGTTCATACAGAGGTAGAGCTAAAGGACACTGCAATGGCTCACTAACGTGGCAGCAGGAGTAGATACGCCACTTACAGCCTTATTCATCAACGGGCCGTTTTGCGAGCCCCTAATAGCGATTCATAGCAAATCGCTATTAAGGACTCGCAAAACGGTATTCATGTAGGAATTGCTAAATAAATAGCGATTCCTACACATTCCTTATTTGCGAGTAGCAAATTGCTAATCGCAAATAAGGAATAACTCCCCATTCATTCCTATGGGCCAAAAGGCACATAGGAATGAATGGGTAGTATTCCTTATTTGCGATTAGCAATTAGCTAATCGCAAATAAGATAGCGATTTAAAGGGTGCCAGGGGTGTCCAAAGGACACCCTGTAGCACCCCTTAAATGCAAATTGAAACAGGTGTTGCACACACACATGTCCAAAGGACATGTGTGTGTGCAACATGCAACTTAGAAAAATGCTTTTAAAAGCATTTTTCTAAGTTTTTGCTATTTACCGAGAGGTCTGACCTCTCGGTAAATAGCGGCCCAACATTGCGAATTAGCAATTTTGTTGATGAATTGCATTTAAGGAATCTCAAATAGAGATTCCTTAAATGTAATTCCTCGCAATTTAGGGAATTAGCAATTACCGATTTTGGCATTTGGATGATGAATCCCAAATGCAAAAATTGCGCTCGCAAAGGGCCAGATTCTCAGATTCTGGCCCTTTGCGAGCGCAATTCGGCTTGATGAATCAGGCTGTTAGTCTGCTTAGTGTGCGCCCTTAAATGATTTTGAGCAAGGGGCACGCCCGGTAATATCTTCCCCGTAGCTCTTGCCTCTGAGTTGCTGAGTCTTCTTTCTAAAACCTATTCCGCTGTCGGTCACACTATCCCTCGAATTCCAACGCCGTGGACACACATTCACTCTTTGGCCTCTCTGGGGCGAGATTGGAGCCCATTCAGAACGCTGCTCACACGCTGGCTTCTCTGATGCAATTGCATCTAAGGGGTGAGTGAAAGGAGGCAATGAGTCTGATGGTGCAAGCCACCTTTCGTGACATCACTTCCTGTCGTGACATCAGTGTCCCTCAACTTCTTATTTTAGGACTTGTGCCCTGGTGCTGCCCTCAGAGCAGCCACTATCTCTCAACCGTCCTGGGGCTGCACAATGGTGAAAGGTGGAGCCGCTGTTTGAAGCATGTGGCCTGCGTTGTAAACGGGGACAGAGACCCTCCCGCGGTGGGTGAAATGAGTGACTGCGCCCACCTACTGATGAATGTGTGAAAGGGATGAGCCCATGGCACCTCTATCAGAGGCCACTCAGTGGACGCACTGACGTCTCATCTTTGTGGCACACAGTCTCTGCTCTCCCTGACAGCCTTTTTGCCTGTGCACCCGCATCTATAATACAGCAGGGAGTGCAGAGGCAAAACTTCCCTTCATTTGCATGTGACCATGCCCCCATGCAAATAAGGGAACGCATTGCTATATATGCACCTGAGCAATCTGTATTACAGAAGGGGCTGTGCAAGCGTCTGCACCCCCTCATGTAATATTAAAGTGCCCCGTGACCGCATAAAGTGGGAACACACACAGGTTGTGCCCTGGGGCACTTTACGTAATACTGCCCCTATACTCCAATGTTAGGAATACCGACAATGCGAATGCGCTGGCACGTGAGTACACAAAGCAAGTGCACCTGTTTACCGACCAAAATGGATTTGTACCTTGTGAACAGTTGATCGCAGCTGCAAATCTCAGGCAGTGGGGTTCTCATGGAGAACAGGGATTTAGGATTAGTGCCCGATTGTGAGTGTAAACAGTGATATCTCTGAAGCCGCAGGGGAAGATATATGGTCCATATTGTTTCAGAATTAGGAGATCAGCCTCAGACCTGGGCGAGAAAGCAAAAGGCACACAATTAATCGACGGAATGCAGAACAAATCAAAACATTAACCCCCAGTCAAGAGATCTGGGTTAAATCCATCGTTCTTTTGCTCACCATGCCACCCCAGTTTAGACCTGTCCATATGCAAATCAGTCTTGACGCTGCCCCATGGGAACAGTCCAGCGCGAACTGCCAAGCCAGGTCCTCCCTCGACCGGAAACAAGCATCCTAGGATCGGTTTCACCACTCTTCAGCCAGAATAGCTTCATTCCAGTGGCACAGTGAGCCCAGGACCCACATCTGGGCATACCTGGCACACTTAGGGCGAGAAAGCAAAAGACACACAATTGATGGACGGAATGCAGAACAAATCAAAACGTTCATCCCCAGTCAAGAGATCTGGGCTAAATCCATCCTTCTTTTGCTCACCATGCCACCCCAGTTTAGACCTGGTCATATGCAAACCAGTCTTGACCCTGTTCCCCAATGGAAACAATGGAAACAGTCCAGCCCGGACTGGCAAGCCAGGTCCTCACTGGACCTGGCTTGGCCGTTCGGGCTGGATTGTTCCCATGAGGCACAGGGTCAAGACTGATTTGCATATGACTGGGTTCAAACTGGAATGGCATGGTGAGCAAAGAAACTATGGAATTAGGCCCAGATCTCTGTACTGGGGTGAATGTATGACATTCTTCTGCATTATGTCCATCAACTGTTGTTTTTGCATTTGTCACCCCCGAGAGGGACGGGTATGCTCAAACGTGAGTCCCGTGCTCTCCATGCCACTGGAATAAAGCTATCCTGGCTGATGAAGGCTGAAAGCCTGAAACCGGTCCTAGGATGCTTGTTTCCAGTCCAGGATGGATCTGACTTGGCAGTTTGGGCTGGACTATTCCCATGGGGCACTTTCTTAAGGCCAAGCGTGGAAAAAGGAAAAATCATGTTTCCTTGTCAGGTTGTAAAAAGGTCAAATAAATGTTTGTGAGCATAACCTCATAAAAAAATTGCACAGTGGAAATTGCCACTCTGTAGTTATAGTTCAGCTGCACTGAAAAAGCTTTTTTTGATTTCCCTTTAAATTGGGTGAGTGTGATAAAGAGGCAGGGAGGGCAGGGGAAGAATGAGGAAAGAGGTGGAATCAAATCTAGGCAGTCTTGGTATTCTGCATCCCCAGCATTAGGTAGTGCAGAGTGTGGCTCCCAGGAAATAACATTGGGCACTCGCTTTCTTTTAAAACAAATGAAGCAATGGCTGTGAAGGACACCTTGAGGGCAGAAAGGGCTCCCCCTGGTCAGTCACAAAAAAATTGAAGAGTCAAAGTGCAGAGGTAGAGATTAAGAATACAGAAAAACCAGCAAAGAAGGACAGATGAAAAGAGGGACAGAGTGTGGGATCTATGTAATCGAAACCAAAATCACATTTGACCTAATCCTTATTTTATTTTTCAAGGAGGGCATTCCCCGATGTGAATTTCACACCTTGGTACATATTGTTCAACTAGAACCATATGGGAAAACATGTTTGCTAGATATGCTTCGCTAGAACCCACTTGATTTTTAGATCTCGCCTGGAGACAGCATTTAGTTGTCTGGTTTCAAAGATCTATTGTGGACATTGCCAATACTTACAGTTTGCTTTTTGACTTCCCTTTTCTTACCATTGGTCTGCTTTCTTGCCAGGCTCATTTGCTTGCTTCTCATTTGAAGACTTGCATTCTTCTCTTCACGTTGTCCCTCCTCTGGAGCATCGCTTCTTCACCATCCTTTTGTTTGGATGACTTTTATGTTTACACTCACAGATCTACTTTTTACATTCTCTTTGAGTTCTTCAAACGAGCATATGTGTTTTCCTGCTCTTTCCCATGTGCGCTGTTTTCTATTTTAGACAGTAGAGAAGGTTCGCATTGCGAAGTGGTTGGGGTCTGGGAGGAGGAGGAATACAAAACAAAAACATCACAGAAGACAATTTAAAATATATAAAATTGCACGCCTTCCTCCTGACCCTCGCCTCCCAGACGTGAGGAACTGCTGCACACTGCGTAGGCTCCCAGATGCCAATCCCAGTGCTTCTCTGATGCTGGGAATACTACTCCCAGCATGGGAGAAGCTATGGGATTGGTCTGAGCGCCCTGGTTCGGAGCTTAGACAGGGACTGGGAGCCTGTGTTGATTCTCCACCCGGGTATACAAAACTGCTCGGTTGGAGAAAGGTTAAGTGTGCATGACGGTTTGGTCCACCGCAGACGGACGGCCAAACTGTCATGTGCACTTAGCAGTATCCACCGCTCCCCCCTCCTCCCTCGTGCTGCAGCGTCAGTATGGATATTTTCTTTATTGTAGGGCCTTGCAACTGCAATGTACTCTTTGTCCCACAAAATGAGCTTAGGCACACTTTTTATATTTGATTTAATTTACCAATCTAAGAGGACTTTCTGCCATCTTGGAATGGTACATTAAAACAAAAAGATTGTCACCGCAACATGACGGATATGTGTGCTTGTGTGGTAACATGTTTGTGCATGTGGGATGACTTGCTGCTACCGTCATGTCATGATATTCAGGCACACATACATATGCAATATCACATTTCTTGTCTAAGCTGAACAGTATCAGCAAAATTCATTGGCAAATCCAGCATGTCTGCAAAAGGTGAGATCTAATGCTTGATTTTTGTGAAACACATAAAGTCTGGATCTGATAAGTCGGCAATGGTACTTTCTGCTTACTAGAGGCAGTAATACAGTATTGTTAGGAAGTATTCGTACAGATTGGAAGCATGTTTATTGCTATGATAATGTGGCTTATTTATAATTGATAAGAAAGCAATTTTATATACAACTTAATACCAGGATTCGGGCATTTTTGCGAGCTAAAATAGGTGTTTCTATTACCCAAGTGAACGTAATATGCCACAATGGTGCAATAATTAAGGCTGCTTTTTCACGTCTGATTACGGTTGACAAAGCTGCATGTTGAAAGGCCTTGTTGTGATATTATGACAGGCTTATCAGGCACAATGTCTCCATGATGCTTAGAAGTGGAAGGTGTCCTCAGTGGGAGTAATTGTCATTGCTGATAAAACGGATTTTATTTTTGAGGGCAGAATAGAAAGAGAGTCCCAGGGAAGGCCAAGCTCGCTTCATGATGCGATAAGTCAGCGGGCGTCCAGGTTCCAACCACGGAGGCCATTTTGGGCCATTCCCTCATTCCACCGCGCGATTTGATGGAGCTCAATTGGATCCACAGTGTGACAGCCCTACTTAGAAACAAGCTTAGAAGTTTCTCCAATTCAATTACAATGGCGGAATCCCGGCTCCACCAGCCCTCAAGCATTGATAAATGGTTTATCGCAGCCATGGATTTGTGTACGTGGCTGAAAGACAAGACCATTGTAATCGAATTAGGCCTTGTGCGGCGGCAGAGGTATCGGATATGTTGCATAGTTATATGTCCAAATGATGGATTGTCCTTCCAGAGAGAAGCTTGTACTCAGCCTCTATGGTCAATTATTTGTATCCCAGAGTGGCTGCTCCCACCTCTTGGCTGCATTGATTTCTGTGTTAATCATCTCGGTTTGAGTATCACGTACCACAGGCACCGCCTTCCCTTAAGTTCTAATACACCTCTCATATTTTAGTAGGTGTGCTGGTCTGCTGTTCTGTGTCAAACTTGAAACTTCCAAATGGACTTGGAATCTTTGCAGGACGTTAGCCGATATACATCGAAGACAAATGATCTCCCAGCTTCATGGAACAGTCAACAGGATGCGGTCTTCAATATAATGCGCCACAGAGATCATTTTTAGTAGGGCGTGAAAAGGAAGCGCTCGGGGTGGTAACGCGTGAGAGATTGAGGGCATATTACAAAGTGGCTAAAAAGAAGGGCAGCAGTGAGGTTAAGGAGTTCAATCATATTTCTATTATTATTGTTATTGTAATTATTATAATTATTATTATTATTGTTAAAAGGATGTGGGAGCATTATTATTATCTTTGTTATTATTGTTGTTTTCATTATTTTTAGTATTATTGTTATTATTATTATTATTGTTATTATTATTATTATTATTATTTATCGACATCATTATTGATATTGCGATTATTACTGATAATACTAATAACAATAATGATGGTGATAATATCAATCATAATAACAATAATGGTAAAATAATAATGATAATAATAATAATAATAATAATATTATTTTTATTATTATTATTATTATCGTAAAAGCAGGAGCCCAGGGGTTTTCTGTGGAGCCCCCGACCAGTGCTGCAGAAAGCAGAGTTTGCCAAATCCCAAGCCTGCCTGTTTCCACCTCATGCATCTTCCTTCCCCAACCTGTCTCTTCATCTCATCTTGAAGGTTCTTTTTCATCCCCACTTTCTACCTTTTTCACTGTTTTCTTATTCTTTCTCCTCCTTCGTTCTCTCCTTCCTGCCTTTCTCTCTCTCGCTTTGGTTCAAAGTCTGATTGTGAAATCTAAGCCCCAGTCTTTGAGGATGAGTGTCGGGTGCACTCCCTTCAGCCGCCGGCACACATTGAGCACTGGGCGCCAATGATGGTAAGGGCAACACCAACTAGAAAGATTACTAAGATTGGACCAGAGGGAGTGAAAGAGATGGTAGCTTTGGGAATTAGGAAGGCATTTAAGTGTATTCAAGAATGGAAATGGAAATGTGGAGTAGTGTGGCTCACTGGTTAGAGGCGGCAGACCCGAGAGCAGAGGACGGCCCGGGACCAGGGTTCGATTCCCGACGCGGCAGGTTTCTGGACCAGGGTCAGCGGACTCGATAATTCTCTCGCCTCGGTGCCCACTCTGATCAGCGATCACACTCGGCAACTCTGGGCACTAGCTTGCCTCATCTTCACTAATGGCCCCACCAGACCGCCGGGGATGCCTGGTCTCACCCTGGAGATACCCATTAAGGGACCATCTCTCAGGGAAGCCAGGAAGGGTTTCGCAGCGGTCGAAGCGCGGAGGTACCCCTTCGGGAGTGATTCCAGCGCTATATAAGCACATAATTAATTAATTAATTAAATCCAGGGTGCAGGTAATGCTACCTATGGAAGCTAAATATAACATACATATGGGGCAAGGAACTGGTACATATTTGGATTTGGTTAAGCAGAAGGCATTTGTTTCCGGCTATAGATCTAGTGAAAATTTGCAGTTTTGGCCCCAGCACTTTCTTGGTTTCAGGAATATAGATCTCACCGTACAGTATGTTGCACGCCGGCTGATTTTCCAAACTGTGGTTTGCTTTGGATCCAAAGAAATGAAAACAAAAAAACATCCAGGAAGGATCTCTCTTCTGCCATCAATTGTTTTCCTCTGGATGGTCTGTAGCCCAATCCCATTGCTACACTCAAACCCCACTAAACCGACAGGCACGCTTGATCCCCCTCCCAGGTCCTATTATTCCTGAGTGCAACGCCTCCCCTCCGCCATGGTGGTAAGCATGTTACTACTTTTTGAGTCCGGCCCGACAACGCAGCTGTCTGCTGACCTACTGTTTCCAATATGCTTAGCGTGGGCTTTGAGTCAGCCCACTTCAGCCACTGGCTTGTGTTTGTTACACAGAGAAAGCTAGGAAAATCCAGGAAAAAGAAGAGTGTTCAATATTGGTCTCTCTCGGGATCTTTCTGAAATGTTGGGACAATGAGACCACTCACTCTCCAGCAGTAAAAATGTTACTGTGACATTTTGTTCTTCTGGCCTTGTACAACCTGTCCATCATCATGTGCTATAGACCCCTCGGATAGGAACAACACCCTTCACTCCAGTTCTTGTGAATGAGAATTGCATGAGATGTGCCAAAGATCTGCTTCCTGGGAATTTCACTCAAAGGGGGATTAGTAGAGGGTCATTCACTGGCATCTGGTTTAATTGGTATCCTAATCTCCTAAATAACACATAGTCTGGTCATTAATGCACTTGCAGCAACGTTGCACCATATAGTTGATTGTAGGAAAAATCAAAAATAACAGATCCAAGTGAGTTGCTCATTTGAAGTAAAGTATCACATTTTGGACATGGAAATGTCACATAAATGCAAAATGAAAACAGCCAGTCAGCTTCTTCTGTATTGGGAGGCCCGGATTACACAATTGTTACTTACCTAGACCTCCCCGGCTAGCTTACTAAGGGCCTCATGTACAAAGTGTTTTAACGGTTGCAAACCCTCAGATTTTGTAAATCTGAGGCTTTGCAACCGATAGATAGAACACTATTTGAAATGTACTAAACCCAATTAAAGATCCGGAAAAGGTTTTCCAAATCGGTATTTGGAAGGGGTGTGTTTAGGGGGTCCCTTTCAATTAATGACTCCTTATGGAATGCACCAATGTTTTGCAACTTAAGAAAGCAGGTTGGAAAACATTCATATTTTACCACCAACTCAAAGGAGGTGGTAACTCATTCATAAACGCAAAGAGATCCCCAAGGGACCCCTTCCCATTTGGAATGTTGTTCAAATGTTTTTTAGAAGTAGGCAGCGGTCAATGGGAACACTTCCTTCTCCTAAAAAAGGTTTGCGTTACTTTTTAATTTTCTTTTAACGCAGCCCGTTTTCTTTTCAGGAAAACAGGCTGCTTTAAAAAAACAGATTACTGTATTTAAAAGCATGGCTACTAGCAGGCTACCATCTCTGTGATTGTGGCCAATGATAGTGGGTCAGAATTTGACATACCTCATGAATATTGATGAGGTAGGTCAAATTGCTACCTACAATGATTTCTCAGTTTGTGAAACAACCTATGTGCAATAGGTTTGCAAACTCAAAAACAATTCAGAAAAAGTTGGGGCACAATTTGCAACCACTTTTACCAAATCAATTCCTTGTACACGAGTCCCTTAAATACTAGGGTCTGAAGAACTAGAGCTAGGTTCATTTTTAACTACATTCTTGCACTGGGGAATAGAGAGAAATTTCACACTTTGCATCGAATTGTGATGTTCGGGGTGTGGCTTAGGGCCAAAGATGGCAGACGCAGTCTGAGTGAGCTCCAACACGTGCGCCATCTATATTATTTTTTATTCCTGCTGCTCACCTTGCCCCCGAACCCCCACAATCTCAATGCTGTGGCAGAAGAGCTGATGCCGTTGTGGATCGGGGCTCAGTTCCTGATTTCAGCCTCCAAAGACTTTGTGGGACGCCTCAGGCCTGACGCGGCTCGTCTTTTTGAATCAGGTACCATGGAGGAGAGGAGTCAGTGCCCAAGGAGACCACTGTGAGGGTTCCCTGGCCCACTAGCAATGAATCCCCGGTGGTAAGTGCGTCTCTTTCCACCTTTGGACTTTGATTCCTAGGCCTATCAGGCCAACTGCCAGACCTTTGGGTGGAGCCCTGTGATCTGTGGCCTCTGACGCCTTCTGGGCAGAATGCGGGGAAGCCTCGAGAATGCTTGGTGTCCTGACGGGCACCTGGAGAGATGGTCCTCTCCCTGGTAAGGGGGATCTTGTATGGGCACTGGAGTGTCCCCTCTCCTTGAACATCCTCTCTGATTTTGCTGAGTAATGTCAGGAGTAAAGCAGGTCTGCTGCATAGGCAAGCCGTGTGGCATACCAGGAGGAAGCTGTAGATTTCAGAACTTGGACCCCTTGGTTTCCCCTAACTAAACCTTAGACTGGCCCCCACAAATATTGGAGCTCTAGCTGTGTGGTGAGTGTAGCTGAGATCATTGTGTGGTGGGGAGGCACCATCAGTGGGTTGACCCGGACAGTGTGTGAGGAGGAGAGAGAGCGAGGCATTATCCTGCTGCTGTAGTGGAGAAGCGTATTTAAGAACCCAAGATATTGAGTGGTCCTGCATTGATGGAGGCAACCTTGGTTCATTGTCCAAGGTAAGATTGGCCTTATACCTACCTCTAACTTGACGCCATAAATGTTACCACCTCTCTAATGCCTCTTATCTCATCACTAGTGGGCCCTGTAGGTTCAGGTAGGTCCATCATGCAACTGCTCGTGTCTCCTCCATTGGGCTAGGCTGCTCTGAAGGTTGGCTGGTTGGTGGAGTGCACTAAAGGCTTCGACATGCGGTTCTTCGACATGCGGTGCTTCGACATGCGGTACTTCGACATGCGGAGCTTCGACATGCGATGCTTCAACATGCAGCTGGGGGCGCCTTACCTGGAGCTTGGAATGTCCCCTCCTGGTCGGGGCTCTTATTGCACCTTCTGATCCAGTATGGCTAAAGACAGTTACCCACAAACTGCCAAACACAGCATCAGAGATAAGCCTGTCATGTCTGACACAACTACAATGCTTCAGGTCATCAACATATACAAATGAGCCCTTGAGGCCAAAATCTGTGTGGTGGGCTCAAATGTCACTCTTCTAAGAGGAGATCTGTGGCAGGCGGTGAACAGAATCACAGAGGCAGATGGCTGGGTGTCAGAACTAGTAGACACAGCCAGGACCCTACAACAAACAGTGTTCAAATTCTCTGCAGAGTCCAGGGGTGGAAGACACAGAGAGGTGTGCCCACAGAAACAACATATGGTTTGTGGGATTCCAAGAAATTGGGAAGGCACCTCTCCTGAGAAATTTCTACAAAAAAGGTTGCAGACGTTGATGCCTAAAGGAAGAGTCTCCATATGCTTCATAATCAAACGCTCACTTCTATTGAGGACCCTTGCTTGGTGCCGCTCGCCCTGCCCCATCTCATTATTTTTGTCTTTCTGAACTGTAAGGACAGAGACAAACTTCTCCGTTTTTGCTCGAGGACAGGAGAAAACTCATCTACAAGTCGAATCATGATCTTCCGAGATTACACAAACTAGTTTAGCAACAAAGAAATATTTTTTAGTCAAAAGGAAATTTAGAGCAATGAACATTCAATACATGCTCCTTTACCCAGCCATACTAAAAAATCATATTTTAGTCCTGAACCTCTTCTTTGAGACACCATAGGAGTTCCAGAAATGGGTGGAGGAAAGACACAGCATCAGGTCACATAGACACTCAACTCTTGATGATGATATGACGCCCTCCGTTGAAACTCAGTTGTCAAAGAACATCAGCAACCACTCGATCAATAGGAAGCCCTCTCATTTGGCAAGGAGGTGAGGTCCAGGTACATCACCGAAACATCATTTATAGCGGAATTGGACTATGCAAGGTGCTAGTCTTGTAGACCTGAATGGCAGGGTGCTCCCCGGACTGCTGACATACCTGGCAACATACTGTGACCTAGCCTGCTCCATGAGCAGTACTACTCCCTTGGTCGGGGCGAACCATGGGGGATCAATATAATATCATCATAACTGAAGAAGTACTGGTGGTACAGGGTCAGTAAGATGTGGTCACCAGGCAGCGTAGTGGGGTGTGCGGCATTAGCCTCTATATGTTGCTGAACCCCTGAGGCGAAGTTCTTTTGCACTGTGTTTTGTTACATTTGGGGGATGTTGAAATGCAACAAAGAGATAAGGAACTTTTTTTTGCCCAGTTGGCATATGTCTCTGATATATATCCCACAAGAAATACTTCATGTTCTCGAAAGGTGGGTTGGTTTCAATGGGTCAAGACAACAGGAGCTGTGCCGTTCCTTAGGAGGAAAAACTTGTGAGTCACACTATGTGGTGCCACTGGTCTTTGTGAGGGATCAATGAAACAATATAGAAGACACAAATATAGAACTACCAAAATATCGAGTAAAAAATATAGAATGCAAAAATATCGAATTCCTATCTCCAAACAGGTAAGTACAAAAATATTGAATCAAAAATATTGTTGTAGAAAATATAGTTAGTCAAAATATCGATTTTTTTTAATGCTTTAAAGTAATTAAAAATTAATGAAATAATTAATATAATTAACTTAAACATACTTAAAATACTTAAATAACCTTAAAATTAATCAATAATTAATGTAAGTTAAAAAAACCATACAAATTGACTTGTTAATACATATATATATATATATATATATATATATATATATATATATATATATATATATATATATATATATATATATATATATATATATATAACGTAATATTAATTAAAAAATTTACAATATTTTTAACGTAGGATAGCGGAAAGGGTAACATTTACTATTACCACTCCAGTGAGTGCAACAGTAGAGAAAGCGTTGGATAGCGTAGGGGTAAAAAATACTATTCCCACTCCAGAGAGTGCAACAGTAGGGAAAGCGTTGGATAGCGTAGGGGTAAAAATTACTATTCCCACTCCAGAGAGTGCAACAGTAGGGAAAGCGTTGGATAGCGTAGGGGTAAAAATGACTATTCCCACTCCAGAGAGTGCAACAGTAGGGAAAGCGTTGGATAGCGGGAGGGTAAAAATTACTATTCCCACTCCAGAGAGTGCAACAGTAGGGAAAGCGTTGGATAGCGTAGGGGTAAAAATTACTATTCCCACTCCAGAGAGTGCAACAGTAGGGAAAGCGTTGGATAGCGTAGGGGTAAAAATGACTATTCCCACTCCAGAGAGTGCAACAGTAGGGAAAGCGTTGGATAGCGGGAGGGTAAAAATTACTATTTCCACTCCAGAGAGTGCAACAGTAGGGAAAGCGTTGGATAGCGTAGGGGTAAAAATGACTATTCCCACTCCAGAGAGTGCAACAGTAGGGAAAGCGTTGGATAGCGTAGGGGGAAAAATTACTATTCCCACTCCAGAGAGTGCAACAGTAGGGAAAGCGTTGGATAGCATAGGGGTAAAAATTACTATTCCCACTCCAGAGAGTGCAACAGTAGGGAAAGCGTTGGATAGCGGAAGGGTAAAAATTACTATTCCCACTCCAGTGAGTGCAACAGTAGGGAAAGCGTTGGATAGCGGGAGGGTAAAAATTACTATTCACACTCCAGAGAGTGCAACAGTAGGGAAAGCGTTGGATAGCGTAGGGGTAAAAATTACTATTGCCACTCCAGAGAGTGCAACAGTAGGGAAAGCGTTGGATAGCGTTGGGGTAAAAATTACTATTCCCACTCCAGAGAGTGCAACAGTAGGGAAAGCGTTGGATAGCGTAGGGGTGAAAATTACTATTCCCACTCCAGAGAGTGCAACAGTAGGGAAACCATTGGATAGCGTAGGGGTAAAAATTACTATTCCCACTCCAGAAAGTGCAACAGTAGGGAAAGCGTTGGATAGCGTAGGGGGAAAAATTACTATTCCCACTCCAGAGAGTGCAACAGTAGGGAAAGCGTTGGATAGCATAGGGGTAAAAATTACTATTCCCACTCCAGAGAGTGCAACAGTAGGGAAAGCGTTGGATAGCGGAAGGGTAAAAATTACTATTCCCACTCCATTGAGTGCAACAGTAGGGAAAGCGTTGGATAGCGTATGGGTAAAAATTACTATTGCCACTCCAGAGACTGCAACAGTAGGGAAAGCGTTGGATAGCGTAGGGGTAAAAATTACTATTCCCACTCCAGAGAGTGCAACAGTAGGGAAAGCGTTGGATAGCGTAGGGGTGAAAATTACTATTCCCACTCCAGAGAGTGCAACAGTAGGGAAACCATTGGATAGCGTAGGGGTAAAAATTACTATTCCCACTCCAGAGAGTGCAACAGTAGGGAAAGCGTTGGATAGCGTAGGGGTAAAAATTACTATTCCCACTCCAGAGAGTGCAACAGTAGGGAAACCATTGGATAGCGTAGGGGTAAAAATTACTATTCCCACTCCAGAGACTAGAAACAGTAGGGAAAGCGTTGGATAGCGTAGGGGTAAAAATTACTATTCCCACTCCAGAGAGTGCAACAGTAGGGAAAGCGTTGGATAGCGGGAGGGTAAAAATTACTATTCCCACTCGGGTGAGTGCAACAGTAGGGAAAGCGTTGTATAGCGTAGGGGCAAAAATTACTATTCCCACTCCAGAGAGTGCAACAGAGGGGAAAGCGTTGGATAGTGTAGGGGTGAAAATTACTATTCCCACTCCAGAGAGTGCAACAGTAGGGAAAGCGTTGGATAGCGGAAGGGTAACAATTACTATTCCCACTCCAATGAGTGCAAAAGTAGGGAAAGCGTTGGATAGCGTAGGGGTAAAAATTACTTTTCTCACTCCAGAGAGTGCAACAGTAGGGAAAGCATTGGATAGCGTAGAGGTAAAAATTACTATTCCCACTCCAGTAAGTGCAACAGTAGGGAAAACGTTGGATAGCGTAGGGGTAAAAATTACTATTCCCACTCCAGTGAGTGCAACAGTAGGGAAAGCGTTGGATAGCCTACGGGTAAAAATTACTATTGCCACTCCAGAGAGTGCAACAGTAGGGAAAGCGTTGGATAGCGTAGGGGTAAAAATTACTATTCCCACTCCAGTGAGTGCAACAGTAGGGAAAGCGTTGGATAGCCTAGGGGTAAAAATTACTATTCCTACTCTAGAGAGTGCAACAGTAGGGAAAACGCTGGATAGCGTAGGGGTAAAAATTACTATTCCCACTCCATTGAATGCAACAGCAGGGAAAGTAAATACTTCATAAAATAATTTTAAAAAATGTAATATTAATAACAATTACAAATGAACTAAAAATAATTACCAATTTAATATAATATAATAATTAACCAATTAAAAATACAAATTAAAAATATTTATTAGAAACCATTACCTATTAATACAAATTAATTACCAATTTACAATTAATTAATCAGCAATTGAAAAATAATTAACAATTATTTAAAAATAAATACCCAAAAATAAATTAAAAAATGTAATTAATTACAATTAAATTACTTCCCACCCTATTCCCCTATAAACCCACAACCCGCTACAGTAAATAAATTAATAAAATTAACATAATTATCAATTAATCACCTAATAAAAATTAATTACCAATTATAATTTAATTAATTACCAATAAAAAATTAATTAACAATTAATTCAAGAAAAACACCAATAAATACATTAAAACATTTAATCAATTATAATTAAATTACTTCCCACCCCATTCCCCTATAAACCCACAACCCGCTAAAGAATTACGCAAAAATTAAATACCATAAAATTCATTACTTAAAATAAATTATAAAATAAATATACACTTTTCACACATATACTAACATAAAAAACAATTTAAAAAATTCGATATTATTAAAAAAATCAATATATTTAACATCTATATTATATGCTTCGATATTTTGACTTTCTATATTTATGTAAATCAATATTAACTTACTTACCTCAAATTCGATATTTTTGTTGTCTATATTCTGTCCATTCGATATTTTGTCCATTACATTCGATATTTTTGTTGTCTATATTCTGTCCATTCGACATTTAGTCCATTCTATATTTTTAACTCGATATTAATGCAATTCTATATTTTTAACTCGATATTTTGACTGTATACCCTTTGTGAGATAACATCGGGCATCCATTTTGTTGTATGTAATGCCATCACACACCCTTGCAGGTGTGTGCTTCATCATCTGGGCTGCTCCTCGTTGCGTCGGCGGTGCAATACCCAACGGACTCACCTCTAGGAGGGGCACTTTATCGGAGATCTTTTATCCAACAGCCGTTTTGTGAAGTGCGGGTGTGGGACAGGGGTGTGTAGACATGGAAGTGAGTTTAAAATACTTTTAAAGTATCCAATACACAACTTGCTCACTGAGGATATCTAGTCATTATGTTTTTAACCACCTTTTACCACTGAATACGCCAACTGCACATATTTTAGCGTGTTCTGGAGGAATATATCAAGTCACCATTATCATGGTCTAGAAACCTATACCTGTTTTTATATGCCTTTTGTTTCACCACTACAGGAAGATCCAGCCCATCACAGATTCATGAACACAACAAGCACTCTCTTCTTGTGACACGCAAATTAGTCTATTGGATACTTTAAAGGTCCTATAGTGTAGACAGTCTCAAATTAACAGTAATTAAGGTCCTGAAGAATCGCAAGTGAATTAACACAGAAGCGAGAAACATGTCGACCACCACTAGTACACACTAACCAGCACTGTAACAGAAACATTGTATTCCATCAAGTGCTTGTTACCATACATTTTAATTAAGGCAGGAGGTCCCCGGAATAAAGTTTCTCATAGGTACTCCCAGCCTTATTTTAAACTCACTTCCATGTCTACACACCCCTGGCCCCACACCCGCATTTCACAAAACGGCTGTTGGATTAAAGATCTCCTATAAATTGCCCCTCCTAGAGGTGAGCCCATTGGGTATTGCACCGCCTACCCAATGAGGAGCAGCCCAGATGACGAAGCATGACACCTGCAAGGGTGTGTGAGGGCATTACATCGAACAAAATGGATGCCCCACTGTGATCTCACAAAGACCAGTGGCACCACATAGTGTGACTCAGACCTTTTTCCTCCTAAGGAATGGCACAGCTCCTGTTGTCTTGACACTTTGGGTCATACGCTGTAGCTGGACCTCCCACTCATGTGGAGTGGAAATTACCCCTTCTCCTCTCTCCCCCTTGTTGACTACATTGGTTTCAATTGGGACATTATTGTGAGACCATCTTGACAGCACGCGATACGTTGTGACACATGACACAGTGACTCCTATAGTGTTACATACCCTTTCCTTCTCCCCCATGGTGTGTGACCCAGTATCTCAGTAAGGTCAGTTATGTATCCTCATTTGGATCATAAATATGTCTACTTGAAAACATTTAAAAGGGGTGCGAACCTTAGAGCAGTCAAATGCCCTAATGCAGACATCATTGTTTCTACAAGAAACCTATTGTGCTGGCAACAAATGTCACTTTTTGGCCCAACTGGGTGTCTCACAGGTATTCCATGCAGGGTTTACTAGAGGACCAAGAAGCTAGGCCATATTAATTTGTAAACACTAACTCCTAAAAGCTTCGCGAGTTTGGAATGACAATCTGGGGAGGTTTGTGGCTGTTACTGGCTCACTATATGGTAAGCTATTGTCACTGATTAGGATGTATGTGCCACCTTGACAGCAGCTTTCTTGGAATGTGTTGACACAACTTTACCCAGGGCCCTGGGTCTAGCCTCAGTCCCTGTTGCCAGGGCCAGCTCTATGGCGGTGGAACTGGTGCCACGGCACCGTGTGCTGACTTCAGGGGGCACGAGGTTGCAAGTTTATTTTGGTTTTTAAAGCACCTGCTGCAGCCTTCCTTGCCTACAGCAATTTCCAGGCACCAATAACAATGTCACGATAACTCCAGTTATTAATGTACTTCCGGGAGAGAGATCTGAGTTTTGTCTAGTTGAGGTTTTGATTAATCAGAAAAACACGCAGAGGATTAATGTGCCTGCTTCAAAGAACGTGTACCTTGCAGATCACAAAGCGCATATAATGTAAATAGGTCAGTGGGTTACTGCTTTTCTAAGAGATATCAGGGCATATTTACAAGGGGTATCACCACCAGAACGTCCCATTTTTGACGTTCTACTGGCGATAACCGTTCGACCTTATTTACAAGTCAGCGTTAAGCCACTTAATGTGGCTTAACACCGCCTTGCAAATAATGCCCTATTCACTCAGCACTTAGCGTGAAAGGGGTGGGCAATGTGGTGGGCGTTCCCCCACAACAAACATTGCTTTTTGACGCTGCACCCTATTTACAAGGCTGGTGTAAATATGGGGCAGAGCCAAAAATAAGACCAGGGAAAACCTGGTCTTAAAAAGGTGCAATAAGGAGAAATGATGAATTTTTCCTAATTTGTGCTGTTTCTATGTGTGCTGCATCCTGCAGCGCACATAGACAGAGCAAATCGCCATTAGTGATTGTTCATGTGCAGGAAGGTCTGCCTTCTTGCACATAAACAAGCATTAAATAATGACGAGTTGCAACTTCTATATGTGCTGCATTCTGCAGCACATATAGAAGTTATAAATCGGCATTAGTGAGTGTTTATGTGCAGGAAGGGACACCTTCCTGCACATGAACAATCATTCCCTGCAATGCAGGCATCCTTGCAATATAGTGCAAGGGTGCCAGCGTTGGCGCTAGGCAGCTAAATTTAATGTCAGTGCTAGGGGAAACACAGGGGTGTGCCCTATTATTGTAATTACAGCGCATCCCTGCATTTTCAGAATGTCGGACCGCAGCGTTACCAATTGTGGCACAGCACTGAGCTTCGCCATTCTGTTGTGAATTTGCTGCAATCTTTTGTTACTTGCAGTTTATAAGTTAAAATCCTAATATTGAACAATTAATTATTAACTGTCATCAAAGAAATGCATGCACGCTGCAAACTATAGATTAGAGCATAGATTAATGTTGCAAAAAAGGGTTCATTTGGGTAGAAAGCGATTCTTATAATAAAAGAGCACCCCTAACTATGGTGTTCCGTTCTCAGACCAAGCACTCTAAAACCATACTGCCTACCAGTATGGATGACATCATTCCTACACCTTGTAGTCCTCTGTCTTATGTAACATTTCCTATACACTGATTTACACACATATGATTGTCTCTGTGCAACGTGTGTGATGCAAGGTGCTCTGACACCCTACACTGGTATAGGTGGTGCTATATAACTAATGAAGTGCATCTTAAAAAGAGTGGTTATGGAGACTTGAGGGCACTGTCAAAGGGTGGTGGTCTGGGAATCCAATGTGGAGGTGGTCACCCCCGCCACCACGGAGGGGGCGCCAACAAACATTGTCGCACCGGGCGCCTCCAGTTCTAAAGCTGGGCCTGCCCGTGTCTCTTTGCCACAGCGATTGAGCCACCGGCCAAATGGATTAGGATGGATGCCTAGATGAAGGGCTTTGAGTAGGCACAGGGTGTCTAGGACAGAGTAGTGTTGTTTGCTGATGATGTGCTAGTGTTTCTGCAGGGCCCTGAGGGGTGTATTACAAGGTCCATAAAGGAGAGCCTGGCAAGTGTATTCATGCACTCTTATTTTTAAAGCGTTTAAACTATATAATGAATATTGTCATGGAAGCTGTCAAAAGATATTGTTTCAAAAAGGTGGTTGATTGTTTTCTGTTGTCACGAAAACCAATAATATGTTTATTAACAAAAAAGAAAAGAAATGTGATGTCCTCTGAGTTCGCCTAAAACAGCGGGGTTACTTCCGTAGTCTCTCAGAAACACTTTCTCGCTCCTGGCGGGCCTCCTGGGGGACGGCAGAAGTCACCCGGGGGCACCTCCCAGTGGATTCAAATTATACTCTGTTTTCTCTTATAACTGCACACTTGTCACTTTCCTCTTGTGCACTTTTGACTAGCTCATGTATTTTTGGTTGCTCACAATTTTTACTCAAGTATTTTGTTTGCTCACGATTGTCACTATTACCTTTACTACCTCATGTATTTTTGGTTGCTCACAGTTTTTACTACCTCATGTATTTTGTTTGCTCACAATTGTCACTATTACCTTATGTAAGTAACGTATGGTTTTGCAATCTGTTCTTTTGTAATGTTTCTCATTATGTTTCATTTCTGTTCCTAATGTGAAGCGCTCTGACGCCTTCGGGTAAAGTCCGCGCTATATAAAAATGCATAAATAAATAAATAAATAAAAGATCAGGGAACGGAGGGGAAGCTTGGCACAGCTAAATTGAGGTGAGGGGAGGGGCTGCTGCTCGGCCCCCGCATGCACGCCCCCTTTTTTGCACTTAAAAAAAATGGTTGCCATTCCAGTTTTAGACAAGCGTGAAGGTGCGAGCCGTCAAGCTTCACAGATTTGCACATCTCTGTGCTAAAAGGAATACATTCCATCTCCTCATCAAAATCCCATCACATGAGCGGATTTCCGCAGTGTTCAGACTATAACTGGCTGCCCATGGCAAAGGGTGAATTGTAGAGTTGCTGGCAGTGGACGTGTGCACAGTGGGTGAATGACCTCGAAGCGCTCGGGGAGCCCGCAAAGGGGCGCAGTTGACACATTTAGATGCTCCAATTCGTTTTTCGGAGGTGTAGAACGTGCTTAACACTGTTTAGAAAATAATAAAGAAAAATAAATGCATGAGAGAAAGCGGACTCTTTGCAGTTATTTGCTGTTCCTTATGCATGCCTGGACTTTAAATCAACAGGGACCAGGTGCCGTCCCTTCCACGCCGCAGAGGGAGGCCAGAAAATCCAGCTCTGGTCAGCAGCCCAGCAAGGGCCTGATCATCAGAAAACTCCTGTCCCCATCATGGTGGTGACAGAGAACAGCTGGACAGTGGCTCGCAAGTGTGATTCAGCAAAGAACAGTTTCGCCAACTGGTTAGAAAAGTTTCCCTGGCAGGCCCTAATGCAGACTTGTGTCATCTGGACAAACATTGTGCTGCGCCTACAATCCTAAGACTTGTCGCTACCTCGGAAGGTCTTGTGCGCCAGATGGAACAACCGGCCATCTGTTTCAACGAGGAAGCTCATGGACTCGCTGTTCTTTGTTTACTCTTGGGACAGTATCGATGTCAGCATACGTAAGATAAGGCGTTTTAACACGTCGCAGCATGTATCGTTGACCGTCATTGGTTGAAATCATGACATTGGTGGATCCAAGCATGTTGGGTTGATGGACATTGGTTAAAGTCTCAAGGTCATGTTGATCGATGTAAAGGCCGAACATGCCGTGATGAGATCATATGACCTAAAGGCGAGAAAGAGCAGCTCAGCTGAGCCCTGCGTGAACCATGTTACCTCTCAGGAGGTTTCTAGATATATTGACACCCACGAATCATGGTGGGCAAGAAGCAAGTTATCTTCCCGAGGGAGTCATACTGTGAGGATCCTGGAGGACTGGCCAATGGTGATTTCAAGGTCTGGCCTTTGTTAGAAGTCCAGCATCATCATTCTGCAGAGTTGAGCATGGTTCTTGCATCTCAAGGGGTAGAGTCTCTTTTAGAGATGACCCCCTAATATCTAGATGTTTAGTTCCTCCAGCAGGAAATGGAAGAATAAAAAACAAATTGTGACTCACAAAGAGGTGTGCTTCGAAGACTTTACTAAGCTTTATTTGTATAAAGTACTTACTGTCCTGCTTGTAGCTCGACGACATCCGTAGGCATCTCGACGTAACCGTTGTGCTGATGTTGCTGATATGTGGCTACACCGATTGCTCTGCAACTCATAGTGCCTGCTTTTTCTGAGGCTGCCATGATCCTGATTGATAAATAATTTAATGTCTGAATTGTGGGGAGATAGAAGTGCCTGAAAGCAAATGAAAGTCTGAAGCCGCGTAGGCTTTTGAATTAGTTAAGCTCTTGGTAGAGCAGAATCTGGAGTACTGCGTCGTCTTTTTACACTGTCTCTGATCTTCAAAAAACATGTTTGCAAAACTACTTCTGGGTCACTTCAGGATCATTTAAAGGCAATGAGGCCTTGTTCTACCTCATCGTCTCTGCCTTCGTGAATCTGCAGGGTACCTGTACCTTCCAGGTTACTACATCTTCTGGCGAACAACAATACAAACATATCTACGGGAGCCAGGATCTCAACCCAGGTAGAGCGTGACTTTATTTTGAATTATGAGTCCTCAGGGATAAGTTGCTGAAGGACATACGATGAGGGAACACATTTACTAGTGTTTATTGTTCCACAAGCATGTGAGAAAGGGAGTTGTAACACTATTTTCAATATTTTCCCTTAAAGGTAGCACTACAAATGAGGAATATTTTGATTGGTAAAAGCTTACAATGCAGGGCACTGCCCTAAATGGTCTCACGTGGCAAGGGTGGAGCACAAAGGGGCAACTCAGCAATCCAGATTTAATCTTGCGAGCAGAGCACAAGCAAAGAGTTGGTTTTAAAAGTTTCCCCAAACACTGAGACAATGCGAAGGCCTTTGAGAGAAGATATGCTGACCTCAGTACTAAAGAAACAAGAAGATACTATTCAATCCAGCATCGCTGAAAACAGTTGTGGGTGCTGACCAGTGACGTCACCTCGCTAAGGGCATTGGGGATATGTAGCAGTCTGTCTTTGAAAACACAACAAATTCTGCCTGGAAAAAAACATTAGTATGGCCTTGTTGTTGTACATTACCAATCTAAACTATTTCAACTTTTATTGTGTTGTCAAATGAGTTATTCAATTTTACACTATTTTTCTTCATTAGTGTGGGATATTTCTTGTGTTTTGTTTTCACTTCATTGGAGTTTGTGTGCTGCATGAATACTTTATACCTTGTCTCTAAGTAAAGCCTGACTGCTTTTGTGCCAACCTACCAGAGGGTTAAGCACTGGTTACTTTTTGTGGTTCACCCTGACAAGGATTATAGTTAAGCTTCAGAAGAGCTCACACCCCCTCATTTAGAAATGGGTGGACTGTAAGTACTTCGTCGACAGAGTCCCTATTGGCTCCATTAACGGAATACTTCCTCCGACGGCCAGATGAAGTAGGCAGTGGCAAAAAGGACATTAAACCGTCGAGAACGTTTAGAGTGGGTGGTGCAATGCCTTTTATTTCTGTCGGTCACCACCAGGAAAATCCTGACAGTGAGGGTTAGCAAAAAATGACTAATGGCCCCAAACCCTAGGAGAAAAATACCAGGCTGTGTGGGTCATACGCTTTTTGTTTTTCACAAACAAACTCTCAATTTGGGAGTTTGTATTTTTGAAACAAATCTTTTTAAAAGTTTGACAGCTGGCCATCAAAGCTGATAGTACCATTCATTAAACTTTTCATACATTGACTGGACCCGCCATGATGACAGTTTCTGTCAATGTAGAGGGATGTCTCTGGGGCCAGTCTCATTTTGTTGGACGAGATGTTTGTCAGGGGAACCGAGAAAAGAACTCCGTTGCCTTGAGAACATTAATCCATCTGCCAAACCCTAAATCAGGTCCTTCGTCTTTTTTTTGCTCCAATTCATTGCTGTCTTTTTGTTGGTGCGTACCAGTGCTTCAATTGAGGCTACCAATTTGCAGTGCAGTAAAAAAAATTCCGCTTCCAATTTTTCTTTTTAATGTGTGTGTGTGTGTGTGTGTGTATATATATATATATATATGCAGAACTCCGTCGCTTTCACGCTGAAGCTTCCCTCCTGAACAGCATGCAGGAACGGACACGGACCACGGTAATTGGATGCCAGTAAATTTATTTCGGTTCTGTTGCCATAACGTTTCGACTCCGTTGAGCCTTGATCACATGACAGCGTGATTAGGTGATTCGCCCATTTTTAAAGTGCAAGTGCTAACAATTATTTAGGTCACATGGAGTAGACATAGAAAACAGATAAAGTTTTACAACTCAAAATTACATTGGTTGAAAATACTATAGGATAAAACTTTCTGTATCATGGTAAAATACTAAATAGCCAAGTAATATCACTTGAACCAACATTTCATTCCTATTTACATGTGCAAATATCGCTATGAAAGTGCAAATGATTGTGCAAAATATCGCAATACCTCTACAATAATACCATAGAGAAAATGTGTGCTCGTAGCTACTACACAGTAATATACGTAAAATACGTACATGTCCTAATGCTATCTCCTGAATATACTTTGAAGTATAACAAGGGAAATACATCGCCAATGGCCTATATCAATGTTAAAACATTAATAACATTTGATATTCCCGACTGGGAATCAACCACCCTCGATCCTATGTTGCCTTAAAGATGGCTCCTGCGACTGCACATATATAGCGTTTTTTCCACACATCACAATTCTGGGTTAAATCCCATTTCACGGTGCAATACTGTTAATATGTAACTCCTACTTGTGACCTGTCCATAAAGTGCTAAATTCTCCAAAATGTGTTAAAAAGTGAATGATGTGTTTTAACAGTTAAAACCAATTTTAATATTTTGTTCACAAATTTCAACTCTCTAAGACAGACTGAGCCCAGTTCTCTTTGAGTTGGAAACCTGCACTGAAAGTAGTCCCAAATAAAGTCCACATAAGATTCAATAAATACTTTTATATAAAAGTATTATATATATATGTAATTAACCCTTTAGCTGCGCGTGTCGGCCAACGGCCATCGCAAGCACTACCTCGGTAGTGCTGCGCACATCTGTTGGCCAATGCGGCCCCGCCCACTTTTTTAAACCACCGCACTGCGGCGGAATTTGCGCCGGCGGTTAAGCGGTTAATCTGCTAATATTATTTCATTTTCTGAACAGTCGCAGACCCCCTGAGTAGGTGTCGCGGACCCCAGGTTAAGAGCCACTGCTCTACAGGTTGCCACCCTGGGTGCCAGCCGAGGACTTATATCTCCTGTCAGTGGCGTAACAAGAGGAGGGCACGAGTTTTTGGGGCGGCGGTTCCAACCCGCCCCTCTTACTGCAGCCGTCGGGGGCAGTAAACACAGGAATCACCAGTACCCCCCCGCTCTTCAATGCGGCAGCCACGGGGCCGCACGCAGGGACCGCCACAGCCGGCCAAAGTTCTAGCCAGGGCCGGTTTTGGGCCCGTGGGGGCCGTTTTTGTTACAGGGGCGTTTTTGCAGCATATCGGCCCTGCAACAAAATCGGCCGAAAACCGGCCCCGGCAAAGAGCTCGGCCGCATCCCCAACCCCGTGAGTGGGGAGGGTGGGCCGGCCGAGCACTTTGCCGGGGGCCGGATTTGGTTCCCAGTCCGGCCCTGGTTCTAGCTACGTTTCTGTCTCATGCCACGCCGTGTAAAGAATATCACCTTGCCCTTCTCTGGACCACACTGGCACAGCACCCTGGATTTCACACTAGGCACGAGCCCTGGCCATCAATATCAGCGGACGAGCCCACTCGCCGGAGGAGGAAGGCGCGGGGGAGGATGAGTGAGGGTGATTGCCTGCAGAGAGAAAATAATGCAGTTCATCTTGGATGAAACATGTCCTGCTGCTTAAGTTCCTTAACAGGCCCGTCCAGGCCGCACTCCCACTTACCGGATCAATGCAATTCCTTCAAACACCCACTTCCTCCCTCCCCCTCCCCGACTCCGGCCAAAAAAAGCCTTCCCTAAATGAAACACTTATATGCATTTGATTTCTGGACTGTAATTACCGGACCCTGCGCATTGATTGGTCCAGTCCGTATTGACAGCCATTGGTGATTGATATGTCAGCACTTTCCAGGCTGGCAGCGCGCTCCTCCGGGATAGATGGCGTCTTGCGCTCCTTCTGTCTCGCGGCAGAGAGGTCTCTAACTTTGCTGCTTCTTTTGAAATACTGCAGGCGTGCACGATACGGGTTGGGTGGTTGTTTGGGGGAAACCCCCGGTGGAGGGCCAAGTATTTTAGACTGAAGTGTCACCAAACTTGACTTTTTTTCAGAGACAGCGCAAGAAATATCGGCACTAAGGGCAAAAAATAACATCTTGCTTCGGTGCATCCCCTGAGACGTATTTCCAGCTCACATTTTCAATAAGGTGCTCTCTGCTGCCCCCTGCTGGTGACAGCGAAAGGCAGCTCAAGCAGCCTTCTTGATGAACCTGCTGTGTGCGGCGACTTTAGGTTTAAAGCACCATTATTAATTAATATGGACAAAACTGCAACAAACGCAAACATTCCTTCTAACAGCTCATATTTCCCAGATATCCAGGCAAAGAGGTCGAGAAAGTGAACTACAAAACATGCTAGTCCGAAAAGCGCTTGGACGCCTCGTCAGGGGTAGTAAGTGCTACATAAATGCAATTACATTTACAATACTGAGCAGCCTGCACACACTTTCTGTCCATCACCACTCTGCCTTTCTTTGCATTTTGACAGCAGAGAGAAGCGCTGGGTTCTTTTTTTAGGTGTGACCTTAGAGACAGCTTTAGGAGTGTCATGAGGCTAGTTTTTTTTATATTTTTAAATTATACATGATATACATACGTGTAAGTCATTTTGGTCAGCGGGCTTCATCCATTGGTCTGTTTAATTGTCATTCACATTTTGCCTCCGCCCACCACAGCAAACAGAATTTTTTAGCAACTGGCTACCTGCAAAAAGTCTGTGTACACTTCACTTCTGCCTAAAAATAGTTCCTTTCCGTTTTTGACAAATGCTGGTTCAAAGTACACATTTTATTATATATAATAACTTTTTCAACTGGTTAATTGGCTATACTTGAGTTACCAGGTTAAGTGGTGATGTATTTCCTGTCTCCCTTTAAAGGTTGCAGTAATAAACTGACATTGTAACATCATAGCTGCCTGCGATTTGACTGCTCGGCGAGGTGGGGATTCATTCCTCTTTCCCTCACACATATTAATAAAATGCATAGCACAATGAAGGGTTGCAATATAAATAAAAAATCAATATTAAACCAACCACGTCAGTGAATGTTTATAAATTGAAAATGTGGAATGCAAGCTTATGGTGGTAACATTTAGGCGGTGGCATTTTATTTTTGGTATATGCCCGTGATGAAAAAAATAATAATAACCATTGCACCAGTTGTCTATGACCAAACCTGTTGGATGTGCCATCTTTGTTGTAAATATGTGGTGAATTAATAATTGCTGACTGGGGTGAAAAATATTTTTAATAGTGTGCATGTCAAGTCGTTATGGCTTATTTGCCATATCAGTTGCATCACTCCTTTATTAAACAGCGTTATATACAGGTTGTTTTTTCCACTTTGATTCTTTATCAGATTTCCTATGCAGGGCCGGCTTTAGCGCTGGAGGCATCCGGTGCGAAAATGTTTGTTGGAGCCCACCAATGACCTCCTTCTCCACGGATCCTCTCACTATCACCTTTAATCAGCACCCCTTAAGTCTCCACGCCTCTCTCTCTCTCTCTCTCTCTCTCTCTCTCTCTCTCATGCACTTCTTTTGTTTTATATTACCACTCGTACCAGGGTAAAGGTGTGAGGGCACTTTACATACACGTTACACAGGCATAATGAATCATAAGTGTGTTAATCAGTGTGGGAAATGTTACATAAGACAGGGGACTAAAGGGGCAGGATTCATATGTCATCCAAACTGGTAGGCACTATAGTTTAAGAGTTCTTGGCCTGGAATAGTCACAAACTCAGATTTTAAAACGTAACGCCATGGTTGGGGGTTGACTTTACTAATGAGAATTGATTTCCACCCAAGTGAACCCTTTTTGCAACATTAGGATAATGAAAGACCGGGGGAACAAATCATAACGCTCTAACCTATACCTTGCAGTCTGCATGCAGCTCTTTGAAGACAGTTAATAGCTCACTGTTCTATGTTAGGATTTAATGTTATAAACGACAAGTAACAAAATGGCCTCTCGGACAGAAGCAGTAACACACTGACCTATTTACATTGTATGCACTTTGTGACCTGCATGGTACACATGCTTTGCAACAGGCATTTTAACCTCCTGCACTACTTTATGATGAGTCAAAACTTCAACTGGACAAAACTCTGATCTCTCTGCGGCAGGTCCATGAATCACCAGAGTTTTTCAACATTTTTATGGCGGCCTGAAAATTGGTGGAGGCAAGGAACATGACAGCAGGTGTTTTTAAAACCATATTGTACTTGAAAACATGACACCCCCACCAAAGTCAGCGCCTGGTGCGGCGGCACTGATCGCACCGTCCTAGAGACGTGTTCTCATGTGTTGCTCTGGAACTGTGTTCCTCCTTGCCCATCTCAGCTGCCAGATGGGTGGCACATCACATACAATATTGGCATCATGTGGAGTGAGCCCTTGATGCCCCGCAGACATGAGATGGCAAGACAGCCCCATGCTTCAAAACCGCGTTTAAGTTGGGCGCTGAGCAGCTGAGTTGGTGGCAGTCTTCGGTCCAGGGTTCTCACCCCCAGACTGCCAGAAGACCAGGAGCACAGACCGGGGCGTACAAGTGGGTTTGCTTTCTTCTGAGACATTGAACTCACCAGTCTGCTCTGCCTCTCCAGTGGCCTACACAGGGCATGGCTCTCAAGCTTGGAACATTCTTAGGGGTGTGAACTCATTTGCATGTTTGATGACATCACAGGAAGTTATGTCACACAACTTTTGATATAAATGACAACACGAAATATGACAAAAAATCTAAATAAATATCAAAGAAACAAATACAAAGTAACACCAGACTCTCAATTACGTAGTCTCATGTCTTACAAGAGCAGAGGAGAGCGACTCCTAGTTGCCGGAGTGGCTTCTGCCAGTAACTGGAGGGGTGTTAAGACCCCCCCCCCCACCCCCCCCCGCACCCTAACAGGTGGCTTCTTTAAGTCTCAGCAGATGAGCTTTGCACGGAGTATAACTCATAATTTATCTCCAGTTTGTGAGTGTGATAAGTGATACTTGGGATCTCTGTTAGCACCCTGTCTCCAGTGCTTAATTTGAGCCAGTGGTTTCCGGTGTTCCCGCACCAGCACTTAATTGCCAGAGCCTGCACGTATTAGAGCTGCCACATAGTGGCGCTGTTTGTGCAATTTTTAAAGATGAGTAGAAAAGCAGTTGATTGTTTATTTAATATACATTAAAAACAACGAATACATGCCACCCAAGCCATTTCTAAAGCTTTGGTGGCCGTGAACAGTATGAATTGTCACACTTGTAGCAGTCTGATGGTTAGTAGCTGTGTTAGTACAGTGCCCATGTGTGGTGAAAACTGAGGTGACCTCCTGACAAGGGCCCTGGCACTTATTTTTTTTTTACAAATTAAGCACTGCGCTGTCTCATGTGCCTGTGCGAATAGGCGCCCGGAGGCGTTAGCGGCACAGTCCACCTCTTGCATGAACGCTGCTTTGAGAGGCTTTCTAAGGTGGAAAATCTGCACAGAGCCTTAACAATTAGAAAGGAAGTTACTTATCTTCAGTAAAGTTCTTTCTGATGGATACTTAATCTACCCATCACTCTCCCTCTCCCCCTCCCCTCTTCAGGGGTGGTTTTTATTTTTCACTACTATTCTGCACATTCAAATAAGCTTAACTGCCTTTGACCTGGCTTGTGTGGAGCTTGGAAAATTTGGGTGTAACTGACATCACCAGTTTAGATGAGCCCTTATGTAGCCACTGTCTCCTTTCCTGTATAGACTGTACTCACTCCACAGTCATGTTCGCTCTAGTGCCCCCTGGCGAGGCCGAAGGGTAATGCTGAAAAACTTCTGAATCCATTCTGTGAGGCAGGGTGACCAATATCTGCAGGAAGACAGAGGTGCCGATTCACAGAAGTAAACTGAGATAAAATGCTAAATTTACTACTTTTGGTATTCACAGAAAGCACCCAACTTTGCTCCTACTTAATGCCTTTTGTGAATACCGAAAGTCATACAGTTAGGATTTTATCTCAGTTTAGTCGTAGTGAAGTTAGGAGACCTAACCTTACTACTACTAAATGCCTTCTGTGAATACCAAAAGTAGTAAGTTTAGGATTTTATCTCAGATTAATTCTGTGAATCGGCCCCTGTGTATTCATCAGATTTTTTTTACCAAGGGTGAATCTGTCTCCCTCTCTGTATCCTAAGGGAGGGGAAAGCAGAGGTGTGTTGCAGTGCTGTTGCCTCCAACCTACTAGAGAGATATTACAGATTAAAATCTGGCTACTCTAGTCATTCTCTTATACAGAAAATAGATTACAAATGCATTTGGGTCTCCTTCATTAACGTTTTTAGTAACGTATAGCAGGCAGCCAGAATACTCAACAATGTCAATTATAGGATTTCCATACCTTGCATCACAATTTTAGAATTGGTAGCATGCATTCTTCAGGGTTAACTTTTTTTATAAAACAATTTTATTGACATTGACAATGAGCACTCACAGTATCAACAGGGTTTCCCCGTAGTTACCAGGAGGTGAAATTTTGACCCACATTACCCACAAAAGGCAGATGGGGCCGTATTTACAGTGGGCCACTTTGTCTAGGCGGCTGCTGCTGTAGTAGAGGTGTCACATCAGCCACACTAGGCCTGGGCGGAGTTTGTGGAGTTCCGCAAAAATGCTGTCTGAAATGTGCCCTCAAAATCGGGTTGTTTATGTTGAACCACATTCAAATATTCTTGGTGCACCGGTAGTTTTCTCCTTGCGTGTCAGGGTATTTAGAGTAAACACTGTCTGCTACACTTGGGTTCCTGCTTCATGAGCAGGAAATGACGTTGTAGATTATATGACTAAATCTCTTATAAGAGAGACCATCAGCTCTTCAAAACCAACAGGCATAAATAACAGCAGGACGCTTAATGCCTTTAGTTGGCTTCACCAACTGACCTTGAGCTGACCTTTTTACATATTTTATTTATAAGTCAAAGCACATTTTAGTTCGAAAAATCTTTGTATATATGCTTTTGTAAACAATTTTTCTCGTATTTATTTTAATGGGTTGTATACTGTTGTTGAATGACCTTGGAGCTCTAATTTCATGTAAAACGTTGCCAAGAGTCGTCAAACACACCCTCACAGCCAGATGTGGCAACAAATGGAAATACAACGGGCTTCACCCTGGAGATATTGACTAAGGGAGCATCACCTCACTGTATCACATTGTCAGTAGCGGCTGGTGTATGGGCAAAGTGGGGGGGAGAGGAGGGCGGGACGACAGACAAATAAAAATAAAAAAACATACCTGCTCCTTCTATAGTCTCTTGCTCCTCTTTGGCTCCAGACCACTGCAGGCACAGGGTATACAGTCAAAATATCGAGTTAAAAATAGAGAATTGCATTAATATAGAGTTAAAATATAGAATGGACTAAATATTGAATGGACAGAATATAGACAACAAAAATATCGAATGTAATGGACAAATTATCGAATGGACAGAATACAGACAACAAAAATATCGATTTTGAGGTAAGTAAGTTAATATCGATTTACCTAAATATAGAAAGTCAAAATAGCGAAGTATATAATATAGATGTTAAATTTGTCGATTTTTTAATAATATCGAATTTTTAAAGTTTTTTTATGTTAGTATATGTGTGAAAAGTGTATATTTATTTTATAATTTATTTTAAGTAATGAATTTTATGGTATTTAATTTTTGCGTAATTTAATTCTGTAGCGGGTTGTGGGTTTATAGGAGGAATAGGGTGTGAAGTAATTTATTTATAATTGATTAAATGTTTTAATTTATTTATTAGTATTTATCTTGAATTAATTGTTAATTAATTTTTAATTGGTAATTAATCAAATTATAATTAATTGTTATTAATTGATTAATTGATAATTATGTTAATTTTGTTAATTTATTTACTGTAGCGGGTTGTGGGTTTATAGGGGAATAGTGTGGGAAGTAATTTAATTGTAATTAAATAAATGTTTAAATTTATTTATTGGTATTTATTTTTAATTAATTGTTAATTATTTTTCAATTGCTAATTAATTAATTGTAAGTTGGTAATTCATTTGTATTAATAGGTAATGATTTTAATAAATATTTTTTATTTGTATTTTTAATTGATTAATTATTATATTATAATAAAATGGTAATTATTTTTACTTAATTTGTAATTGGTATTAATATTTTTCTTTAAAATTAATATATGAAGTATTTACTTTCCCTACTGTTGCACTCACTGGAGTGGGAATAGTAATTTTTACCCCTACGCTATCCAACGCTTTCCCTACTGTTGCACTCTCTGGAGTGGGAATAGTAATGTTTAACCCTACGCTATCCAACGCTTTCCCTACTGATGCACTCATTGGAGTGGGAATAGTACTTTTTACCCCCACGCTATCCAACGCTTTCTCTACTGTTGCACTCACTGGAGTGGTAATAGTAAATGTTGCCCTTTCCGCTATCCTACGGTAAAACTATTGTATAATTTTTATTAATATTACGTTCATATATATATATATATATATATATATATATATATATGTATTAACAAATCAATTTGTAGGTTTTTTTAACTTACATTAATTATTTATTAATTTTAAGGTTAAGTATTTTAAGTATGTTTAAGTTAATTATATTTATTATTTCATTAATTTTTAATTACTTTAAAGCATTAAAAAAAATTGATATTTTGACTAACTATATTTTTTACAACAATATTTTTGATTCGATATTTTTGTACTTACCTGTTTGGAGATAGGAATTCGATATTTTGGCATTCTATAATTTTTACTCGATATTATGGTAGTTCTATATTTTTGTCATCGATATTGTTTCAGTGATCCAGGCACAGGCTTCTAGACTCCCCTACAGCCAGTCCTGATGCTGGTCTCATGCTGCTGGTAGAATGAGAGCAGTGTTAGGATTGGCCTGACTGCCCTTAATTTGCGCTCCTAGTGAGATTGGGAGTTTGTGTCTGCTGCTTCCAACCCGGGAATGCAGCTCGGGTTGGAGACAGCTTCAGTGCTCATGTCAGTTTGGTCATCCTGAGACAGTCGGCCAAAGCCACGTGCACTGAAAGCAGTTTGTGCATTCACTCTCCTCTGTGCCTGTCAGCCCCAATTGCCCCACCCCCAAATTCTCAGCCAGGAAACAAAATACAATTTTGGGCAGGGGGAGACACTCCTCCGCCATGGCGGAGGAGCCGCAGCTGCATATTGTTCTACACATGGGCCTGGCAGATCATGCAGTGTGGTTACATTACCTGCTATTACAGTGGCGACGAGGATATTTGCTTGCCGTGCTGTAGCACATTTGAGAACTTGGAGGGCGCCAATATTAAAAGGAAGAAAAAGCAAATAAATATGTGGTATGGAAAACAGAGTTGTTAGAATGTTCTGAGGGGACCTGTAGTAGGCCACAATAAAAGCTTGCTGCACCCTTTGAAGCAAGTTGGCGGCCCCTGCAACAGCTGACTTCTGGGGGAAACTTTGGATAAGGTGCCTTAACAAATATTTCAGTGTAACAAGGGGAACCAACAAGGGAGACAAAAGATCCCTTCTGCTACACTTTGTCTATGCCTTTTTCGGAAATATACATCATGTTTCTCAGCCTTCCTAAAATGACAAGAAAAGATGAATATGACAAAGTAGTGGCAGCATTGGCAGCTCACCTCCATCTGCAAATTAAAATGAGAATGTTTCAGCCTACCCTAAGCTCAGCAACGTGAAGTTAAGTTACTGGACAATTTGTAGGCACGACTGAGGAATTTAGCAACCATTGCACTGTTTATGATGAGTACAAACATGTAAAAGACCAAGTAATACACAGGTGCAAATCTTCTGTCCTGAAGAGCATAATTCCGCAGGAGCCTAACATGACTCTGTACACAAGCCTAACACTAGATGCAGGGGTCACCAACCTTTTCAATTGTGAAAACTACGTCTGATCAAAGAAATCCATCCTGACCTATTACCTATATAGTGGGTTAGAAATGAACAGGGCCACTAGACTTATACGATTCTGCTGCAGCAGCATTTTTCGTGTAATTATGTATATGCCTAATTTGCTACATAATCCATCATCTGCTGCTTAATGCGCAGATTTCAACAAAAAACAATTATTTCTAACTCAAACTGATCAAAAGTTACAAAAAATACAGCAACAAGTGTTCCTTCGCACCAGAAGCCCTTCACAAAGGTTGACAGGTTCCTTTTCAATTGCTTATTGCTGTATTTGGGTGTTAAATTAGTACTAATAAGGTGATATTTTTGCCAGACAGTGTTACATGTGTAAAAAACCAAAGTACTGAAGTAATACTATCACAAAATGTGACATATTACACCGCATAATTTGTCTTTTCTTGCTGCATAATTTAGTCAACCCTGCCACATAATGTGGCCTTCCTCTGCCTCATGGCTCCAGTGGACCTGGATATGGTTACAGAAAGGCCACACATTTAACGACTGTTCACAGAGTACCCAGTCCTGCTGCAGTGAGCACAAAGCATTAATGACACAAGAGTTGTATCAGGAAAGGTTTGCCTATGGGATCCACAAAGACCAGCTCTGTCCCTTTATTTTTGTTAATGTTTCACATTAAAGAAGTGAGTGTCTCACTTGGGGCTTTGGTCTTTTTGTCACTCAATACATGGGTTGACACCAATCTGGTTATGAGTGGGAAAGATTTCTAATAAGTGGCTAATTGCCCAAAAGTCCATTGGCTGATGTCTAGAAAATGCCCACCCTGCCTTAATAGGTAAACGCTAATGTTCAGTGGTAGCGGGAATAAGCCGTGCCAGAGGATGCAACATTAATTCATTAATTAAAAAAATACTTTCGCAAGTTAGTACTATTTAGGAATGCAAGGAAAGAAAAGGGGAGAGAAAGACAGGAAAAGCTCAAAGTAAACAGGACATTGAGAGAAAGAGAGAAAGAAGGAAGGAAAGATGAAAGACAAAGGATAAAACAGAAAAAGAAAAGGACAGGAAAGAAAGTGAGAGGCTGATAAAGGACAGATGGAATGCAGGAGGGAAGGTGAGAAGGAATACAGGAGAGGAGAGAACTGTGGGCCAAGTTGAACTCTGACTTTTGCCCTATAATGTATGGCTTCTACTTACTACTGCTAGTCGATGAATGCACTATTATGCGGTTTAGGTAGTGAAATCCACTTAATTCGAGAACATGATGCACACGTTTTAGAAGATGCTAGCTACACATGACTTTTCAAGAGAAATCAAGACTCCCACTGGGCCGCCATTAGAAAGCTCTGAAGCCACCACAACGTCACTTTTCAGGACGTTGTGCTGGCGATAGGGGATTTGCCTTATTTACAAGGCAGTGTTAAGTGGTAAATATGGCACCCTTTTGCGCTATAGTTAGCGTGAAAGGGGAGGGCAATGGGTGTTGCTGTTGGCGTTCCACCTCAACACCCATTGAATTTGGCGCTGCTCCATATTTACAAAGCTGGTGTAAATGTGGGGGAGCGCCAAAATTAAGACCAGGAAAAACTTGGTCTTACCCTAGTGAGACAATGGGAAATTAGTCCTTTTTTCTGTGGAGTGTGATATAGTAACCCCACTTAGTGGCATCTTATCACCACAAGGCTGGTAAGAACGGAGCCCTTCATTACTTGTAGGTCCTGATGAATGCCACGGACCTGACTTGGCCATAAGGCAGAAACATGTCGACCGCACCTACAATGGTGACGGGACAGTAACTTCCCCATTGCACCAATCACTTGTTTTTAATACCATATAGTTGCCTTCCACATTAACATTGATTTTGTAACTGTAATGGTTTTTAAATTTCACTCACTTGTCACAGGCCCCCACTTAGTTTAGAAGTGCATCCCTGTTGTCAGGTGTATGCCTGCCCTCCACCAAACCGAGTTTCTGGAAGGCAAGGATTGGTCAATGATGAAGCATGACACCAGGTGGTGTGTGAGACCAGTCCGTCACTTCTTGTGAGATGCCATCATTCACAATTTAAGCTTTACCTAGGTCACTACCCTGGGAGAAGTCCCATTTTGAGTTGAACATTGTATGTTGGAGGTTGGCCTGCTCCTAGCGCCCCGTGCCTCTAGTTCCCTCCCCCAGGAGCCCCCGGGGATAGTGTGGTTATACGTTTTTGCTGTTACCATATGTGCAGCATTGAGCAGCACGCATGTAAACAGCAAAATGCTCATGATTGTTTATTTGCAGGAAGGTGGTCCTTCCTCCACATGAACAATAATAAAAAAAAAATGATGTTTTGCAACTTTCATGTGTGCTGCATGAAGTTACAAAACGCAATTTAAAGATTGTTTGTGTGCAGGAAGGAACACCTTCCTACACATAAACAATCATTCCCCTCAACACAGACACCCTTGCACTGTGGTGCAATGGTGCCTGCTTTGGCGCAAGGGGAAACACAGGGCTGCACCATATTTTTGTAAATATGGTGCAGCCCTGGGTTTCTAAAGTGCCGGAGCGTGTCGTTAGCCTTCTTGGCTTAACGGCACACTTCGACACTTTAATAGTAAATATGCCCCCAAGTGTTTTCCTGATTCAGTGATCTTTGGAAGTCAACATTGAACCCAGCCCCAGAGCAGACTAAAGCCACCACAATTGCAAAGGAAACTGAAGGAAGGAGGAGGCAATTACTGAGACTCTGGAGGTGAGTAGTGCCGCCATCACCAATTGACATTGGTATCAAGGTATTGGTCCAAGACTGGCACTCAAGAGACACATTCTGGCTAATTTACAAGTAATCCCCTTAGAGATTGTTTACTCAGAACGGTAACCATAATCTTAGAGGAAAGAGGTCAATGATCTGGGGACCCACACTAAGTATATTTGTAAGCATTTACCAGGACCTACTGGCCAACTGAGTGGGACTGGCCTGGGCACCAGGCAAGATGAAAAGGGAGAAGATTAGGTCAGCTGGATCAACCAAGTGCTGTTTGAACAATATACCACAAGGTGTTTCTCCTGGAAGCGCAACACCAAAACCACTCTACCAGGACAACCGAGGAAAAGAACATAGTAACCAAGGTAAATCTTTGATCTACCCGGATATGTGTTATCTCCCATTGCATGGGACACATTTCAAAGGTTTTTCTGGCCAGGACTACCAATGGGTTTAAATTCACAAAAACGCCAGGGGTAGCATAGATTATATCACATAACCACAGGAAGTGGCATCTTGTCAATCAATCATTTGTAAAGCACACTACATACCCGTGAGGGTCTCAAGGCGCTGGGGGGGGCGCTACTGATCGAACAGTCAGGTCTTGAGTATCCTCCTAAAGGTCAGCAGGTCTTGGGTCTGTCGTAGGCTCAGTGGGAGGGTGTTCCATGTCTTGGCGGCAAGGTAGGAGAAGGATCTCCCACCAGTGGTTGTTCTTCGGATGCGCGGGACGGTGGCGAGTGAGAGGTCGGCGGAGCGTAGCTGGTGGTTGGGAATGTAGAAGGAGAGCCGTCTGTTGAGGTAGGCTGGGCAAGTCTTGTGGAGTGCCTTGTGTGCATGGGTGAGGAGTTTGAAGGATATCCTCTTGTTAACGGGGAGCCAGTGCAGGTTTCTCAGGTGGGGGGTGATGTGGCCGTGGCGTGCTACATCTTGGATCAGTCATCCTGAGGCGTTTTGGATGCGTTGTAGTCGTTTGATGAGCTTGGACGGGGCTCCCGCGTAGAGGGCATTTCCGTAGTCGAGTCTGCTGCTAACGAGGGCTTGGGTGACTGTCTTTCTTGTATCTGTCTGGATCCATCTGTAGCTCTTCCGGAGCATGCGAAGGGTGTTGAAGCAGGAGGAGGAGACGGCATTGACTTGCTTGGTCATTGAGAGCGTTGAGTCGAGGATGATTCCCAGGTTGCGTGCGTGGTCGGTGGGTGTCGGGGCTGCCCCCAGTGCCGTCGGCCACCAGGTGTCGTCCCAGGCTAATGGGTTGGAGCGGTCTTGTGATCTTCAGCTCTGGATTTTCCATCTGTTTACCTTGCCACCTACATTTCAAATAGGGTGCACACATGATAGGAAATTACACATTTCTCTTTTTTGTTGCATGTACTTTTAATGCGTTTCTTGGGAGGTGAATATTGTTCCATGCAAACACTGGAAATCGAAAGTATTTTGATCTCAAACGGTCAGGTTAAAGTGGTTTGCTTAGTAGATACCCTTAGCATGAAATGCGCTGGTAAATTACAGATTTACAAGCACAATTTTGAAAAAAACAACAGTGTTTTTTAATCTTTGTTTATTCCGATAAACTATCTATTGAATGTAAACTATGTTATTGGCATACATTATTCTTTAGAATTGTTAATGCAATTCTGATTAGCAACAAGGTAAGTTTTTTTTTATTCAAACACAATTTTCCATGTGTTCACAATAATGAAAAAATTGCCAACATCTTGTTTCAAAATTTGCATTTTTTATTTAATGTTTTTATTTGATTCAGGAGAGTATATGTTGCACTGCTGTATTTTATGTTATTTGAGAGAGTTACAAGTGTGATGCCTCAGGTCGTAGCCGGAGCTGCGGAAAGTTAACATTGCACATCACAGCCCTTTTTACTTTCGGTTCTTGGCATCCCCTTTGGCGCCCATGAGGTCAAGGGGGGTAAAAGGAACGACACAGATTGTAAAGAACAACACAGTGGTTGCAACTCCGACCTCTGCACACCCCAAAATGGAGTCCATAGGAGAACCATGGTTCTAATGGTGGTTTCAGACAGAAACAACGCCATCAGAAATGGTCCTCTAACACCATTTCTGGACCAAGAAGGTAATTAACTTCATAAGTATTTCCAAAACCCATGTTTACCCACTGCTCAGCTGCTCATCAACAAGCAACAAGTAGAATATGTGCATTACTTCTATATCCTCGTCCCAGTCATTCACCCAGAAGGCTATCTTTGCACTGAATAACAGATGTTTACCCAGCAGTACTCATTTTTATTGACTTTAGAAGGATGAAAGGCTAAGTGAACATGCCGGGATTTGTCCATGAGGTCAAACACCGGCCCCTTCAGCGGGCACATTATTCCACTAAGCCACCAGACCAAGATTACTGGGGATGGGATGGGGAAGAAATGTGCAGAAATTCCTAGGCAATCACAGTAAAAATATGGGAACTAGTACAAGGAGGGGCGGAAAATGAGGTAAATGCACATACATTCATGTATTATTTATTGAACAACAAAAGCATTATACATATAATTATCAAATAAAGATTATTTATCACAATTTCAAATACACGATTAAAATAAACTTAAAATGATGACAAAATCGCCAACAATAATAGAAAACACAAATAATATATTAAAAGAGAAAAGGTGGCAAAAATATATGTTCGACGCGCGTTTCGGCATGTAAAGACAACGCCTTCCTCAGGAGCCACACAAATTTCTGCAACATAACAGAAAAACATATCAATATAACGAAACCTTATCTGTTATCTACAATATCAAAAAACAAGCAGTGCATTCACATCATTTAATAAAATATGTCCTCCATAGTATAGCTACTAGACCCTGCTGATACATTTTAATAATTCATACATTGAAACATACTAAAAAGACACAATTATTAACAAATGATATAATGCTAGAAAAATTGATGATTCCAACATTTGAGACATCAAAGAATTTGACAGTTATAAACACCATAAATAAACATTTGACAAATCATTATATCCATCTACATTTGTTCACATTTGTAGACTGAAAATTAATATAAACTTCAGAAACCAATTATGTACATTATATATTATACAATATAGATACAAACTCACTTACTAAAAACAGGGACAGGGTGCATCTGTCTTTGATCTTTTTTTTTATATATACTCGATATGAACGGAACCTATGGTACATACAGCAGAATTTTCATGAAGACAATTGCAGTCCTTACATCAGTGTTGTGAACGCCTATTCATTAAAAATAAAGGATATCAGTAAATAATATCGAAAAGGCGGAAATTGGGCAAGATCTTGGCGCCGTTAGTTAAACACTATCTTGAACATAAACACAAACCTGACGAATTCCAGTGGCGCATTCTGGAGAAAATCAGAGTTCCAGATGGCAAGGGTGGATGTGCCATTCGTAAGAAACGCGAAGTTGACTGGATTTTTGTTTTTAATACTTTCTCCAAGGGATTAAATTCCGAAATCCCCTGGGAGAACGCGATTTTTTAGATAATATTGTCACTATTTTTCAGGCTTATCTCTACGAATGCTGAAAACGTTAATCTATTGTCTAAATGAAAATTATATAGTATAGTATTCTCTGATATAAAGTATGGACATATTTTCCTTGTTACCTATTTCGCACGTTTTCGAAACTAAGTAGTCCTTGTTTCTCAATAAACCTAGTTTCGATTCATTTAAACCCCTTTAAATATCTTTTTTTGTCTTTAATTATGGTCCACATGTTTGGTACCACTGATGTTATCAGTTTGAGTTAGTATGGTATCATTTTAAGATACACCTTACATCTCATAGATTTTATTTATTTATTTATTTATTTTTACCATTTGTTAAGCGCACTGTTACCGGGCGGTGTCCTGGCGCTGAAACGATACATTATCTCCGAGAGGCAAAGAAAATTACTAGAGGTTAAAGAGCCATGTTTTGATATTTTTCCTGAAGGTCATGAGGTCATTACTTTGTTTTAGGGCGAGGGGCATTTCATTCCAGATGCTGGATGCTCCGTGGAAGAAACTGCGTCCTCCCCATCGGGCTTTCCTAATACGGTTAGTCATAACCAGGCTTTTATTAGCAGATCTTAGTTGTCGCCCTGGTTTGTACAGTTGGAGGTGTTCTTGAAGGAAGGAAGGACCTATTCCATTTACTGCCTTGAATACTATACAAAGAGCTTTAAACATGATACGTTTCCGTATTGGAAGCCAATGTAGATTTTTTAGTTCCTGAGTGACCGATGCAAACTTAGGTAGACCAGTAATCAGTCGGGCAGCAGCATTTTGTAGCGTTTGCATTTTGTTCAGAACTCCCTGCTGGGCCTCCAGATACATGCTATTGCAGTAGTCAAGGCGGGACAGCACAAGTGCTGTCACCACCGTTTTCCTGCTATCACTGGAAAGGAAGGGAAGGATTTTCCTAATGGTTTTTATTATCCAGTGGATGGAGGATGATAAGGCATTAGCGTAGATAGATAGCGTAAACACACTTTGGTCTACCTTTTTCTTTTCACATAGATTTAATTTATACTGCATTCAGCAGTAAAACGATATCGCAGTATCTTTTAGTTCATTCTCCCCCTTTTTTTTAACTAGCCTTATTGATTTGGCTCTATTGTTCTTTGCGGTATACGATAATAATTTGTGTGCTGCGGCTTTGGTATGCCCACAGTTAATTGTATGTTGAGTTGTGTATTCTTCACTCCATACATTACAACTTCACACTGCCGCTTTAAAATTTGTCCCACTTTACACGTGACCCGCTCCGAAAGCTATTTTTACTTCCGTCCGGTGTGTGCTGTTGGTTATCACCGTAACGGACGCTAGACGCCAGCAGGAATTTCCCCCGTCCCTCACCAATTTCTTTTAACTTGGTAAGTTTATTTACGGGCTAATTTTATCTTTTTTCTGGGCGAGTCCCATGTTGTAATATGTCTAACGCCTAGATGAAAATAGGTATTACCAGACATACCTTCCAATTTAATCTCGGGTTGGTCTGGTTTTATTTTATTTTTCTGCTATAGACTTGTACCTTCGGCATTACCCTGTCAGGAAAAACGAGCAAATGCGGTAGAAAATATTCCCGCTTCGCATCGACGAAGAATATCCATTTTTAAATACCACCTCGGCAGTCTCGGTTCACTGAAAAATATAGAGACTCTGCCCTTGATAATTTTTGGTGAGTTGGATATTTGTATAGTGGTTACTATCGATAAAATGACACTTGTTTTAAACATAATTTTCGTTCAGTGAATTTTAATCAGCTCTACCATGTTCCTTTTCCGTGCAGGTAAAACTGTTGTTTTACATCATTTGCACGGTTTGTCCGTTCACACGGTCTTTCAACTTGAGCCGTGTCTCATCATTTAGACGTCTTAACGTACGATCGCGGCCATTTTTATAAAGGTGAGAGACCATGGCCTCTTGTATTTACCTCTCTCTATTTTTCTGAGTGCCCAATTTCCGCCTTTTCTATATTATTTACTGATATCCTTTATTTTTAATGAATAGGCGTTCACAACACTGATGTAAGGACTGCAATTGTCTTCATGAAAATTCTGCTGTATGTACCATAGGTTCCGTTCATATCGAGTATATATAAAAAAAAGATCAAAGACAGATGCACCCTGTCCCTGTTTTTAGTAAGTGAGTTTGTATCTATATTGTATAATATATAATGTACATAATTGGTTTCTGAAGTTTATATTAATTTTCAGTCTCCAAATGTGAACAAATGTAGATGGATATAATGATTTGTCAAATGTTTATTTATGGTGTTAATAACTGTCAAATTCTTTGATGTCTCAAATGTTGGAATCATCAATTTTTCTAGCATTATATCATTTGTTAAGAATTGTGTCTTTTTAGTATGTTTCAATGTATGAATTATTAAAATGTATCAGCAGGGTCTAGTAGCTATACTACGGAGGACATATTTTATTAAATGATGTGAATGCACTACTTGTTTTTTGATATTGTAGATAACAGATAAGGTTTCGTTATATTGATATGTTTTTCTGTTATGTTGCAGAAATTTGTGTGGCTCCTGAGGAAGGCGTTGTCTTTACACGCCGAAACGCGCGTCAAACATATATTTTTGCAACTTTTTCTCTTTTAATATATTATTTGTGTTTTCTATTATTGTTGGCGATTTCGTCATCATTTTAAGTTTATTTTAATCGTGTATTTGAAATTGTGATAAATAATCTTTATTTGATCATTATATGTATAATGCTTTTGTTGTTCAATAAATAATACATGAATGTATGTGCATTTACCTCATTTTCCGCCCCTCCTTGTACTAGACGCATATTTTTACTGTGATTGCCTAGGAATTTCTGCACATTTGTTTATTTCCCTGTCCTAGGAATTGTTACCTTTATTCAGGGGGTCCTTGTTTTTCACATATGATTACCCACAGCTTGTCTGTGTAGGGCTGTTTCTTTGTGCTTGGAAATCCATCCTTTTCATGCTCTTGTTTACTTACAGTCTATCATATCTATCTATTTTGAACAGTTGAGAGTCCCCTAATTATGTCCAACTTAAAAACCTTTGGCTTCACCGATGCAGAATTTGCCCTCTTAGTGGGAACCTCAGCTTCATTTAGTAATACCAACTCTAACAACAAAGGTAACGATGAGAGTAGAAAATTAATGGACCTTAAGAAAAAACTAATTCGTATGGAAGCACATGGACAATTCATGTTAGCTTATTTAAGATCAGGGGTTATTCCCATGGGGCTACGAGTCCGCAACATACCCGGTCTATTTGTACATCATAGACCTTTCCTTGAAAAATGGAGTATGATTGCGAGCAGATGCTCCCGTGACCTCATGATCCTGATCGTAGAAACTGCTAAAGAATTGCCAGCTAGCATCAAAACAGAAATCGACGAATTAGAAAGTAAACTCAAAGAAATTAAGGGGATAGAAGAAGCCATGAACAAAATAGAAGAGTGTAATAGAGAATTAGAATCGTTTTATAATTACCTCAATAAACGAAAAACAGATAAACTTTCTAAAGATAAAAGATTTTACTCGGATGAAATAGCGTACCCATATCTGGGGAAGGAATTCTATAAGCAAAATCAATATATAGATGAAAGTAGAAATACTCCCCAAAGAGTTAATAATTTTTCTGATACGTCTGATTCTGAAGGGGAGCATCCCAATCATTATTATGAATCAGATGGAGCCCCTAATTCTTACTCGGGCTCACGACCCCAGAGACCTTTTTTATCCAACAGGGGGCCTCACAGGGGGCGTCCGAGAGTGAGATTCCAAGGCCAGAACAGGGGCAACTTTCAGAATTACCAACATCAGCAACAGCATCAGGAACCCCATGTTATCAGGGAGACCCGCAGTCGTCAATACTGGGGACAAGGAACATAATTCCTATTTTCAATCTATCCTCGACCACCCTAGATATCTGTAGTGAATCTTTACTCTCAAAAGGACTTTCCTTTGTACCACATGCACATGTAAATATCTTTGAAGTATATCAAGATATCATTTCCTTCTTTAGGAAGATTAGACTTAAGAAGTTTTTCCAAATGAATACATGTAATGACAACGATTCTGACATCAATAAAACACTATCATTGCCCTCGACCTTCAGTCCTTCCTTGGACCAAGTAGGTCCTGAAGTTGCTGCATTCAAGCTGGTGGTGCTCCAAAAACTAGATAGAACTATGAAATATGTACCCAAACCCATTTATAATCTCAATAGAGAAGAATCTCTTGCCCTAAAGTCGCTATCCAGCAATAATAACCTTGTTATCAAAGCCTGTGACAAAGGCGGCGGCATTGTTGTCATTGACTCTGATAAGTACAAATTGAAAATGAAGTCTATGCTGAGTGATAATACTACCTATCAGGAAATAACTTCCAACCCTTCTAACACCATTAACAAAACAATTCGACTACTTACAGGTGAGGCTCTTTCAAATGGAGACATCAGTTCCAAAGAACATGATTTCCTTAACTACAATAAAGGGAAAACAGCATGTATCTATGGGTTACCCAAGATACATAAAGATGTCCGTGACCCCCCCCCTATAGACCCATTGTGTCTACCATAGGAACACCAACAGAGTCACTATCTAAGTTTGTAGATCACTTTTTAAGACCTCACATACCCAAAATCAAATCATATATAAAAGACACTGGTCATATGATTACAAGAGTTGAAAACCTAGACTTCATACATGACAGAGATCTTTTAGTTACCATGGACATTGAGTCCTTGTATAGTAACATCCCTCTGAAAGAGGCCATAATGGCAACAGATTGGTTTATTGATAAACATAATATAAGCTGTCCAAAGAAATTTCTCATTGACTGCCTATTTATTGTGCTCACTGAGAACATACTTGAATTCGGAGACTCCCTTTATCGTCAAATCAGAGGAGTCAGTATGGGTGCATCAGTTGCACCATCCATTGCCAATATTTACATGTCAGCATTTGAAGACAGATTTATTGACAATGAAATCGCCCCATTCTTTGAATCTATTTCCCATTGGTCCAGATATATTGATGACATCTTTTTTATCTGGACCAATAGGAAAGATTCATTATTAGAATTCCTTGAATGGATTAATATGGCAGATACCAATCTTAAATTCACTGCCAAATATGACAATGACCAGGTAGAATTCCTCAACCTTCTGATAAAAAATGAGAATAACAAATTAATAGTTGACTTGTTTGTTAAACCCACCGCCCGTAACACATTACTTGATTTTACTAGTTTTCACCATAAAAGTCAACGTGATTCCGTTTTCCCAATTCCTGCGTGTTCGCAGGAATTGTACAAACCTTAGTGACTTCGATATCCAAGCATCTGAAATGAGGAAGAAATTTATTGAGAGAGGGTACCCTCACAGATTAGTGAGAAGTTCTTATGAACGAGCTAGGTTTTATGACCGCGATGCCATGTTAGAAAATAGGGAAGTGTAAAAAATTGACCAACTTGTCTGTGTCATTAAGCACTCCACTCTAAATGACCGTGTTAAACAAATTATCAACAGTAATTGGCACATTCTAAATTGCAACCCAACATCTAAAAATACCCTGGCCAAACCATTATTCGCACATAAAAGAAACAGGAACATCAAAGATTTGATTGTCCACTCGAGAGTTAACAACAGCGCAATTACTGGTGGCCCCGCACAACGTTCGTTGTTGAATAATCTACCTGTACGTGGAACAGTACCCTGTTCCTCCTGCAAATCATGTACCAACATCTTAAGAGGTGAAAATTATGTACATAATGGCTTTTCAACAAAAGCGTGCGATATGTGGAACTGTAAAACCACAAACGTTATATACTTCATCTTATGCCCCTGTGGTTTAGGCTACGTCGGCGAAACTTCAAGATCAGTTCAGGTCCGTTTAACGGAACATAGATCTGCCATCAAAACCGGCAAGATCTTGGCGCCGTTAGTTAAACACTATCTTGAACATAAACACAAACCTGACGAATTCCAGTGGCGCATTCTGGAGAAAATCAGAGTTCCAGATGGCAAGGGTGGATGTGCCATTCGTAAGAAACGCGAAGTTTACTGGATTTTTGTTTTTAATACTTTCTCCAAGGGATTAAATTCCGAAATCCCCTGGGAGAACGCGATTTTTTAGATAATATTGTCACTATTTTTCAGGCTTATCTCTACGAATGCTGAAAACGTTAATCTATTGTCTAAATGAAAATTATATAGAATAGTATTCTCTGATATAAAGTATGGACATATTTTCCTTGTTACCTATTTCGCACGTTTTCGAAACTAAGTAGTCCTTGTTTCTCAATAAACCTAGTTTCGATTTATTTAAACCCCTTTAAATATCTCTTTTTGTCTTTAATTATGGTCCACATGTTTGGTACCACTGATGTTATCAGTTTGAGTTAGTATGGTATCATTTTAAGATACACCTTACATCTCATAGATAGCGTAAACACACTTTGGTCTACCTTTTTCTTTTCACATAGATTTAATTTATACTGCATTCAGCAGTAAAACGATATCGCAGTATCTTTTAGTTCATTCCCCCCCTTTTTTTTAACTAGCCTTATTGATTTGGCACTATTGTTCTTTGCGGTATACGATAATAATTTGTGTGCTGCGGCTTTGGTATGCCCACAGTTAATTGTATGTTGAGTTGTGTATTCTTCTCTCCATACATTACAACTTCACACTGCCGCTTTAAAATTTGTCCCACTTTACACGTGACCCGCTCCGGAAGCTATTTTTACTTCCGTCCGGTGTGTGCTGTTGGTTATCACCGTAACGGACGCTAGACGCCAGCAGGAATTTCCCCCGTCCCTCACCAATTTCTTTTAACTTGGTAAGTTTATTTACGGGCTAATTTTATCTTTTTTCTGGGCGAGTCGCATGTTGTAATATGTCTAACGCCTAGATGAAAATAGGTATTACCAGACATACCTTCCAATTTAATCTCGGGTTGGTCTGGTTTTATTTTCTTTTTCTGCTATAGACTCGTACCTTCGGCATTACCCTGTCAGGAAAAACGAGCAAATGCGGTAGAAAATATTCCCGCTTCGCATCGACGAAGAATATCCATTTTTAAATACCACCTCGGCAGTCTCGGTTCACTGAAAAATATAGAGACTCTGCCCTTGATAATTTTGGGTGAGTTGGATATTTGTATAGTGGTTTCTATCGATAAAATGACACTTGTTTTAAACATAATTTTCGTTCAGTGAATTTTAATCAGCTCTACCATGTTCCTTTTCCGTGCAGGTAAAACTGTTGTTTTACATCATTTGCACGGTTTGTCCGTTCACACGGTCTTTCAACTTGAGCCGTGTCTCATCATTTAGACGTCTTAACGTACGATCGCGGCCATTTTTATAAAGGTGAGAGACCATGGCCTCTTGTATTTACCTCTCTCTATTTTTCTGAGTGCCCAATTTCCGCCTTTTCTATATTATTTACTGATATCCTTTATTTTTAATGAATAGGCGTTCACAACACTGATGTAAGGACTGCAATTGTCTTCATGAAAATTCTGCTGTATGTACCATAGGTTCCGTTCATATCGAGTATATATAAAAAAAAGATCAAAGACAGATGCACCCTGTCCCTGTTTTTAGTAAGTGAGTTTGTATCTATATTGTATAATATATAATGTACATAATTGGTTTCTGAAGTTTATATTAATTTTCAGTCTCCAAATGTGAACAAATGTAGATGGATATAATGATTTGTCAAATGTTTATTTATGGTGTTTATAACTGTCAAATTCTTTGATGTCTCAAATGTTGGAATCATCAATTTTTCTAGCATTATATCATTTGTTAATAAGTGTGTCTTTTTAGTATGTTTCAATGTATGAATTATTAAAATGTATCAGCAGGGTCTAGTAGCTATACTATGGAGGACATATTTTATTAAATGATGTGAATGCACTACTTGTTTTTTGATAATGTAGATAACAGATAAGGTTTCGTTATATTGATATGTTTTTCTGTTATGTTGCAGAAATTTGTGTGGCTCCTGAGGAAGGCGTTGTCTTTACACGCCGAAACGCGCGTCGAACATATATTTTTGCCACCTTTTCTCTTTTAATATATTATTTGTGTTTTCTAATATTGTTGGCGATTTCGTCATCATTTTAAGTTTATTTTAATCGTGTATTTGAAATTGTGATAAATAATCTTTATTTGATAATTATGTATAATGCTTTTGTTGTTCAATAAATAATACATGAATGTATGTGCATTTACCTCATTTTCCGCCCCTCCTTGTACTAGTTCCCATATTTTTACTGTGATTGCCTAGGAATTTCTGCACATTTGTTAATTTCCCTGTCCTAGGAATTGTTACCTTTATTCAGGGGGTCCTTGTTAGGTCTCGTGACCTACAATGCGCGCAAGCGCATTGAGGGAGCGAGAATTCAAGTGCTCAAAATTCTCGTGAAACCACTGGCTTTTTGCTTCGGTTTTCATTAAGTTCACGTGGCCACATGCACGCGCTTTTGGGCCATAAACTTGCATAGCCAGCTTCCCCCAGGCCGTAGCAGCACTCCTCCCACACCAGCACCTCCCCTCGCAAACACAGCCTTTACTTCTCCTCCCCTAACTTTGCCATCAGAACTCTGCTCTCCCCTCAGGCGCCGTGACATACTTCAAAGGTTTATCACTTCACACGGCCGCAGGCCGTGCAACCAGAGCACTTCAGTTGGTGCGCAGCCCCCCTCCCAGCACTGCCTTGTTTTCCCTTTCTTTTCTTTTTCTTTACATTTCCTTTTAACCGTTTTACTTGGTCGTTAGTCGTTTATTAGAAGATTCTTAAACTATCAACAACAATTACAATACAGCAGCTGAAACTACAGCACTTTGAAATCGAGCGTTTTGTGTTTTTTACAATTTTAGTATTGTTAAGTTGTACTGTTTTCTTCTCCTTCCTGCTACCCAGGCTCCGCATTTCACCCATTGAAATAACTTTAGAGCAGCATAAAAGGGTATACAAACAAAGTAATGTAACAAAACATACCATATATTCTTAACTAAATGTGGCATATACATGGATAATATATGGAACGTATGTAAGCATAACATACCATATGTAGAGTGCAGAGTGCAGAGTGCAGATTGTGAGTGCAGATTGTGAGTGCAGATTGTGGGTGCAGATTGTGGGTGCATATTGTGGGTGCAGATTGTGGTGCAGATTGTGGGTGCAGATTGTGGGTGCAGATTGTGGGTGCAGATTCAGAGTGCAGATTCAGAGTGCAGATTCAGAGTGCAGATTGTGAGTGCAGATTGTGAGTGCAGATTGTGAGTGCAGATTCAGAGTGCAGATTCAGAGTGCAGATTCAGAGTGCAGATTGTGGGTGCAGATTGTGGGTGCAGATTGTGGGTGCAGATTGTGGGTGCAGATTGTGGATGCAGATTGTGGGTGCAGATTCAGAGTGCAGATTCAGAGTGCAGATTCAGAATGCAGATTGTGGGTGCAGATTATGGGTGCAGATTCAGAGTGCAGATTCAGAGTGCAGATTCAGAGTGCAGATTGTGGGTGCAGATTGTGGTTGCAGATTGTGGGTGCAGATTGTGGGTGCAGATTCAGGGTGCAGATTCAGAGTGCAGATTCAGAGTGCAGATTGTGGGTGCAGATTGTGGGTGCAGATTCAGAGTGCAGATTCAGAGTGCAGATTCAGGGTGCAGATTGTGGGTGCAGATTGTGGGTGCAGATTGTGGGTGCAGATTCAGAGTGCAGATTCAGGGTGCAGATTGTGGGTGCAGATTGTGGGTGCAGATTCAGAGTGCAGATTCAGAGTGCAGATTGTGAGTGCAGATTCAGAGTGCAGATTGTGAGTGCAGATTGTGAGTGCAGATTGTGAGTGCAGATTGTGGGTGCAGATTCAGAGTGCAGATTCAGAGTGCAGATTCAGAATGCAGATTGTGGGTGCAGATTATGGGTGCAGATTCAGAGTGCAGATTCAGAGTGCAGATTCAGAGTGCAGATTGTGGGTGCAGATTGTGGGTGCAGATTGTGGGTGCAGATTGTGGGTGCAGATTGTGGGTGCAGATTCAGGGTGCAGATTCAGAGTGCAGATTCAGAGTGCAGATTGTGGGTGCAGATTGTGGGTGCAGATTCAGAGTGCAGATTCAGAGTGCAGATTCAGGGTGCAGATTGTGGGTGCAGATTGTGGGTGCAGATTGTGGGTGCAGATTCAGAGTGCAGATTCAGGGTGCAGATTGTGGGTGCAGATTGTGGGTGCAGATTCAGAGTGCAGATTGTGGGTGCAGATTCAGGGTGCAGATTCAGAGTGCAGATTCAGAGTGCAGATTCAGAGTGCAGATTCAGAGTGCAGATTGTGGGTGCAGATTGTGGGTGCAGGTTGTGAGTGCAGATTGTGGGTGCAGATTGTGGGTGCGGATTGTGGGTGCAGATTGTGGGTGCGGATTGTGGGTGCAGATTGTGAGTGCAGATTGTGGGTGCAGATTCAGAGTGCAGATTCAGAGTGCAGATTGTGAGTGCAGATTGTGGCTGCAGATTGTGGGTGCAGATTGTGGGTGCAGATTCAGAGTGCAGATTCAGAGTGCAGATTGTGGATGCGGATTGTGGGTGCAGATTGTGGGTGCAGATTGTGGGTGCAGATTGTGGGTGCAGATTCAGAGTGCAGATTCAGAGTGCAGATTCAGAGTGCAGATTCAGAGTGCAGATTGTGGGTGCAGATTGTGGGTGCAGATTGTGGGTGCAGATTGTGGGTGCAGATTGTGGGTGCAGATTCAGAGTGCAGATTCAGAGTGCAGATTGTGGGTGCAGATTGTGGGTGCAGATTCAGAGTGCAGATTCAGAGTGCAGATTCAGAGTGCAGATTCAGAGTGCAGATTGTGGGTGCAGATTGTGGGTGCAGATTGTGGGTGCAGATTGTGGGTGCAGATTGTGGGTGCAGATTGATGGTGCAGATTCAGAGTGCAGATTCAGAGTGCAGATTCAGAGTGCAGATTCAGGGTGCAGATTCAGGGTGCAGATTGTGGGTGCAGATTGTGGGTGCAGATTGTGGGTGCAGATTGTGGGTGCAGATTCAGAGTGCAGATTGTGGGTGCAGATTCAGAGTGCAGATTCAGAGTGCAGATTCAGAGTGCAGATTCAGGGTGCAGATTCAGGGTGCAGATTGTGGGTGCAGATTGTGGGTGCAGATTGTGGGTGCAGATTGTGGGTGCAGATTGTGGGTGCAGATTCCGAGTGCAGATTCAGAGTGCAGATTCAGAGTGCAGATTCAGAGTGCAGATTGTGGGTGCAGATTGTGGGTGTAGATTGTGGGTGCAGATTGTGGGTGCAGATTGTGGGTGCAGATTGTGGGTGCAGATTCAGAGTGCAGATTCAGAGTGCAGATTCAGAGTGCAGATTGTGGGTGCAGATTGTGGGTGCAGATTGTGGGTGCAGATTCAGAGTGCAGATTCAGAGTGCAGATTGTGGGTGCGGATTGTGGGTGCAGATTGTGGGTGCAGATTCAGAGTGCAGATTCAGAGTGCAGATTCAGAGTGCAGATTCAGAGTGCAGATTGTGGGTGAAGATTGTGGGTGCAGATTGTGGGTGCAGATTGTGGGTGCAGATTGTGGGTGCAGATTGTGGGTGCAGATTCAGAGTGCAGATTGTGGGTGCAGATTGTGGGTGCAGATTGTGGGTGCAGATTGTGGGTGCAGATTGTTGGTGCAGATTCAGAGTGCAGATTCAGAGTGCAGATTCAGAGTGCAGATTCAGAGTGCAGATTCAGAGTGCAGATTCAGGGTGCAGATTGTGGGTGCAGATTGTGGGTGCAGATTGTGGGTGCAGATTGTGGGTGCAGATTGTGGGTGCAGATTCAGAGTGCAGATTCAGAGTGCAGATTGTGGGTGCTGATTCAGAGTGCAGATTCAGAGTGCAGATTCAGGGTGCAGATTCAGGGTGCAGATTCAGGGTGCAGATTGTGGGTGGAGATTGTGGGTGCAGATTGTGGGTGCAGATTGTGGGTGCAGATTGTGGGTGCAGATTCAGAGTGCAAATTCAGAGTGCAGATTCAGAGTGCAGATTGTGGGTGCAGATTGTGGGTGCAGATTGTGGGTGCAGATTGTGGGTGCAGATTCAGAGTGCAGATTCAGAGTGCAGATTCAGAGTGCAGATTGTGGGTGCAGATTGTGGGTGCATATTGTGGGTGCAGATTGTGGGTGCAGATTGTGGGTGCAGATTCAGAGTGCAGATTCAGAGTGCAGATTCAGAGTGCAGATTGTGAGTGCAGATTGTGAGTGCAGATTGTGGGTGCAGATTGTGGGTGCAGATTGTGGGTGCAGATTCAGAGTGCAGATTCAGAGTGCAGATTCAGAGTGCAGATTCAGGGTGCAGATTCAGGGTGCAGATTCAGGGTGCAGATTCAGGGTGCAGATTGTGGGTGCAGATTGTGGGTGCAGATTGTGGGTGCAGATTCAGAGTGCAGATTCAGAGTGCAGATTCAGAGTACAGATTCAGAGAAAACTCAGCAGCACCACCACCACATCATCAATCTGTGCAACCATTCAACAACAACTGGTTCAATTATGTTCTCTCAATGTTTCAAGCTTTATTACAAATGTCACAAAAAGATGTTATTTCACTTCTGTTCTTGGATTTTCATCACAATAAAATACACTGAACATAATCTTCACAAACGTTATTTACAAAAGTTTAAGCTATTGCCAATATAAATTACAATCACTTTTATTTAAGTATTAATTATTTAAAAAAATTAAAAGCCGTTGCTATTTGTAATATCAATACATCTAAGTCACGTAAATACAAAACATGTTGCATTACAAATGCTATAGTCGTCACATGTGCGAAAGTTATAACTATTGGCATTGAAAATGACAAAGCTATTAATTTAGCTATTTTCAAAATCAACACATGAATAAAAAAATTGTCATTTACAAGACCAATAGCTCAAACTTTCATAATGCGAGACCTATTGCATTGCAAATGCTTGTTTTTCACATATGATGGGATGGGGAAGAACACACTGAAATGACACCATGTGGAATCTTATTCTTCATCGTCTTCCTCCAAGCCAATGGCTCCTGGAAAAAAAGCAAGTATGAGGATAAGAGAATAAGGAGAAGAGTTACTGAAGCTATCATTTCTTAAAGGTAAAACCTCAAAAACACACTGTTCCAGAAAGTGGTACTTCGCTAAGGACTTTTCCCTCCTTAGACTGGTTGGACTCTGATAGTGCGGCAGAGCTGACTACAGATTAGCAGAATGGCAAGGGCATTGTGAATAATATGCCTTCACATGTATGACACAATGTGGGATTTCCGAGTCCAGAGCTACAGGAACCTCACAGATGTTCTTTTAAGACAGTTTCCAAAAACTGCTCAATTCAGTTTGCCAATTCATTCTCGTCTTATGGATGGGATTTTTGTGGAGTGAAAGGACCGTGATACGATCAACCTTCCCTGGTTTATATCTAAGCTGTATGCTTTGGAGCAACTAAAGAAGGCACTCAACTCAGTGTTTGTTGAGTCCCTTGGAAGGTTGGCTGGTAGGACATCCACGGCTGATGAAATCATCATCAAAGACACAACAAAAAAAAGATTCCTTGTTAAAGAAGGCATATTCTGACTCGATCTGGCACTTAGGGCTCTGGTTTATTGCGAGTATACTGCTCACGCGTTGATTTCTGACTTCAAGAGCCTCTTTAAAGAAATCGAAGAAGAAACAGAGCGTCCTGCTTGCTTCGATGGGATGGAGAGACAGAGGTATTGTATGATGTATCCTTTCAAGTCATGAGAGCATTGGTACTGGCTAAAAAGGTGCTTGTTTTAGTGCACAGAAACCCAATGTTGAAATATTGGCACACAGAAGCATCACTGAACGCCGCTACTCTTCCTATGCCTTTTCAAGGAGTCTGGCTCTTTGGGTCCGAGCTAGAAAAAAAAGGTCCATTCTTTATTCAAGAAAAAGAAGCACTCCTCATTTTCTTTACATTAACACCAGCATCAACATTTGTCTTGAGGATAATCAGGAAAATCGTCCTTTAAACAACCATCAAAAAAAGCAGCAGCACTCTTCAGAGTTTCGCCAACTTCAAAAAGCGCTCACTAGCAAGACTCAATGGAACAGAAAACTCATTCTTCAGTTCAACAAACTGATTCCTGACTTTGTTGAGGAACTCCAGACCCTTCCAGTAGGGGGCTGAATTCAATCTTCCTTGAAAAGTTAGTAAATGTCTGTCTCAGATGCATGGCTTGTTGAAGTGCTTTGGAAAAGGTTCTGCATAGTGTTTACATCAGCCCCTCCAAATGCAAGCACCAAACAGACATCATAGCCCAGGTGTCCAGAAAAGAGGACTGTATTTATGAAAGCCACTCAGGAGCTACAGGTGAAGAAAGCGTTGGTTGCAGTCGTACAGAAAAGGAAGGAGGCAGGAGTCTACTTCATCACTTTTCTGGTGCCGAAGGTCTCAGGAAGTTTCAAAATGCTAATCGATCTGGAGTATCAGAATCAATGGATAAAGACAGTACTATTTCAAACGGAGACTCCTCTGAAAATGATATTGCTGATCCTTGTGAACAGCTCCATGATAACAGTGGATCTGATGGACGCATATTTCTGGCCTCCATTGCTGGTGGATGGGGAATCCCTTTGTTAGCAATTTCTGTAATTAACAGACTATTCATTTTTGCAATAAACACTTTACCAACTCAAATAAAAGATGAGGTTTTTTCAGTGCACCCAAAATGGGTTCTCATCTGGATGCAATCGTCTGGTGCTTTCACGTGGGATTTGCTGCAAGAAAATCTTGACCAGCATCAACTTTTGGGTGCAAGTCACCAAATAACCCACTTTGTGCAACCTGCAAAAAATGACCCCGCACCCTTCAAATATTATTACAATATTTATACATCAACATCAAATATTGACCATGTGTTCAGGTGATCATCCAAATGTTCTCCCAAGAATTTCAAAGTCAGTTTCTTCAAGAAAAAGGTTCTTTATTCGTAAATAGTGACAGAATCAATAGCCATAGCCATGAGTAACGGGTGCCCAATGTGTCCCTGCAAAACTCAGGCCTGTAGTGATCATCACCACTGCAGCCATTTAGGGAAGTCCTGGTGTCCACATGCCGAAAATGCAGATCCCCAGAGTCCTGATACACCAGGCCCCTTAGAACATTAGTCAAACACATGGTTAATAAAACTCACACCATTTTCACCTGTAGCTACACGTTACTGCTCGTATAACAAGAGATCAAACACTTGGTATTTGTCTGGGAGTGACTATGTATCGAAGCCTCTTTGTAGTTTTGGAAACTAGATTTTATTAAAAACAAGTCTATATTAATTATGCTTTTATAGCCAGTCGTTTTAATGAGCATTTATTGTGCAGAACGCAATAAAATTGCTCAGCACTGCTGCCTACGCATTTTTATTTTATGTTGGCCCGGGGTTACTTGTTCCAGAATAAGCTATTTATCTGTGTGAGAATTTCCTCGAATCTCTGGAGGAAATTCACTAAGAGCAGTAATAATACTTTAGTATAAGTTTCATTTTGAAAATTGATATAGTTCTTATAAATTTGTCATTTTACTAAGATTTGTATTTGCTAATTTTACAATGTATAGCAATTCTGATTTTGGGGGTACTCACTTAATGAGAATAAGTAATGATTTGAATTTTTTAAAATAGAATTTTCTTACACACAGTCCTTATCTTTACCTCTTTAACGAACATGTGTTATTTTAGCCTAGCTCAGTGGTGCTCATAAGGGCCAGTCTAGGGTTACCGACTAAGCCAACCTGTCACCTGCAAGATGCACACACATCGAAAATAATGAAAAATGAAATGAAAACGGAAATGAAACCATAGTTTGTCCTATCATCCCTGGCACTGAAGTGGGCTATCTTTTAGGTGAATGGGCACATCGGCAAAACAAAATTCTGTGACTCTCAACGAAGAGACCAATGGCTGAAGTGGGCTGACCTTATTCCATGCTGTATGTTTGTTGTGTTGGGCAGAAGCAACATGTTAATAACAGACCAATGGATGAAGAGGTCTCAGTGTAAGACCCTTTACAACATATGTGTGTGTGTATTTGCGTGTTTGTGAGTGTATTTTTGTTACTTTAAGACACATCTAAAGCAGGCCAGACCTAAAAATGGCACAGATTAGCCAGGACAAAATGGTGAGTGGCTGAAGCTTAGCATCGCTCGGATAGAACTTGAAACACAATTCTGTTTGCCAAACAACTATTTAGCACCCTAAACTGAGAAAGTTAGAGACTTTGGGGCCATGTTTTTGATGTATGAAATCAGCCAGTGTTTCAGGCCTAACTTGGCTCCTGGGTCAACTGTGGAACTATCAGACTGGCTTAGTGGTCAGTGGCTTAACTGGCCAATCAGAGTGCACTTTTTTCACATTCTCTTGAGGTGGTTGGGTCATAACAAGCTCATATTTCAAAATGGGTCAGTCCTGGTCAAAATATGCAGTGCTAAATATAGATCAGTATCTGTGACAATAACTAAAAGAAGTAACAGAATACTCAACTGGTCAGGGTAGAAAGTCTACAGAAAGAATACTTGTTCAAAGACTGGTGCTACCACAGTATACACCCTGCTATCTGTAAGGGCAATGGCGGTGCTACTTCAAAGCATGACAAACCACTAAATCATAAAACAATATACTAGAGCACTCCCAACAATTTGTTTAAATAATACCGGCTGGAACAAATAGCCAGAAAAGTCAGTCCATAAGTCTAAGGTCATATAATATATTATCATTGTCTTTATTGTGTTTACACGCTTCCAACCAAGTACATGATCATCAGCCGACATGTGTTAGGTCACCAATGGGACTTTTTAAACTTGTGTGACTGCAATCTGTATTTCTTATTCCTCTAACAATAATAGATGAAGTATGATGATATATGTGCTAGAGTACGAGTTTCAACTAGGTGTTTTCTCCTGTTTCCTATTGGACTGTTGGATTGCACCTAATAACAAATGTAGTTATCCTCATCTGTTTAACATCAATATGTTCAAGCTCACAATAACATGGTGTTGCTATTCAGTCATGGGTGACACTGGCGTAGAGAGCCCTGATAATCTCTGTCCTGTCCTTCGCAAAATGAAATGTGCCACATTTTGTCTTACTTCATGTATTATTGTTTGAGGAATAAGAAATACACTTTGTAATGCCTTGAAAAAGTCCCACTGGGGACGAAACACGTGTTGGATGATGATCATGACATCAGACGTGAGTCCCTTGCTCACTTCTCCACTGGATTCAAGATAGCCTGGCTGATGAGGATTATGAATCCGAAACCGGTCCCAGGATGCTTGTTTCCGGTCCAGGGAAGACATGGCTTGGCAGTTCGGGCTGGACTGTTCCCATGAGGCACAGGGTCAGACTGATTTGCATATGGCCATGTCTTAACTGGGGTGGAGGAGTGAGCTAAAGAATGGTGATGGATTAAACCCAGATCAGTTGACTGGGGGTGAGTGTTTGATTTGCTCAAACGCCCCGTCCATCATCCCCTTTTGTATCGCTTTGTTCACCCTAAGTTGGCAGGGTATGCTCAGATGTGAGTCCCTTGCTCACTTCACCACTGGATTCAAGATAGCCTGGCTGATGAGGATTATGAATCCGAAACCGGTCCCAGGATGCTTGTTTCCGGTCCAGAGAAGACATGGCTTGGCAGTTGCGGCTGGACTGTTCCCATGAGGCACAGGGTCAGACTGATTTGCATATGGCCATGTCTGAACTGGGGTGGAGGAGTGAGCTAAAGAATGGTGATGGATTAAACCCAGATCAGTTGACTGGGGGTGAGTGTTTGATTTGCTCAAACGCTCCGTCCATCATACCCTTTTGTATTGCTTTGTTCGCCCTAAATTGGCAGGGTATGCTCAGACGTGAGTCCCTTGCTCACTTCGCCACTGGATTCAAGATAGCCTGGTTGATGAGGATTATGAATCTGAAAACGGTACCAGGATGCTTGTTTCCGGTCTAGGGAAGACATGGCTTGGCAGTTCGGGCTGGACTGTTCCCATGAGGCACAGGTTCAGACTGATTTGCATATGGCCATATCTGAACTGGGGTGGAGGAGTGAGCCAAAGAATGGTGATGGATTAAACCCAGATCAGTTGACTGGGGGTGAGTGTTTGATTTCCTCAAACGCTCCGTCCATCATCCCCTTTTGTATCGCTTTGTTTGCCCTAAGTTGGCAGGGTATGCTCAGACGTGAGTCCCTTGCTCACTTTGCCACTGGATTCAAGATAGCCTGGCAGATGAGGATTATGAATCCGAAACCAGTCCCAGGATGCTTGTTTACGGTCCAGGGAAGACATGGCTTGGCAGTTTGGGCTGGACTGTTCCCATGAGGCACAGGGTCAGACTGATTTGCATATGGCCATGTCTGAACTGGGGTGGAGGAGTGAGCTAAAGAATGGTGATGGATTAAACCCAGATCAGTTGACTGGAGGTGAGTGTTTGATTTGCTCAAACGCTCCGTCCATCATCCCCTTTTGTATCGCTTTGTTCGCCCTAAGTTGGCAGGGTTTGCTCAGACGTGAGTCCCTTGCTCACTTTGCCACTGGATTCAAGATAGCCTGGCTGATGAGGATTATGAATCCGAAACCGGTCCCAGGATGCTTGTTTCCGGTCTAGGGAAGTCATGGCTTGGCAGTTCGGGCTGGACTGTTCCCATGAGGCACAGGTTCAGAATGATTTGCATATGGCAATGTCTGAACTGGGGTGGAGGAGTGAGCTAAAGAATGGTGATGGATTAAACCCAGATCAGTTGACTGGGGGTGAGTGTTTGATTTGCTCAAACGCTCCGTCCATCATCCCCTTTTGTATCGCTTTGTTCGCCCTAAGTTGGCAGGGTATGCTCAGACGTGAGTCTCTTGCTCACTTCGCCACTGGATTCAAGATAGCCTGGCAGATGAGGATTATGAATCCGAAACCAGTCCCAGGATGCTTGTTTACGGTCCAGGGAAGAAATGGCTTGGCAGTTTAGGCTGGACTGTTCCCATGAGGCACAGGGTCAGACTGATTTGCATATGGCCATGTCTGAACTGGGGTGGAGGAGTGAGCTAAAGAATGGTGATGGATTAAACCCAGATCAGTTGACTGGGGGTGAGTGTTTGATTTGCTCAAACGCTCCGCCCATCATCCCCTTTTGATTCGCTTTGTTGGCCCGGGCAGGGAGCATAGGGAGGGGGCCCCGGAAGAGTGGATCCGGGTGAAGCGGAGCCCCCCGAAGTTCAGGTCTGGGCGTCAGGGTGTTTGGAAGTGGAACAGAGCCGGAGGCCGCCAAATCCCTGCCAGGGGCCGCCACGCAAATATGTATCCATCCTCAGAGGATTATTATATTAAGGATATATATTGGTGTGGCTGGGGTTTGGCGGCACTGTGCAGGTGCACAGCTTGCACATGCCTAAGGCCGTCCCTTGTTGGCTCCTTCTGTCTCTCAACAAGCAGGGTGACTTCAGGCACCTCAGGTAAGAAGAGCAGCCTCTTGTAGCAAGGCAAGACATTAAGTGATGCCTCTTTACAACTGAGAAGCTGGCTGTCAGGCAGACACCAGCTCTAGTTGCGCAACAACCCTCTGAGTACTCCCTCCTTGATCATAGAGAACCCGGAACTGGAACCACACGCGGTTCAATGTCTCCCAGTTTTATACAATAAAAACAGGCAGGAAATGTGGATCCACAGTTGGCACTTTCATCATTGGTTGAGGATGGTTCTCCTTCAAGTGTCCTTGAAGCAGGCTGCTTTCCAGAGACAGCCTTAATGTAGAGCGATGATCCTACCAGCAGGGTAGTCTTCAAAGTCTCCAGTCGGGAACACCCACAACAGAGACACAAAATACACCCCCTACATGAGATAATATCGCTAGGATCTGGGTTAGCACCCAAACTGGAATTTTTCATGACTGGAACAACAGCCCTCCCCTGTGGAGGCACAGAGTAAAGGGCCTGGTCACAACTATGGATTCACAAAACGTGATATGCTGCCATCACCACTCAGGGTGCCAAACCCATTACAGAGACAGTAGTCTACCGTCAATATGAGGGCGCACTTAGTGCATCACTGCAGGACGCACTACTGCAGGTCACCGGACAGGTCCAGAACCTCTCTCATGTCAAGGAACATGTCTAGGCAGCTGAACACACACTAGATTAGCATGAGGTTAGGGCCAAAATCAAAACACCTAGGGTACAGACCGTAAAATGGAGTGGTAGAAGTTTTCTCCATCTGGCCCCTAAATTATGGAACACATTAGCCATTAGTCTTAAAAACCAAACCAATTTACAACTGTTTAGGAAAGCACTAAAACATGGCTATTTGTCCCAAAATCATAGCCGTTTTTTTTATCTCCTGTTGCATAGATCGATGACAGCTAGCACTAAGACGCCTGAGCAAACACGCACTTTACAAAACCTTCATTTCATTTCATATCAAAACTCAGAATACTAGACACTCACAGTCAGGCACTGAGGGCAAGAGAACACGCCTTTACAACAGACAGGGGGCAGTCCCATCCCAACAGTTTCATGCCCTGAGGAGCATATGTCCAGCAGGCCAAGTTTAACTTCAAATGTTTCCTGTTGTACGAGGTCAGAGGAATAGTCAGCAGAACATTCCTGGAGCTCGACTTATTTTTACATTTTGTTGGAAAACTGTCAGGAACAGAGTTACCTTTGTAGTCCTTTCGTAGAACCTGTCACATTTGAACCTCTTCCACCAGGAGATTGATGCTAAATCCTGCTCAGAGACAGACAGTGGCACAACAGAGTTTTCATGAGGTGGATGTGTACGGAGGAGCGCAGAGATTTGAAGACAAGTTTTTGGGGGATGTAAGGGAGCTCATCTACACCGTGTACTCTTCCGGGAGGAGCTATGGCAACTGAGCCAAAACGCAGAGATACACACAAAAGAGAGAGGTAGTTCTATGGTGGAGGACACATGGTTACAAGCATCTATCCCTACAAAAAATGGATTAGAATCTTGAAAAATAGTCATACTTCCCACATCCATGGTGACAACAGAAAGACTATACCTGATTTATCCCTTTATAAATCAAGTATGGTCAGCAGACTTGGTTTACGCTAGGGCTGGAGAATGGGACATCTTACCCCTAGGAGTATAGAAAACAGCAAAACATTAACTATCCAAATCATACTGCCACCAATCAGGCAGCCACTTGTAGTGTACCATGGATATTACTCCCAGATGGGCAAAATGTGGACCAGTTGGGTTGCTCCTCGTCCATAGGCAGTCTACTCCATCTTGGTGGCTTATCAGAGCAGAGCATCTGGGTGATTTCTGAAGCAGAGGTCACCGCTGACTGCAGTTTGGCGAGGCACTCTCAGCCAGTGCCAAATAACTACTTAAGTAAGTGAATGAAAAACCTTTAATTACAGAATATTGAGAGGAGATCCCTTGTGCAGGGTACAGACCATGTACCAAGGTTGGGATACTCCACACTATGTTCAAAAAGGCGGTCCAAGGCTTGGTACACAACAGGCTAGAGTTGTGTAAATGTTGTTTACATTCAGAATCACATGTTTAAGAAGGCTGCCTCAGATATGGAGTACTATGTATAATGTTCTTTCTTTCTACAGCTTCCATTCTCCAATTGTTTGCTATCTCAGAAAGCTTTTTCCCACTATGTCCCTAAAACTCTGCATGATCAAATTGAGCTTGCCATATGTTCTTTCTTCAGAGTGACCCTCTGCTTACCTTCCGTCCTCTGCATACCTTCTATTTCTGAGTATAGCCTCCTCTCAGTCTCATGCCTGCTTGCCTGAATCCTTCTTATTACAATTCTGCAGTTGGGTAATACCTCTTTTCACAGTCTTTCCTATTGAAAACCCTCTGCCTGTATTCTATCATTACTTAATCTCTGTTATCTTTTCTATCTCACCAACCCTTCAACTGAAACCACATAGCCCACGACTAATGATCACAGCCACATGGTATCAAAAAGTAACTGGAGTAAATGCATGCATTTTCTTCTTGAGAGCACAGGACTAATTGCAATAACCAACTATAGCTACTAGAATAACCACTAACTCGCCGTAAAGCGCTACAATGCCTTGTGAGGGGTAGTAAGGCTTTATAAATCCAATTACAATTACAATATAGTCAACCCTATATAATAGGGCAATATACCCTGACTTCTGCGGAAAACAAACTGCATTTCTGAATCACATCAGAAAGTTGACATGAGGAAATACTAGTGTCTTAAATCTATTGCTTTTCAAAGAAAAATATAAAAAAATAACCAAATCCTATTTTCATCCAGACACTGGCCGGCAGGTGAAATTTCCCTCTCTGTCTGCCAGGGAAAACTGCTGATCTATTGCACTTAAGGAAGACGTTAAAAATGCTCTGAGCAGAGCTTGTCCGATAAGGTGCCAATAAATATCATTTGCCTCTTTCCAATTGAATGATGGAGACAGGTTCTGATAAAGGCTTTTACTGCGTCTCATGTTTTAATGTCCATGCGTATTATTTATTTATAATTGTTTGTAGCTTTTTGTACTCAAATCATCTATCTAAATTTGTAATGTCTTGCTCTTAAAATTTTGCTCAAAACCTACTAATCCTTTGAGAGTTTTATGTCGATTTAATGACTTCAGAAACATTGTGTTACCAAAATATCATGGCTTCAATATCGAAGTCCAAAATATCAAGAAGGTATATATATATATATATATATTCACTGAAAAAACCATAGGTTATAGACCATATATAGTTAGGAATTAGCATTTAAAAAACCTTATTTTACTCACACAAAACCATTGAAATTCCATATATAGTTAGTTGCACTAACTATATATCGCGCACCCGCAATCCACTGCTGATCATGTCACATATTACATCATTCATGACATGGTCAGTGACATCACTGATGACATCACTGATGACATCTCAAATGACATCACTGATGACATCACTGATGACAACATCCAGTGACTGTATGTTTCTGTAAAGTTAAAATATGTCTTACATATTGAAGAATGAGTGGATGTATAAGTGTCTGGATGAAGGATTTAGTAGGTGCGTGACTGACTGTATGAGTGAGTGATTAAATGTGTCTCACTGAATGCATGGGTTAGTGACTAAACTGTCTTAATTTGTGCATCATTATGTCTGTTGTTCTGTAAACTGCTGCATGTGTTGATCATTAGCTATACGAGAGGCTATATGTGTTATTAATTGGTTGCCCAAGTATTTCTATGGGAGATTGAGTTTGTGTGGGGGTGGCTGGAAGGTGTGTGACTCTATGCATAGATGTGTGAGCAGTTTATTCACTAGGTGTATGAGTTCAAGAGTGCATGTGGAAACAGCTACATGGGCAGTTGACTGTGTGCATGAGTGTATTGATGAGTGAATGGATATCTCAATGCTACATGTCATAGTAAGTACATATGTAAAACACAGTACATGTGAGAGTTGGCATATATAAATAACTGTGCATGAGAGCCACTGAATGAGTGAGTGGTTGTATCGATCATTGTGAACTTGTATCAGGGATTGTATAAGAGAGTAAATATGTGTTAGTATATGTTTCAATAAGTAAGGTGTGTTTAACTGTATAGTTGAAGAAATGGAGGTGAGATTGTTTCTTTGCATGACTGACTGGGTGTGTGAGTAACTCCATGGATGAGTGGCAGTGTGTGAGTGTCTGTATACACTGAGTGTATCTAAGGTTATATTAGAGTCTGAAGAGGTTTATCGTATTAGCACAAGAATGATGTCAAATGAGATGTCATCAGTGATGTCATCAGTGATGTCATTTGAGATGTCATCAGTGATGTCATCAGTGATGTCACTGACCATGTCATGAATGATGTAATATGTGACATGATCAGCAGTGGATTGCGGGTGCGCGATATATAGTTAGTGCAACTAACTATATATGGAATTTCAATGGTTTTGTGTGAGTAAAATAAGGTTTTTTAAATGCTAATTCCTAACTATATATGGTCTATAACCTATGGTTTTTTCAGTGAATTTTCAAGGTTTTGTAAATGCTAATTCCTAACTATATATGGTCTATAACCTATGGTTTTTTCAGTGAATTTCAATGGTTTTTTAATAGCAAATATCATAAGCTGTCGAATGTCAAGTACGTGGTAAGTGAAAACATTTTCGTGTTTATGCACACTGATCTGCTTTGAATGGTGCCCCCCCCCCTCATTTCTATTAGGAGTACTCTCTCTTTGCAGATAGTGAAAGGTAGTTAACGCAGGCGTTTGCCCCCGTTGTAATCCGTCGTGCCTGCTTCTCTCTCCATTTGATTGATTGTTATCCAAGTATTTACTGTTTTAGAATTAGTTCTCTTTGGTTCATTCTCTATTTACAAACAAACACAGAGTCGCAATACTCTGTTTAGTCTTTGCAGATAACGAAAAATCGTGTAAAAAAAAAGAAAAGGAATCGAGCAAAATCAGTAGGCCACTAATGGGATCTCTTTTTGACCTCGCTAAAATAGAAACATTAGGAACAACCCCTCATGACAAATACAAAACTAGTGAGATGAACTGAACTCCACACAATGATGGCTGCAAAACAGCTCGGCTCCGCCACCCACCCCGCCCAAAATAACGATAAAGAACGGCTGCCATGATTGGTTGCGGAATGACCACGACGGAGCTACGAAATGGTGCTGCTCTCATGCTAACCCCAGCTTCAGTCTGAAACATCCAGAAACACTGTAGACTACCAATTCGATCAGTTCCGGTAGCGCCCCAATGTAACCCGGTAGAGAAGAACTAGCCCTCCCCTCTTTGACTGATGGTTCTTGTTGCCTGTCCCTTCTGTTGCCATTTAACAGAACTATTTAGCCTGCTGAAAGGGGTTGTGTTCCGACCGCTGGTTGGTGGAGACATTTTGACTATATTCTGTACCTGCGTTGTCGCGTAATGCGTCATATGACGCGCCGCGTTAGCGCATCCGGAAGTCATCCGGGGCGCGCAGCGCGTAACGTAAGCATAACAAGTCATGTGACTTGTTAATAAAACTTTTCATTGGTTCATTTTACTTTTCTTATTGTAATGATGAAAGGCTTGGTCATATGACCTAAAAATTACGCTTTTCATTACTTCCGAACATTATTTTTTCTTAAATATATGTTATAATGTTCCAGGCTAATGTACTTTCCCGGAAATTTTACAACTGTCCTGCAAGTAAAATATATTCTTTTTTCGAGAAAAAGAGCGTTTCTTCGTCCCATGACGGAGCCGTTGAGCAAAAGAGGGTCGACCTGCTGTCTTAGTCGCCGATACGCCTGAATATGAGATTCTTATCGATCACTTTATGTTGCAGGAATAGAAAACACAACAGCCCTTGACCATTTATCTTTACTGCGTTCCTTCGTATTATACCTTTTACCCTTCATGTAATTGGTCTGCTTTATTTCACTTGCCTTTTAATGATTCTAAAACAGTCACTATTATTAAAAACTTTACCAATGTATATACTACTACCATGTTTTCTTTTAAAAACCTTTATTGTGAAAATGTCATTATACAAATACGAGCCTATAACCACGTGGGCCTGCCACAGAGCAAACTGTAATCGTATATGATGAATAGACATTTACACTGTAGAGGAACGTAACGGGCGGGCCATTAGGTTGCAAGAACTAAGGAGTCTAACAGTTACGGAATCGGTGGACGTACATTTTATAATTAAAATACGACAGGGCCAGTTACAATAAAATTATCTAGATATACATTTGCGGGCAAGTACCATGGGTGACGTTAATTCGAACTTTCAACAGTACAGTAATCAATAACACATCAGAACTTAATATCAATAGGGATGTCGAAATAGTCAATCAATTCTCGTCCCCGCCCGCCATGTGCTTCAAAACTGCATACGTATCTCGTGATTTCAAGGTTCTGCAACCAGTACACAACAAGGAGTTACGAGTCCCATTTATTCCGGCGCCATTTTGGGCGAGGACGGGCAGGTCCAGGATATAGTCAAAATGTCTCTACCAACCATCGACTATGATGATGTTCATATGCTGTATTTATTAGAGTAACACTCATCTGTCCACATGAAATTAATTTGCCACAATCTAAACATGTCATTTTAATCTTTCCAAAGTTCTTCTAAATATTTGGGACCGTTTCCCTTGCCTCTGAAGCTCTCAGTGCCACTTCTTTGATGAATGTACTAGCAGGTCAGGGGTTCTCCTCCAAATCTCTCTTTTATGCAGCACTATAATTAATTGGTGCCACCTCTCCATATGACGATGCATGGTATAGTTACCACAACTATATTTTTTTTCGGTTCCTCTGGAGAGTTCATCGTGGCAGATGAAGCGTGTAACGTACCGGGCATTTACCTTTTTTTGCATGTACAGGAAAGGAAAAAAAAATCGAGCGTCCGAGTTCTAAGGTGTCCCAGGGCCATTTTAGTGGACCAGGCCCAAATCCAAAGAACAGGCCGCCATTTTGAGAGTCCTCTTGCAGCCGCCTGTCGCTGTAGCATCAAGAGCAGCCGAAACTCAGCTGAATGGCAACTGAAACGGTAAAGGGGCGCCCCACTACAGCAGACGAGCCTCCACCTAGGAAGGCCCATTCACGCCGGCTCCCCCCCCCTTCGGGCACCCCACGCCGTTATTCGGAGCAGTATTATAGGATGGCCACACCAGTGCGGCAACTTGCTAGACATCACCTCGGTGGTAACCGAATCTCAACGCCTTGTGGTGTCTTCTATTCAAAAAACATTGTTATGCTGCCTTCGACCTATTCGCCGCAAGTGCGCACACAACTCAACTGCATAGCTTGCTAGACACCACCTCGGTGCCATCCGGATCTTGGAATGTCAGCACCTTTTGGTGTCTTCTCTTCAGAAAATATTGTTGCGCTGCCTTTGGCCCCATTCGCACATCAGTCCGCTACTGACGCCATCTCACAGGCTAATGGGGCGCCCCACGCCGACTTTCAGCATTGTAGAATGACCACACCAGTACAGCAACTTGCTAGACATCACCTCGGTGCCATCCGGATCTCGGCGCCCCACTGCAGATGAAGTGCCTCTCAACTATGAAACCACCACGGTGACATCCGGATCTTGGCGCGTTGTGCTGCCTTTGGCCTATTCGCACATCGGTCCGCTACTGACGCCATCTCACAGGCTAATGGGGCGACCCACGCCGAGTTTCAGCATTGTAGGATGACCACACCAGTACAGCAACTTGCTAGACATCACCTCGGTGCCATCCGAATCTTGGCATCTCAACGCCTAGTGGTATCTTCCATACAAAAAATATTGTTACGCTGCCTTTGGCCCCATTCGCACATCAGTCCGCAACTTAGACATCACCTCGGTGCCATCCGGATCTTGGCATCTCAGCGCCTTGTGGTGTCAGTCAGAAAATATTGTTGCGCTGCCTTTGGCCCCATTCGCACATCGGTCCGCTACTGACGCCATCTCACAGGCCAACGGGGCGCCCCACGCCGACTTTCAACATTGTAGGATGGCCACAGAAGTGCGACAACTTACTAGACACCACCTCGGTGCCATCCGGATCTTGGCGCGTTGTGCTGCCTTCGGCCTATTCGCACATCGGTCCGCTACTGACGCCATCTCACAGGCCAACGGGGCGCCCCACGCCGACTTTCAGCATTGTTGGATGGCCACACCAGTGCGGCAACTTACTAGACACCACCTCGGTGCCATCCGGATCTTGGCGCGTTGTGCTGCCTTCGGCCTATTCGCACATCGGTCCGCTACTGACGCAAACTCACAGGCCAACGGGGCGCCCCACGCCGACTTTCAGCATTGTAGGATGGCCACACCAGTGCTGCAACTTGCTGGACACCACCTCGGTGCCATCCGGATCTTGGCGCGTTGTATTGCCTTCGGCCTATTCGCACATCGGTCCGCTACTGACGCCGCCTCACGTGCCAACGTATTTTCTACGCATTTTATACCCTATGCCGCATAACAGGTCATGTGACTTGTTTATAAAACTTTTCATTGATTCATTTTACTTTTGGTTTCCTAATGATGGAAGGCTTGATCATATGACCTAAAAACAACACTTTTCATTGGATGAAAACTTTTTTTTTTTTCCCAAACGATGAAAGCCCCACCTTGTTTCTGGATGTTTCAGACTAAACTGGCGTCAGCATGAGAGCACCACCATCTCGTAGCTCCGTCGTGGTCATTCCGCGAGCAATCATGGCAGCCGCTCCCCACCAGAAGCCTGCAGGAGTCGGGGCCCCCAAAACTTTTGATGAATTCTCAAGGCGGAGGGGACGCTTTCGAGAATGGGGTCCAAGACCTAGCAGACAAGCGTCCGATTTCCAAGGTGTCCCAGGGCCATTTCAGTGGACCAGGCCCAAAAAGGAAAGAGCCTGCCGCCATTTTGAGAGTCCTGTGACAGCCGCCTATCGCTGCACCGCAAGAGTGGGCGCAACTCAGCTGAATTGCGGCTTTTGACACAGTGGACCAAAAACGGACGGAATGGCAACTGAAACGGTAAAGGGGCGCCCCACTACAACAGATGACACTCCACCTGGAGAGGCCCGTTCACGCCGCCTCCCCCGGGGCGCCCCACGCCGTTATTCGGAGCAGCATTGTAGGATACCAAAACCAGTGCGGCAACTTACTGGACATCACCTTGGTGCCATCGTTCTGCTGCCTTGGAACTATTCGCACAACAGTTTGCTACTGATGACCCACCCCCCGCGACGCCCCACGCCGTTATTTGCTGGGTGGCAACTTACTAGACATCACTTTCGTGTCATCTAGATTTCGGCGCGTTCTGCTGCCTTGGAACTATTCGCACAACAGTTTGCTACTGATGACCCACCCCCCGCGACGCCCCACGCCGGAAATCTGGACGTTGTGCTGCGTTGGGACTATTCGCACAGCCGACCGCTACTTCGTTGTTTTTCCCTAAAAATGTTTATATGTTATTACTATTTTTGTTTTCTTGTATATATTTATAAATTATTAAAGTTTTATAATCTTACTACTTTGTCGGAGTGCTATATATTTTTAATGTGACACATAATTGTAAAAACTTTGATGTACAAAGAGTCATCCCTGGAATCTTCCGCTTCACGCTCGGTCCCCTCCCCAATCACAATACAGGATGGTTTTCAGATAATAGCAACGCTTCTGCTGTGACGGATCTCATCGAGTGTGGGCCTTGATCTACTATAACTCCTTTGAAGAGGGGTGATTCTTTACAGCTGTGGCCATAAACTACATCTGCAGGGCTAGCTGATAGCCTAGGACCGGCCTGGACAATCGGACACAGAGGAAAAGAAGTGTCAGAGGGTGCGGTAGTGAATAGGGCGAAAGGGAGGTGTCGGGCGGGCACAGGGTGTGATTCTCAGGGAAGAGCAGCGCAGATGGGGGGAGGTTTATTACCCATGCATAAGACAGAGAGCGGGGGTGACCACTGCCTGGGTGAGATGCTTGCGAGGGTGGGGAGCCATGCTAAGGATCGACAGCGTGCACAGAGTGGGTCTGGTCAAGGCATCTAAAATGGCTGCCGTGCACGACAAAAGTGTGGCATTTGAAAAAAGACAAGATGGCGCAGACAATGTTTTTCAACACTTCCTGATTTCCTTCGAATCGAACGTTAACAGACGTTGGGGCATATTACCAAAGTTAAGCGATATTTATCCCTAACGATGCATTGCAAAGATTTTTTTACCGTCAGAAATTATCGCAGATAAACCTTGCTATTATCAAGGTTTATCGCAAATACGATAAAAAACGACCGCAATGCATTAATATCGCTGAAAACTCAGAGATATTCATGCATTACCGAGCTAATGCTCTTAGCCATGTTATCCACCTCCCATTGGATAACATGGCTAAGAACTGCTCAGGGCAGCTGTTACTTTTTGGAGATATTCGCGCTTATCTCGAATATTTCCAAAAGTTGATAATAGGAGATAGCGATGTTAGCGACTGTTTCCAGTCGCTAACATCTTGGCATGCCCACTTTGCATGTCATTAGTGATAAATATCACTCACATGCAAAGTGGGGCCCAAGATGGTCGCTATCTCCTACTAGCCGTCGCTAACTGGTGTTAGCAACAGCTAGGTAATACAGATATAATTTTATCTCCGCGAAGCGGAGCGCTGTTACAGATATATATCTTGTTTTTGAACGTTAATTTCTCAAAATGCACTGAAGCACATATATTGAGACCTAGCAAAGGCACATCGGGCTACCAGTCCCTAATATTTTACCAAGTTTCGTGCAAATCCATTCAGCCGTTCGATTATTATTATTATTATTTTTTTTTGCCCCGCGGGGCCCTTTTAAAACCTCCACATCAAACCTAGGGGGTCAGCGAGGATCTACTATGCCCCCTTATGGTCATTTGCCCCTTCGCTTTGGCCTCCTCTTGTCTCTCGATCCTACCGAGAGACAAGATGGCGGCCGCTACGTACTGTTTGGAATGTTTACAGACACCGGAGAGCCAATCAGCTTCGCTTCGCAAAGCTCCGTAACGCGAAAAGTACGCGAAGCGGTGCGCTGTTACAGATATATATCTTTTTTTGAACGTTAATTTCTCAAAATCCACTGAAGCACATATATTGAGACCTAGCAAAGGCACATCGGGCTACCAGTCCCTACAATTTTGCCAAGTTTCGTGCAAATCCATTCAGCCGTTCGATTATTATTATTATTTTATTTTTTTGCCCCGCGGGGCCCTTTTAAAACCTCCACATCAAACCTAGGGGGTCAGCGAGGATCTACTATTCCCCCTTATGGTCATTTGCCCCTTCGCTTTGGCCTCCTCTTGTCTCTCGATCCTACCGAGAGACAAGATGGCGGCCGCTACGGACTGTTTGGAATGTTGACAGACGCCGGAGAACCAATCAGCTTCGCTTCACAAAGCTCCGTTGCGCGAAAAGTACACGTCCTGGAGCGCTGCCCGGTCCGCTGTTACAGATATATATCTTTTTTTAAACGTTAATTTCTCAAAATCCACTGTAGCACATATATTGAGACCTACAAAAGGCACATCGGGCTACCAGTCCCTACAATTTTGCCAAGTTTCGTGCAAATCCATTCAGCCGTTCGGGCTAAAAGTGAGGCCAACCGCCCTATGGAAAACTCAATGTTAAAAACACGTTTTGGGACCCCCCTTTTTTCTCGACCCCCCCTGGACGAACCCCCCCCCAATTTTCAGGGGCTGCTCAGAAACAAAACGTGCCATTTTCCTGAAAATTTCAGCCAATTCCGTCCACAAACGCCAAAGTTATTAGACATAGAATTTTCAAAAAACCCATAGAGAAAAAATCCTAACTATATATACCTACTGGCGACCGCCAGTAGGTAATATATATATATATATATATATATATATATATATATATATATATATATAGACGCACACACACATATATATTCATATATATATGTATGTATATATATATATATATATGTATATATATATATATATATATATATGTATATATATATATATATATATATATATACATATATATATATATGAAAAATCCAAGGGTTACAAGAACATTATAATTAGGCTCAGATTTCACGTATACAAAACCAGTGAAATTCAGCAGCTATAGAGACCTGAGCTAACTATAACTTACGTCCCTGCAATTCACTGCTTATGACCTCATATATTACATCACTCATAACACGGTCAGCGACATAACTGATGACATCTCTGATGATATCACTGATGACCTCATCCTGTGGTTGTGAGTGTCTTCTAAAGGTTTCTGAGTGTTAAAGGTATATACCAAGATACAATAAAAGGTAAATGAGTATAGTTTGTGTACTACTAACGAGTGATACTATTTGTAACACATATTATGTGAGTGACTGTGTGTATCTATGTGTGAGTAGAAGTCTGAGTGACTCTATGGGTATGTGAGTGGTTGCATTGGTGAGTGAGTGGCTGTGTGAGTGCATGTGTGTGTGGCTGTGTGGGTGAGTGAGTAGGTATGGTAGTGGTGAATGGGTGTGTGAGTGGGTATGTGAGAGGCTGTATAGATGAGTGATGGGGTGTGTGAGTGGCTGTATGGGGAGTGAGTGGGTGCATAAGTGGTGTATGGGTGAGTGCATAGGTGTGTGAGTGACTGTATGGGTGAGTGAGTCAATGTGGGATTGGCTGTATGGGTGAGCGTGTGCTTGTGTCAGTGAATGTATAGGTGAGTGAGCACATGTGTAATATCTGTATGAGTAATTGAGTGACTTTGTGAGTAACTGTATGGGTGAATGAGTGACAGTATGAGTGACTGTCTGTATGAGTGAGTAGGTGTGTTAGTAGCTATTTGGATGACTGACTCAGTGTGTGAGTGGCTGTATGAGTGGGCGTATTAGTGTCTGTATGACTGGATGTGTGAGTGGGTGTACTGGTGAGTGAGTGGGTGGGTGCATGAGTGGCTTATGGGTTAGCTAGTGATTGTGTTGGTGTCTGTATGAGTGAGTGGATGTTAGTGGCTCTTTGCATCAGTGAGTGGGCGTGGGAGTACTTGTACAGGTCTGTGAATGGGTCTGTGAGTGGTTGTGTGGGAGTAAAAGTATGTGAGGTTGTAAAGGGTTATGAGTGGCTCTGTGAATGTTGTCATCAGTGATGCCATTTGAGATGGCATCAATGATGTCACTGGCGATGTCATTAGTGATGCAATGTTTGAGGTCATACGTAGTTCATTGCAGGCGTGTAAGTTATAGATAGCTCAAGTAACTATAACTGCTGAACTTCACTGGTGTACAAATTAAATCTGAGCCTAACCATAACATCCGCGTAACCTATGTTTTTTCAGTGAATTTCTATGGTTTTTAAAATTTTATTTCCTAACTATAATGTCCATGTAACCTTTGGTTTTTCAGTGAATTTCTACAGGTTTTTTTCATTCTATTTCCTAACTATAATGTCCCTGAGACCTGTGGTATTTTTAAGTGAATTTCTAAGGTTTTTAAATTTTATTTCCTAGGTGTAACCTGTAACCTTTGAGAGTGATTGTGTGAGTGAGTACATAAGTGTCTCACTGGGTGTGTGAGTAGGTGCATGAGTTACTGAGTGGGTTTGTGAGTGGGTGTGTGAGTCTGAGTGGGTCTGTGAGTATGTGCATGAGTGTATGAGTCAGTTTGAGAGTTTGAGAGCGAGTGCATGAGTGGCTGAGTAGTAGGTGCATGAGTCTGAGTGAGTCAGCGAGTGTGTGTGTGAGTGGGTCTGTGAGTGTGTTCATGAGTCTCTGAGTGTGTCAATGAGTGAGTGCATATATCTGAGTAGGTCTGTGAGTGAGTGTATGAGTCTCTGAGTGGGTCTGTGAGTGGGTGCATGAGTCTCTGAATGGGTCTGGGAGTTGGTGTGTGAGTTTGAGTGGGTCTGTGAGTGGGTGTGTGAGTCTATGAGTGGGTCTGTGAGTGGGTGCATGATTGTCTTAGTGGGTCTATGAGTTGGTGTATGAGTGTCTCAGTGGGTCTGTGAGTGGGTTTGTGAGTGAATGTTTGAGTGTATGAGCATGTCTGTGAGTGGGTACATGAGTCTGAGACGGTCTGTGAGTGCATGCATGAGTGTGTGAGTCAGTCTGTGAGTGGTTGCATGAGTGAGTGAGTCTGTAAGTGGGTGCATAAGTCTGAGTGAATCAGTGAGTGAGTGTGTGAGTAGGTCTGTGAGTAATATATGAGTCTCTGAGTGGGTCAAGGAGTGAGTGCATGAGTCTCTGAGTGAGTTTGTGAGTAGATTCTTGAGTCTCTGAGTGGGTCTGTGAATGGGTGAGTGACTCTAAGTAGATCTCTGAGTGGGTGCATGAGTGCATGAGTGGGTCTACGAGTGGGTGTGTGAGTCTCTGAATGGGTATGCGAGTGAATACATGAGTGTTTAAGTGGGTCTGTGAGAGGGTGTATAAGTGTCTCTTTGCATCTGGGAGTGGGTGCGTGAGTGTCTGAATGGCTCTGTGAGTGGGAGCATGACTCTCAGTGGGTATGTGAGTGGGTGCATGAGTCTCTGAGTGGGTCTATTCATGGGTGTGTGAGTCTCTGACTGGGTCAGTGAGTGGGTGCAGTAGTGTCTGAGTGGGTCTATGACTGGGTGAATGAGTGTGTAAGTGGGTGCATGAGTTTCTTAGTGGGTCTGTGGGTGGATTCATGAGTGTCTTTGTGGGTCTATGAGTGGATGTGTGAGTCTCTGAGTGGGTCTGTCACTGGGGGTGCATGACTCTCTGGGGGGGGGCCTGTGAGTGGGTGCATGAGTGCCTGAGTTGGTTACCAGCTGAGTTGTGAAGAGTCTGTTTTTTTAAGGCGCATAACACAGGCCCCTTGGCTGCTGGGGCTGCTGGGGCTGCTGGGGCTGCTGGGGCCTGTGTTACGCTCCTAAGCATTCTCCACTGCTTCAACCAGGATTCAATTCTGTGGCTGTCTGACTACACGCACTGACCTCTGCTGTGCACTAACTAATAGAGGTTTCATAAAGTATGATAGTCCATTTCCCACAAATTAAGTCCATCTCTGACCGGCATTCATTGAATATGGGAGGAGGCTGTGCGCCCACTCCCCAGGCTGTTTTTGACCCTGGGGACCCCATTAATTCAATGAGGGGGGTGCGCTGTCCCCCTTCCCGGACTGATTTCAGCTCCGTTGACCCCGTCCCCCGGGGCCTAGCCATTATCCAATAGGGGAGGAGGGCAGAGCGGCCCCCATCTCCTGGGACTCAGCCATGTCTAACCCAGTGTGCTATGGGAATGCGGGGGAGCCTCAAAGCCCCTGCAATTCCTGCCACCCTCCCCACCTCCTGCGGGAGCCAACATTGCGTTCACGCACAGGGAGCTGCTAAACATGCAGCTCCCTGTGTGTGAAAGCAATCCTTTTGTCTGCTTCCCTGCCCGCTTGATAGTGGACAGGGAAACAGACAAAACCTCAGCTTCTAGCAAATGAGAGCCTTTTGTCAGCTCCCGCTTGTTGGAAGTGGAGGGTTTGCTCTGACTTAACGTGAGCTTTCAAAAGTTCCACAAAGCCAGAGCAAACAGCTATGTCCTGGCTGTGGGCACCCTGGGACATAGCAGGAGCCGGCCCGAGGGGGTGGCCGTTCCCAGGGACATGTATGACTCCAGGAGGGGGGCCAGACATCCCCCTCCTTTGTAGTAGACTAGCCGGCCCCGGGCAGGTGATGGTCCCTGGGACAGTTTATGGCCTGGGAGGGGGGCTATGTGGCCCTCCTCCCAGTTTTAAAATGTTAATCTGGCCCTTGGAAGGTGGTGGTCCCTGGAGCCAGGGGATATGTGCGGCCCCTCATTACCTTTAATTTAACCCCAGAAGGTGGCTTGAACCCACGCAGGAAGGGGGGTCCAAACACCCCCTCCAAATTTAAAATAAAGCCCCAGGGAGGTGGTGTTACCCGGGACTCCAAAGAGCCCGTGGAGTGAGGGTTGTGCAGCCCCCTTCCATTACATTATAAAACCCCCAATGAGGTAGTGGTCCCCGGGACTTAAAAGAGACTCCGAAGGGGACCCCATGTTTTTTAATCCCACATGCCCCTGGAACCTGGCCCATCCTGCATCTAAACAGTAGAGAAGTGCGGAAGCCTGTGCTTCTTTTTTTAAAATATTTCAGCAGGAGCCACGAATCCAGCGTGACTCCCGTCAAAAAATCTTTTCTGCCCGGCGGAGACCAGAGATAGAGGGTCAGGGATTTCCTATCTTTCCCCCTTTTCTTCTTTTAATCGTTTTTTTTTCAGGGAGTCGGGATCCGTGTCCCTAAATGAACATTTTTTTTCTTTTAATATCTCCCAAACTACTGAATGGATTTACACTGAATAACAAAAAGGGTTATTTCTTGACCAAGAGATACCTTTCTGCCAAATTTGGTGCAATTCGGTCCAGCAATTTGGGCTATTGTCGCAACTAAAATCTCTATGGAAATTAACATTGCCAAAACACTTTTTCTTCCTCCCCCTTTTTCTCGGTTCCCGCTTGATGGACTGCCCTGAAACTTTCCATGCACAACAAGAGTCACCGGGCACTTTTTGGGAAAATTGTGTGAAGATTTGCCAAAAATCATTTCCTATGGAAACATGGTCCTAACTATAACTACCTACTGGCGTTCGCCATATGGAGGCTATGTGGCATTAGATTAAGCACCCATATACTTACCTATAGATATGGCCATGAGTAGCTTTGAAAATAGGCCTCATGGTCATGGGAAATCTTAGATCAGGCAGTTGTCACTGATCATGCCAAATGCGCAAGGTATTAGCACAGAATCACGACATCAGCATCGCATCGCTGGAACACACTGTAACCTCAAGTCGCAATCCAGCCAAATTCCCTTCCTTAAAAAACATCCTCAAGAGAAGACACTCTTCCCAAACAGTATCCTCTGGTGGCTTCTCCCCCTTCATAGGTCCCTTTATGAGTCCTGTGGAGTCAAATTTAATGTATGTTTTCTCATAGTAAAATTGACTGCACGGTTCCAAGTCTTATGCCGTATGTTTTTACCATATGAGGTAAAATCGCAGGAAGCAGAAGGGTGTTTTCATATGCAATATTTTCACTACTGGAAAAATGGCAAGCATTCATCCTGCATGTGGAAAAAACAAAAAACTTTGATTGGAAGTTGCTGGGGCCACTGATACAGGTAAATAATCAGCACTAAACTGTGCCTCTACCTCAGAGTAGCTAGTAAATTGGTATGAATAAAAAAATGCATTTGAAAGGTGGATGATTGTCGGGAAACAGTTGCAGTGAATGACAATGTGGCACACAACAATGCACAACAAACACAATAATATGAGAACTGCTATACTTCTTAGTGACCCCAGCTAAGCACACAGGCATATGAATGCAGTACACACCTACCTACACACTACCTCACAGGCACCACTGTGGAACACACCCACATTAACAAGTATTCCAGGTGATCTGAAACACATATTCGGACCCAGTAAGTCCATCTGCTGCTATAACAGGTGATTGTTGTCACTGCCGATTGGCATTGCCACTCCCATGTGGCATAAGAGGCTCATTCTCATTAGGACAAGTCTAGGCCCTTCCAACATATGCCCAGCCCACTTTAAATCTATGTATTGGATAGACATGGACACCACTGAGACGGTGTGTGCCATCACACTCCTCTGTTGCTTTGGACACCATCAAGAGCCCTCTGATAAGGTGTGTATCATCTCATTTCTCTGTTGTCTTTGGAAACTATCCAGAACCCACTGAGAAGGTGTGTTTCATCACACTTCTCTGTTGACTTTGAACAACATCCAGAACCCACTGAGAAGGTTTGTGTCATCACAGTCCTCTGTTGTCTTTGGCCAACATCCAGATCCTCCTGATAAGGTGTGTATCATCACACTCCTTCGTTGCAAGCTGCAGAACTTTACAGTAAGGCTACATGTAGACATCAAGTTAGTAGGTTGATGCAGACTTAAGTGATGAGGAAGGTGTGGCACAAGTCAGAAGTGGCTAAATGCATCAGGATAGCAATGCTGCTGGCATCCCAGCCTTCCCTTTATGCTCTGATGGGTGGAGCCCTCACATACCTAAAACACAAACTGCAGTACTACTGTCCTTCACAAACACTTACATAAAGCAAGGTGCCCCTGACTGTTCCCCGCATTCGTAGCTTCAGATGCAGTAGGAGAGCCTTTTTTTTACTCCTCCATCTACTTGGTATCAATTTCCAATTCATCTACATTGCTGCCCCAATGTTGACAAATTAAAAAAACTCTTGAAGACCTAGCTGTTTTTGGCTGTTGTGGGTCTCTAAGCTGGCGTAGCGGCGAGATACACCTTTGTGTATGATTTGCCTGCTATATCAAGTAGAATTATCATAACATAACAGCATTAACAATTTCTTTTGAATTAACCAATCACAACAATACACTTTTTGTTAATGAATTAGACGATGCTGTATCCTGCCTTTCACCCTAACCCCATCTATCCTGTTTCCCTGGCAGGTCTTACCAACGCGTTTCGCCGCCTACTGCCGGCTTGCTCACGGTACCGTGAGCAAGCCGGCAGTAGGCGGCGAAACGCGTTGGTATATATTTTTTATGCTGAGAACTATGGATTAATAAAGAATCTGGAAAGAGAGTTCCTACGAGTGCGTTTTCATTCCTGAAGAGGAGGTGTGGACGATATATATATATATTAAAGCTCAGCCTTGCCTCGAATTTCAAGAAAGAGAAAGCACTCTCAGGAGCGGGTTCACAGTTTTTTTTTAAGAACCCACAGCGACCAGACGCGTTTCGGCGTTTTGCCTTTATCGATGGTAAAATGCGCGTCTGAGGCAGACATTTTTATATTCTCTTACACGTGCAAATAATAAACTTGAAAAGAGGACAAGAATGCGGAAAGCAAACCAAAAGTATGAGCGCCATATTGGCATGGTCATATACCTCGTTATCAATAGATTGTCTACAATATATCAATGCAGACGAATACTGAATTATCATCATGCTCACAATTTACGGTATACTGCCTGATTTGTCCGTGTGAACTTCAATACGTTGGAAGTACCATCCATGAGACCAAAAAACGGGTCCTGGAGCATTGCAGGGCCATACAAAACTGTGACATGGCTTACCCTGTAGCCCGTCACTTTCAACAGAAACACAAGAGTGACAGGGAACTGCTGAGATTCTTCGTATGTGGGCACCTTTGTAAATAGTAACACTATGTTTTTGTGAGGCACGGCCCATCCAGGGCAAGATTTCAGGATAACAATGCTAAGAGGACAAAGTGGATAGAATAAGCCCATTCAGGGCGTTATTTAAAATGTTTCGTGACATGGATATGATTGCGTTCAATGTTTATGAATTGTGAGCATGATGATAATTCAGTATTCGTCTGCATTGATATATTGTAGACAATCTATTGATAACGAGGTATATGACCAATGACATGCCAATATGGCGCTCATACTTTTGGTTTGCTTTCCGCATTCTTGTCCTCTTTTCATGTTTATTATTTGCATGTGTAAGAGAATATAAAAATGTCTACCTCAGACGCGCATTTTACCATCGATAAAGGCAAAACGCCGAAACGCGTCTGGTCGCTGTGGGTTCTTAAAATAATACTGTGAACCCGCTCCTGAGAGTGCTTTCTCTTTCTTGAAATGCGAGGCAAGGCTGAGCTTCAATTTACAGCGGGAGGCACCGCCCGCGAAAGCACCCGTCCCTTGAGTGTGTGAAGTAAGGTGCAAAAACGAGGTAGCTTGAATATATATATATATATATATATATATATAAAAGCTCCAAGTTTGTCCACAAACAAGAGCGCACACAGGCTGCAGCAAATCCCCCTCAGACCTTCACCCACAGCGGGATGTCGCCGACGCGTTTCGGATAAATTCCTTCTTCACAGGCTGGTAACCACAGAACACAGCGTTTCATACCACACCACTTTATTCAATTACAAGCCTCCTGATAGGCTGGTAAGCCGCTCCAATCAGCAACGTCCCAGGTCTTATGGGACATGTAGTGCAGTGATTCTACCCAGTTGGGTGCAGTGTTCTGTGGGTCCCAAATCAAGCCCACAGATGGGCCCCGGAGTGGGAAAGGTCTATATTCACGGTGCTGCTGCCCCATGCAGAGTACGACTGGATGTCGAGTTCAAAGGCCCGCTGCCCTTAGAGGCGGTGGTGCGCCCTCCACGGCTGGACTGCCGTGTAAATACAAAAGCTCCAAGTTTGTCCACAAACAAGAGCGCACACAGGCTGCAGCAAATCCCCCTCAGACCTTCACCCACAGCGGGATGTCGCCGACGCGTTTCGGATAAATTCCTTCTTCACAGGCTGGTAACCACAGAACACAGCGTTTCATACCACACCACTTTATTCAATTACAAGCCTCCTGATAGGCTGGTAAGCCGCTCCAATCAGCAACGTCCCAGGTCTTATGGGACATGTAGTGCAGTGATTCTACCCAGTTGGGTGCAGTGTTCTGTGGGTCCCAAATCAAGCCCACAGATGGGCCCCGGAGTGGGAAAGGTCTATATTCACGGTGCTGCTGCCCCATGCAGAGTACGACTGGATGTCGAGTTCAAAGGCCCGCTGCCCTTAGAGGCGGTGGTGCGCCCTCCACGGCTGGACTGCCGTGTAAATACAAAAGCTCCAAGTTTGTCCACAAACAAGAGCGCACACAGGCTGCAGCAAATCCCCCTCAGACCTTCACCCACAGCGGGATGTCGCCGACGCGTTTCGGATAAATTCCTTCTTCACAGGCTGGTAACCACAGAACACAGCGTTTCATACCACACCACTTTATTCAATTACAAGCCTCCTGATAGGCTGGTAAGCCGCTCCAATCAGCAACGTCCCAGGTCTTATGGGACATGTAGTGCAGTGATTCTACCCAGTTGGGTGCAGTGTTCTGTGGGTCCCAAATCAAGCCCACAGATGGGCCCCGGAGTGGGAAAGGTCTATATTCACGGTGCTGCTGCCCCATGCAGAGTACGACTGGATGTCGAGTTCAAAGGCCCGCTGCCCTTAGAGGCGGTGGTGCGCCCTCCACGGCTGGACTGCCGTGTAAATACAAAAGCTCCAAGTTTGTCCACAAACAAGAGCGCACACAGGCTGCAGCAAATCCCCCTCAGACCTTCACCCACAGCGGGATGTCGCCGACGCGTTTCGGATAAATTCCTTCTTCACAGGCCCGCGAAAGCACCCGTCCCTTGAGTGTGTGAAGTAAGGTGCAAAAACGAGGTAGCTTGAATATATATATATATATATATATATATATATATATATATATATATATATATATATATCTATATGTGATCAAGGCCCCACGTGGGCTGAAAACGTGTCGTGGTGGTGGTGTGTTGGTCAGCTACCACACTGCAGGCACGATTCACAAAGGTAAGTTACATTTTTGAGTACTTTTCACATTTAGGTACGTTTACTACATGTAAGCCCACTCAAAAGTGTAAGAGTAAATAACATATGTAAATTATTTAAAAGTCTATGTACCTTTGCAAATAGCCCCTGCAGTTTGTGAATATCCACTAGGCCCTTTAATTTGGTGGAAACATTTCAGTTACACTTTTGGAGAAATTTACACTCAGATTTTGTGAAGAGTTAAAAAGTACTAAACTTACTCAGAAGTGTAAATTACTCAAAAGTGTAAGTTACCTTTGTGAATCAGGCCCTTGGTATTTTTTGATATCGTGGGACCCAGATTCCATGCATAAAAACTAGTCTTGGACGCAGATTTTCACCGTGGTAAACCATATGCAAAGTGATCGCACCAGGCTCATAATGATGGCGATACTGAATGTAGCCTTATGGCTAGAGCGGTCGACCTCGGAGCTGGAGAATCAGGTTCGAGTCTCAGCAACGACGCTCAACATCCTGTGATTCTGGGCAAATCACTTAATCTCCTGTGCCTAACAAACATGAATGTGTCCACCTGTAACGAAACCGATATTCATGTAAAGCGCTCTGATACCTGATATCTTCTGGTCTAGTTTGTGCTAAATAAAACTCTAAAAAAACAAAATGATGAGAATAGCAAGGCGGGTCTGGTCTGATGGAGCGCCAAATCTCTGTACAACAAAATGGCGGCAATGCAACAAATGCGCATACCATAAGAAATATAACGAAGTCATTATCTATATGAAGTGACTCTACTGGTGGTTTTAAGAAAGAATGCTGAGCAAGTATGCAAGCCCCTCACAGTGAAGTAGTGTCAGACCGACTGAGGCATGTTGAGTTCATTCATTGGCCTTGCATTAGCATTATGTCCCAGACTTTCAGTGCATATTATTGATCTATTGACATTTTTTGATGTGCTCATTGACACTAATGTCAGTTAACAAGAATCATAAATTATATTACATGCTACTTACATGATCATTTTGTGTCAAGAACACATGGCGTTGGACAATGCCCCACCGCACGAGAACTCCCTTTATGCTTAGGTAAGTGTGCTTAGGAATGAATTAACATGACCTCATACAACTCTGCCTGTCTGTGATATGAATTTTTAATGCCTGTACTTCGAAAGGTGATCTCATGTGTTTATGTCAAGCAGTTATTGCATACAAACACGCTTACGAAGAAGATATACTGCATAACCTACTGTTTGCGTGTGTAACTTTCACAACGTCCTATCAATTGAAATGCAAAAGCAAAAAAACAAAAACAAAAAATCTCACAAATCTTTTCATCCAGAATTACCTGAAATCTGCATCCAAAACTGTTTCCTGGCTTCTTTACTGGCACATATGTCAATTGTTTAAAAAAAAAAAAAAAAAAATAACAAAACAAAACACTTCTATGTGTTTTACATTTAACCCAGTGGCCAACTTGGTAATTCTGAGCAAATCAGATGGCCTCTGCCTTAAGTTGCCTCGGAAACGGGGTGAAGCCGCTCTGCCTTCCCAAATATTAATTAGAACTCGCGAAAACAATTTAGAAATGGCAGGTTGAATATTTACTTTTCTTGTTTATTTGTAGCCATTTCTGAAACATTTAAACTTCCCCGGGTATTTTTCGGAAGCAACTAGAGGAAAAATTGTTTCTAGTTATTACCTCAAAATTCTTCCATTGGCAAAAGGCTTCATCACCATTTCGTTATGAAGTGAATAAACAAGTGGCTGTGTTGTTTTAGAACACAATTATAAAAAATAATTTGTTTTTCATTAAAACATTATATTTTATGAATTAAAACAGTATGATACCTTAACAAATAAGACCATTCAAATGTTAGCTTTTATATAAATTTCAAACGTGCTTTTCAATGAGAATCGTTTTTATCAAACACGGGGAACATTTTAAGATAAATGAAAACTCAGGACTGACATATTACGTAATTAAATACAGATGTAATCTGTATTTTTGCTGCATGGTTGTTTTAAGAACTCAATACTGTTTATGTGAATCGATGCTTAGTAGTTTTTATTATGTTCTTTTTTCCCTTTCTTGTGCATGTCTGTTTGTCCTAATTGTTTTCTTTCATTAATTCATTTTGAACAGGAGGCCAGTGGGCTGTATACTTCCATTGACTTGGGGTTAGAGTCCCTCTCTGGCCCTTGCACCGAAGAGTTGGTGTTGTTTGTCATGGTAATTAGATGAGCTGCAGGAGTTTCAGATTTACAACTGCCTTCAGTCGCAGTAAACATTAACACCCTCTCAGAGGTCCTGCAGCCCAGACATTCTTTTTCAGAACCTCTGCTACCATTTATCAGAACACTGGAATGTTGGGAGCTCCATTGAAAACAATGGCTGGTAAAAGCCCGGAGCTCCAACATTTCAATGTGTGACTTTGTTCACAGCTATTGCTGTGAACAAAGGTCTCTCGAAGCTCAAGGGGATTTAAAAACCCTCGGGCTCCGAGAGGCGTTTGTTTTTACTGATTAGAACATTCTGCCTTCTAGGGACGGAATATTCTAATAACCTTAGAACCCTACGTAGCGGGCTCTACTGTCCATTAAAGGCCCGCTCCCTTGTTAAAAGCCCTCGCCTTCTGCTTGGACCTTAAATGGCCGGTAGAGCCCTTCGTCGGGCTCTAAGGCTATAGTGAAGCCTTTATGGGCACCCTCATGGGCACTTGGTCAAAACCTTATTGAGGCATGGCCAGGTGCTTCACCTTCAGACAACATCAAGGCCTAACAACCCAAAACCAGATACCTGCTTCAGAGGTGAGCCACTGGGCAGGTCAGTGAATCTTACAACATTGAGTCTGGCCTGCGGGGGCATGCCCGGGACAAGGATGGGTAATGAGCAGCCTGTCAGCCCCGAACTTGGTCGAGATGTGCCCAGCGGTCATTCTCAATATGTTAAAACATCGCATGGGCACTGGGACAGCTCCACAGGGCATTAGTGGTGTAAATGTATGCAGCAGGCACATCCACACTGTTGATGCAGTGAGATGCAGCCTGGTTGCCAGAAATGGAACAAGGGACCAGGCAATGCGACAGTTGCTGTGCCTTTAAGCTGTGCCTTCTTTTTCCTGCCCGGCCCTTCTGGGCCTTTCTCTGAAGACAGTGTAGGGAGCTACTGAAGGCTTGACTGGTATTCCCTGGACCTCACCCTCCTCCTCCTTGCTGGGCAGGCTAGGGGATCCAGATCAAGTAATTAAAGTGCCAGTGTTCTCAGATGTAGAGGCCTGCACCTATTCCCTTCACCCTTCATCTTCCAGTTTTTGCTTCTCTGAAACCTGACGAGTGGCATCCAGGGATGTAATATTTTCCTGCATCTGCTCACTAAAGACAACTCCTTCACTGGGACGCCTTATGGGATATGTGGTAGGCGGAGAGCGACATAGTTAACCAGACTCACCACAGACGCCATGATGGAAAATGGTAAGATCCAGTAACCCTCACCAAAGAGACAGGGCACAAAAAGTGAATATAAGTCAAAAAGGAATTTTATTTTTGAGTTCATTCATAAAGCAACCATTTCTTCCATAAATTCACCATTCACTCATTTTAATGTATTACCAATATCACTAAAATAGTGCCTCAACACCATGTGTATAAACAACTATTTGGCTTTATTATTAAAAAGATATAATCTGTTATACAAATAAATAAATGTGTGCAAAAAGCATATGATCAGATTCTCATCATTCAAAGGTATACAATTCTTATCAGCAATACAGTGCCCATAAACCTCGATGTTGTGCAGTAAAAAAGTGTACAATATACTTGATTTCTTCTTGTCACCCAAGTGGAGGGTATTTTCTATGCACCCCTATATAAACATTTCATTTGACTATATCTATCTATACTAATATTATAAAGAGAGAGCCCAAACCTTTGCGGCGGGTAATCTCAGGAACCACAGCACCAATCAGAACACCCAATACAGCATTGGAAAGGGCAGTTGCAGCAGAAGGACATAGGCTATACAGATGCCCACCATATACATTTGAAAGATAAAAGAACCTTACCAGCAAATTAGTCCCTTGTGGGCGTGGGTGGGGCGTGGCATGACGACAAAAAAAAAGCATTCCTTAAACGTGTGCGTTGTGCTGGGGGCGTGAACAAGGCCAATGGGCGCGGCAATTGCAATTGCGCTGCAGCAAGGGGTGTGGCCAATGGGCGCAACAACCGGGAACAATTGCGCAGCACATCCCCCCAAAAACAAGCGTGCCTTGAGGGCGTGTGGGAAACAAACGTGTGCGTGGGGGTGTGGCCAAGGCCAATGGGTGCTGCAATTGTGTGGGAGCAAGGGGCGTGGCCAAAGGGCGCGGCAATTGCCGGGGCTTAGTCGGGGGCAGACGCGACTGATCGTGCCTGCGGGGACAATAACTGCACAGTATCCTGCACGCTGTCAGCCAGTCAACTCTCGGAATAAAGGACCGTGCTTGCGGGGACACTAACTGCAGCGTCTCCTGCGTGCTGTCACACACTCAACTCTCTGCATAAACAAATTGACACTAGGCGCACAACATCAACCAGGGCTGGAGCAGGGCTCAGGCGGCAGATGACGTGACTAAGCACGCCTGCTGGGACACTAACCTTTGAGCTGACTGCACTTTCCCACACGCGCAGCGTCTCCAGCGCGCGCTGTCTCCCACTCAACTCTCTGCATCAACGACTTTACACCACAAGCACAACATCAAACATAACTGGAGCCGGGCCTCAAGCGGGGATGACGCGATTCAGCGTGCCTGCGGGGACACGAAATTTACAACTGAATGCACTTTCACACACGCTTATCTACGGAAGTGGAGTACATACACACTAGAGACATCTGCTAAAATTCTTACTCCGAGGTACACACAGTATCTGCACACACATGCCTAACTATTGTGACACTTCATGCTAAAAATGTTCTCTACCGTGAGATTTTAAAATAAATTTCCCTTACCTATTACACACATTCTATTTCATACCCGGACAACGTCGGGACGGGCTGCTAGTAACTTCATAAAAACATAAACACAGAAAAAGGAGAATATATTAGACAATCACATTTCTCTTCGCAAAATCACTAATCGCTTGAGACCATTGTTCAGAGTGCATAATTATATAAAATGATTAAAATCTACAATTTCAATCAATGCCTTATTGATTTAGTGCAGAAACATTTTTGCATCGACGCGTTTCGGTGGATTCCTATTATTCACAACCACCTTCTTCAGTACAAATTGATGTCTCCCACCATTACAAACTTGTCTTGTTTATTTGTTTGGCTTAGGACTCAAACCTTTTCTTTTTTTCTTCTTTTCCTTAAAGTTCCCAGTGTGATCCCTCACTCCTGTGGATCAATGGTGATATACTTTTATGGTTTCCCCCTCTAATCGATATTTACTTTATAATCATATCCGGGATTTAAATGTTCTCCACTTTCCTTCACGGAGAATGTTCTGTCCACCAGTATTTACTATGTGTTGATTCCTCGCTGGATTCTCAGCGTACCTGTTGATATGTGTTATTAATTGGAAAGTAATCTTTAAAGATACAGCATATTTTTTTAAATCACCTGAAGGAGCTTGGGGATGGAAGAAAGGGCGGACCTGAAACGGCCGCTGCCCAGCTGACCAAACAAGCAGCCCCTCTGGCCAAGTGCACAGAGTCCAAGGGAGAGGCAGCGACCCAGACGGCACAGGAAATCTATATCAGTGAGTTCATCAGCCCACAGGGGAGAGAGCAGTGATCCAGGAAAAACACATAAATAAGACAGCTTAGATGGAGAGTATCCCACCAGAGACCAATGACTCATTGGCAAGCACTGATGATTGACACAACAACACACAGCTGCCTAATGCTTCTTTCTGAATTTACTGCTTGTTTTCACTCTGCTCTCCTGTGGGGGAATCCCCCAGTATCACTGTTTTCAGGATGGCGTCTTTGTCTCTTTTTTTTTACCCTTATCTTTCAAAGGGGTGGGGAATAACTCTAAGGTTTGACTCTAGATCCTTTATAGTAAGGTGACTTCATGCTCATCCCAAGTTGGTATGGCACATGTTTTGGGTGACAGATGCATATGGGGTGTGAGTATGGTGAGAGCATTGATGGGTTGAGGCTTTAGTTGGTCAGGTGGTTAATTAATTTGCTCATAGCGCCAATGAACAGTCTTGCAGTCTATTACCCCCCACCCCCCCCAAATCAATGGCTACTTAGGAGAGGCTTGAGACAACTAACCACTGCTGTCTCACTTATGATCAAGTGGATTCCAGCTGATGCAACACTTCTCCCTCCTGCACTAACCACTGCATCCTCTCCTGGAATGTAAACAGACTTGACAATAAAATTAAGAAGGTGGCTCTTCAGCAATTTGCTAAATTACATTCCCCAAATTATTTACTGCTACAAGAGACTCATCTCCTAGGGACATATTGCATGTTTCTGGGGAAGTCAAGGGTTCACTCAGATGTTTAATCTTGGGTTCACCAGGCTAGCTTCCTCCTCAATAGGACCTGACTCAGGTGGTGTCTTGGGTACAGATTGGTTGCAGAGATATTTGTGAGTCAAAAGAACACTAGAAGGGAGGCCATGAACCCTACTTAGCATATACATTCCCCCGTCCTGGTGTTTGAAGCTTTGTAGGTCCTCATTGGCCTCTTAGCACATTCTCCCCAGGGACTGACAGTGCTGAGGGGAGACATTAATAATGTCATGGCTGGGCACAGGAGGTTGCCAATAGCCCATGCCCCAGAGCACCAAAGTCCTCCCAGATTGGGCCCTTGCTACGGGGATGTGCTATGGATGGTGGGTGTGGCATGCATGGAATGTGCCTACACATTTCCCTTAGTGGCCCACCATCCATTCTCCCACTTGGGCTATTTCCTTCTTCCAACAACAGACCTCAGATTGGTGACGGGATCCCGCGTTCTTCTGAAAGGCCTCTCAGATCATTCCCCAGTTGATCTGTAGGTGGGATCAAGGAAGGATTTTTTTGGGCCTTTCAAGGAAATTACCTGCTTCACCTTTAATATTGAATCAGTCAGGTCTTCAGGGTCACTTCGAGACACCCTCAAAGCAGAAGCAGGGCAAGTTTGTATCTTCACTACAGAGCTCTAGAGTGGGAAGGGGAGATTACCTCCCTATGGGTGAAACTCCTTAAACTAGAGCAGTTATATCCTCATGCAGGAGGGAGAAGTGTTGCATCAGCTGGAATCCACTTGATCATAAGTGGACCAGAGCATAGATACTGCTAGACTTACAAGGATGCCTCACAGCGCTATATTACGAATCTGGGGATAAGGCTGGTAAGCTCCTTTATTGGTTGGCGAACAGTGAGGAAGTCTTAAGAATTGTGGCTGTCACACACAAGGGAGCTTGAGAAAAGGTTGCAGCGATGGTAAACGTTCTTGCAAATTTCTATAGGAGCCTGTACACTCCACGTCTGCCTACAGGCCAGGAGAGCCCCTCCCACTGTTGCGGAAGCTGCTGATGCACCTCAGACTGAAAGGCTCTGAACCTGACAATAGAGGAAATATTGGAAGTGATTGGAGAGATGCACTCAGGTAAACACTGGGGGTAAATTACTTTCACCTTAAATTTTACAAAAAATATAACTCCCGATATGGTGCTCCATCTTAAACCTGTTTAACAATGCCTGGCAAAACACAGCCCAGAAAGAGATCAAGGGGGGGCTACATTCTTAGCTTTGCCACCCACCAGACCAATGTTCATCGTGACGCCCCATCTCCCTCATCAACACACAGACTAGAATACTTGCAAAAATTCTGGTTAACAGATTCGTACAAGTCCTAACCACCCATGTCAGAACGACTTTATGCCAGGTAGAGATACATATTGCTGTGTGCGACAGCTACGGCTGTTGTGGGCCTCAGCACATGAATCCTCTAGACTAAGAGCAATGATGCTAATTGATTTAGAGTTAGCAATTGACTGTGCTTATTGGGACATCCCCTTCCAGAATGTTCATCAGTTCCCTATTCTTTGCAGTCCTTAAAGCTCTCTACCTCAAACCATAGCCTCAAGAATGCATAAAAAGTGTGCTAACTCGGCCTTTCCTGATAGGAAGGGGAACTCGACCATTGTCACACATGTTATTTTCATTGGACATAGAACCACTTGCCTTGTGGATCAGAATGGATGGGTTGGTTCAAGGATTTTGGGGGCAGGGAGGTATTGAAAAACATATGTCTCTATGTGCATATGACATGCTCCTCTTCCTCAGATGTCCTCAGTGTACAGTACAAAGACTGATGAATATTCTAGATAAATATGGGTGATGGCTTTGGGGTTAATGGGTAACTGGGACAAATTGGTCCTTGTGTCCATCCAGGGGCAATGTAAGGCTGACCAGCGGCAGCCAAACTTGCAAATCCAGCTGGACGATTTCAAAAATATAGGGCTACATATTACACTGGAGTAGCATTAGGGGAACCCTGGCTGGGGTGGTGGAGTGGCCACAGGATTTCTCAGTGAAAGGCGGAAGTTTGTCTTGCATCAGCTAAGGCCAATCTGAATGAGCCTTGCATCAGCAGGAATTAATTATGCAGGCTGAATGGGGAAGACTGGTGAGTGAATTCCAGCTTTTGGGGCACGCACTGGTAGGTTACTCACTGCGGTCTGTGAAGAGCTTGCTCATTTCCAGATCCCATGCAGGAGTGCAGTGTTATGAGTAAGACCTTAACTGAAAAACAAGCCAAAAGTAAGACTTCTTCTTTGCAGGTCCTATTATTAAGCATTCTGGCCAAGCTTTGTCAGAAACACTTCTGGGTCTGCAAACCGATCTCTGAGAGGGGAGGGAAAGATCCACCCAATGGCAACCATGAGTCCCTCTGAGAAAGCCCACCCCTCACTGGTCTTTCGCTATGAAATCAATGGTACCACTTGGCTTCAGGAACCAATGAAGGGCCAGCAATGCTTAAGATATCCTTGTGCAAGGGACTGAAGCAGGCAATCCAGGTGCCTGCCCTAGTGGGCCGCACAGTATTCTTCTCTATACTCACCCTCCAAAGTGTATGCACCTCTATACTGTGAGGACTAACCCCTAGGTACAAGAGCAAGGTGGGCGAATAAAAAGTGGCTTTCTGTAGAAGACTATTGTCCCAGGACCAAGATGTGTCTTTAATGACCCCTGGTAAGTGTTGGGGCATGGTGGCTTCATGGTGGTTGTCTGTCAGCACCTAGTAGGCCCAGTGGTTGAGAGGCTGAGATCTTCCATTATTGTGAGAACGCTTTCATGCATGAAGCCTTGGAAAATAAACACTTGCCAACCAACAGCCACAGGAACAGCACAAGGAAAGCACTTGAGGTCCAAACTCTCCTAGTCTATGTACGGGTCAGCATAATGTCCAGGTATCTGCCCACACCAAATCCAGCTCCCCTGCGGTAATGGGGCGAGGGTGCCAGCCTTCTCCCAGCTGGCAGCAAGGAGTTTTGTTTGTGGTTTCCCAGCTGCCTGGGCCTGCGAAGGGGTGGTTGGGGAACTCGGTTAGTCGCATCGGGATTCTCTCATCCTGCAGCAGCAAAAGAGGTGGGCACCTCAGACAGCAGCTGTGACATGGATGCATGAATAGTATGTTTTCTTTTTTTGCAGTTTTATATAGTGGCAACTTGCCTCAAGGGCATTAGGGCGTTTTACATTAGAACCAGATATTAAACTTTTTTTTTGTACAGAGGGGGAAAGGGATTTTCCCAGAATAACAGGATGTTGAGCTGAGACAGAAATTTACACCTAGTCCCCCAATTCCACTATCGCAGCTCTAGCCACTAGACCACATCTCCTGCCTGTCTGAAGGTGGTACCTGAACTCCATGAGGCAAATTCACATTTGCTTTGATCCTACGTCGTTTGCCTTAGATAAGGACAGCATAAAACTGCATCTCTCAACCAGCGGGAACATTAAATCACCACCTGTGATCAAAGGCTGGATGATAAAATTATGGGTATTCCAGGCTAGCCACCATTGTTTCTGGAACTCCTGAATTAATGTCAGAACTAAAGATATCCACTGAGATATATTTACATATGATCATTCTAACCATGACTCCTTCTCGTTATGGTTATCTTCTAGCCCCCATCTTCCAGTGCTGAACATCCCTTTAACCATCAACAAGATGAAAAGAATAAATGACATCTCCTTTGGTGGGTAATCCCCCCGTAATGGTCTATTTTTGGTGCGAAAAAGGTATTAAAATTGCTTTTTTAGATCTGACATTAGCTAAAACATTTTATTTCTATTAAAAATATTTACATTATATATAAGAACAGGGAATTTCAGTCAGCCCTCTTTATCCATTGGTCTGCTGCAGTGTCATTCATCTTTTGCTTCCGCCCACCACAACATAAAGCAGAGAGTCAGCACACTTCAACCATTGGCTTGCCTGACAGAGTGACCTGCACTTGCACAATGTGCACATCTTCACAATGGGGAGTCCCCTTCAGTCCCAGAGACTACTGGTACTGTCTATCTATCAAAATATATAGGCTTTTAGACAATGCTTGTTTTCATACAATACACGCCTTCATACAAAAACCATTCACAAACAAAATGAGATCTGACAAAGACAAAAGGTAGCAGCCAGCTCAGACCAATTGGCTTTGCGAATGCTTATTGTAAAAAAAGGCGCTAAAATTCAAGTAAGCATATTTGCTTATTTTTGGACGGTAAAAGGCACTAAAATTCGAGTAAAAAAATCAAACTTTCCTCTCACTTCACTTCTACCGTTCACTTAAGTATATGAGGATGAAGCGATTTGCTTGGGAAGTATGGGGCAACAGCTAATACAACAACAGCCTGAGGAACACCTATGGCTGAAAAGGTAATCCTTACGAATTGAAGACACGAGGGGGGACGAAGGGACAGTGGGGCTTCCAATGCTTACTCTTTGGGAAAGATGTCTTAAATGAAATTGTATTGGGAAGTCCAATCAAATTAACTTGTTGATCTACACTGATAAAAGCTGTTTCATTTATAAAAAGACATTTTAATCAAAAATAAAGGAGGCTATATTCTAGGGTTGTTTATTAAAAAATGGTGTCTCTCATTACAGAATACCACGCCTTACCCTGACAGTGCTAGTACCGGTGGAGCAGCAGGAGAGTGATCTTCAGGGAGGTGTGGCATAAAACCAATCTGAAAAACACAGGGAAAGATTATCATGACAGTCAAGAGTGGGCATCATTTGGCGTGGTTTGTCCTGTCTTTTTGCCTTTTGACCTCCTATTGTAACTGTGTGCTGAACTTAATTTTTGCTGGTTTAAGGAATCTGGGCATTTTTTCACTGCTGACCCAGTGCTAAAGTGCATGTGCTCTGTGTTTAAAATGAAATGGCATTTGGTTTCTCCATGATCGACACATTTGATTTACTGGTATGTCCCTAGTACAGTGCCTTTGCAGCACTGATTGTGCCACCCACTAATAGCCTTTCAAACCTGTCTTAGGCCTGCCACTGCAGAGACTTTGTGTGCAGTTTTAAACTGCCATTTTGACCTGGCAAGTTCGCCTACTTGTCAGGTCCAAACCTTCCCTTTTATTACATATAAGTCACCACTAAGGTAGGCCCTAGGTGGCCCTATGGGCAGTGTGCAGTGTACTTAAAATGTAGGACATGTACTTTGGTGTTTTACATGCCCTGGTAGTGAAATACTGCTAAAATCGTTTTTCACTACAGCAAGGTCTATCTCTCCTTTAGGTTAGCATTGGAGCTGCCTTGTAACACTTTACAAGTGCAACTTCCAATTGGGAACAGATAGGAAGAAGGAGACTCACAATTTAAAAACACATACTTTAGTGAAGTTTGTTTTTGAATTGCAGGCCTGAAAATGCCACTTTTTGAAATGTCTGTGCTTCTGCCTTTACCTAGAATACATGTCTGTGTTGGGTGACAGCTAGGACTTGTGAATTCACTCTAGAGTGACAGTCACACACAAAGGGACTTGAGGTGTGCCCTGCATATCCTGATGGCCCATCACAAGGCTGATTAGTCTTCCTGAGCTAGAGCGTTGGGAGGAGGTGACACTTGCACCTGAATAGGGCTGTGCCTGTCCCCGCAGAAAGAGCTGCATACCCCCTTATAGTGTGTCTGGAGCCAGGGCCAGAAAGGGCCAGGTCTTTTGTACGACATAGACCTTTCTTTGAAGTCTCCCTACTTCAAAGGCTAAGATGGATATAAGTACTGGACCTCTGACAACATATACCTAGAACACTTCTGTACTGAGCACATTCTGCCAGTAAGAAAAGTTGTTGTGCTGCCAGGAGGGACTGCACTTTGCTGTGTTACCCTGCTGCCTGCTGTTTCTTGCCTGCAAGTGAGAGGACTGGACTTTGCTCTGTGCATCCTGCATTGCTAAAGGTTCTCCAATGGCTTGTTGGGCTTGCCTCCTGTTGGAAGTCTCAGGGATGTCAAAGACTCCAACTACATCTTGCTACCCACACCTGGTCTCCCCTGCTGTGAGTCCTGCTTTGCCAAGTAGTGCCAAAACCAGTCCTGAGCGCTTGGAAGTGAGTTTTGTGCTGCAACCCAAGAAACCAATGCATCGACTCCAAAGCGTTATTTCAGAACTGGCCCATTCCTGCAAAACAAATGCATCACCGATGCCTGCACTGAAGCCGTGGTCCCCGCACCCTGAGTGTGCAACTCAACAACCTTGAATTTCAGCGCAGCTTGACTTTGCTGCAGAACCTCAGAAGAACCACTGCTGCGTAAGTCTCGGACACCGCCTCACTAACGTCTTTGACACACCGTCCCGGCTCTGAAGCATTCCCAGCCTGCCGTGGCTTCTACTCGACACATCGCCTTTGGCCAAGCGGTTCGACATCGACGCCCTGGAACCGATCCACCAAGCTCTTGACATTCATGCATCAATGACCTTGCCCAACTTCGGAACCAACACATCGCCTGAGACAGTGATGCCTTACCTATGGTTTTCAATACATCGTCCCCCAAGAGCAACGCATACAAGGTACTGTCAGTGGGTCTGCATGACACCTGTATCCGGCCCACTCTCCATTGCGGTTGGGCTGAACTTTTGGGTTTGCCCCGGGCAGGCAGGACCAGATGACTCCAGGTGGAACAATTGATGCCTAAGCGCTGATTTTTGGTTTAATCTTGCAAAATGAATATCTTGACTTGTGTATGTTAGATTATTGTCGTTCTAATCTTGTTTTACTCATATGAATACTGGCTATTTTTCTAAACTGGTGTGGAGTACTTTTGTGGTGCTTTTGCTGTGTTACTCTGTGTGTGTGTGTGTGTGTGTGTGTGCACAAATACTTTACACATTGTGGGGCATATTTACAAGCCCCTTGCGCCCCTTTGCGACACTTTTCCCATGTTAAAATTGACTCAAAAGTGGCACAAGGCGCTTGTAAATAAGCCCCCGGTCTTTAGTTTAGCTTGACTGCTCTGTGCCAAACTACTGGAGGGTGAGCACAGGTAAACCTTTAGTGTGTACTACACTTATTCTGACTAGGATTGTGGTTCCTGCTTGGACAGGGCGCATACCTCTGCCAACCAGAAACCCAATTACTAGCAACGATTTCTAAACTTTAAAACAGAAATCAACAAAATCCTGTTTTCTGTACTTTTTGTATGTATCATCTGACATTTTTATTCACAATATACAAACTTGTCAAGTGGTAATCACAACTTGGCCTATGGGGCCCCATTACATAAGGGCCAGAAATATCAATGCCGATATTACCCTGGATATCAGTAACATGGGGTGCAGGAATACCACAATATTGCAAGTTTTTCCACTAACTGTTCCTGGAGTAATGTGCAATTCAATGATCTTGCAATATGGGCCATAGTGTGAGCGGTCAACCTCTGTTGTGACCTGCCTGTGCACTGATTTTACCGCTCACCCACTGCCATGTTGATTGCAAGGGTCAGAAGTTGGGTCCCCGCAGTCATAGTTTTGGAATTTGTGGGAGTTTGTTTGGACTCTGACAAGGGTTCAGCAAACAAAATCCCAAGGTTGTGTTTGTTGCAAAAGAATGACGGCCGTTTCTATTTCCTAATACAATCTACACAAAAATGCTTAAAATGTGCCGGTGGTTTCTGGTGCTCAACATTGGTACTTATTTGTCAGGACCAGCTCTCGTGACAGTTCACCACATGGTGGTGCTGTCTTTTTAATTTCAAGATGTGCACAGCAACCGTGCACTATACATTGAAAATGAATAATACCACCCTCTCACGTCATTATTATAGCTTTGTGTGGCCTGAAATAGTCTGAATTATCACACTTGTAGGAGTGCGGTAGTTAGGAGTTATGTTGGTACTGCCATAACAGCGCTGACAGGGGCAATGCATGATGCAGGCTGCAGGGGTCTTCCAAGAAGGTCCCTGGCACTTAATCTTTTTTCACGAATTAAGCAGTGTACAAATTAGGCTTTTACTGCGAAAATCCCAGTAAACCCACATAATTTTGCTTCCCCTCGGCATTTGTATAGCACATTGTCACCATTTGTTGTAGCCCTGTAGCGCTTTCAGAGTCTGGGTGCCCTTAATGATGCTTGGAAACTGGAGCGAATATCGTCTGGGAACAATATCAAGGACAATATATTGAAAAAAAATCAACAGGTAATTAAGTCTCGATTTATACATCTAATTTTAAATTATATATATGTGGTATGTTGACGTCCAAAACTCAGCAAATCAGCCAGATAGACGAGGCGAGACCCAGAAGTTGGTGAAAATTATTTATTCTTTAGCCCAACACCAATCTGCCATGACGCGTTTCGAAGCCTTGATCACATATATATATATACACATATATACACACACATATACATAGGTCGGGAGGAGGAGGAGCACCACCACACGCTGTGGCTCGGCTGTCATTGGAAGCAATACCGGCTACAGAGCAGGAGGAAGGGGAAGGAAATCTAGGCGCAATTATCGTGCTTTTTTAAAAACTGTGAATCGCATCTCACCAGCAGCCCACCTGCAAGGACGCATTTCGGCTGTGTGCCTTCTGCTTGCTTCATAAATAAAACGTCACTGATTGTGCTTCTAAGTTCATACCTGGAACTTCATTGATAACTACTCCTGCGTGACGTGCTGAGAACCCTTACGGTTTGACGAGGGGTCCTGCTAGATAACCGTCACCACAGCGTAAATGGCCAGTACAGGAGGATGTGTATGTGTGCTTCGGAGGTGCCCATCTGGGGGTGCAATATGAAAAAGAACATTGACATTGGCATACAGTTAAATATTGAAAATGCCGAAGTACGCTGATGATATGCAATATCTGAAATGGGACATTTCCATTGGCCCATGATCGTCTAATCCTCTCTCCTGTTTCTGTGCAGGGACCAATGAAGATCCAGGTATGAACTTAAATGCACAATCATGCCTGTGACGCTTTATTTATGAAGCAAGCAGAAGAAGGCACACAGCCAAAACACATCCTTGCAAATAAAGTTATTTTAAAAGGGACCCCGCAAGTGCAGCAAGTTTCTTTGAAACCAATGCGATATCTTGAAGGAATAAAGATGCAGAGTTAGGAATAGTACATCTTTTCTTTCCTATATGGACTTTAGATGCTTTATCCCTCGATATTCTGTCCTCAATATACGTGTACCACGATATTCTGAGGGTCGATATTTAGTACTACAACCTGTTGTATTTGGTTAGGGTCAGAACTTTCTGTAAATGCATTGTTTAGTGATTATTCGTGACTTAACGACTTGACTAAAGCACAACTAGACAAATGTATTAAAGTGGATACAACATAAACGGTACAGCATTCGCCATCCTCAAACCTTGTATTCTATAGCTCCTGAGGGCGGGTGCTACACTACGTCTTGAGGTCTATAAGACTCACAAGGAGACCCTAAGTTCCCCGACTTGAGCTCGATAAGACAGGTATTCATAAGCAAATCATTTATCAGTGTCGTAAAAAAAGCCCCTGCAACCCATGCTGGGGGACGGAGCTCCAAGAGCTCCCTCTAGCAATGTGCGCCGGCAGCGGGCACCTGGCCTGACTGAGTCTGGAGCGGGGGGCCCCCTCCATGTACTTTGCAGATGGGCCCCCTCATGTTTCGTTATGCCACTGACACCCGCATCACATCGAGAGTGCATCTCAGACGCAGCTCCTGCTCCTAGCTTTCATGCAACACACTTCCAAGCCATCCAACTGGCCAAGCGTTTGCCACCTCCACAACACAGCCAATCAAGTTAAACTCAGACTCTACAACAACCGTAAACACCAGACACATCCCCATCCTGCACCCAACACAGCTAATAAGCATGGAGATAGCTAGCTGTGTGCCACTCAGTACATGTATTAAAGTTAATCTGACAAATCTATTCCCTTTTGAAAATCTACACTTTAACCTCCCTGAAGAATTTAATGAAAACTCAGCACACGTACACATAAAATGGCATCAAAGTTGTAGTGTAGTTCCTATATTCCCAATAGACTCTGCGCATTGGAATAATATATCCTATGGATTGGACGTAGGACTTATGTCTACTAGGTCTCTATCGAATATATTAGACTTAATTGTGAGTGCCAGCTAGCTCAGAGGTCACTAGAAACTTTCTCAAATAAACAAGAAGGGATTAGTTTCTGACAACCGCATAAACATGACAACTTTGTTTCCCCAAGATAAAACGTATCTTCAGTGTCGTGGAAACAATAGATAGATATTTCACTCAGTCATTTGTGCATGCTTCGTTTCATCAGAGGTGAAGAGAAATAGAGAGACTGGCGTTTTCAATAAAAGTATTTATTGAACAGTCTTCGTTCTCATGCAGAAGAAATTAACTGCTACAATCGTAATACTGGCTGTAAAATATAATGCATACAGCAAGAAGAGTATTATAAAATAATACTGTAAAAGCATGGTATGGTTTCTAAGCCATAAAATACATACATAAATAAATAAAGACTAAAAGTACTCAACTTGTGCTTCTAAAATGCGCCTACCCCAATGTCCCTAACCTAAGTCTAGTACGAGGGAAGGAGTAAGTGCGGTGTAGCATAAGTTTAGTATTTTTTTTGCCAAGAATCTATCCAAGATTTCTCTTAGGGTCTAATCAGCTCCGTACCTTGGTTTAGAATGAAGGGGGTCTGGTATCTCTCTGTCTCCGGACTCGATTTCCCAACACCCCGCAAGGGGAGCTAGGAAACACTGGAGCTGGATTTCTCTGCAAGAGAAAAGACAGCGTCTCTCTCAGTGCGTCTGCTGGAGGGTTGGCTTCCTTCGGCACTTGCTGTAGCGAGATGCATCGGGCAAGTAGATAGTCAAACTGCTCCAAACCACTGTATGTTTGCTATGGCAAGTGTGGGCATATTTATACCTTGAAGGTGCAGAGTTTGACGTACAGTTGGACATAATAACGTCATCAAAGAGTCTCAGTTCTTTGAAAACTCCATGAATTCTTGGATGAATCAATATTCAAGCAAGGGGAAGACCCTGACTGCTGACGCCGAGTTTTCAAAGAGATGGTTGTGGATTTTTGGAACTAGTGGAAGTATCCATGCCTGTATTTGGACTGCATGGGCTATGTATAGATATGGTTATGATTTCTATGCCTATATAAGGACAAGGTGATTTATACCTATATAATGGCATGAATCGGGAAAATTACACTAGGGTCCTAAAATGCTATACAACAAGTGAAATGTTTTGCTAAGAGGCCTGAAGACGGGCGATGGCCAACCATACATCCTGACAAAAGAACAAATTCACAGTTGAATTTTAAAATCCTGTCAGGTTAAAATACAAATAGTTCAGTACACTCAACAAATTTAAAAATCACGATTGTATTTGTCCACGTGACCAAATTATAACTTCTGCTGTTAGAATGAAGCAAACAGCCACATCCTTTGGCATAAGCAAGACATACATCCATCATAGGATGGAGCCAGCTACTATCGAACGTCCTACATCAGGGAACAACACACCAGTTTCTCCAAACTGGCCAATCATTGTCCAGCACGACTCATGTTAGACCTGCCATCTTTTGGCATGTTTTACCTGTTTTTTTGCTTTCTGACCTCCCAGTTTTTAATGGGTTAGTGTCTCTGTACACTTTCTCACTGCTGTTCAGTGTTAAAGTGCAAGTGCTCCTGTTTTAAATTGTGTTATGGATTGGTGTTTCCGTGATTGGCACATTTGGTTTACTAATAAGTCCCTAGTAAAGTGCCGTGATGGTGCCGGAGCCTGTAAATCTAATGCTGTTGGTGGGCCTGCAGCACTGGTTGTGCCACCCACCCGAGCAGTCCTGAAACGGGGCTTCAGACCTGCCACTGCAGTGTCTGCGGGCAGTTCGTAACTGCCATGTTGACCTGGCAAGTGCACCTAATTCAACATGGTGTGGGGCAACTGTACGCTCCACTTCCAGTCGCACAGCTTGATTGTGCATATTCAGCACCTACTTATGCTTTCTGCCTTAGTTACTTCTTGTATTCCTTGTACTCCATATTTTTCTTTTTTCTTTTTTCACTTTTTCACTCCCGTTCAATCCACACGCAGGAATAATGTGCCATTTTCAAAGTTTCCCATGTTTAAGTTGTGTCCTCCGGGCCTCTTACAAAAACACAAACTGATGCAAAATTCGTCCAAGGCAGTATTTATTAAAAATGCAATGCATTTCAGGCTGTCACACCCCTTCTTCAGGGGTAACTGTGAACAGCTATAAAACATTTATCATCATGTTATTCTTCATTGTTATGCATTCGATTAAGTTAATCAATTATTATTATATTGCATCTTGCATCATCAATGTTATCTGTGCTGTGCTCAATTTCATGTATTTATTGCTACTATGCATATTTCTCCATTCGTAATCCTCTCCAGCAACAGCTCTTACGATAAACCACCATTTAGTAACCCAACTGTTATCATTACAAACTAGACCACGTGCTTTTCCGCCTACAGCCTTTGGTTCTCTTCTTGCGATCGGTCACACTTTGCTATCATCAACATTTTTATCTCCTCATAGCTTCTTTCTAATTAGCCGTGTCATCCTCCTACTCCCATTATATTCATGCCACTTTCTTCACAAACCTTTCTCATTTCTCACGCGCTGCATGCTTGTGTGCTTGTGACGAGCTCAGCTCGTCATGAGGCACAGTGAAGCTGCACTCATGACGAGCTCAGCTGGAACGTTTGCACGCGGGGATAATTTCCCCGCTGTGCTGAACGTTCCAAAATGGGTGTGGCTGTGACGAGTTCAGCTCGTTAAGAGTGCAGCTGCACTGTGCCTCATGACAAGCTGAGCTCGTCACAAGCACAGCGGTGCCACGCGCGGCCACCCTCCGCCCGCACAGCGGGGGGAAAACACCCCGCAGTGAAGGGGTTAAACTACTTTTTTCACAAACTTCCCTCATCTATTCACATTCAATCATCCTCCCATCTGCCCTGAACCACTCTATTCTCAAAACCTTTTACTTGTACTCCTGAAAGCACATACTATCGCTCATTTTTAACACATACCTCCCTTTTAACTAGCTCACTAGCACACTTTTTAATCCAAAGATTTTATCACTGAACTTCACGTACCTGCCATGACGTTAAAAACCAAACAGTCCTCATCTCACCAACAAATCATGATTCATCGCCCAGTACTTCAGCCCAGTTTTTAACCTTATGCAAACACCCTAACCCCTCCCTCATTTGTGTTGCCTGATTAACCAGCTGTGCTGCCTTTCCCACCTGCACTTGCTTAAGAATAGGAGAGAACTACATTTCTCATAATCCGGTATAAAAACCACCTACTTGCCAGGCCCTAACCTTCCCTTTTCTTATATGTGAGTCACCTCTAAGGTAGGCCCAAGGTACCCCTGTGGGCAGGGTGCTATGTATGTGAGACGTAGGAGATGTTCTGATGTGTGTGGCATGTCCTGATCATGAAATACTGGCAAGTTCGTTTTTCACTATTGAAAGGCTATCTGTCCTATAGAATAGAATGAGGAGTGTGCTTATAACATCCTATAAGTATAACTGCCCATGGGAACAAGATAGGAAAATGGAGTTTAGTATGCCTAGATTCAGAAGGTAAAATGCATCTTTTAGGAAAGATCATTTTTATGTTCTGTGTTTGAAAATACCACAATTAAAACAAGCATTGGCATAGCCAATAGGTCTCGTGTCTGGGACCTTATAAGTGTTTAGCAACGCAACAGTTGATGTTGTTGCACCAGGGATATTGTGCTGCATAACTAAATACTAATAAGGTCCCAAATGCGAGACCTATTGGCCATGCCAATGCTTGTTCCTCTTGGCTTTTATATGGACACTGGATTTGTTTGCACAATTTATTGTAAAGCTAAAGCTGGTGCGTATGACTAGCTCGCACACAAAGTGTAAATAACCTGAGTGTATTTCACACGTTGATTTATTTCGAATTTATTGAAGACTAAGAAAAAAGCTGACGTTCATCTATCAAGCACTGGCGTTGCCAATAGGTCTCGCAGTAGGAAAGTTGGAGCTATTACAATTGCAAATAACAATGCCTTTTATTTTTGTTTTCATTTTAAAAACATAAAGGGCTTTGTCATTTACAAAACCAATAGCTCCAACTTTCCTACTGTGAGACCTATTGTGCACTGCACAGTGTGGGTGAAAGTGGCGTTGCGTGTGTGAGTGGCGTTGCGTGTGTGAGTGGCGTTGCGTGTGTGAGTGGCGTTGTGTGTGTGAGTGGCGTTGCGTGTGTGAGTGGCGTTGAGTGTGTGAGTGGCGTTGCGTGTGTGAGTGGCGTTGCGGGTGTGAGTGGCGTTGCGTGTGTGAGTGGCGTTGCGTGTGTGAGTGGCGTTGCGTGTGTGAGTGGCGTTGCGTGTGTGAGTGGCGTTGCGTGTGTGAGTGGGGTTGCGTGTGTGAGTGGCGTTGCGTGTGTGAGTGGCGTTGCGTGTGTGAGTGGCGTTGCGTGTGTGAGTGGTGAGTGGCGTTGCGTGTGTGAGTGGCGTTGCGTGTGTGAGTGGCGTTGCATGTGTGAGTGGCGTTGCATGTGTGAGTGGCGTTGCGTGTGTGAGTGGTGTTGCGTGTGTGAGTGGCGTTGCGTGTGTGAGTGGCGTTGCGTGTGTGAGTGGTGTTGCGTGGATGAGTGGCGTTGCGTCGATGAGTGGGGTTGCGTGGATGAGTGGGGTTGCGTGGATGAGTTGCGTTGCGTGTGTGAGTGGTGTTGTTTGGGTGAGTGGCGTTGCGTGGGTGAGTGTGGTGTTGCGTGGATGATAGCGGGCTTGCGTGGGTGTGAGTGGCGTTGCGTGTCTGTAAGTGTTGCTGTGTGGGTGAAAGTGGCACAGAGCCTTTGATGTGGCCACGTACTGATTAGCATTATTAAAATCTGCATGAAAATTTATTTTATTATTACTATTTATTCTTTGCCAAGCACTCTTCACTGATCTGGGTAGCAGTCAAAGTGCATAAATAAAAGTAAGTGAACTCTGATCCTGGGGGATTTTGGTAGATGTTTACGTACAGACATACACAATACAACGCACATACCTTAAATGGAAAATATAAATGCAACTTACCTTTATCTGTCGGGGAAAAAAAATTGGGTAGGAAAACTAGTTTGGTTAATGCAATCACTTTAGGCCCCTGCATGCTACAAGCGGGGACGCATTTTTAGTTTGAAGAATGTGATAAGCTGAAGGAGGAGGGGGTGCGAGGGATGAGGGAACACGGCCTGGGGGAAGCTGGCTGGGGAGGGGGAGGAGAAATGCAAGGAAGTTAGGGGAGGAGAAGCCGAGAAGCCGCAGAGCGCACGCTGGGCGAAGCCCTTTGATGTGCTGTGCGGCAAATGGAGGGAGGCTGATGCGCGTTCATGTTTGAACACGTGGTTCACATGAACTGCATGAAAACGCCAGCAAAAAGCTGGTGGTTTCATGAGTATTTTGAGCACTTGAATTCTCGTTCCTCAATGCGCTTGCGCGCATTTAAGGTCACGAGACCTAAAAGGTATGTATTTTCTTGCTTAGCCATTTGTGGATTGACTTTCTGGCTTTGGAGTGACAGGGGCTGGGAGTTTGCATTCTCTTCAGACAGCCACTGGGGGGGGGGGTCAAAGTGTGTCCTGCATTTCCTGAATGAGTCAGGGCAGGGCTTAATAGAACTGGGCTGCATTTCGGGTAGTGGGAGGAGATGTCTTTGCCCCTGAATTGGCCAGGTCTGCTGGAGACAATGCTGTCTCCACCTCCTGCCAGAAAGCTGGGCCAGAGAGGACCAAACTGATTTGGACTAGATGCAGACCCTCTCTACCTAAGAGAACAAAGAGAAACTGAGTATGAATATTGGGGCCCAAACCCCAGAACTTCAGAACTTGCTGGAATCAAGTAGCCTGCCAAGAAGAAAAGCTGGAAGAGCTGCCAGGAGGAGTACTGATCTCTTTGCTGTGTTGTTGCTTTGTTGGGTTGGCATGCAGTTGCTCCTTCTGTCTTGGGCAGTGAAAGGACTGGACTGAACTTTATCTAACTTGTTGCTGAGTATCTCTAAGGGCTTGTAACCGAGCGTGCCTCCTGGTCACTAAATCCACGGGACTGCAAAGGTTTCACTCACGTCTGGGCACCCCCTCGGAGAGGGAAAAGCAGCCGACTCTGTCACCGACTCCATCGCTGGCTCCGTGTCCTGAAGGCACCACTGCATCTTGCACCGCAACCCTGGTCTCCCCGACGACAACGGCCGCCACCACCGAGCTGCCCTGGTCTCACCGATGCCATCGCTGCTCTTCAACCAGCTCTGCCGCCTGCAACGTGATCTGGCAGCACCGCATCGAGCACTGATCCGCTTTGTACCTCAGCCCTGGTCTCACCGACGCCGTTGGAAGACCGTCACGAGCCGCTGCCTGCACTGCGCCCTGAGGACACAACACAGCGCACCGGTATGCTTCACATCGCAACCGCGATGGCTGCCGCATCGGCCGCAACAAAAAAGGTACTGTTTATGAGTCTGTTTACCCTACCGCTGAGCCAACCCCACGTGGTCAGCAGGAACTGTTGGATTCTGTTGTTTTCAGTATCACGGTAGCACCGGACATAGCTACCAACTTTAAGGAACTGCATTGTTTAAGTAATTCTTGCAAAGTGCACATTTTTAAGTACTGTATATTGTTTTTTGTTTTTTTCATTTTTGGTCTTGTTTTGGAGATATAAAAATATTGGATATTTTTCTAAACTGATTTGGTGTCCTTTTGTAGTGTTTTCACTGTATTATTGTTGGTTATGTGCAAATGCTTTACGCACTACCTCTGAGATAAGCCTGACTGCTCGTGCCAAGCTACCAAGGGGGTGAGTAGGGGTTATTTTAGCAGTGTAACTCCCTTACCCTGACTTGGAAGAAGGGTCCCTACGTGGACAAAGGTACCTACCTCTGCCAACTAGAGACCCCCATTTCTAACAACTCACCTTGGAATAATACTAACTCGAACCAATGTAACACCAGCACACCCTTTTCACTTCGGTCACCGAGCGCCAGAACTGGGAAGGGTACCAAGATTTCAAAAGAGATTTTAGACCATGAAATAGTCGATCCAAATGCACTTAACATACTAGAGGCCGTATTGTGGTAAATGCACATTTTCACTTTTTGCGACAGGCGCACCTTTTAAAACGGTGTGACGGGTGCACACGCCCATTGCGCCCCCCGGGGCACTTTATGTAATACGGCCCCAGAAATCATGATTTTCATATGTAAGTGGCAAACAAGAAACTTTCCAACATGCACAAAGCATCCACACACATTTAACATTCTGAAGGGCACACAAAAAATCTTGTATACTTCACCCACCCGTGCGTGCTTCCTATGCAGATGCCCACCATGTTGACTTTGGTAGTCATGCCCTGCTGCTGAGAAAAGCTGACACGCTCCATGTCAGCTGCTCAGAGCCTGGCAGTGTCTGCCTCAGTAAAGCCCTGGTGGCAGGGCATGGCCATCGACTGGCTTCAGAGCTGCAGCTTTAGGAATAAACTCCGTCCTCGAAAGAGCAACCATTGTGCCATTGCTGGCAGCGACCGCGGTGCCAATATTACTTGGCAGCGCCGAAGCCGCAGATGAATGCCACAGGAAGCTAGCCGCTATATTTCACGTGCCGCTGCTGCTCTTCTGAAGGGGGGGTGAGGCTGATAAACAGCGATGAGGTTGGAATTAATTTACTTCAGTCCTCTTTGGTGGTTGATGAAAATGTACAGATAAGGGAGTCCGAGAATGGAAAGGACCAATATATCATTGGAAATAAAGATACTTAAGTGAAATTGCTTTGGGATTTATTAGTGTGGAGGATTTCTGAGGGTAATTGATCCTGTGTTTCTTGTCCGTGCGGTTCAGTGGCTTAAAGTGAGTGAGTGAGAGAGAGAGAGAGAGAGTGAGAGAGTGAGAGAGAGAGAGAGAGAAAGAGAGAGAGAGAGTGAGAGAGAGAGAGAGAGAAAGAGAGAGAGAGAGAGAGAGAGAGAGAGAGAGTGAGAGAGAGAGAGAGAAAGAGAGAGAGAGAGAGAGAGAGAGAGAGAGAGAGAGAGAGAGAGTGAGAGAGAGAGAGAGAGAGAGAGAGAGAGAGAGAGAGAGAGAGAGAGAGAGAGAGAGAGAGAGAGAGAGAGAGTGAGAGAGAGAGAGAGAGAGAGAGAGAGAGAGAGAGAGAGAGAGAGAGAGAGAGAGAGAGAGAGGAGAGAGAGAGAGAGAGAGAGAGAGAGAGAGAGAGAGAGAGAGAGAGAGAGAGAGAGAGAGAGAGAGAGATCAGCGACCCAATATTGAAGCATCATTGAGCAGCAGAGAATGGGCCAGAGAGTGCTCAGTCCGAGCTGAGCAGCTTCCAGGAGGATGTTCTGATGCCAATGAAGTGATAAAATCCACAAATAAAACAGATAGAATGCTACCACGCAGGCTTGTAAGAAGCGTTGTGGCGCTCAAGTCACAAACATGACATGGGACCCCTCCCTGGTTTTAGGGTGTCGAATATACTACGACACAAACTATGGACCTTATTATCTGTTTGGAGCTGCGGGAGCGGGACCACCCGGCTCCTGCTTTGCCAAACCCATGTTTGAACCTCCCGCCAGATTAGTAGTTTTCTCCTGTTGGCGGGCGGTTCTTTGGCGTTCCGACGTGGGAACGTCAAAATCAGTACCTAAACGTCATGGACCACTGCAGTGCATACTGTGCAGGTGCTGGGGTGCATGCTCACAGGAGTTGTGGTCCTCTGTGTGCATCCACGTGGTGTAGAGTCACAAGGGGGCACTGTAGAGCCCCCTTTGTTTCCTCACGCCCACACTTTCATGGTGCTCGCACTGCCATGAAATGTGTGGCAGTAAGGAAAACTCGTATTATGCTTGGCAGGGCCACAGCAGCACCACCAAACATATTGCGGCCTCAAGACTGCTGCACTACTGCCAAGAATCTCAGATCCCTGGCAGTTGCGCTGGTCACAGGGCGGCACGACCACCCTGGTCATAATAGGGCAGTTGGAAGACCTTTCTCGCCTCGCCCCCATGAGTCTGGTGGTCCATTGGCCACCAGACTTGTAATAAGCCCCTATGTCTTCTTTTGTGAAATGAAAAAAGGTTTAGCAGTAGCAGCTTGAAGTCTGTAAAAGAGCAGGGCCGGGCGTGGCCAAGATGGCGGTGGAGTAGCAGCGTTACTTCGGAGCTCCGCTTGCTGTGGCCGACTAAACAGCATCCACACGCTATTCAGGTGCCATTACCACTGCAAACGGTTTGCCAGGGGTGGAAAGTGCACCCGGAGGCTCGCTGCGACAAACAGCAAAAACGCCCTGGAGGCTATCCCGAGGACTAGTGAGCAAGCTGCGGCTGGAGCGCACGGCGCAGCCTAGCTGGGTGTTCTGGGCCACCCATTCAGGGATCGCAGCAGAGACCCTGGTGGAAAAGATCCAGCCCACCTAGAAGTGGGTGGGGAGGGCTCTGGAGATGGTTTGCCTGAGGCAGAGGTTTGGCGCCTCAACCAGGCGGAGTTGAGGCAGGCGAGGTGGCCCATAACCACTGGAGCCACGCACCAGACTCCTTCACCGCTGGAAGGGAGCGAGGGTGAGCAGACCCAGCGGGCGTGTGGCGGCAGCCTTGGGCCTCGACGGAGAAGGAAACCTAATCGGCTGCAGGGCCTGCCGAGTCCCATGACCGAAACCCGAGCAGCTGCAGGGGGGCGCAGGCCCACAGCACTGCAGACGCCATCAAGAGAGCCCCCCACCATGAAGGAGGAAGCTTCAGGGATAGCCCACATCCGGTTGAGTGCGGTGAGGAGCTCAGTTATTTCGTCCCCCTGAGGCAGTGGCGTAACGAACCTTGAGGGGGCCCCCCTGCAGGGTATGTGAAGGGGCCGCCTCCGGACTCAATCAAGAGCTCCCCAGCAGAAGTGCGGTGCTGACGGGGCCCCCTGGAGGGTGAGGGCCCCCTGCACCACGGGGGCTGCAGGGGCCTGTTTTACGCCCCTGCCCTGAGGCAGCTGGTGCGGGCCCTGAGTGGCCATACGCTGAGAGAGAGGCCCAAAACTAGAGGCTGGAAATCGGCCCGCATCCCGCGGTCAGAGAGCTGAAGCACATCAGATGCTGGGGTAGCGGTCCTGATTGGGCAGCAGGAGGGAGCGGCATACGAACACCAGTTTAGCCCTGATCAGGTCATGGTACTGGCTGCGGAACCGCCAACGCGGAGGCCGGTTGAGATACAAAGCAGAGGTGGACTGGGAAGGCCTGGTTGGCCCCAGACAACCCAGAAGTACCTAGAGATACTCCACGCCAGGTAGGCCAGCAACCCTGCTGCAGAACCAGACTGGGCTACGCCTGTAATCGACCCGCCCTGGTGGGTAAGAGAGGAAGACAGCCTACTGCGCTGGCGACTACACGACATAGTACACTACACCGCAGGACCCCGAGTACATCAGCTTGATCCCAAAGTGGCTGGGCACGGCTGAGGTGACCCACAGGCGGTAAGGGGCCTTAAGGGAGAGAGTCACTGATAGAGCGGAAAACCTGGGGGTCCCCACGCAGGCTCGAGATCAGGCCTATCTTGGGGCCGGAACACCTTGGGAGACCACCAGCAGATAACGCCAGGCCCAGTGAGTAAGGGCGCCCAACACCACCCAGCAGGAGGAAAGGCGGGGAAGAGATATCGTTCCGCAGTGGGAAGGACGCCCTGACCAACCTAACCCGTGAACCCCTCAGAGTGCGGGTGGGCTGAGAGAGGCACCCCAGAGGCAGATATCGTGCCTAGGGGTGCAGCAGGCTCTGCAAAAATGTCAGCCCAATGGGGGAAAAAAGACCCCACGATCTAAGACCTCTTACAGAAGCCAGGCACCAAAAAGGCAGATCAACAGGGGCATCCAGGACAGGAGAAAGACATGGACGCCATGGGAGGTCAGGCGGATGAACCCATCTCTTGGGCTTCCTCGAGCAGCTATTCAGGAATCTTTGAGATGACTTCGCAGGTTTGCTGCAGGAGGTCACCTTAGAGCCGACATGCAGGAACTTGGAGATCGGGTGGACTCCCTGGAGCGGAATGGAGACCGACGGGAGGAAGAGATCACAGAGCAAACCAGGGAGCTGTTGGAGCTTAAAGATCGCAACGAGGAACTGTTTCTTTGGCTTGAGGACCTTGAAAAACGCTCCCAGCGATCCAACATTCGTATTAAGGGAGTTGCACTAAATGCAGATGGTGGTAAACTCGAGGACTGGGTGACCAGGTCCTTCAAGCATGTGGCGACACAACTGGGGGATAAAGAAATTGTGATGGACCGTACCCACTGAGCTGGATGCCCAGCCAGAGACCCGGGACAAAAACAAGATATCCTCACGTGCCTACACTCATTCCAACAGAAGAAAATCATTAAGGCAGCCACCAAGGATAAAGCGATCATAGCCTACGATGGCCTCCAGATTGGGATCTCCCCTCACTCTCAAACAGCGCAAAGTCCTAAAGCCAGCCACTACCTTCCTCTGGGACAAAGGCACTTGATATCGGTGGGGGCATCCCTTCCAGTTGTCCTTCATCTGGGACAATGAGACACACTCTGTGCGCTCCCTCAAAGAGGCACAGGAAGTGTTGGGTCTGGAGCTGACGGAAGAGGACAATCCGGAAGCCGCCAGGGAAGACTCTACCATTCTGGACGCATTGAAATTAGGAGGGCGACAAAGGATCAGACGGGGAAGCCCTCTAAGCCCATAGCCACAGAAAGCCTGAAAGAACAGGAGGCGGTGCTATGACAGCTCCAAAACCGGGAAGGGTCAGGCGGGGCCCCCTGAGCCGACAAGTAGATCCTAATGCAGCACCCCTTTTTCTATCACAGATTGTACAGGACTGGCCAATAGTTGAAGAAAACCGGACACAGCGAGCCTGGCTCAAGCCTGATGGGGAGATGTTAGACCATCGGCACATAGACCCAAGCACAAACCTGCGAATACAGCCGACTATTCAGCGTTCTTTGGGTTCTTATTTACTCTTTCTGCTTTTCTTCCTTTCTTATCAATCCTTTCTTACCTTGGTGGGCATGAGGAGCGCAATCAAGTTCATTGCTGGTTGTGTGGGAGAGGGTGGGCCAGTCCAGAGGGGGGACTCTGGGGGAAGCAGGGGAGGGTGCAGAGTACACCACGGATATGGGTGCGGACACAGGTTCCGCCTGGGCCCTGCACAGATTTGCGACTCCAAGTCCGATCCTATGCCAACAATTAAGTTTAGCATCCTCAGTCTCAACGTTAGAGACCTCAACTCCCCGGTGAGAAGACGGGCGCTGATGACACTCCTGAGGAAATCGGCTAGTGATATATGCCTGCTTCAGGCGACCCACCTGATGCGAGCTGACTGGAAGTGTCTCCACTCCAGGTGGTTTGATAGGCAATACTACTACACCTCTGGGGTCAAAAAGTCCGGAGTGGCGATCTTGCTGGCTACACACTTTAGGGGTAAGGTGGTGGGTACACAGGTCGAGGTGCCGGGCAGGGCCCTAGCGGTTAGAGTAACGATAGGCCCCAACACATATACCATTGCATCTATATATAACCCAAATGAGCAACAGGAGCAGTTCCTAAGCGACACCTTGAATGTGATCTTGGACTCTTCAGATGTAGATCTGATTCTAGGGGGGGACTTTATTATAACACATGATGCGCAGTGGGACAGATCCACTTTAAGACTGGGACAAACTGGAGCGCTCTAGTCTTAACCCTGGGCGTAGTTTGCAAAGTTTTGCTATGCGGAACTCTGCAAAGTTACAAAAGAACTCTGCAAAGTTCAGCGAGTTTCGGAGTGCAGTGTGAACTGCAGTTTGTGCTGGTATTTCTGCCGCTCGGGTAGAAGGTCTACCTGAACGGCAGCTCGCGCTCGCAACCTTATTGTTCGCAATCCCGAACTTACCGTTCGCTGTCGTCAGCGGGGAAAAAACTTCACTGCACATCGCGAGGCAGAGTTTTCTGCACTCCGCGAGCTCCATGAAGTACAGAAAACTCCACGAATGGACCGAAGTTCACTGCCCAGGCCTAGGCGCTCTCCGATTCCATGCAACAGAGACCGAATGACCTGGGGTTGACGGACCTGTGGAGGAAGTTGAATCAGACAGCGAGGGAATACACCTGCTTTTCAGCGGCTCACCCAACATATGCCCGAGTCGACTGGTTTCTGACATCACCTAGGGTAACTAGGGCCACTACGGGTGCTTCGATAGGTATGGTTGACCTATTATGATGGAGCTGAGTGTCCGGGGGGGTCCACGGGGCCGAACTCAATGGAGACTTAATCAAAGCCTTCTCGGTTATGAAGTTATGGCCTGACGGGAAACAATTACAACGTATCTTGAGATAAACAAGGAAGGGGTGCCCTCAATTGCTAACCTATGGGACGCGCTAAAGGATGTCGTACGAGGGCGGTGCATAGCAATAGCAGCGGGGGTCAACAGAAACAGACAAGAGAAAAGGGAATTTATTTATTTATAGCATTTGTAGAGCGCTTCTGCAACCCTACGGGCATCCTGGCGCTGTGTACATATTGCTGAAAATACTGTGCATCAGAGGAGGGGGATAGTATAAAGTTCTGGTGAGATTAAACTTTGGGGAAGAGCCATGTTTTCACCTTTTTACGGAAGGCCATCAGTTCGTCTGTTTTCCTGATGTCGATAGGCAATTTGTTCCACAGATGGGCTGCGGCTATGCTGAAGGCTCTGCCACCATAAGTGGCTTTCCTGATCCTGGGTATGCTTATCAGGTTGGAGGATGAGGAACGGAGGGACCGTGTGGGTATATACCATTTGAATTTCTTTTGAAGTGGTCGGGGGCCCATTCCGTGTACTGCCCTAAAGACAATGCAGAGGGATTTAAAGCAGATCCTTTGATGTACAGGTAGCCAGTGAAGATCGGCTAGAGCGAGGGTGGTAGAGGATCTTCGCTCTCGGGAGAGTGCCAGCTTCGCTGCTGCCGCCTGGATGCTTTGCAATCTGGAGATCAAGTAGGTCGGGGATTCCAGAAGCAGAGCATTACAGTAATCCAGGCGGCTGAGAATGGTGCTCCTAACTATGGTGGTTCTGACCTGCGCTGGTAAGAGGGGTAGCAGCTTTCGCAGTCCTCTCATTAAAGCAAAGCAGCTACTCATCTGCTTGTTGACATTGGTCTCTAAGCTCAGACAGTCGTTAAAGCTGACTCCGAGATTTTTCACTGATTTCACTGGGGCTAATGACTCCCCCAGGTCCAAGGGCCAGAAATCGGTGGGTAGACTTCTGGTAATTCTGCCAACTGCGCAGTGCATTATTTCCGTTTTATCACTATTAAATTGTAGTGAGTTCTGGTTTAGCCAGAGTGTCATTTCTGCCATACAGGTATGGAAAGCCGTGAGTGAGTTGGCCTGGGCACCATCAAGGGAAATCATCAGCTGCGTGTCGTCCGCATAGTTGATCACGCTAATACCGTGGGCCTTGATAATGCCCAACAGGGGTTGCATATATATATTAAAAAGTATCGGACTGATTGCGGACCCTTGTGGGACGCCATGTGGGACTTTAACAAATTCCGACTGATATGGGGGGATGGCTACTGCCTGCCATCTGTCTTTTAAATAGGAGTGAAACCAATCGAGCGCCACTCCGCCGATTCCAATGTTTTTTAGTCTTGTCAGCAGGATGTCGTGGCTCACCGTATCGAAAGCGGCGGACAGGTCCAGCAGAATCAGGATTGCTGATTCCCCCCTGTCCGCCCTCATTCGCAGGTCATCCAGAACTGTCAGCAGAGCTGACTCGGTTCCGTGAGCTGGTCTGAAACCGAATTGCTCCTCTTCCAGGATGTTGTTGGTTTCTAGGAAGAGGGCAAGGGATCTGCTGACCCACCGCTCTATGAGCTTTATAGGGTATGGCAGGAGCGATATAGGACGGTAGTTTTTTTTGCAGTTCGGGTCTAGATTAGGTTTCTTTAATAGGGGGGTAACAACCGCCAATTTCCATTCTTTTGGTACTGTGCCAGAAATGAGGGATTGATTGCAAAGCTGTTGCAATACTGGGAAAAGGTCATCCCTGAACTCCTTTACTATTTTGTGAGGCAAAGGGTCCAGAGGGGACCCTGAGGTTGTATTAAGAGCAGTTTTTGTGAAGTCTTGTTCTGTAAGGACTTTAAAATGTTCTAAGGTAGCCTTTGGGTTGGGTCGTCCTGCGTTGTCTTCGCTCTTCTCCCTATTCTCGGGGTTACTAATATCCTGCTCAGAGGAGATGGAAGCACCCTTCATTCCCTCAATGATTTTAGTGATTTTTTCCTGAAAGAAGGAAGCTAAGTCATCGCATAATTCTTGTGAGGGCTTAATTTGACTGTTCGCACAATCCGGATTGGATAACTCTCTGATTATCCTGAAAGTGTCACGGGACTTATTAGAGCTGTGGAGTAGTAAGTCGGCGAAATAGTTTGCTTTGGCTGCGATGATATCTTTTTTATATCTTACAATGGTTTGTCTCCATATCAGTTTCTCCGGCTCCGAGTAATTTTTTCTCCACATCCTTTCGGCGTTTTTACAGGCTCTTTTCAGTGCCTTCAGGTTATCCGTGTACCAGGGCGCGGAGAGTCTTCCTCTTTTCCTGATTACTTTCAGGGGTACAGTATCGTCGAGCTTTTTGGTTACTTCTTTACACAACGTGAGATAGTTAGTGGTGATGTCGTTCTCTGGGTTGAACGAATTCCCAATGTGATGGAGATTGAACTTTCCTTTCTCTTTCCTTTTTAGCAGGCCTTTCCAATCGCGTCCAATAAAGGATCTGCTCTGTGTATTAGTAGGTCCTGTATTAGTCAAGGTGTGAATGTTGAAAAGTAGGAGGTGATGGTCTGACCAATCTACTGGGAGCGTTGTTCTCATTGTAATAAGATCCTCTGCAGCAAATATTAGATCCAGTGTATTTCCCTGTTTATGTGTGGGGGTAGTTATCCACTGTTTCAGCCCTAAGTTTTCCCAAGAGTGGGTGATATTGTGGAAGGCCGTGTGTAGTTGGTCATTATCCCAAAGATTGAAATCTCCTAGTACCAGTAGTTTGCTGTGTGAGATTGATATGTTGTTGATGACGGCAATCAATTCCTGCTGTTGTGTTGCGTTGATATGTCCCGGAGTCCTATAGCAGATTAGGCTCGTGAGGCAGTGGCCTGAGTCATGTCTGATCGATATCCCAAGTATTTCAGCACATGAAACCGTGTCGACATCTAAGGTAGCAATATTTAGCTCCTCTTTAAAGATGATCCCTGTTCCTCCTCCTCGTCCTATGGTCCTAGGTTTATGAATGATCTTGTATCCTGGCGGGCAGGCCGGCTCTAGCTCTAATTCCATTCCCGCAGCCGTCCATGTCTCAGTCAGAAATAAAATGTCCAAATGGTTGGACTCGACCAAAAGCTGTATTTCAGTGGCGTGTTTCGGCAGAGACCTGACGTTTAATAGTCCACTGACTAATTCTCCCTTAATGGCCTGTTTGGGGACGGCGTGTGTTGGCCAGAAGTGCCTATATCCTGTGTTCTGATCAGGGTTCGAATGTAAAACTAGTGGGAGGGGATTGATACGAGGCAGGCGCCCTAGGAAGTTGGGACATAGACTATTGGTCTCGGACTCAAAGTGGAACACCTGGAGTCCCAAGTTAAAGAACTAGAAGAGGTTCATCGTAGGGTGTGGACAGTACAGGTTAGGAGACAGCTAAATGCTGCTAGAAAGCAGCTGAAAGCTCTAGAATACGACCGGGCGGAATACTTACTCCTACAGACCAAACAGCGGTGCTACACTGGTAGTAATAAAGCTGGGAAACTCCTGGCAACTTTGCTGCAGGCACAGATGACCGCTCGTAGGATCTATCAAATTAAAGGCCCCTGGGGTAGGCTCTTGACATGATGAGGATATCGTGGGCAGATTCAAGCGCTTCTATACCGAGCTCTATAGCGGAGATGACTTAGATCTCGAGGCAGCCAGGCATTCTGTGTCGGAAGTCCCAGTAGCGTCCCTCCCACATTCAGTTTTGACTGAGCTGGATGCGGATATTGGTGTAGCTGAAGTGCTGAAGGCCATTACAGCCCTCACTTCTGCGAAGGCACTGGGGGACGATGGGTTCCCGACTGAGTTTTATACGTTATTTGCCCAAGAGCTGGCCCCGGTAATGGCCCCCATATTTAACACCTTTAGTGACACATGCGGAGTGACGCAGACTATGACCATGGCCGAAGTTGTAGTGATCCAGAAACCGGGAAAGACCCCACGGACGGTGCCTCTTATCATCCCATTTCATTACTAAATGTGGACCTTAAGACCTTTATGAACATCCTAGCGGCCAGACTGGCGCTCCATATGCAGGGGTTGATTGACCCCGATCAGTCCGGGTTCATCCCGAAACGCAAGTGCAGCGATGCGACCCGCCGTATGTGCCACCTATTGGGCAAAACCCAATGAGTTCAGACGCCCATGGTCCTTCTCTCGATAGACGCCGAAAAGGCCTTTGACTGGGTGCATTGCCCGTACTTGCAACAGACTCTACACAAATTTGGGGCAAGGGATCGCTTTTTGAAGTGGGTGGATTGCATCTACGCGGACCCACATGCCCGGACCAGGGTTAATGGGGTCACATCCCGGCCATTTCAATTTAGAAGATGCACACGACAGGGGTGCCCGTTGTTGCCCCTGCTCTTCGCGATATACATGGAACCATTTGCGGAGAGGGTTCGCCAACACCAGGGGACATCAGGGATTAAAATGGGAGATAGAGTGCATAAGATCTGTAGTCCTCTTTTTAACTCAGCCAGAGATATCGCTGACCTCCCTAATGGAGGAACTGGAGCTATTTAGTTAAGCATCTGGTTTTAAAGTCAATCGCCATAAAACCCAGGCTATGAGCCTGACCCTCCCTCAAGCAGAACAACAGGTTATATCGTCACGGTGGAGAAGTGTGGCTCAATGGTTAGAGTGGCAGACCCTGATGCAGAGGTCTAGCCCGGGACCAGGGTTCAATTCCCCGCCTCGGCAGGTCTTGGGCTCAAAATTCCACGGACCTGATCATTCTCGCCTCGGTGCCTATTCCAATCATGGGGTCCCACTCTGCAACTCTGGGCAATAGCTTGCTTAATCTCCACAACGGCCCCCCCAACGCTAAGGATGCCTGGCCTCCACCTTGGGGGTGCCCAGGAGTGGACACCTCACAGGGAAAGCCAGGATGGGATCCACAGCGGTATTCGTACAAGCGCCTTGAGACCCTTGCGGGTGAGTAGTGCGCTATACAAGTATCAATTTACAATTTACATTCAGGTGGGCTACAGAGGGCGTAAAGTACTTGGGCTTACAGATGTTTCCCACCATGGCCAAAACAGCTCAAGCAAATTACTCCGGCCTACTGGCTTGAATCAGGCGCGTGCTTACGAGTTGGAAGAAACATACCCTGTCCTGGCTAGGTAGATTAGCCGCTGTCAAAATGACAATGCTCCGATGGATAATGTACGTGAAGCAGACATTACCGCTTAGTATCCCCCCAATATGCTGGCACAAATGCAACACCTCATCTGTGCATTCGTTTGGGGGATAGGAAACTGAGAATGGCCCGGTACCTGACGTACCTTAAACAGGAGGATGGGGCCCCGGGGGTCCCATGTCTGGGACAGTACTTCCAAGTGGCACAACTCAGATATATACTCTAATGGTATAAATTGGAATCAGAGAAGCATTGGTGCTTCATAGACTGCTCGATATCAGGCATGCACATTTAGAAGGTCCCGTTGCTTCCCAGAAAGCATCGTCCCTGCGGAGTTTATTTGTCGCTGGTTCTGAGAGCTCCCATGGCGTTGTGGGACAGAGTCCAGATACCATGCGGCTTATCGACTCTGCTATCTCCCCTGACCCCATTCATAGGCAATCCTGACTTCCTGCTGGCGCACCAGGAATATAGTTTTCTCCATTGGCAGGAGGTTAACTGTAGACGCATTGGGGATTTGTTTGATGAACATGGGGTTATGGAATTCACTAGTCTCACTGAAGGCTATAGGGTTCCCCGAAAGGCATACTGCCAGTATCTGGCTCTGCACCATTGGGTTACTCAGCCACAGGTGTGCCTCCATGTGAGCCGCCACCTAACAAAATTTGAGAAATTGTACATCACTAGAACGACAGACAAACGGGTCCTGTCAGACATATACACCTTTTTAAATGCTCTGAGACAACTTGGTAAATCCCCTAAGCAGCTCTGCTGGGAATCGGAATTGGAATATGAGTTCTCCCCCAAAGAATGGAGTGACAGTATACACAGGGCCAGAGCCTCTGCATGCAGTACAGCGGGTAAAGAGATGTTTTTAAAGGTCGCACATTATTGGTACTATACACCGGCACGGCTACTTAAATGGAAACCGGGGGAGACGGGACAATGCTGGCGTAACTGTGGCCAGCAGGGTACACTCACCCATATTCTTTGGGCAGTCTTAAAATACAGGAATTTTAGGAGAAGGTCCTCCGAGACATAGACACAATTTACCACATGGAGTTGCCTAAACTCCCCACATTCATGCTACTAGGTCTGCCTAATGCTTTGATGTATCCCCTCAAATCCGGGCGAGGCAGAGCGATAGCTCTAGTGCTGGGCGCGGCCTCACAGGTCTTATTGGCTCGATGGGGTACGGCAGAGATACCCTCCCACCTAGACTGGCTCTATAAACTATGGGAACTACTTGGCATGGGAAGAGGTGTGGCGCTGCGGGCAGGGCGACTGACACCAGATGCCGGGGCTCACGGTTTGATCCCCGGCGGCAGGTCAGCCCAGCACCATGTGACTCTGGGCAATAGCTCGCTTAATCTTCCCGATGGCCCCCAGTGCCGGGATGCCTTCGGGTAGCTGTGTGCTTTACAAATACTGGATTAAAATTTTATTTTGTCATGGAATAGATCACAGCAGGCCTTACAAGCTCCCTTCCTATGTTTGATAAAACCTGGGGGTCTACCATAGAGTTTCTGTCAAATGAATTTAAGGAACTCACCTGTACGAAGTATCTCAGGGTACTCCACCTCACTGGCCCCCTCGCCCACAGGAATAAGTCGCTACACGACCCCCCATCTAGTTTACATAAAGGATGTATGCCTGGCCACCTCACACACACCCTGGGAATAGGCCTTAGTACCCCCCTCTCCTTCTTTCCTACCTTCTACTCTCTATACTTTTACTTGCAGTTTAATTAAATGATCCCCACTGGCTGTTGGATGTAGGTGGCGGCTATTGTATTGCTTGACGTTCTTTATCAAATAACAATAAAAAGATTTAAACCATGAAAGAGCAGTGCCTGAGGCCCTGAAAATAGAAGGGCCTGAGGCCCTGAAGAGAGCATGGTAGGTTGCCCTGAGAAGGGCAGGGCCTGAGAGCAGGGTCTGTGGCCCTAACAAGAGCACTACCTGGTGCAAATATCCCCGGCTTCTACCCCGTTGACCATAATCTGTTACACACCTTTCTGTAGATTGTGCTAAATGCACATACCACAGGTTCATTTCACTGTGCTAAATCTCTCCTTGAAACTCTGCTGTATACACTGCTAAATGCCTACAGAACTCTGTGCATAAAGAGCTGAATGCCACAAAGAGCTTCTGCACATTGTGATAAATGCCACAAGACCGAAGTGCTATAAACAGTGCTAGATACCACCTGGAAGGCGGGCTGTGTACATTTCTAAAAGTCATCCAGATGTGCTAAATTCCACCTTCAGGACATATCATAGAGAGCAGGAGACTCCAACCTTTTGTGTCATAAGAGCAACTTATGCTCAAGAATTTCATCCCAAGCTACTAATATTCTTAATGTTGGTTTAAGATTTAGTTGCAGGCTGAGAGCTGTACTTTATGTGATTTTGAAGGAAGATTACCATACTTCCCGAGGGCTTGATACTTTGGCCCCTACTCAGCGAACGGGTCTGAGTTCTCTCGGCTTATCGATACTTACTAGTGACTATCCGTGCAATTTCTCTCCATGGTCACAGAAAAAATTGAGTCGTTTGTAGTTACTCGTTACTGTTTAACTGCAACCGTGTGGACCTAAGTGAAGCTATAAAATGCCATTAACTTCTGTGTTAGAGCCTTGAAAAAGTCGCATCAAGCGACGAAACACGTGTCGGCTGTTCGGCTGTATCATCTACGCGTCAACAATGTGTCAAAACGATCTACTTATGATCAAGACTGTGTCATGTGGACTGTTCAACGTTTGGAAAATACATTTTTATCTGACTGCCTGCCAGTCAGCTTGAACTTTTAGACGTGCAGTGCTCTGCTATTTGAATTGTGTATTCTTAATGTTGTATTAGTGATCACATCCGACAAGATTACACACGTGGCCACACTGTGCATGTTTGCGAGTAGTGATCGCCTCAGTGCATCAGGCAGGGTCACCTGCAATAACGTACAAAAGGTTTTGTTACTTTAGAATGTCTTCACATAGTTTATACTTAACAGCCATAGTTTAGATGCTCATGGCACCAACACAGTCATAATGATAGTAATAAATCTTACAAATATCACACCCTTTATCACTCAAATATAAGGTTTATAAAATATAATGGAGATTCAATAATTTTTTCTCCATACATCAGCTTTTGATTCTGAAAATACACACATTTTGAACTCAAATACACACTTTTCAATTTTGGTATAAATATAATAATTAAACCAAGCAAAAGTCCAGCTTTATTAGGCTGGGCTGCACACAGGAGAGTTCCTTACTGGTAGCTGACGAGCTACTCAGAGAATCCTGATACACCCTTAAATTCTGACTTGAGGGTTGCCTTACAGGTTCAAAACGCCCGCCTTTAGACGTGTTGAATACATCAGTGGAGCTGGAATGGTTCTCAGAGCAGGGGTGCTGCCCAGTGACTCACTTCACTGGAGAGATGCCTCCCCCTTCACTAATGTCCTAAGGCTTTTAAATAGGGACGAGTGAAATTTGTGTAATTTGCTTTTTATTGTGTATCATTTATTTTATTGATAAAATTAAGCATTGAAAAACAACAGCAAAGACAGTGAAATGCATGTCCAGCCTATACCCATATAGAGATATAAACGTTGACACATGCACCAATATATCTAAATCATTCGTGCATGTGTAATTTGCTTTTGTGTAAATAGGCAAAATAGCAAAAAATTATGTAAATTTACCCAAAATGCAAAACCGGCATTTAGTGCTATATTTCAATGCAATAAACACAAGCTGTGCGCACCACAGCCGCTCATGTTCTTTCTAGTTGTTGGTATTGTTCTCATGCATAAAATGCCTTGTGGCGTAATGGCAAGATTTTAGTTAACAAGCATAACATGACATTTGTGAAATTAAATTACCCAAGATTACGCCGGTGTAACAGACATTTTGCCCGTGACTACTATTAAACATTTGGCTTGTTACTGAATGATGACGTCTAAACCTTCCTGTGTGAGAATGGTGACTCCTCTTTTTTTCACCACCCCTAGCATTCTTCAAAGAAGGGGTTGCAATGGTTTGTTTTAAAACACATTTTCCCCAAAACATGGATACAATTTGGAATGGGAAGCTTTTGTATAGAGAGTACATTCCCTATTTAACTGACCTTTGAAAGCTGGGAAATGAGCAGAAGCAGCCAGTGGAAGTCCAACTCACAAAAGTACTGAGTTAAAAATTGTGGGGCTTATTTATGAGCCCTTGCGCCACCCTGACGTCACTTTTCCCATGTTAAAAATGACGCAAAAATGGCAAAAGGGGTTTGTAAATCTGCCCCTGTGTCTTTTTGCTACTCCCAATATGGCAGTCTCATTTAACACCTTAATAGCGGCCGCGATTTTGCAGAAGTGCGGCACTTCCGCAAAACAGGCGGGGCCGCGTCGGCCATTGGCCGACGGCAGCCCATGGGAGGTAGTTCCCACTGGAATTATGCATTTTCTATTGTCCATAGCATTTTCTGCCTAATTATGGATTTGCCACACTTGCCACATAATCCACCATCTGCTGCACAATATGTAGATTTTAGCAATAAACAAATGTTGTTTCTAGGTCATAAGGATCAAAAGTTAAAAAGAAAAACTCTGGGGACATGTGTGGCTGCTCATTGGAAGGCCCTTTGTGAAGGTTGACTGGTTACCTTTCTGTTGCTTATTACTTTATTTGTGTTAACCTGATACTAATGAAGTGAAACTTTTTACCAGACAGTGTTAACATGCATAAAAATGACAAAGTAATGGAGTAATTCTATCATAAATTGTGACGCGGTACTTTCCATAATTTGCCTTTTCTTACCACATAATTTAGTCAACCTTATGTATTGGATGCTTGAGAGAATGTTTGTGCAATAGCCAAAAATGTATTCCTTTTAAACAATGAAACAATGAGACAAAGCAAATATGGTATGCACATTAAAAACATAGTGCACAGCAGGATAATTGTACACTCTCTAGAACAATGCTCCACACCAAGAGGTGCAAATTAATAATGTCCCTCTGACATCTGAGCCATGGAACAATGAGGCACAGAAGACGAGGCTCAGCCCATGCACAACTACTATTGTGCTGCTTGATATTACCTACCGCCAAATTTCCAGTATAATATATGTATCATCATTATTATCTACTGATGTCATATAGCTCTATTGGGGTACTTACATCATAAATCACTCTGGCTCAAGCTTTCTACCAAGTGCACATAGAGGAATATTGAATAAAGGTAGATGATGTTCGATGGCAACATTTTCCGCATTGCAGGGTCAGTTAAAATGAACAGATGGTGAAATGTTCTGCACAATAAGCAAGCGCTACATTATTTTTTTTATTTTTAGCTTTAGCCAGACTCTAAGGCGGCTCCTCAGAAGACAATGAGGTTTTACGGCGCAGCAACGTTTTGTCGTTTAGCAAGAACAAACTTCCAAAGCAGGCATATATTCGTTCAAAACCAGACATTAAAGGCCCAGACACACTGGGAGTTTTTTTCTCAGCCTAGGGGGGTTATTGGTCTGGACCACTAGGCTTATCGTGTCAGTCCCAAACAGAACATCTGCCCTAAATAGGGTGATGGTGTGAGGCACTTTGACCAAAGGCTCAATGTTTTTGAGGCCATCGCTCTAAGTTTTCTGCAGCCAGAGGATGTTCGGTTCATCAGGACTCTAAACAGAGCGTGGGACCGAGAGTTTAGCAGATAAGGCATTCGGAGTTTTCCATCCTCCACATTCTAAACAAGGTTCTTAACTTCTTCAACCTGCAATGGATCAATTTTCTCTTTTACCAAAACAAATCATGAGAAATGTTATTCTTTTTTAGATTATAGTCTTGATTTTCATTAAAGAGGCTGTGGTACAGACTAGGTGAACTTAAGAGCATCCATCTCTCTATATGCCCATTTACTTCAATTTTTTATTTCAACAGCTCCTATTCCAATGACATGGTGTTCAAGAGTATATGGTTGTTGTCTTGAATACAAAATGTCAGTGAGTTGGTTGATCACTAGAACTCTATGGGGATGCTACCATTGGGCACTATGGAATGAACTGACCAGCTGCTGCTGGTGTTAGAAGTACATGTCTCACTTTGCATGTCAGAATGTTTAACTGGAGAGATTGAGGAAGATATTTGAGAGCCAAAATAGAAAATGTGTCCTCATTTTAGCTTTCTAGAGTACTAACAACAATTCCTATGACTAAAAGAAACCCCTCAGTTCTTCACTTACTGCAATGATTTCTATAGGAATTTCCTTTCAATTTTACAAGTTTGATTCCATCAAGATGGCATTCGGTGTCCCATACATTTGTTATAAATTCAGAATGCGCTCAAGTTGTCCATTATAGCTATGTGGTGAAGCTGCAGTGGATCAGTTGGGAGTTTACTAACAGACTGCGGCTGGTGTCGAAGGCACATGTTTCACTCTGTATGTCAGAATGTTTTACTAACATGAATGAGGTAGAACATTGAAAACTCATAGAAAATGTATCCCTGTGTTACCTTTCTAGAGCGTTAACCATCATTTTTATTCCAAAATGAAACCCTTCGTTTTGTTGAATTCTACGGAAAATGTTTTAAGTTTTACATGTTTGATTTCATCAAGATACTGTTCGGATGTACCACACTTTTGTCATAAATTCAGAATGTTAATGCTCTAGTTGTTCATTGGAACACTGTGGTGGAGCTGCAATAAAACACAGGGGAATCATATGCCAAGATGCTGCTGTTGGAAGCACATGTTTTATCAGACTTTTTCTCATGTGGCTGAGGAAGATAGTGTGAACTCCTTTTAGCTTCTGGGTCACCTTCCATAACCTCTAGCAGACAATCATGAGAAAAAACAGTTCTCTCTAAAACATGGCTAATGAAATCAGAGCAGAGGGTCGGTTACAAATGATTGATATTGTGACAAAAATCTGGTTTCACCCTTTATAAATGCTCCTTTTTATGACCGTCCAAACATGGAATTTGCTGCAATGCATTTCAATGGGCATCATGTCCCAAAGTTCTGTAATGGCTGTCACTACATGTTCTACATGTTGTGGCCGTAAATCAAGGTGCACGGGTATGCCCCTTGGGGTCAGGGTGTGCCCATCATGTCCCCTTATATTCTTTTTATTCGTTTTAGGGTGCAGGCACCATGTTCATGAATTCTTTAATGGCTGCCACAACATATTGTTCATTTAATGCCTAGCCAGTCAGGATTCGCTAGTCTCCTCTAACCTGGCCAATCAGAGCATTTCAGGTGTCAGCGGTCCAAATATACCCAACATTTTAACTCTTTCATGCCAGCCTGAGTCCCTCTTTAAACACTAATTTCACAAAAGGGCTAAAAGGATTTGTACCAAATCACAAAACCCACTGAAACTCACCAATTATAATTAACTGGATTAACTATAACTTACAGCACCTGCCATGCAATGCATATGAGCTCACATATTAAATTAATCAAGACATGTTCTATGACATCATTTATGACATCACTAATGACATCTCAAATGACAAAAGTTCCAATTTTCTTTTCATTTTGGCCCGGGGGGGGTCCATCTGAGTCCCACTAGGGGGCCTAGGGCGAGCAATGTATCCCAACTATGCTCTCTTATGTAGTTTTTTTAAAAACTTCAGGACAGGGGACTAACTCCCCGGGTCCTGCAATGACTGCCAGCAGCATTTTTCTTATGTTGCTGGCAGCCAATCATTGTGCTTGCTCCTTCAGGAGTCTTACTCTCACGGGAGCGAAATGGCCCAAAGGCAAAAAGCTCCCTGAGCATATCAGAATCCTCCATTTTTTTTATTGGGTTAAAGGGACTCTCACAAGAGTCCCTCGAACCCAACTGTCCAGATATATAAATATTTTTGAACCTTAATTTCTCGAAAACTACTGAACGGATTTACACCAAATCTGAAAAAGCCCTGCCAACAGAAGTCCATGGAAAATGAATGTGCATTTTGTGTTTTGGGGTGCCCTTTTTCTCAGCCCCCGCTTGGCTGATCACCCCGAAACCTTCCATGTACAAACTGCCCAACAAGTAGCACCTTTCAGGAAAATTTTGTGGAGATTTGTCAAATGGTGCCAACGTTATTAGCAACACAAAGAAAGCTTTTTGTATTTAACAGCTGACCTAACTATAACTACCCATTGGGTACTGCCATTAGGTAATTATATATATATATATATATATATTAATATCAGTGGTCAATGTGGGCAGGATCGGAGAGGTATGACATGTCCATACTTTTTTTTATCTATGAAAAACTGTTCCCCCACTTTTTATATAATGACAACTGTCTCCGGACAGTTAATTCAATTAGTTTAAATGCTTCAGCTGAAGTGTCATTCACTGACTGTCCTGTGCTGTGAAACTGAAGCAGAGAAGACAGCTAAACAAGCCTTCTTGCCAGGGTGCCTGCTTGTCTGAAAGAAATACAAATGTGCGTAACGAACAGCCGCGGTCGGTAGTAGGAGTTTCTGCAGGGCGGTGGCGTGGGGAGGGGGGGGGGCAGGCCTGGGGGAATTAAGGTATGGATTACGGAGTTTAACAGGTAAGTAAACATATAATTAAATAAAAGGAATTTTGTTGCATGCACTGCATCACCAAATGCGATGCAGTGCGCGCAACAAAATTCGTTTTGTTTATTTATATGTTTACTTACCTGTAAAAACTCAGAAATCCATAAATTACTTCACCCCACCCTGCCCCTTCCCCTCCCCACGTCACCGCCCTGCAGAAACTCCTACTACGGACCGCGGCTGGTAACGAGTTATTCTGCAAATGCAGAGGATGATCTGTAAATGTGAAGGATGCTTGGGAGCCAATACTGGCTTTAATTGATCTAATCACGCAAAGTTTTGTGATAAAGATTTATTCTTTTTGAGTGTTAGTGCAAAGAGTTAACAACTAAGCTGTGAGATGCATGTTTTTAACTGTAATTGTATTTATATAGTGCTTACTACCCCTGATGAATTTTGAAGGGACAGCTATGTAAAATGTGCATTACATACAATCTTGGTATTACTAAAAACAATGGGCCAGATGTATGAGGACAGTATTTTGAGATTCCCTAATTGCGAATCACAAGGATTCGCAATTAGGAAATCGCAAAATGCAATGTATGAAGGTGTATAGTACACCTTTTGCGATTCCTAGGGGGTCGCAAATGTCCTACCTCACGAATATTAATGAGGTAGGTCACAATTTGCGACACCCTAGGAATCACAAAAATCACAGGGATGGTGGCCTGCTGAGATGAGATGTCCGTGATTGCTTTTAAGTAAAGCAATCTTTTTTTTTGTAAAGCAGCCTGTTTTCCGTAAAGGAAAGCTTGATGCTTTACAAAAAGAAATAGGTTTTATTTTCATTCTTTAAGAGTAGGTAGTGGTCTGTGGGACCACTGCCTGCTCTTAAAAAGGGTTTTACAAACATTCACAAAGGGAAAGGGGTCCCTTTCGGACCCCTTCCCATTTGCGAATGGGTTACCACCTACTTAAAGTAGGTGGTAAAATGCGAATGTTTTGCGACCACAATTACAGTCAAAAACATTCATACATACTGATGTGGTTCA